>NC_086445.1:562394712-563594712 GCF_028390025.1 Pseudophryne corroboree
TTGTGGGGTAGGGTAGATAGTCGAGTTTTCAACAGTGATAGAGATATCAGGTTGGTACCTACTATTGGCCGGTGGAAATATAATTAACTCTGTCTTTGAAATATTAAGTTTGAGTTGGCGAGATGTCATCCAGGATGAAATGGCAGAAAGGCATTCAGTGACACGGTCCAGTACAGATAGGGACAAGTCAGGGGAGGATAGGTAGATTTGAGTATCATCTGCGTACAGATGATACTGAAAACCAAAAGAGCTGATTAGTTTACCAAGAGATGAGGTATAGATAGAGAAAAGCAGAGGACCCAAGACTGAGCCTTGCGGTACTCCAACTGAAAGAGGTAGCGAAGAGGAGGTGGAATCAGAGAAGTGAACACTGAAGGAGCGATTAGATAGGTACGATAGGAACCAAGAAAGGGCTGTGTCTTTAAGACCTAGGGATTGTAGTGTCTGTATGAGAAGAGAGTGGTCTACAGTGTCAAATGCCGCAGATAGGTCTAGAAGAATAAGTAGTGAGTAGTGGCCTTTAGACTTCGTAGTGACCAAATCATTAACCACATTAGTCAGTGCCATCTCTGTGGAATGTTGGGAACGGAAGCCTGACTGAAGTGGGTCCAACAAAGTGTATGAGTTAAGAAAGTGTGTGAGTCGAGTGTAGGCAAGCCTCTCAAGTAGCTTAGAGAGACAAGGGAGCTGAGAGATAGGGCGGTAGTTTGAGAGAGCATTAGGGTCAGAATTTTGTTTTTTTAAAATAGGAGTAATCACTGCATGCTTGAAGAGTGAAGGAAAAATACCAGTAGAGAGAGAGAGATTACAGATGTTAGTTAAGGTAGGGATGAGCACCAGAGACAGAGCTTTACTTATTTGTGAGGGTAAAGGATCAAGAGGAGAGTTAGTAGAGAAGCAGGATGAGAAGAGTGATGATACTTCATCTTCATTTGTGGGATCAAATGAAGAAAGAGTGCCAGAGGGTTCAGGTAAAGAACGGAGCAGGTCACTGGCTGCCGAAGAGCATACCATTTCATCTCGGATCTTAGCAATCTTCTCCTTGTAGTAGGAAGCAAGATCCTGTGCATTGATAGTGGCTGTTGGGGTAGGTGCGGGAGGATTCAGAAGTGATTTAAATGTATTAAAGAGTCGTTTGGGGTTAGAGGCTTGAGCAGAGATAAGAGTTTGGAAATATGTTTGTTTGGCAGTGTCCAGGGCATTTTTATAAGAATGGTAGACTGTCTTATATGTGAGGAAGTCACTTGAAATACGAGATTTACGCCACTGACGTTCAAGTTTTCGTGTGAGTTTTTGTAGTTGTCTTGTTAATTTGGAGTGCCATGGTTGACATCTAGGCCTACGTGGAGTGTGATGGGTAGCTGGAGCCACTTCATCAAGGGCTAGTTCTAGAGTCTCATTAAGGTGTGATACAGCCATCTCAGGAGAAGTGAATGCAGAAATAGGTGAAAGCAGTTGTTGGAGTGTAGTGGAAAGTTCTTGAAGATTAATTGTGTTAATATTTCTGCGAGTTTGAGGAAGATTGGAGAACTTCCGCAACACAGGGTTTGAATTAACAGAGGAAAGCATGCAGGTGATAAGGTTGTGATCTGAGAGGGGGAAAGGAGTGTTGGTGAGTTCAGCGATGGAGCATAGTCTGGTGAATACTAGATCAAGGCAGTGGCCCGCCTGATGAGTAGAGGAGTCAGTCCATTGGGAGAGGCCAAGAGAGGAGGTTAGAGAGAGTAGTTTGGAGGCATGCGCAGCAGATTTTGGACAATCAATAGCAATATTGAAATCACCCATGATAATGGTGGAGATGTCAGAGGATAGGAAGTGAGGGAGCCAGGCAGAAAAATCTTCCAAAAATTGTTTTGGATGCCCAGGTGGGCGGTAGATAGCTGCAACACGCAGAGAGAAAGGAGTGTAAACCCTAATGGAATGTACTTCAAATGATGTAAATGTGAGTGATGGAACCTGTGGTAGAACAGTATATGCAAAAGATTGGGAAAGTAAAAGTCCAACTCCTCCTCCTTTATGGTTATCGGGTCTGGAGGTGTGTGTAAAGTGGAGACCACCATGTGCCAGTGCTGCAGGGGAGGCTGTGTCAGATTGAGTGAGCCAGGTTTCTGTTATAGCCAGCAGATTGATGTTGTTAGATATGAAGAGGTCATGGATGGATGTTAATTTGTTACAAACAGAGCGTGCATTCCATAAGGCACATTTTAGTGATCTGGAGGGTGAAGGAAGACATGTGATGTTTATGAGGTTAGCTGGATTTCTATGTTGCTGTGAATCAGGTGAATGCGAGTGATGCAAGTGGCTGGGTCCTGGATTTGGTGAAATGTCACCAGCTATCAGAAGCAGAAGAGAGAGATAAATGTGGGTGTCAGAGGTTTGTGAAAGTTTTTTATGGTGAGAGGTTGTAGATGTTATTGTCAATAAGTATAGGGAAGTAAAAAGCTCATGAGTGCTAATAAGAGGGGAGTGTAGAATTGAGGGGGCAACATGTACAGAGGGGTGAGTTGCTGGGAGACTGAATGATGCAATGGCCTTTATGAATACTCCATGAAGAGCAATGCAGAAAATCAATTTGTGGAACATAGTTAGTTTGAGATGAAACCAGTGTTTTCTAGGCTGAGAGTGTAAGGTTTTACTTGTTCAAGTTAAAAGTGCAGGTGCCTACTGGTGTTGTTCTGCTGAATGTTAACTGTGCATTATAGAACAAAGTGACAAACAGGTATGTACAATCACATGTAAATCACAATGTATATAGTTGTCTACCAAATTGGTTGCATTTTGTTCTTAGAGGTCATGAGGATTTTAGTTGGTAAAATATTTACATACGCTGAAATACACAGATGATTGGGAATGTAAGGAAGGGACGATGTTTTCTGTTTTGTCGGTGGGTTGTTTCCGTCTGTTTTCGTCCTGGTAAGTCCTGGGTAAGTCTATATTGTAATATTTTCATAACCCTTATAATAAAGCCCTGTTCAGCTGGCTGTTGTTCAGCCAAGCATCTTTCCTTATGAATGGTAAGTATCCATGTGTCTCTAGTAATTGCAATCAAGGCCTAACATCCCACCCCCGTTTACAGAGCATGCCATAAAACTCAACTAAAACAAATACTAAGAAAGCAGTTACCAACTATATAAAGCTGCAAAACAGTTTCATCCTAGAATACAATATAGCTTATGATATACAAACTGACAGTGTAGATTACCTAGTTATAATAACACTATCACTGATGCATATATATTCTGAGCAGATCCAAAATGCAAAGGAGTGTAGATTACCTAGTTATAATAACACTATCACTGATGCATATATATTCTGAGCAGATCCAAACTGCAAAGGAGTGTAGATTACCTGCAGAGAAAGGAGAGCAATTGTCATATTGGTCCGGCACAGCCCTTCAGTATATGGCAAACATACAGCCACTATGTAGAAGTCCTGGGTAAGTCTATATTGTAATATTTTCATAACCCTTTTAAAAAAGCCCTTATAATAAAGCCCTGTTCAGCTGGCTGTTGTTCAGCCAAGCATCTTTCCTTATATATGTATATATATATCTTTTAGTTATTTAGGTGTGTGTGTGTATGTAAACTTCTAAATACACATTTGCAGACAGGCGGGCATATGTTGATTTAATGAATCAGTGTTAAATTAAGAAAGAGGTGAGCAAGGAGGTGGATCAGGAGGTGGATCTAGGACAGGTGCTTTATATTTAGGTGGATGATTGCACCAATTGGCTATGAGGCTGTTATTTAAAAAGGGCTATATTCCTATAGTGGTTTACTCTATGAGGAAGCTTCAATTAGAAGCTAAACGCATCAGTGAAAGTGCCCGAATTGTGACCCAGTTGATACTATCTGGTGGTTCCTGTTGATGTGCAGTTGTTGCTCTAAGGCTGAGAGTCGGGAGAAAGGAGGATGCTATATGCGGCGGCTTGAGGACGGGAGCGCATTCAGCTGACAGGTGCCGGCGGTGCGCTGAGCTCCAGTAGCCGGACGGTCTCTTCCCCATAGCCTGCAAGGTGTGGGCACTGCCTATTGGAGCCAAGATAGCGGGAGACGGAGGACGCCACGAGTAGTGGTCAGTGAACGGGAGCTGCAATATACAACAGGTGCGTGCAGTGCACCGAGCTCAGCATGGTTGTTCCATACTCCAGGATCTAAGACATCTCCCCGAAACAAAGAATCTTGCTCTTTGCAAGCATACGGACAATTTCAGTGATTGGTAATATACTGCATCTATAGTATACTACAAGTTATTTAGTTCAAGTGATATCAAATACATCTAACGGGACTGTCCTATTTAGAAATCCAATAAATTAAGGACAATATCATTTGTACAAACATCGGATTAATCCACTGTGGTCAAGTACAGCAATATAGTTATATGATCCACCTCTTATGCTCAATATTAATATTATGATATATTAGAATCAGAATCAGAATCAGAATCAGCTTTATTGGCCAGGTGTACTCATGTACACTAGGAATTCTTTGTGGTACAATGCATCGCCAAGCAGCAACATGGAGGAAAAAAATGTAGCATACATTACAAACATTACACATATGAGTTCATACTGCACATATGCAACTGTACAGTAGACATATTATACATTTAAGACTAAAAACTAAGGCTGCTTGGCAGAGCAGCACCGAGGCAGCCATCCGCGGCGCCAACTAGAACTCACATAATGCACATAATACAGAAGATTTAAGCATTACATCAAAAGATAAACCACACAGACAAAGACACAGAAAGAATAATGCATGATTGGTGTAGGCATTTTGAGTAATAACCTCCAGGGGTTGTGTATTCCACCATCACAAGGCACCAGGTGCGGCAGCCATCTTAGGCGCACTGCGTAGGATTACCCACGGTGGAATAGTCCACCCCTAGAAGAGAACACAAAATGGGGAGATTGCAGAGTCCTTAAGTTCAGAGTAGGGTTCCAATAGAAACATCAGGTCCACGCATTTTTCATCCCATCCACAAGCGCCCCAGATAAGGCAGCCATGTTGGGCGCACTACAAGGTTACACTGTGGGAGATGAGCCATACAGGGGCCAAATGCATGTATGGGAGAACTGACACGTGTGTAGGCGTATGCTATACCCTGCATGGAAAGATCCAAATGAAGCACACACCGCCCACAGGGGAACCATCCGAGGCAGCCATGTGGGGCGCACTGCATAGGTTCCTGCTGGCAGGGTGTGCAACCAATGGAGGTACACATTACGGGAATAGCACACAGTGGGGGGAAAGTACCCTGTAAGAATAAAGAGAAGAGAAAGACACATTTGCAGGAAAAAACTGTACTAACATTATTTTGTGAAAAAGATAAATGTCCTGGTCTCATGAGAGCAGTGCGGGTGGGTGTGAGAATGTGGGGTGCACACTAATGTCCAATGGAACTGACCCAGCAAAGTATGGTCCTGATGCGCACGTCCCTCAGTTCCCTGCTGAGCTTGGGGGGTAGTCCCGGGGGCAGTCATGATGTTCTTGGACACAGAAGAAGTAGGCATTGGTCCTGGTGTTCTCATGGCAGAGGTGAGGAGAGGCCACATAATGCTCCAGATTTCTTTCTTGATGCTGGTCAATGTTTGTTCAACTGTTTTTTTAACTGTTCATTTTCAAGACGCTTAGAGAAGGAACGCTTTGAGTATTGGAACGCACAGCTGACATGCACAGCTGTGCATGGTTGAAGTTACAGATATACTATGGGAAATTGACCCAACTACAGCTGAGGCAAATGTTCCACTAATCAAAGGTGTTACATTACACAGTGATTGACTAAACAAACACCAGCCCAGTGAGCCTTAATTAAATATGCAGCACTGACCAAGCTTTGAAACGCAGGTTTTTTACATTACAAACAAAAGCAAAAATCACAAAACTGTCTAACAAATGATTTGAACATACATTTGAAATATGAATGTTTTGCATAGGTGCAGATAGCAATAGCCAGATTACATGGGGAGATTTGTACATACATTTGAAATATGAATGTTTTGCATAGGTGCAGATAGCAATAGCCAGATTACATGGGGAGATTTGTACATACCTGAGGATGAGAAGAAAAAGGAGATGGTTAAGTTCAGTCCAATGCAGGGACTGTTTTTTTAACTGTTCATTTTCAAGACGCTTAGAGAAGGAACGCTTTGAGTATTGGAACGCACAGCTGACATGCACAGCTGTGCATGGTTGAAGTTACAGATATACTATGGGAAATTGACCCAACTACAGCTGAGGCAAATGTTCCACTAATCAAAGGTGTTACATTACACAGTGATTGACTAAACAAACACCAGCCCAGTGAGCCTTAATTAAATATGCAGCACTGACCAAGCTTTGAAACGCAGGTTTTTTACATTACAAACAAAAGCAAAAATCACAAAACTGTCTAACAAATGATTTGAACATACATTTGAAATATGAATGTTTTGCATAGGTGCAGATAGCAATAGCCAGATTACATGGGGAGATTTGTACATACATTTGAAATATGAATGTTTTGCATAGGTGCAGATAGCAATAGCCAGATTACATGGGGAGATTTGTACATACATTTGAAATATGAATGTTTTGCATAGGTGCAGATAGCAATAGCCAGATTACATGGGGAGATTTGTACATACATTTGAAATATGAATGTTTTGCATAGGTGCAGATAGCAATAGCCAGATTACATGGGGAGATTTGTACATACATTTGAAATATGAATGTTTTGCATAGGTGCAGATAGCAATAGCCAGATTACATGGGGAGATTTGTACATACCTGAGGATGAGAAGAAAAAGGAGATGGTTAAGTTCAGTCCAATGCAGGGACTGTTTTTTTAACTGTTCATTTTCAAGACGCTTAGAGAAGGAACGCTTTGAGTATTGGAACGCACAGCTGACATGCACAGCTGTGCATGGTTGAAGTTACAGATATACTATGGGAAATTGACCCAACTACAGCTGAGGCAAATGTTCCACTAATCAAAGGTGTTACATTACACAGTGATTGACTAAACAAACACCAGCCCAGTGAGCCTTAATTAAATATGCAGCACTGACCAAGCTTTGAAACGCAGGTTTTTTACATTACAAACAAAAGCAAAAATCACAAAACTGTCTAACAAATGATTTGAACATACATTTGAAATATGAATGTTTTGCATAGGTGCAGATAGCAATAGCCAGATTACATGGGGAGATTTGTACATACATTTGAAATATGAATGTTTTGCATAGGTGCAGATAGCAATAGCCAGATTACATGGGGAGATTTGTACATACATTTGAAATATGAATGTTTTGCATAGGTGCAGATAGCAATAGCCAGATTACATGGGGAGATTTGTACATACATTTGAAATATGAATGTTTTGCATAGGTGCAGATAGCAATAGCCAGATTACATGGGGAGATTTGTACATACATTTGAAATATGAATGTTTTGCATAGGTGCAGATAGCAATAGCCAGATTACATGGGGAGATTTGTACATACCTGAGGATGAGAAGAAAAAGGAGATGGTTAAGTTCAGTCCAATGCAGGGACTGTTTTTTTAACTGTTCATTTTCAAGACGCTTAGAGAAGGAACGCTTTGAGTATTGGAACGCACAGCTGACATGCACAGCTGTGCATGGTTGAAGTTACAGATATACTATGGGAAATTGACCCAACTACAGCTGAGGCAAATGTTCCACTAATCAAAGGTGTTACATTACACAGTGATTGACTAAACAAACACCAGCCCAGTGAGCCTTAATTAAATATGCAGCACTGACCAAGCTTTGAAACGCAGGTTTTTTACATTACAAACAAAAGCAAAAATCACAAAACTGTCTAACAAATGATTTGAACATACAGTACATTTGAAATATGAATGTTTTGCATAGGTGCAGATAGCAATAGCCAGATTACATGGGGAGATTTGTACATACATTTGAAATATGAATGTTTTGCATAGGTGCAGATAGCAATAGCCAGATTACATGGGGAGATTTGTACATACATTTGAAATATGAATGTTTTGCATAGGTGCAGATAGCAATAGCCAGATTACATGGGGAGATTTGTACATACCTGAGGATGAGAAGAAAAAGGAGATGGTTAAGTTCAGTCCAATGCAGGGACTGTTTTTTTAACTGTTCATTTTCAAGACGCTTAGAGAAGGAACGCTTTGAGTATTGGAACGCACAGCTGACATGCACAGCTGTGCATGGTTGAAGTTACAGATATACTATGGGAAATTGACCCAACTACAGCTGAGGCAAATGTTCCACTAATCAAAGGTGTTACATTACACAGTGATTGACTAAACAAACACCAGCCCAGTGAGCCTTAATTAAATATGCAGCACTGACCAAGCTTTGAAACGCAGGTTTTTTACATTACAAACAAAAGCAAAAATCACAAAACTGTCTAACAAATGATTTGAACATACATTTGAAATATGAATGTTTTGCATAGGTGCAGATAGCAATAGCCAGATTACATGGGGAGATTTGTACATACATTTGAAATATGAATGTTTTGCATAGGTGCAGATAGCAATAGCCAGATTACATGGGGAGATTTGTACATACATTTGAAATATGAATGTTTTGCATAGGTGCAGATAGCAATAGCCAGATTACATGGGGAGATTTGTACATACATTTGAAATATGAATGTTTTGCATAGGTGCAGATAGCAATAGCCAGATTACATGGGGAGATTTGTACATACATTTGAAATATGAATGTTTTGCATAGGTGCAGATAGCAATAGCCAGATTACATGGGGAGATTTGTACATACCTGAGGATGAGAAGAAAAAGGAGATGGTTAAGTTCAGTCCAATGCAGGGACTGTTTTTTTAACTGTTCATTTTCAAGACGCTTAGAGAAGGAACGCTTTGAGTATTGGAACGCACAGCTGACATGCACAGCTGTGCATGGTTGAAGTTACAGATATACTAAGGTTTTATAGTGGGGGTTTTATATATGCGCATATTAATTAAGTCAATTTGTGTGATGTCTTTTTTGTATTTTTTTATGATTAATTTCATGGATATTAAATAATATCATAAAATAATAAATGGATTGAGGTGCCCTGTTGCCTCTAATTAATCTATTAGCGCGAGGAGTGATATAGAATTTTTATTTTGTCTAATACCCAGACATGACAATGGCCTTCTTCTTATCATGGGCAAAGACTGCTTCCAGTGGTGCCTTTTTTACACAAACAACATCCTCATCATAAACATACTCATTAGTACTGGCATCAGCTAGGCAAATATCCCCCTCATCCTGATGCACTTCCACAGTGGTATTCTCAATTTCTAGAGATGTGTCCTCTAATGTTGTGGCTGCGAAGCACACATATCACAGCACACAAGTCCTGGCATAGCAGGTTTATGTGCTGCTATGATAGCTTTAGAGTGAGAGCCGGCAGTCACATACATATTTACACTCCTGCCGCCTACTCATTCTAATGGGAGCTGGCTAGCAATGTGTATATAGCAGCATGCTGTGATCCATATGCATCATGCGCACACTGCAGAAGGCTTCTATATGCAGCAATAATGTAACGGGACACCACTGTATATCATCAGCTATAATTCTTCTGCTTATCCCCATATTTGAGGAAGTAGCAAAAAATGGTGGTACTGTAGGAAGCTTTTTTTTAGGAGTACAGTATTAGAAAGCTCACACATGGCACTTATGGACACACTTAGACTCTCCTGTCATGCTGGGATTTGGATGTGTTGGACCTGGGCTAGGTTCAGGGTCAAGTGGGCGACTAGTAGCAGTATGCAAAAAACAGGGTCGTCAAATAAAGTTCCTCCTCATTGGCAGCAAGCAGGGAACTGGTAATACTAAGATTTGTTGAGAGTACACTAAGTATACAGGATCTAGCAGTAGCTGAAGTTTGTAGACACAGGCAAGGAACAGAAGTGCTTTGTAGTAGGTCTGGTTTAGAATCACACTATGAGCAACCAGGAGACACATGCTTAAAGTGTCTGGACTGAGATCTAAACTTTTCTAGACTGGCTGGAACCAGATTAGACTGAGATTGGTTTGAACCAAACTTGACTTTAATTGAACTGGAACCAGACTACACTTTGAGTGAACTGAATCCGATGGTGATGCTAACTAGACTGGAACCAGAATTGACTATGACCAGTCTGGAACTGGATTTGTCTGTGAATAAACTGGAAACAGATTTGACTGTGACCAGACTGGAACTGGATTTGACTGTGACTGGACTGGATCTGGAATTGTCTGTGACCAGACTGGAAACAGACTTGACTGTGACTGGGCTGGAACGGGAATTATCTGTGACTGGACTGGAGTGGACTTGACTGTGTTCTCCACTGTGTCTAAAAAGCAGTTACAGACACATGGGAGACACTGGAGGGAGTGCAGGGCTTAAGCATTCAGCATAAGCTGTGAACCTTGTTGCATTACAGACTGATGGTGCTTCTATTTATGTAAATGCAGTGGGGTACAGCACACAAAAGATGTACAAAAAAATATATATTTTTGTTTCAACTTTTTGTAATTGTTTTATTTAATAAAACTTTTTTCTTTTTTAATTTTTTTTAGCTTTTTTAATCTTTTTTTTAACTTTTATTAACACTTTTTTCGCAAATGACAACTCACACGTTGAATCAAAGGGCTTATATTATTTTTGTAAACACAGTGGGGTATGGCCTGCCAGGGCAGAACCAGTGTGACACACTTAGACAATAGATGTAACTAAGTACCTACACTATAAAAAAATAATATACAATGACTTGCTAACTGACTGTACTATAATCTACAAGCTCGACCAATATTAACACAAAGGAGCCTGCGGGGACTGGAGTGGACAGATAGGTTAGATCAGCACTGAAGTGAATGGACACTGGACAGATACATCAGAAGAGAGTGGCTGGACACTGAACAGTTATGTCAGCTCAGCAGCACTGAAGTTGATTCATTATGGACATTTTGCACAACAAGTGGAGGAAATAAAAAAAAATTTCTGTGCAGGATAAATACTGTTTTTTTTTTTAGCATGTAGCCCACAAATGTTAGACAGCTTTATTTTTACCTTGCAATTTAGATTTAAGAGCCTAATTCAGACCTTATTGCAGCAGCAACATTTTTCTCTAATGGGCAAAACCATGTGCTCTGCAAGTGGGCCTAGGCAAATGCAGGGGGGTTCCAGTTGCCTGGAAACCCCCCTCCTCTTGGCAAGTTTGACAATAGCAATGGTATATAATACGATTACTAGATCTGCCACCACATCATGCAGTTTAAGGGATAGAACAAAACTGCTGAACATACCCAGTGGTAGCAGCCTCTTCTACCAAGCTTGCTGTGTGTTCAGTACTCAATCAGTGCACTGGACCGGAGAGTAGCTACCAGGAAGAAGAGACAGGAGCTTTACCATGAGGTGAGAGAATGTGTACTTGGAAGGCGCAGTACTGGCTGTATTATGTTTGTGTATTTATTTATTTATTCATTATAGTATGTTTAACCTTTTCCTGACCACTTATTTTATTTATATTATTTAAATATGTTTGAAACAGCCTATACTATAGACCATCTATAGTGTTAATAATACTGTATTCCATATTCCACAGAGTGGGAGATTGTAGATTGCATTTGGAAACTTCCCTATATAAATCCTGCGTTTGCCACTGGTGGGGCAGATTTAACATGTGCAGAGAGAGTTAGATTTGGGTGGGGTGTGTTCAATCTGCAATCTAAATTGCAGTGTAAAAAAGTAGCCAGTATTTACTCTACACAGAAACAAAATAACCCACCCAAATCTAACTCTCTCGGCACATGTTATATCTGCCCCACCTGCAGTGCACGTGGTGTTAGACCATTAGAGAATGATTTTGCTGCTGCTATCAGGACTGAATTAGGCCCTAAGTTTGAAAACACCCCACCCAAATCTAAATCTCTCTGCAAAGGTTACATCTGTCCCACCTGCAGAGCAACATGGTTTTGCCCAGTTACATGGTTTTTATTTTCTTTCACATCTAAATAACCACCTTTGTCTGCGTTGGGGTAGAAATAGTTCCAAACCTGAGCGACAATATTTGTTTGCTCTTTTGTCCAGGCATAACAACTATGCACTTATCATGGACATGATGTGGGACTACTTTTGAATGCTCTACTGCTTTTCATTTACCAACATCATCATCTTTATCCCTTTTAAGTATCCCTATTAAGTACAACACATTATCATATCATCATCATTATCCTCATTGTCAGAGACACAATTATTGCCATATTTATGTTGCGGATTAAAAGCATTTACATCTCCACTCATTTATAAGTTTAATCTTCCTCAGTACTACTCACTCTCACATGTCATATGATTTAGAATCTGTGGGAGGATGCAGCTGAGAACTTATCACATATGTCTGACACACATATGCTGCTCATGGACACCCTTGGACTCTCCAGGATTTTTCTTTGAACACAGAAAAATGTTGATCTTTGGACTTATGGTTATTATTGTCTGTTATGGAGATATCTCTTTTGGAGGTGACACTAGTCAAACTACTAGTACTACGCTTCTAGTGAGAAAATAATGCTTGGGAAGTTGCAGGAAAAGCATGACTGTATCGGTCACTCACTTTTGCTATGGACTTGTTTCTAGTGTTACAGTATGTCTAGCAGACATTGTACAGTACATGCCGCCAGTCTTTCTTTGCCCTTATGGGAGGTGTATGGAATGTTGCTGTAGCTATTTTCCTTCTTTTGGCCAAATTGCTACATAGAATATCAATGATATTTCCACCACCGGTCACATCACCACAAGCTGATGTATTATTTATCATTGAGCAAGATGTATGTGATTTGGAATGGCCTCACTTGAACTTTTTACTTTTCACATGGACTTTGTTTTCACTAATAGAAGGAATTGAATTACTAGTAGTACTAGTGACAGTGCTGCTAGTTCTAAGATGGTCATCCTGAACCATAGACTGATCCATTACTGAATAACACAGTCTGCTTTTACATTGACATTATAAGAGGTAAATAGTACAGTGAGATAGGGAAAGGGGGACTTATACCTTGCAATTCAATAAATTAAAATGCAGTACCAGGATAATACCCCTTAAGTTTCCAGCTTTCTATGTAAACTGTGATTTATCTCCACACACAATATAAGTACCTCATACATTTGATTAAGATACCAAGTTTGAACAATACAAAGCAAAGAAAACAACCAGAGTCACTCATGCAAGGGACAGCGATATATATACGTAGTCAAGAAAAAAACAAGCAATGCAGGTAAAAACACATCAAAATCAGAGTAATGCAACTCAGTAAAAATTTTCCAGAACATATGGATGAAACAGGACAGGAATAGATAAGGAGGACCTAAAGGGTAAGGTATGCATTAAAAGGAAGGGGCAGTAGCACCAATGTAGGGGGACCAAGGGGCCCACACTTAGAATGCTGGTCATGTACTCCATTTCATAAACAAACCAAATCTTTTGTAAGAGAGATAACAAAGTGGGAGAGTTATGAGATTCCAAGGAGATGCTATCAAGCATATGTCAACATCTCAGATGTTTTAAGATCTGTCCCAGATGATGGTAATTGATTAAATAGTTTAAATATCGAAGTCCAGTTGATCTCCAGGGTACTGCCTTATAACTTTGTTGCAAGTTAAAAGCTGGAGGGGATTTGTGGAAGGCTAGGTCCGCTGCAGAGAGAACTAACTTCGATTGAAACTAATCTATGTGTAAGTTTCTAGGCTTTATAGCCCTCCTGAAAGAATACTCTAACATTGTCTTAAATTATATTACATTGAGTGTCTGTGAAGCTGGGTGCAGTAGTTGTTCACATAAGATAATTTATCTTTGACTTAACAAGTTTCCCCTTTCACCCACTTATGAACCCAATACCCCAGCTTACTAAACAGTTTCCATCTTAGATCATGATAATACTGTAGTAACATGTATTTATTTTAATCAGCCAGCTTAAAAGTTGTCACACTCCTGACTCACTATGGGGGTAATTCCGAGTTGATCGCAGCATCAAATTTGTTAGCAGTTGGGCAAAACCATTTGCACTGCAGGTGTGGCAGATATAACATTTGCAGAGAGAGTTAAATTTAGGTGGGGTGTGTTCAAACTGTGATCTAAATTGCAGTGTAAAAATAAAGCAGCCAGTATTTACCCTGCACAGAAACAAAATAACCCACCCAAATCTAACTCTCTCTGCAAATGTTATATCTGCCCCCCCTGCAGTGCACATGGTTTTACCCAACTGCTAACAAATTTGATGCTGCGATCAACTCGGAATTACCCCCTATGTCCTTCACACTAGGTCAAAGGTGAAAGAAAGTTGTGGAGCTATATTTCTAACTGGTATGTCTGCAAAAGCATGTATCCTAAGATATACATATACAAAATGGAGTTATACATGAACAAAATGGTGTCAAAAAGTAGTTAAAAATATCACACCATACACTTGTGAAGACATGTACAGGAAGGGACAGTTGGAGTATGGATAGAATTACTTAAAGGAAAACAAGGGCTTTGGAATTGGAGAGTAAATATGTTTGGTGACAGAAATTCCCAAATAACTACTGGAAGTTCAGAGGATCTCCAAGTAAAAGGAAATTGAAGAAGAGAATAAGTGGTCATCAGGAGGTTAGAAAGTTAAGATCCTGACATTCCTGCCCTATAAAATGAGTTGGTCACAAGAGCCAACCACAATCACTGAGACATTTAGATGAAGTTGCAAACACGCCATAATAGGCTCCATAACAAGAGCAATAAATCGAGGTGAGAGGGGACAGTCCTGATGGGTACCACTGGTAATGGTATAGGTGCTGACAGAGGGCCATTGTCCAACACAGATGCTGAGGGATTACTATAGAGGGCAGAACCACTAGTTAGGAACTTAGCATCAAGACTTGAGGACCATTCAATATGATCAATTACCTTCTCAGCATTCAAGGCCATAATCAGGGATGGCAGCCTAGTCATGTTAATACGGTGCTTGACAACCTGGGACAAAACGTCCTGATAAGGGTGAATAAGGTGAGTGACTAAAACCTTGGAAACTATTTGAGATCAATGTTCAGTAGAGAAATAGCTCTACAGTTGGTACAGAAACATGGGTATATCCCCTCCTTATGAATAACTGTATTTGTGGTGGTACAGTAGAAGTGGATGAACCAAAAGAAGCACCATCCTGGATGACATTAAACAAGACAGCATGTTGGGGAATGAGGATGCCACTAAATTTCTCATAAAAGCTATCTGGGCCAGGGCATAGGCTGACATCAATGAGGTAATGGAGACCAATGTCTCCTCTACAACCCAAGGAACATTACAGGCAGTAGCAGCCCAGCCAGAGTAACTTTTGGTTCAGCCACTTGGAAGTCTCAGATGCTTTATTAGAAAGGATTGCACTGAGCTAACCCCGAATATGTCGCAGTTGTATAAGGTATTCAGCCATTTGGGAAGGACAGATGGAGGAGACAGTCTGCTGTCAACCTTGATTTCAAACCAGCAATGAGAGCCTGATCATGATTTATTTTGGAAGCAGAAAGGTTAATTTATTTACAGCATTTAGTGGTATTTTGGACATCCCAGAGAGTTCTGCACTGTTGAATTAAAATCAAAGTAATCCCTTATCGCCTCTGACATCATAGAAGGAGTTTGAGAAGGTGAGGGCGGGTGGGGGGATTAGTTAACTGACAAATACCCAGGTAGTCCACTAACACTTTGCCGCTGCCTAGGTAAACTGTGATATATCTCTGCAACAGTAGATAATTTTATTGTAATTTTAATAGTACTGAAAACATATATTATTTTTTTTATTTATTGTAGAGAGTGGGGCGTGGGGACTGAATATTTTCACTCACAAATTCCAAGGGAGTACCCTACATTTTTGCAGATTCCTATGTAAATTGGGATACTGTATAACTCTGCACACATTATAACTACAAGATTACTATATTAAAGCAGTGCTGAGAGAGTTTAAATAAGGTTGGAAAGAAAAAGTATTGATCAACATAAAATTAAAGATTAGACGTGAGACTCCCTATCCCTAAAATAATAATATATTGCCCAGGAGGATTGTGCAGTGTTTTGTGAATTTTAGGGAGGTGATACTGGGGTTACTGAGTAGAGGAAATCAAGCTTCTCTTTGGTCAGAATGCCCTCACTATGGTCATTTTTTACAGCCACATGCTTTGTCTTTGAGATCCCACATCAAAGACACTACTGAATTCATTAAGCTGGTAGAAGGATTGGAAAGTGGACCCTATTTCTATCACTAATTTTGTTGATTATATTAATAATATTAATAATAACACTTTTGGTTTGTCCTTCACTCATGAGCCTTCATGTACTAATTATTTAGATGTTACAGTGGAGGTGGTAGAGGGAATAACAGCTACTTCAACTTATAAGAAATCTGTAGATGTGTTCAGTGCTATTTTTGTAGGAAAATAGGTTCAGAATCTGGAGCAGGACAGAGGTGGGTGGTGATGTGTTGGAGCTGCCACAGGGGTGGGGCATCAATTGGTGCATAAAGGGACAATGCTTGCAAAAGGCATGCACAGCAAAAAAAAGGGTCCAGTCTCATAAGGAAGGGTCATGGCCACGCTATAGTACCCCCAAGGGTACATGGAGATAAAGGGTGACAGGAAGATAATGGGTGACTGGGGAGGCAGGGGTGACAGGGAGACAGAAGGTGAGACTGGGAAGGCTGGGGTGACAGGGGTGGCTGGGTTGACAGGGAGATGGTGGGCAACAGGGAAACTGGGGTAGCAGGGAGATAAAGGGTGACTAAGGAGGCTGGAGTGACAGGGAGACAGAAGGTGACTGAAGAGGCTGGAGAGAAAGGGAGATAGCCAGTGACTGTGCGAGGCTGGGGTGACATGGGGATAATAGGTGACTGGGCAGGCTGGGGTGACAAGTGGATAGCAGGTGACTGAAAAGGCTGTGGTATCAAGGAGATAGTAAATGACTGAGAAGACTGGGGTGACAGGGAGATAACTAGTGACTGGGGTGGCTGTGGTGACAGGAGAATAGAAGGTGACTGAGGAAGCTGGGGTGACAGGGGGATAGAAGGTGACTGAAGAGGCTGGGGTGAAAGGGAGATAGTGTGTGACTGAGGAGGCTGGGGTAACAGGGAGATTGTGAGTGACTGAGGAGCCAGTAGTGACAGGTGGATAGTGGGTGAGTCGACCCCTTAGCAGGCAGTTACAGCTGTGTGTGAATGCATATACTAAAATATAAGATCAAGGCAGTAAACAGTTAACAATGCCTTTGTGTCCTGAACTCGGACACTGCAGTGAGAAGGCAGAGGGGAATAAACTTGCAGGCTTCTCTTTCAGCACAATAACTCCCAGAGCCTTTGGCTGTGCTGTGGCTTCCTGTATGATCATACTGAGAAGGACATCAATGAGGACGTTGGGGCTGTTCATCCAACTGCCTGTGACTCTGTAGAGCTCACTGCTCATGATCCCCAGGACCCGGAGCACACAGCATGGAGTACCCGGGACACCGCTGCTGTGGGCAGATTACAGGATGTTCCTGATGACATAATTTTACAAAAGACCTTCAGGAACAACTTTTTGGAATATTACAGCCAAAAATTAGCCCTGGATGTATGTAACTTTATTCCATATATGAGTGACCATAATTAAAAATTTCTCAAAAATTTTCCAAAGAATCAATTACATTGCATTAGAAGAAACTGTGGACTCTCAAAGAACATAATTACCAATAACCAGTATTAGATTAAGCTCTAGAATATTCATTATCATTAAATAGGTCGGATATGTAGGATAGAGAGAGAAGATCGATTAAGCCTCTTAAAAAGAAATAAGCTTTAGGTTTGTCTTTTATCTTGAGATATCACGTGGCAGTGAAAAAAGTCATTAATATAATCAATAAGAACTATAAACTCCATTTTACTGATCCAGTTTTAAGGGATAATATAGATAAGAAGCCTGTTGTCCTTTTCAAAAAAGCTTAGAAGTTACGTAACTTCATTGGAAAGGATCATAATACAATGCTCTCATTGATAGGCCCACCAGTGATGGGATTTTTCAGGTGCAGTCATAATAAATGTACCAGTTGCTCATTTGCACTGAATAGTATGAAAATGATCTAAAATGAATTCTCCATTGAAGGCTATATTAATTGTACAATAATTCCCAATAAGTTATTTATCTATTGATCTGCCCTTGTGGGCTATATTATATTGGTCATACAATATGCCCCTTGAAATCTAGGTTTATGGAGCATACAGTAGAAGGAACTTAAATAGATTCATGAAACATATCATTTCTAAACAGTTTACAGATTTTCATTGTGATAACTCTGCAGGTATTGAACATAAACCTGCTATTAACAGAGGAGGAGATCACTTCAGAGCCCTGTGCAAGCAAGAAGCTGTCTGGATTCTGAAGATGCCATCCCTAAAACCACAGGGTCTGTATGAAAACATTGATTGATACAGTATAGGGTTATCATTTTTTTTTCTTTTAGATCTGGGTGCTTTACTGTAAACTAAGAATTTGGTAATCTAATATCTGCACATACTAAAAGCTTTCCCTTCTGTTTAGTAAGCTTTTATTGTTGTATAAATGTAAGCATATTTTTACTGTATTTACTTACCACTCCCTCATAGTCCTCCATTCCCCTTTTGTGCCACCTGCATTCAGGGGCGGATCTAGAAGAAAATGAAAGGGGGGGCACCATGATAGGGGAATGGTAATAGTTATATTTACATGCACCTAAGGTACGCGTGCTCCCAGATAAGAGGAGTGGTATCACAAGGAACGTGGCCTCACAGAATACGCCATCGGGTAATGATTGGCTGTAGGAGTGCATCCTGGTTTATTGCCAATGTTTCAACCTGATGAAAAGGCTGATTGGGCCTTGAAATGTTGGTCACCTGTTCCATTAGTTATGGGAGCCCGGAAGGCACCCCAGCACAATATAATTATTCTATAATTTTAGTTGGTGGTGGCAGGTGCAGCATACCTTGTTTTGGGCACTGCAGTGAGACTCAGACTGCAGGACACGAACTGCCCATCTTTGATTAGCAGAAGCAGCCAGCTGGATCTCCAACAAGCAGCATAAGACATCTGCAGGACAGCCCTGTCACAGTCACACAGCATAAGACATCTGCAGGACAGCCCTGTCACAATCACACAGCATAAGACATCTGCAGGATAGCCCTGTCACAATCACACGGGCCGCCTTCTCAAAGCTGAGCTGAGTTTGACTGCACCTAGCATGGTGGTAAAGAAAGTGGATGAGCAAACGCTGGGATACTGTGCGGTGCAGAGAGGGCTAATGAAGCCTTCTGCGTCATCATAAGTAAAAGTCTTACTCGATGCTGGCATTTGAACCCTGCGCCTGGGCTGGACTCTGGCTGGCTGGCAGTGGAAGAGGTAGGTTGCAGTGTGAGTAGGGGGAGGCTGGAGCTGCAGCTCCAGCATCCCCATTGGTTACCACATGGACTTACTGTTAGAGCAGCGGCGGGTCCTAGTGCCTGCCGGCTCTTTTATCAAATCTGACTGACGGAAATAGCAGTAGTGCTGCTGCTGTTCTCCTTTTGAAAAAAAGAAGTCAGAAATGACAGGGGGGGGGCACGGGCCCGAGTGCCCCCCTTGGTCCGCCAATGCCTGCATTGTATATTACTTACCTGTGTAGCAGATTTTTATATTTTATTTTTATTTCTATTTATTTCTTATGCTTATATCCCACACTTATGTTTGTTGTTTTTATGTTGTTGCTTATTGAGCTATTATAACATTGCAAATAAACACGCTTGTACAGCATGTTGCATTATGCAGAGGGAATACTAATTAGAGAGAGATATTTAAACCCTTCTACTACACACCACAGGATTTCTGATACTTGAAAAAGCTCCCCCAGTGAAGAGAAATATGTTGAAGTCTACAGATTCCTTCCAGACACTGGACAGTACTATGGGGGTCATTCCGAGTTGATCGCTCGCTAGCAACTTTTTTCAGTGCTTCGATCAGGTTAAATCTCTGCAAAACTGCGCATGCACCGCAATGCGCAGGCGCGTCGTACAGGTACAAAGAGGATCGTTGCTGGGCAATAGATTTAATGAAGAATCCATTCGCACAGCCGATCGCAAGGTGATTGACAGAAAGAGGGTGTTTATGGGTGTCAACTGACTGTTTTCTGGGAGTGTTTGCAAAAACGCAGGCGTTTCCGAGCGTTTGCAGGGCGGGTGTCTGACATCAATTCCAGGACCAAAAAGACTGAAGTGATGGCAGCGGCTGAGTAAGTCCAGAGCTATTCAGAAACTGCAAAAAACTTTGTGCAATCGGCTGCAACAGCGTTCGCACACTTGCAAATCGAAAATACACTCCCCCATAGGCGGCGACTATCTGATCGCAGCGCTGCAAAAAGTTGCTAGCGAGCGATCAACTCGGAATGACCCCCTATGTGTGGCAATTGATATTAGCTGTTATTCATCATCAGGTCATATCAGTATTTACAATGCATAAGAGCCATTTGCACTACTGGTCCTGGTGGGCACTTGAACGGGACATCCCCTACTGGCAAGTGAAGCTTTCCCTTCCCAACAGCACAGTGACATTCATTATTGAGCAGTATCATACTGGAGCCGAGACTCATATTCAGGTGAACTAACTATTTTACACACAGTACAATATTGATAAGTGCATTCACCACGTAGAGACTGACGGGTTATTCTCAATGGTACAAAAAGCTTTATGATTGCTGCTGATATTACACTGACTGTACCTAAAGAACAATTTCTATCTATTATTCACTGCATGATAGATGGAACTTTGGGGTAATTCAGACCTGATCGCTGCAGCAAATTTGTTAGCAGTTGGGCAAAACAATGGGGGTCATTCCAACCTGATTGCACGCTGCAGTTTTTTGCAGCCGTGTGATCGGGTATGTCCTGCGCATGCATGCGGGCCGCAATTGAATGAAGAAAGCGTTTGCAATGGCGAACACTAGAAGATTAACATGAAGAAGCTGGCTGGGGGTGTCAACTCACCATTTTTAAGGTGTGTCTGGGCGAACGCAGGCGTGTCCAGCCATTTCCAGGCAGGGTTCCTGACGTCAGCTCCGTCCGGACAAGCAGGTTAGTAAGTCCTGAGCTGTGCAGAAACTGCACAAACTTTTTTTTGTGCAGCTCTCTGCACAAGCGAGTGTAGCCCTGAACAGTGAATCCCCCCTCCCCTGTAGGTGGCGACTACCTGATCGCAGCAGTGCTAAAAGTAGCTTGATAGTGATCAGGTCGGAATGAGGGCCAATGTGCACTACAGGGGGAGGGGGGGGGGGGTATTGCAGATATAACATGTGCAGAGAGAGTTAGATTTGGGTGGGGTGTGTTCAAACTGAAATCTAAATTGCAATGTAAATATATAGCAGCCAGTATTTACCCTGCACAGAAACAATATAACCCACCCAAATCTAACTCTCTCTGCACATGTTATATCTGCCACCAGCACTGCCCATGGGTCCTCATTCCGAGTTAATCGCTAGCTGCCGTTGTTCGCACAGCGATCAGGCTAAAAATCTGCACTTCTGCGCATGCGTACGGGCCGCAAAGTACTTTCACACAAAACTATGCAGTTTTACACAAGGTCGAGAGACGCTTTTCTGTCGTTCTGCTGATCGGTGAGTGATTGACAGGAAGTGGGTGTTTCTGGGAGGTAACTGTCCGTTTTCCGGGAGTGTGCTGAAAAACGCAGGCGTGACAGGTCAAAACGCAGGCGTGCCTGGGGAAACGGGGGAGTGGCTGGCCAAATGCAGGGCGTGTTTGTGAAGTCAAACCAGGAACTAAACTGTCTGCAGTGATCGCAAGGTAGGAGTAGGTTATGAGCTGCTCAGAAACTGCATGAAAATTTTTTCGAGCAGTTCTGTTAACCTTTCGTTCGCACTTCTGCTAAGCTAAGATACACTCCCAGAGGGAGGCGGCTTAGCATTTGCACTGTTGCTAAAAGCAGCTAGCGAGCGATCAATCCAACCAACTCGGAATGAGGGCCATGGTTTTACCCAACTGCTAACAAATTTGCTGATACGATCAGGTCTGTATTGCCCCCCTTTTTACAATCTTTGTGGCAACAGTTATGACTAGTGAATTCTCAGTGACTCTGAATAAGATCTCAGTGGCAGATGTATTAAGCCTGGAGAAGTGATAAAGCAGTGATAAGTGCAAGGTGATAATGCACCAGCCAATCAGCTTCTAACTGCCAATTTACATATTGGAGCAGATTGGCTGGTACGTTATCACTTTGCACTTATCACTACTTTATCACATCTCCAGGCTTAATACATCTGCCCCTCAGTCTCGTTCATATGAGACTGATAGACAGTATTTGTGTTTGATATTTGCATTAGATTTATTATCTAATTTATTTTAATTCCCCACTCCTAGGAGTATTATTTTATATACTGTATATAAATGTTTGTCTAGTTACTATATTAATTTGTCTTATTTGATTATTTACAATATGTGTCATTTGTGTTTCTAGCAGTGCCTCCTGATTTTTTTCTTGTATTTTATACTTATTAAGAGGATTGGTACTCCTCTTTTCAGGACAGGGAGCAGCAATTTGCACTTTATCTAGACACACTTTAAATTTTACCTGGACATGTATAGATAATCCTGGGTGTGAGCAGATAAAACTGGTAAAGTGTTCAATGTCCTCCACAAAGGTACCGTCACCATAATAATGCAAACAAAAATTAGTCAGACAGAACTTATTAGCTCTTCAATATTAATAATTAACATAGAATACTCCCGGATCCGTATTTTTCTGTTCACCATATATATTATCCAATGGAAAGGTAAGAAGAATGTTGTATATAGTAAAGTACTATTTAATATTCAATGACATGCAACATATATACAAATAAACAATACATACAGTATAAAAGATAAAAAATCCACACAGATTGCTGTATCCACAAGTGGTTTGACCCGAAATAATTACCAGATGTGATGTGAACTGTGAGCAAAATGGTTCAGAAAGAGCTTGATTTAATGAAAGTCCCGGGAACTTCACTGGAACAAGCTTTCATTTCTGGTAGCAGTTATCAGATGTCATCGAGTTCTGGCCCACAGGTGTAGCTGCTCAACTATTGCAAAAGTTTAAGCTCATAATCGCTCAAATTTTGTAATCACGGTCTCAATATGTAGGGATGAGCGGGTTCGGTTCCTCGGAATCCGAACCCGCCTGAACTTCATGTTTTTTTACACGGGGCCGAGCGACTCGGATCTTCCCGCCTTGCTCGGTTAACCCGAGCGCGCCCGAACGTCATCATCCCGCTGTCGGATTCTCGCGAGGCTCGGATTCTATCGCGAGACTCGGATTCTATATAAGGAGCCGCGCGTCGCCGCCATTTTCACACGTGCATTGAGATTCATAGGGAGAGGACGTGGCTGGCGTCCTCTCCGTTTATAGAGAAGAGAGTGAGACAGTAGAGAGAGACACAGTAGTAATTTTGGGGAGCATTAGGAGGAGTACTAGTTAGTTACTTGCTGAAGTGATAGATAGTGTGACTGTATATTATCTGACTTGTGGGGGAGACACTGACAGTGGGGAGCAGTTAGAGTCTGAGAGCAGGACTCAGGAGTACATATAACGTACAGTGCACACTTTTGCTGCCAGAGTGCCACACTGCCATTGTGACCACACTGACCACCAGTATAATATATATTGTGATTGTCTGCTTAGGAGTACTACTTGCAAGTTGCTGATAGTGTGACCAGTGACCTGACCACCAGTCACCACCAGTTTAATATATATATATATATATATATATATATAATTGTATATAATATATATATAATATTGTATACCACCTACCCGTGTTTTTTTTTTTTTTCTTTCTTCTTTATACATACTACTATAGTAGCTTACTGTAGCAGTCTGCGGTGCTGCTGAGCTGACAGTGTCCAGCAGGTCCGTCATCAGTCATTACATAATAAATATATATACCTGTCCGGCTGCAGTACTAGTGATATTATATATATATATATTGATTTCATCTCATTATCATCCAGTCTATATTAGCAGCAGACACAGTACGGTAGTCCACGGCTGTAGCTACCTCTGTGTCGGCAGTCGCTCGTCCATCCATAATTGTATACCACCTACCCGTGGTTTTTTTTTTTCTTTCTTCTTTATACATACTACTATAGTAGCTTACTGTAGCAGTCTGCGGTGCTGCTGAGCTGACAGTGTCCAGCAGGTCCGTCATCAGTCATTACATAATAAATATATATACCTGTCCGGCTGCAGTACTAGTGATATTATATATATATATAAATATATTGATTTCATCTCATTATCATCCAGTCTATATTAGCAGCAGACACAGTACGGTAGTCCACGGCTGTAGCTACCTCTGTGTCGGCAGTCGCTCGTCCATCCATAATTGTACACCACCTACCCGTGGTTTTTTTTTTTCTTTCTTCTTTATACATACTACTATAGTAGCTTACTGTAGCAGTCTGCGGTGCTGCTGAGCTGACAGTGTCCAGCAGGTCCGTCATCAGTCATTACATAATAAATATATATACCTGTCCGGCTGCAGTACTAGTGATATTATATATATATATATATATATTGATTTCATCTCATTATCATCCAGTCTATATTAGCAGCAGACACAGTACGGTAGTCCACGGCTGTAGCTACCTCTGTGTCGGCAGTCGCTCGTCCATCCATAATTGTATACCACCTACCCGTGGTTTTTGTTTTGTTCTTTCTTCTTTATACATACTACTATAGTAGCTTACTGTAGCAGTCTGCGGTGCTGCCGAGCTGACAGTGTCCAGCAGGTCCGTCATCAGTCATTACATAATAAATATATATACCTGTCCGGCTGCAGTACTAGTGATATTATATATATATATATTGATTTAATCTCATTATCATCCAGTCTATATTAGCAGCAGACACAGTACGGTAGTCCACGGCTGTAGCTACCTCTGTGTCGGAAGTCGCTCGTCCATCCATAATTGTATACCACCTACCCGTGGTTTTTTTTTTTCTTTCTTCTTTATACATACTACTATAGTAGCTTACTGTAGCAGTCTGCGGTGCTGCTGAGCTGACAGTGTCCAGCAGGTCCGTCATCAGTCATTACATAATAAATATATATACCTGTCCGGCTGCAGTACTAGTGATATTATATATATATATATATATTGATTTCATCTCATTATCATCCAGTCTATATTAGCAGCAGACACAGTACGGTAGTCCACGGCTGTAGCTACCTCTGTGTCGGCAGTCGCTCATCCATCCATAAGTATACTAGTATCCATCCATCTCCATTGTTTACCTGAGGTGCCTTTTAGTTGTGCCTATTAAAATATGGAGAACAAAAATGTTGAGGTTCCAAAATTAGGGAAATATCAAGATCCACTTCCACCTCGTGCTGAAGCTGCTGCCACTAGTCATGGCCGAGACGATGAAATGCCAGCAACGTCGTCTGCCAAGGCCGATGCCCAATGTCATAGTACAGAGCATGTCAAATCCAAAACACCAAATATCAGTAAAAAAAGGACTCCAAAATCTAAAATAAAATTGTCGGAGGAGAAGCGTAAACTTGCCAATATGCCATTTACCACACGGAGTGGCAAGGAACGGCTGAGGCCCTGGCCTATGTTCATGGCTAGTGGTTCAGCTTCACATGAGGATGGAAGCACTCAGCCTCTCGCTAGAAAACTGAAAAGACTCAAGCTGGCAAAAGCACCGCAAAGAACTGTGCGTTCTTCGAAATCCCAAATCCACAAGGAGAGTCCAATTGTGTCGGTTGCGATGCCTGACCTTCCCAACACTGGACGTGAAGAGCATGCGCCTTCCACCATTTGCACGCCCCCTGCAAGTGCTGGAAGGAGCACCCGCAGTCCAGTTCCTGATAGTCAGATTGAAGATGTCAGTGTTGAAGTACACCAGGATGAGGAGGATATGGGTGTTGCTGGCGCTGGGGAGGAAATTGACAAGGAGGATTCTGATGGTGAGGTGGTTTGTTTAAGTCAGGCACCCGGGGAGACACCTGTTGTCCGTGGGAGGAATAGGGCCGTTGACATGCCTGGTGAAAATACCAAAAAAATCAGCTCTTCGGTGTGGAAGTATTTCACCAGAAATGCGGACAACATTTGTCAAGCCGTGTGTTGCCTTTGTCAAGCTGTTATAAGTAGGGGTAAGGACGTTAACCACCTCGGAACATCCTCCCTTATACGTCACCTGCAGCGCATTCATAATTAGTCAGTGACAAGTTCAAAAACTTTGGGCGACAGCGGAAGCAGTCCACTGACCAGTAAATCCCTTCCTCTTATAACCAAGCTCACGCAAACCACCCCACCAACTCCCTCAGTGTCAATTTCCTCCTTCCCCAGGAATGCCAATAGTCCTGCATGCCATGTCACTGGCAATTCTGACGAGTCCTCTCCTGCCTGGGATTCCTCCGATGCATCCTTGCTTGTAACGCCTACTGCTGCTGGCGCTTCTGTTGTTGCTGCTGGGAGTCGATGGTCATCCCAGAGGGGAAGTCGTAAGCCCACTTTTACTACTTCCACCAAGCAATTGACTGTCCAACAGTCCTTTGGGAGGAAGATGAAATATCACAGCAGTCATCCTGTTGCAAAGCGGATAACTGAGGCCTTGACAACTATGTTGGTGTTAGACGTGCGTCCGGTATCCGCCGTTAGTTCACAGGGAACTAGACAATTTATTGAGGCAGTGTGCCCCCGTTACCAAATACCATCTAGGTTCCACTTCTCTAGGCAGGCGATACCGAGAATGTACACGGACGTCAGAAAAAGACTCACCAGTGTCCTAAAAAATGCAGTTGTACCCAATGTCCACTTAACCACGGACATGTGGACAAGAGGAGCAGGGCAGGGTCAGGACTATATGACTGTGACAGCCCACTGGGTAGATGTATGGACTCCCGCCGCAAGAACAGCAGCGGCGGCACCAGTAGCAGCATCTCGCAAACGCCAACTCTTTCCTAGGCAGGCTACGCTTTGTATCACCGCTTTCCAGAATACGCACACAGCTGAAAACCTCTTACGGCAACTGAGGAAGATCATCGCGGAATGGCTTACCCCAATTGGACTCTCCTGTGGATTTGTGGCATCGGACAACGCCAGCAATATTGTGTGTGCATTAAATATGGGCAAATTCCAGCACGTCCCATGTTTTGCACATACCTTGAATTTATTGGTGCAGAATTTTTTAAAAAACGACAGGGGCGTGCAAGAGATGCTGTCGGTGGCCAGAAGAATTGCGGGACACTTTCGGCGTACAGGCACCACGTACAGAAGACTGGAGCACCACCAAAAACGCCTGAACCTGCCCTGCCATCATCTGAAGCAAGAAGTGGTAACGAGGTGGAATTCAACCCTCTATATGCTTCATAGGTTGGAGGAGCAGCAAAAGGCCATTCAAGCCTATACAATTGAGCACGATATAGGAGGTGGAATGTACCTGTCTCAAGCGCAGTGGAGAATGATTTCAACGTTGTGCAAGGTTCTGCTGCCCTTTGAACTTGCCACACGTGAAGTCAGTTCAGACACTGCCAGCCTGAGTCAGGTCATTCCCCTCATCAGGCTTTTGCAGAAGAAGCTGGAGGCATTGAAGGAGGAGCTAAAAGGGAGCGATTCCGCTAGGCATGTGGGACCTGTGGATGGAGCCCTTAATTCGCTTAACAAGGATTCACGGGTGGTCAATCTGTTGAAATCAGAGCACTACATTTTGGCCACCGTGCTCGATCCTAGATTTAAAACCTACGTTGGATCTCTCTTTCCGGCAGACACAAGTCTGCTGGGGTTCAAAGACCTGCTGGTGACAAAATTGTCAAGTCAAGCGGAACGCGACCTGTCGACATCTCCTCCTTCACATTCTCCCGCAACTGGGGGTGCGAGGAAAAGGCTCAGAATTCCGAGCCCACCCGCTGGCGGTGATGCAGGGCAGTCTGGAGCGACTGCTGATGCTGACATCTGGTCCGGACTGAAGGACCTGACAACGATTACGTACATGTCGTCTACTGTCACTGCATATGATTCTCTCACCATTGAAAGAATGGTGGAGGATTATATGAGTGACCGCATCCAAGTAGGCACGTCACACAGTCCGTACTTATACTGGCAGGAAAAAGAGGCAATTTGGAGGCCCTTGCACAAACTGGCTTTATTCTACCTAAGTTGCCCTCCCACAAGTGTGTACTCCGAAAGAGTGTTTAGTGCCGCCGCTCACCTTGTCAGCAATCTGCGTACGAGGTTACTTCCAGAAAATGTGGAGAAGATGATGTTCATTAAAATGAATTATAATCAATTCCTCCGTGGAGACATTGACCAGCAGCAATTGCCTCCACAAAGTACACAGGGAGCTGAGATGGTGGATTCCAGTGGGGATGAATTGATAATCTGTGAGGAGCGGGATGTACACAGTGATATATCGGAGGATGATGATGAGGTGGACATCTTGCCTCTGTAGAGCCAGTTTGTGCAAGGAGAGATTAATTGCTTCTTTTTCGGTGGGGGTCCAAACCAACCCGTCATTTCAGTCACATTCGTGTGGTAGACCCTGTCACTGAAATGATGGGTTGGTTAAAGTGTGCATGTCCTGTTTATACAACATAAGGGTGGGTGGGAGGGCCCAAGGACAATTCCATCTTGCACCTCTTTTTTCTTTCATTTTTATTTGCGTCATGTGCTGTTTGGGGAGTGTTTTTTGGAAGGGCCATCCTGCGTGACACTGCAGTGCCACTCCTAGATGGGCCAGGTGTTTGTGTCGGCCACTAAGGTCGCTTAGCTTAGTCATCCAGCGACCTCGGTGCAAATTTTAGGACTAAAAATAATATTGTGAGGTGTGAGGTATTCAGAATAGACTGAAAATGAGTGGAAATTATGGTTTTTGAGGTTAATAATACTTTGGGATCAAAATGACCCCCAAATTCTATGATTTAAGCTGTTTTTTAGGGTTTTTTGAAAAAAAACACCCGAATCCAAAACACACCCGAATCCGACAAAAAAAATTCGGTGAGGTTTTGCCAAAACGCAGTCGAACCCAAAACACGGCCGCGGAACCGAACCCAAAACCAAAACACAAAACCCGAAAAATTTCAAGTGCACATCCCTATCAATATGTTCACCTGCTTTATTTGTCTCACTAGAAATGCATCATGCGTGGATAAACTGAGAATTTGGGAGCCACTACTTAGGAGGTTTTGGATGAAAACTATCTGAATGTAATAGTGTAATTGAATGTAATGGTGTACTTGACCATAACAGAGTCAGTCGTATACGTAAATTTAATAGGGCTATCCGTATTGTTGTATTCCTCTATAAATTAAGTAAATTGCAGTTCGGTTCCATAAAAAAAGAAATCATCTATGCACAGTATCTGGGACAAAATTTTATCACTAAAAAAGAAGAGATGAGCGGGTTCGGTTCTCAGAGAACTGAAACCTACCGGACTTCACGCTCCGAGCCCGGATACGAGTTAGGCTCTGGTTTTCCTGCCTGACTCGGAAACCAGAACGAGGCAAAACATCATCATCCTGCTGTCGGATTCTCGTGGGTTTGGATTCCCCTTAATCTGTCCAGTCACAGTGCTTGTGTCCTCTGCTGCCATATGTCCAGTGCTGCTGTATAGGGTGCTGTGTTTTGCTGCATCAGTTCAGTGGTGGTGTATTGTGCTGCATCAGTCCAGTCACAGTGGTGGTGTCCTCTGCTGCCATATGTCAAGTGCTGCTGTATAATAACAAGTCCCTTACAGTGTTGCTGTGCTGTCCTGCATCAGAACAGTGGTAGTGTCCTGTGCATCAGTCAGTCCAGTGACCAGTCACAGTGGTGTCCTCTGCTGCCATATGTCCAGTGCTGCTGTATACTGTAATAACAAGGTCCTTACAGTGTTGCTGTGTTGTCCTGCATCAGACCAGTGGTAGTGTCCTGTGCATCAGTCAGTCCAGTGACCAGTCACAGTGGTGTCCTCTGCTGCCATATGTCCAGTGCTGCTGTATAATAAGTCCCTTATAGTGTTGCTGTGTTGTCCTGCATCAGACCAGTGGTAGTGTCCTGTGCATCAGTCAGTCCAGTGACCAGTCACAGTGGTGTCCTCTGCTGCCATATGTCCAGTGCTGCTGTATAGGGTGCTGTGTTGTGCTGCATCAGTTCAGTGGTGGTGTATTGTGCTGCATCAGTCCAGTCACAGTGGTGAAGTCCTCTGCTACCATATGTCCAGTGCTGTTGTATAATAACAAGTCCCTTACAGTGTTGCTGTGTTGTCCTGCATCAGAGCAGTGGTAGTATCCTGTGCATCAGTCAGTCCAGTATATGCTGCCATATATGTCCAGTGATCCTGCCGTATATGTCCAGTGATCCTGCCGTATATGTCCATTTATCCTGCCGTATATGTCCATTGATACTGCCGTATAATTCCAGTGATCCTGCCGTATAATTCCATATAAGTCCATATAATTCCGTATAAATCCAGTCCAGTGGTGCTCCCATATAAATTCAGTGGTGCTGTCCTGTATATAATTTACGCCAAATAAAGGGGTTATTATTATTTAATCCAAATCATTTTTACAGGGTTTGCCCTGTGTGGTGTAGGGGTATGCTCTACTGTGCTGCATTTTGTGTAATAACTCCAGAAAAATAATGGAGAACAAAAGTTTGGAGGATAAAGTAGGGAAAGATCAAGAACTACTTCCTCCTAGTGCTGAAGCTGCTGCCACTAGTCATGACATAGATGATGAAATGCCATCAACGTTGTCTGCCAAGGCCGATGCCCAATGTGATAGTAAAATCTAAAAAGCCAAAGTTCAGTAAAGAGACCCAAAAAATGAAATTGAAATGGTCTGAGAAGAAACGTAAATATATCATTTACGTCACGGAGTGGCAAGGAACGGCTAAGGTCCTGGTCTATGTTCATGACTAGTGGTTTAGCTTCACATGACAATGGAAGCCCTCATCCTCCCGCTAGAAAAATGAAAAGAGTTAAACTGGAAAAAGCACAGAACTGTGCGTTCTAAGATGGTATCACAAATCCCCAAGGAGAGTTGAAGTGTGTCGGCGGTTGCGATGTCTTACCTTCCCAACACTGGATGGGAAGAGGTGGCTCCTTCCACCATTTGCACGCCCTCTGCAAGTGCTGGGAGGAGCACCCACAGTCCAGTTTCTGATATTCAAATTGAAGATGTCACTGTTGAAGTACACCAGGATTAGGATATGGGTGTAGCTGGTGCTGAGATAGAAGTTGACGATGAGGATTCTGATAGTGATGTGGTTTGTTTAAATTAGGCACCGGGGGAGGCACCTGTTGTCTGTAGGGTGAAGCCCATTGTGATGCCTGGGCAAAATACCAAAAAAGCCACCTCTTCGGTGTGGAATTATTTCTCCACATATCCAGACAACAGGTGTCAAGCCGTGTGTTTCCTCTGTCAATCTGTAATAAGTAGGGGTAAGGATGTTAACCACCTAAGAACATCCTCCCTTATACGTCACCTTCAGCGCATTCATTAGAAGTTAGTGTCAAGTTGTAAAACTTTGGGTAAGAGCAGTCCACTAACACCTAAATCCCTTCTTCCTCTTGTACATCATCGTACTTGCATTGTATAGAAAGCAATTCTGGTGTTTGGTGTCAAGCAAGTCAACAATCAAGTCAAATGTTAGGAATACATATAGTGTTTCATCAGTAATCTGAGCATTGCATTTAAACCTTTAGAGTTAGGGATCACCAAACAGGGACACAGGCCCAGATTTCTCAAGCCTTGGAGAGTGATAAATTGCACAGTGATAAAGTACCAGCCAATCAGCTCCTAACTGCGATGTTACAGGCTGTGTTTGAAAAATTACACTTATGAGCTGATTGGCTGGTACTTTATCACCATGAAATTTTTCACTCTCCAAGGCTTGATAAATCTGGGCATAAAGATGTCAGTACTACAGTGGAAACAGTTGGCAGGTTTATCCCTGTTTGCCAGCAGGTTTTTCAAAAAGAACGTTGTGTCCAACAAATAATCGGGATGCCCTGCAATGCAGGGCTGCAATAATGTATCAGGGTATACAGATAACGCCTGAAAAAAGATCCCAGGTAGATATAATTGGATGGTCCGGGGAAGATGAGAGGCTTTTGTGAATTTTCAGCAATGTGTAAAACACTGGAGTGACTAGACATTTAGGAATAAGTGCATTGCACAAATCAGATGAAATCATACCATCTTCCACTGCTTTACACAAACTGTTAGAAAGATCACTGGGAAATCTAGTAGAGGGATCACTAGCTAATAGTCTATATACATCCAAATCTGACAACTGTCTTGCGATCTCCTGTTTATACACACACAAATCCTGTATTACAATTGCCCTGCCCTTATCAGCGGGGTGAATAATAATATAAGTATTTGAGGATAAATATTTTAAAGCATTAAACTCTCCAACTGACAAATTCTCATAAGTGCATTGTAATGGAATGAATGGCAGGACATGCTTTTGAACGTCATGATCAAGTAGACAGTATGTGAGAAAGTTTTGATATCTATACTGCTTGAAACAGGTTCAAATACAGATCTCTGTTGTACAGTAACTTCTGTACCTTCATATACCAAAGTCTACATTATTGGTTAGGATTTGGGGCCATGAAAAAGTTCCTGTAGCCTACTGTAAGTTGTCTATTAAGATGGTATTTTCTAATTCTCAACTGAAACCATCAAAGTGTGAAGTTGTCACAAAGGATAGTCCACAGCTCAAGACTTTGGTTTCTAATTCCATAAGTGTATTAGAGGACAGGTTTAAAATGATATATTCTTGCTTGGCAGGGGGGCCCTCCTACCCTTTGTCCGCTACCCCTGGCCCCCACTCCTAGTGAACCTTCTTTGTCTCATTGTAGCTGACTACATATACGTACCCCTAAAGGGGCAGATGGCAGGGATATGCAGTAAGGTAAATGACTGGGGAGCCCGAGGGTGAGATTCAAATGACATATCACAACCAATTTCCTTTCTAAAATGATCTCCGTAATCGCGCATATTTCGCCCATAGTGATCAGGTTTACTGTGTAAATGGTTGGGTGTCTTGCTACTCCGGGGGTAGCGAGCTGAAATAATGATACAACATCCCTGAGGGCAGAAACAGAACGAGTGTGGAAACGGGGGAAAAGAATTGAATCCCGCCACAAGAGTTCATGCCGTCATTATACACAGGTGCAGCAGGTATATACTGCTGGAAATTTTGTGAGTTTTGTTCAGTGGTGTGTGGAAAAGATAAGCAGGGGACGCACTGCCCCACCTGACATAGACTTTTTACACCAGAATTTTGACTATAAAAATTAGATTAAAACAAAAAAGATATTTATAATATATTATGCCTCTACTCACTGCACATCACTGGTAGATGGATATATTGTATGCCCCACACCTGTTCTGAAATCTGAATCACTGGTATTGGGTTGATCATGGGACGAGTCAGTGAGAGGTATACTTAAGGAAATACCTCCATTAGACTCCCTCTGTTCACCTCCCACCCATTGGTATACAATACTTGGTTTTGTTCATAGTCAGCAATAATAATATTATGTTTTGACATCTTAAACTGTATAAAATTGCATTTGTATGTTGCAATTTGTTTGTTTCATTTCTCAGTCCAATTAGTGCCGGTATCAGACTCAAATACACTCAGATTAATAGTCTCTAAAGCAGATTTTTTTCCCATGTGACATTCAATTCCCTATCAGCCTCCTCAATTACAAGGAGCATAAGATGCTTACTGCATTTATTGATAACTGTAATCCATCTTTTGGAACAACCTATAATCGGACAGTTCCTAACCCGAAATCCCCGGGGGAACCATTCACATCAGCCATGGAATTATACAATCAACTAGAGTTTTGTCTACATCCACTGATTATTTTTAAATTGGCTGGATTTTGTTTCGGCAGCTGGTTTTAAATCTTGCAAATAGGTAATACCTAGAGATTTCTTGATAAAGGCAGTATCTTACCACTAAAATATGTGTCTCCTTCTTGTACTCAATCAATGAGCTGTGGTAGATAAACATCTTTTCACAGCAATAATAACTTTGTATTAAAAACAGACTTTAAGAAAAAATTAGGAAGAACAGCCAAGCATGTTTCTTTTTTATTATCTTCTAGTAAATCTTTTAATCTAAACATCTCATTACTGTCTGTTAAAATATCACAAAGATTTGCAATTAACAGAAGATTGTTCTCCTGAGCAGCATGCAGAATACATCAGTGGAGTACATTGAACAAAAAGCAGATGAGCTGTCATTTTGGTTGATAGAACATTACCAGTCTGGTCTCATCTCTATGCATTTCATTAAAGGGACAAAAAAAATTAATTTTTGTATGTGAAGTAAGAGGAAAAAATAAATTGTTTGGTATTACCATGAAACTCAACAGCAGCTCTATTAAAATATAGGGCTTTGTTTATCATTGGTCCATTAGTAGCTGTACATTGTATTGCTGTAAAGGGTCTCAGTAATATGGTCATGGAAACGCATAGAGATTCTATCTGGATGCTATCCAGCAAAGCATGTCTGGCCATCCCAAGAACATGTTCCATAGAACCATGAAACTGGTATTTAGCAAGTTAATAAATTGTCTAATTCTGCTGTCTCCATAGAAGTTTATGGCAATAACAGTATATTCTGGCAAATTATTTAATCTCTGGTTTTAAAACATACTGAATATATAATTTTCTTCTATTCTTGGAAGAAAATAAAACCCAAAGAAGTGGCACAGATTAATTCTAAGGAGCACCTACCACAAAATGAGTAAATGTAACTACTTAATAGGCGCAACCTTTCATCTCTTACTCATCACGTAATATTGGAAGCAGCAAAATACAGTATGCTACTAATAGATTTGTAGCAGTTGATTCTGCCCAGAGCAAGATCCATGATAAGGATCATCAATATGTATTTTGCAGTTATGAAGAAAGTAATATAAATAGATAATAAACTCACCTCTTCACCCCTAGAAAAGTAAAATCAGCTCTATACTGTTTCGTACCTGGGTTGGTATGAGCAAAACAGGTAGGACTAAAAGTCATCCAAAAATCTTAATGCCAGAACGAGGCTGTGTCAGCCAGGGCTTGGGGAATTAACACTGATAAACACTCAGTAAAGTATTCCCTGTCACAGAGCTCAGGAGTATGTGTGTGTGTTGGGGGGGGGGGGGGGGGGGGCTGGTGGGGCAGGTGCATATTGCATACAGTACCTCCCAACTGTCCCAATTTCAGTGAGACATTCCCTCTATTCAGACACTGTCCTGCTGTCCCTCCTGTGGGTCGCAGTGTCCCGTGGGCGGAGGGGACATTTGGGAGAACCAGTGATCACCGCTGCTCTGCTTTTCAAAGCAGCCTGTGATCACTGAATAGATACTGTGTGCATGCGCACGGCATCTGAACAGTGTGAGGAGGAGGGGAAGGGGCTGCCCAGCTACTCAGGGAGAGCTGGGCATGCCCCCAAAACCTAAACAATATTTATCTTAGTGTGATGCCCTGCCCCTTTAAACAAGTTTCCATCATTTTTCCCAAGGCCCCGCACCTTTTCTGGCTGCGACTTCGGCATGGCATGTCCCACAGTAGAAATGACAAAAGTTGGGGGTATGAGATGCCAGTGAACCCCTGCCTTATTCTCTGTAAATGATGTGATATCTCACACAATAAAAATAATGTGACAAATCACACAAACACTCCAGGTGAAGGGGATGAGCCATTTGACAGTTTTATTGTAGAGCATTTTGCTAGGTAAGTAGTTGGTGCCATACAAGAAGTTTAGACTCTGTTAAAGATAATGTGACTATTAATATGACTACAACATGGAAAAACTATAACAATATGTGAAGATATTGAACCTCCTGCAGTTTGCACAAGACTTCCGGAGCAAAAACTGATGATTTTGGTTGTGTTTTTTTTATTTTAAAAATCAGAGGTTTACTAAAGGCAAAACCTTTGGAAAAGATGGCAACAGACTGCATTAGACCATTGGACCAGGGGTGTATCTACCTATTGGCCAGGATGGCACTCGCCAGGGGACCCAGGCAAGGAGGGAGCGCCGCCTGGCTGTGCCACCCGCAGCCAAAGGATAGAAAAGCAGTACTGTTAAGACTGTACCTGGTGAGAGTCTGTTACTGCTGGAGCGGCGCCGGTGTCCGGCAGCACCGCACTTGTAATCAGACTCAAAATAAACTACAGCTTCCAGCAGCCCTTGTTGTTGGGAGCTCCCGGCAGCAAGGGCTGCTGGGAACTGTAGTTTATTGTGGGTCTGATTACAAGTGCGGTGCTGCCGGACACTAGTCTGATCACTAGTGCAGTGCGGTGCTGACGGACATTGGCGCCACGCTGGCAGTAACAGACTCTACCAGGTACACAGCAATTGTTATATAGCACAGTGCTATAGATCTATTTGTTGTTGAAGATAATAAAAAAGTGTCAGTGTTTGGGAGAAGGGACTGTAGTACCTGGAAAACTACACGATTTTCATGCACGTTAGATGAAAGTACTGTAAGTAGTAAGTAAGCGAAAACTTTAACTTGTTGAGTGTAATAAAGAAAATACATATCTTACCTATTTCAAGGCCATGTTCAAGGAAATGTATATCAGTTAATTGTATAACTGATCATTTTATCTTGGAAGTGATGGCACCCTGATGTTTCTTCTAACAGGAAGCACTTCTACCATCCAACTAATGGTGTTTGGTTCATGGCTGGGTCCATTTGAGGCTCATCTCACAGCAGCTCATTAGCATTTCATTCAGGATGCAGTCAAGATGCCAGCGTTTGGCATACCGGCGGTCGGAAAGCTGACGTCAGCATCCCGAAATTGCTCGGAATGGTGATGCTGGCATCCCAACATAGATAGCGATGCAGAATGCCAAAATCCGGATTGAGTTGGTGCCAATGTCTCCACTGGCAAGCCACATGGGAGGGTTAGGGTTAGCCTGCGAGGGCGGGAGGTCTAGGGTTAGGCTGCAGGGAGGGAGATTAGGAAGGGTGGGTTAGGGTTAGGCACCACTGAAGAGGCTTTTGGGGGGGGGGGGGGGGCGGGTTAAGGTCAGGCTGTGGGAAAGGTGGGTTAGGGGGGAGGGATAGTTTAACGTGAATACGAGACACTACTGTGCGGTGTAATGTGAATGAGGGACATTGTGGCATATTTTGAATTGGAAGTACTATTGTGTCCACGCCCTTCCCCCACAAGACCATGCCCCATTTCCAATACTCACACATTATTCCAAATGTGTGTAGGGGGGCGCCAGCCCCTTACTTTGCCAGGGGCGCTCGGACCCCTAGATACACCCCTGCATTGGACCATACATCAGGCTGATACCACATAAGAATAGGACATACAGTAAATCTATATTAATAGGCACTATGCCTATTCAACAGATGTGCAGGTGGTTTGTGATGCAAAACTAAAAATTATTGTTGCAGTGGGCTATCTTAGCTCATGTAGCAATGTCTTTACCCTCTGACAATCATTCCTCTATGATAAGTTAAATGTTTGGCAAATGCCAGAGGGGTAGATTCTGTGAATGTATACATTACTGTGGTTCCTTCTTGACAATACATGTGTAAATCTTCTTTTTATAACATTCAACTGCTCTTTTTTTTGCCTTTACAGGTGATGCTGAAAATGGCTGTTGCTCCTGACTGCTGACTACAGTGTTGCTTTTGGATATTCCAGCTAAGCGTAGTATATAATGATGTGCATAAGAACACTAAATCAGTGATAGAACACACTTTTGGTCTTGTCAAATCTTATTTTAGGTGCCTCGATAAATCTGGTTAAATTTTTTATTTATTCACAATATCTGACATTGTGCTCTGCCACTGCCTATTGCATAATAAGGCCTTGAAACAACTTCCACCACCAGATTGTACAATATATTAAGATTATATTATAAGATATTAAGCAGGCAAGGATATTCTTAATCAGGTGACTCTGAGGGCACAGAAAGTTGGAGACAAGTAAGGCAATAATTAATAAATAGCCTTTTTTTATCTGTAAGTATAATTAACAGCATTGGTATATTCACATTTACCTTATGTTTACGATTTGCTTATGTGTTACTAAGCTAAAATGAATGGCCATACACCAGACATGGCTAACCTGTATTTCTACAGCTTTTGTGAAGTAGAAAGCCTAACATGCACTGCCACAGTTTTGGCATTAAATGGGAATGAAGCACCAAAGATAACTCCTTTTTGGTCAACTCTTGTTTTTAAAAAAAAAATAAACATACATTTAAAACTTTTAATCATGTGAAAGTATTAAAATCTACTAGAAGGACACACATGTAAAATAAAGTTTTGCAGTTGCAAAAAACTAACATAACAGGATACATCCTTATTTTTGATAGGCTCTAAATAGATATCTTACTGAAAAATCAATGTCAATTTCTTAATGAGCATATATAATGAGATCTCAATTGAACAGTAAGTGAAATATTTGAACAACCAGAAAAGATTTCCACCTAAAACTCCTTTCACACAGAAATAGTGTCAAGTCAGTAATTGACAATAATAACTCTGGAGAGCTAATTCTGGTGGTGAAAGATATTTATGACAGTAAAGTCTCTATCAAAGTGTATGGTTGTAGGATGCAGCCAGTTAAATATCACGGTTGTATCAAGCACACAAATATTTCCAAATGTGTTGATGATATTTAGCTATTGCACCCAATTTGTAGGATAATCAAGAGATATTAATTAATCCAAGCCTCCACAATTCTAGCACAAATTGATCCACAATACATTGCAGCACAAATATCGCACTGCAGTATAAAGGTGTTGTTGTGTTGTAAAAAGTAGAAAGATAAGATATCTTGTTCTTGTTAAGGAGAAACAGATCTGCTTTTGGCCCATGTGCCATGTAGGCAGTGAATGGGTGAGTGAGAGTGAGATATCCCTCCAGCAGTAGAAGAAAGCAAGGAGGAGAGCACTGGCTTCTTCTGTCTCTGTGGTTAGTGGTTTTCACCCTGGTGGGTGTTCACACTGCATGGAGAAAACACCAGTCTCACCTGCTAGAGTACCTGGTGCTCTCTATGGAGAATGTGGGAAGAGTGTTCCGACAATTTTACTGTGTTGCAGTCCCTTGGTGCTGGGTCACCTTCTCCACTTCTGATTCTAAAACACCCCCCTCCCAAGTATTACAGGTTTAGCATTCCATAATATCAAAACTGTGGAAGGGCATGCTGCGACTTGTAGCTTCTCAACAGCTGGAGATCCACAGGCTGGCCAGGTATGCTACAGTACACATTGTGCAATATATTGTCCCTTAAATAATGTTAAATTGTGATATTTTTTTTCAGTGTAAAATGTGGCAAAAGTGTTACACATAATTGCATCTGTTCTTCCAAACAAACATGCATCATAGTATTAGGGCTGCTAAACACACATGGAAACCACAATTACCTTTCTATTGCCCATGGCCCATAAATTAGCAAGGCACTACAGTAATTTATTCTCCTCCACCAAAAAACAAAAACAAAAAGTGCAATATAAACAGTTAATTAGCAGCACGTAATCAGTGAAACAAACATTACCATTTCATGCTAAAAGTAAAAAATAATCATTCTTTTTATGCGCAATATACTGTAATTAGAGATGAGCGGGTTCGGTTCGTCGAAATCTAAACCCCCCCCCCCGAACTTCACGTGGTTTACACGGGTCTGAGGTAGAGATGAGCGGGTTCGGTTTCTCTGAATCCGAACCCGCCCGAACTTCATGGTTTTTTTCACGGGTCCGAGCAGACTCGGATCCTCCCGCCTTGCTCGGTTAACCCGAGCGCGCCCGAACGTCATCATGACGCTGTCGGATTCTCGCGAGACTCGGATTCTATATAAGGAGCCGCGCGTCGCCGCCATTTTCACACGTGCATTGAGATTGATAGGGAGAGGACGTGGCTGGCGTCCTCTCCATTTAGATTATAAGAGAGAGAGATTTACTGGAGCTTAGGACTAGGAGGAGTACTGTAGTAGTGTAGAGAGTGCAGAGAGTTTACTAGTGAGTGACCACCAGACAGTGCAGTTTATTTAATATATCCGTTCTCTGCCTGAAAAAAGCGATACACACAGTGACTCAGTCACATACCATATCTGTGTGCACTGCTCAGGCTCAGCCCAGTGTGCTGCATCATCTATATATATTATATATCTGTCTGACTGCTCAGCTCACACAGCTTATAATTGTGGGGGAGACTGGGGAGCACTGCAGTGCCAGTTATAGGTTATAGCAGGAGCCTGGAGTACATAATATTATATAGTGAGTGACCACCAGACAGTGCAGTTTATTTAATATATCCATTCTCTGCCTGAAAAAAGCGATACACACAGTGACTCAGTCACATACCATATCTGTGTGCACTGCTCAGGCTCAGCCCAGTGTGCTGCATCATCTATATATATTATATATCTGTCTGACTGCTCAGCTCACACAGCTTATAATTGTGGGGGAGACTGGGGAGCACTGCAGTGCCAGTTATAGGTTATAGCAGGAGCCAGGAGTACATAATATTATATTAAAATTAAACAGTGCACACTTTTGCTGCAGGAGTGCCACTGCCAGTGTGACTGACCAGTGACCTGACCACACTGACCACCAGTATAGTTAGTAGTATACTTATATTGTGATTGCCTGAAAAAGTTAAACACTCGTCGTGTGACTTCACTTGTGTGTTGTTGTTTTTTTTATTCTATAAAAATAAAACTCATTCTGCTGACAGACAGTGTCCAGCAGGTCCGTCATTATATAATATATAATATATACCTGTCCGGCTGCAGTAGTGATATATATATATTTTTTATATCATTTATCATCCAGTCGCAGCAGACACAGTACGGTAGTTCACGGCTGTGGCTACCTCTGTGTCTGCACTCGGCAGGCAGTCCGTCCATAATTGTATACCACCTAACCGTGGTTTTTTTTTCTTCTTTATACATACATACTACTACGACATCTCTTTATCAACCAGTCTATATTAGCAGCAGACACAGTACAGTACGGTAGTTCACGGCTGTGGCTACCTCTGTGTCTGCACTCGGCAGGCAGTCCGTCCATAATTGTATACCACCTAACCGTGGTTTTTTTTTCTTTCTTCTTTATACATACATAGTTACATAGACATCTCTTTATCAACCAGTCTATATTAGCAGCAGACACAGTACAGTACGGTAGTTCACGGCTGTGGCTACCTCTGTGTCTGCACTCGGCAGGCAGTCCGTCCATAATTGTATACCACCTAACCGTGGTTTTTTTTTCTTTCTTCTTTATACATACATAGTTACATAGACATCTCTTTATCAACCAGTCTATATTAGCAGCAGACACAGTACAGTACGGTAGTTCACGGCTGTGGCTACCTCTGTGTCTGCACTCGGCAGGCAGTCCGTCCATAATTGTATACCACCTAACCGTGGTTTTTTTTTCTTTCTTCTTTATACATACATACTACTACGACATCTCTTTATCAACCAGTCTATATTATTAGCAGCAGACACAGTACAGTACGGTAGTTCACGGCTGTGGCTACCTCTGTGTCTGCACTCGGCAGGCAGTCCGTCCATAATTGTATACCACCTAACCGTGGTTTTTTTTTTCTTTCTTCTTTATACATACATAGTAACATAGACATCTCTTTATCAACCAGTCTATATTAGCAGCAGACACAGTACAGTACGGTAGTTCACGGCTGTGGCTACCTCTGTGTCTGCACTCGCCAGGCAGTCCATAATTGTATACTAGTATCCATCTCCATTGTTTACCTGAGGTGCCTTTTAGTTGTGCCTATTAAAATATGGAGAACAAAAATGTTGAGGTTCCAAAATTAGGGAAAGATCAAGATCCACTTCCACCTCGTGCTGAAGCTGCTGCCACTAGTCATGGCCGAGACGATGAAATGCCAGCAACGTCGTCTGCCAAGGCCGATGCCCAATGTCATAGTACAGAGCATGTCAAATCCAAAACACCAAATATCAGAAAAAAAAGGACTCCAAAACCTAAAATAAAATTGTCGGAGGAGAAGCGTAAACTTGCCAATATGCCATTTACCACACGGAGTGGCAAGGAACGGCTGAGGCCCTGGCCTATGTTCATGGCTAGTGGTTCAGCTTCACATGAGGATGGAAGCACTCAGCCTCTCGCTAGAAAAATGAAAAGACTCAAGCTGGCAAAAGCAGAACAGCAAAGAACTGTGCATTCTTCGAAATCCCAAATCCACAAGGAGAGTCCAATTGTGTCGGTTGCGATGCCTGACCTTCCCAACACTGGACGTGAAGAGCATGCGCCTTCCACCATTTGCACGCCCCCTGCAAGTGCTGGAAGGAGCACCCGCAGTCCAGTTCCTGATAGTCAGATTGAAGATGTCAGTGTTGAAGTACACCAGGATGAGGAGGATATGGGTGTTGCTGGCGCTGGGGAGGAAATTGACCAGGAGGATTCTGATGGTGAGGTGGTTTGTTTAAGTCAGGCACCCGGGGAGACACCTGTTGTCCGTGGGAGGAATATGGCCGTTGACATGCCTGGTGAAAATACCAAAAAAATCAGCTCTTCGGTGTGGAGGTATTTCAACAGAAATGCGGACAACAGGTGTCAAGCCGTGTGTTCCCTTTGTCAAGCTGTAATAAGTAGGGGTAAGGACGTTAACCACCTCGGAACATCCTCCCTTATACGTCACCTGCAGCGCATTCATAATAAGTCAGTGACAAGTTCAAAAACTTTGGGTGACAGCGGAAGCAGTCCACTGACCAGTAAATCCCTTCCTCTTGTAACCAAGCTCACGCAAACCACCCCACCAACTCCCTCAGTGTCAATTTCCTCCTTCCCCAGGAATGCCAATAGTCCTGCAGGCCATGTCACTGGCAATTCTGACGATTCCTCTCCTGCCTGGGATTCCTCCGATGCATCCTTGCGTGTAACGCCTACTGCTGCTGGCGCTGCTGTTGTTGCTGCTGGGAGTCGATGGTCATCCCAGAGGGGAAGTCGTAAGCCCACTTGTACTACTTCCAGTAAGCAATTGACTGTTCAACAGTCCTTTGCGAGGAAGATGAAATATCACAGCAGTCATCCTGCTGCAAAGCGGATAACTGAGGCCTTGACAACTATGTTGGTGTTAGACGTGCGTCCGGTATCCGCCGTTAGTTCACAGGGAACTAGACAATTTATTGAGGCAGTGTGCCCCCGTTACCAAATACCATCTAGGTTCCACTTCTCTAGGCAGGCGATACCGAGAATGTACACGGACGTCAGAAAAAGACTCACCAGTGTCCTAAAAAATGCAGTTGTACCCAATGTCCACTTAACCACGGACATGTGGACAAGTGGAGCAGGGCAGGGTCAGGACTATATGACTGTGACAGCCCACTGGGTAGATGTATGGACTCCCGCCGCAAGAACAGCAGCGGCGGCACCAGTAGCAGCATCTCGCAAACGCCAACTCTTTCCTAGGCAGGCTACGCTTTGTATCACCGCTTTCCAGAATACGCACACAGCTGAAAACCTCTTACGGCAACTGAGGAAGATCATCGCGGAATGGCTTACCCCAATTGGACTCTCCTGTGGATTTGTGGCATCGGACAACGCCAGCAATATTGTGTGTGCATTAAATATGGGCAAATTCCAGCACGTCCCATGTTTTGCACATACCTTGAATTTGGTGGTGCAGAATTTTTTAAAAAACGACAGGGGCGTGCAAGAGATGCTGTCGGTGGCCAGAAGAATTGCGGGACACTTTCGGCGTACAGGCACCACGTACAGAAGACTGGAGCACCACCAAAAACTACTGAACCTGCCCTGCCATCATCTGAAGCAAGAAGTGGTAACGAGGTGGAATTCAACCCTCTATATGCTTCAGAGGTTGGAGGAGCAGCAAAAGGCCATTCAAGCCTATACAATTGAGCACGATATAGTAGGTGGAATGCACCTGTCTCAAGCGCAGTGGAGAATGATTTCAACGTTGTGCAAGGTTCTGATGCCCTTTGAACTTGCCACACGTGAAGTCAGTTCAGACACTGCCAGCCTGAGTCAGGTCATTCCCCTCATCAGGCTTTTGCAGAAGAAGCTGGAGACATTGAAGGAGGAGCTAACACGGAGCGATTCCGCTAGGCATGTGGGACTTGTGGATGGAGCCCTTAATTCGCTTAACAAGGATTCACGGGTGGTCAATCTGTTGAAATCAGAGCACTACATTTTGGCCACCGTGCTCGATCCTAGATTTAAAGCCTACCTTGGATCTCTCTTTCCTGCAGACACAAGTCTGCTGGGGTTGAAAGACCTGCTGGTGACAAAATTGTCAAGTCAAGCGGAACGCGACCTGTCAACATCTCCTCCTTCACATTCTCCTGCAACTGGGGGTGCGAGGAAAAGGCTCAGAATTCCGAGCCCACCCGCTGGCGGTGATGCAGGGCAGTCTGGAGCGACTGCTGATGCTGACATCTGGTCCGGACTGAAGGACCTGACAACGATTACGGACATGTCGTCTACTGTCACTGCATATGATTCTCTCAACATTGATAGAATGGTGGAGGATTATATGAGTGACCGCATCCAAGTAGGCACGTCACACAGTCCGTACTTATACTGGCAGGAAAAAGAGGCAATTTGGAGGCCCTTGCACAAACTGGCTTTATTCTACCTAAGTTGCCCTCCCACAAGTGTGTACTCCGAAAGAGTGTTTAGTGCCGCCGCTCACCTTGTCAGCAATCGGCGTACGAGGTTACATCCAGAAAATGTGGAGAAGATGATGTTCATTAAAATGAATTATAATCAATTCCTCCGCGGAGACATTGACCAGCAGCAATTGCCTCCACAAAGTACACAGGGAGCTGAGATGGTGGATTCCAGTGGGGACGAATTGATAATCTGTGAGGAGGGGGATGTACACGGTGATATATCGGAGGATGATGATGAGGTGGACATCTTGCCTCTGTAGAGCCAGTTTGTGCAAGGAGAGATTAATTGCTTCTTTTTTGGGGGGGGTCCAAACCAACCCGTCATATCAGTCACAGTCGTGTGGCAGACCCTGTCACTGAAATGATGGGTTGGTTAAAGTGTTCATGTCCTGTTTTGTTTATACAACATAAGGGTGGGTGGGAGGGCCCAAGGACAATTCCATCTTGCACCTCTTTTTTCTTTTCTTTTTCTTTGCATCATGTGCTGATTGGGGAGGGTTTTTTGGAAGGGACATCCTGCGTGACACTGCAGTGCCACTCCTAAATGGGCCCGGTGTTTGTGTCGGCCACTAGGGTCGCTAATCTTACTCACACAGTCAGCTACCTCATTGCGCCTCTTTTTTTCTTTGCGTCATGTGCTGTTTGGATGGTTTTTTGGAAGGGACATCCTGCGTGACACTGCAGTGACACTCCTAGATGGGCCCGGTGTTTGTGTCGGCCACTAGGGTCGCTAATCTTACTCACACAGCTACCTCATTGCGCCTCTTTTTTTCTTTGCGTCATGTGCTGTTTGGGGAGGGTTTTTTGGAAGGGACATCCTGCGTGACACTGCAGTGCCACTCTTAGATGGGCCCGGTGTTTGTGTCGGCCACTAGGGTCGCTAATCTTACTCACACAGCTACCTCATTGCGCCTCTTTTTTTCTTTGCGTCATGTGCTGTTTGGGGAGGGTTTTTTGGAAGGGCCATCCTGCGTGACACTGCAGTGCCACTCCTAGATGGGCCCGGTGTTTGTGTCGGCCACTAGGGTCGCTAATCTTACTCACACAGCTACCTCATTGCGCCTCTTTTTTTCTTTGCGTCATGTGCTGTTTGGGAAGGGTTTTTTGGAAGGGACATCCTGCGTGACACTGCAGTGCCACTCCTAGATGGGCCCGGTGTTTGTGTCGGCCACTAGGGTCGCTTATCTTACTCACACAGCGACCTCGGTGCAAATTTTAGGACTAAAAATAATATTGTGAGGTGTGAGGTATTCAGAATAGACTGAAAATGAGTGTAAATTATGGTTTTTGAGGTTAATAATACTTTGGGATCAAAATGACCCCCAAATTCTATGATTTAAGCTGTTTTTTAGTGTTTTTTGAAAAAAACACCCGAATCCAAAACACACCCGAATCCGACAAAAAAAATTCGGTGAGGTTTTGCCAAAACGCGTTCGAACCCAAAACACGGCCGCGGAACCGAACCCAAAACCAAAACACAAAACCCGAAAAATTTCAGGCGCTCATCTCTAGTCTGAGGCAGCCTCAGTTCTTCCTGCCTTGCTGTATCTTGCTGCTCCGTGTTAGTTCCAGTATCCTGAACAGTGCTCAATATCTGTGCTCAGTGTCAGTGCTGCATTGTGGTGACCAGTATATAGTAGTACAGTACAGTAGCCCATTGCTGTATCTTGCTGCTCCATGTCACTTCTAGTATCCTGAACAGTGCTCAGTGTCACTTGTCAGTGTCAGTGCTGCATTGTGGTGACCAGCATATAGTAGTACAGTACAGTAGTTCAGTGCTGTTCTCGCTGCCCAGTGTCAGTTCTAGTATCCTCATCAGTGCTCAGTATTACTGGTCAGTGTCAGTGCTGCATTGTGGTGACCAGTATATAGTAGTACAGTACATTAGCCCATTGCTGTATCTTGCTGCTCCGTGTCACTTCTAGTATCCTGAACAGTGCTCAGTATAACTGGTCAGTGTTATGTCAGAACAAAATGTTTTGGAGGTTGTGGAGGTGTCTTCCTCAGAGGAGTCTGTACCAGGTACTCAGGATTGCCTTGAGTGGTTTCATCCCATTAGGATGGAGACAGAATGGCTGGATAGCCTAGGAAACAAGATTCCTCAGAGTTCATTAGGGCATACTCTATTAAGTTTCTGGAAAAAAGCTATGAAGAATGCTCTAGACATGGATCAGTCCATTTCATCTAGAACCCCCTCAGCTCCTGATACACAGGTCTTGCAGGCCAACGCGGACATCGATGCCAACACAAGGATCGACACAGAAGTTAGAGGGGGGCACTATGATAGATTGGAATATAAAATTCAGCAATTTATCAATGCCATTAGGGATGTGTTAGAAATACCTATACAAATAGAGGAAAATTCTTGTATGCTAACTGCAAAGTCATTAGTGACATTCCCGGTTTCGGAATAGTTGAATACTCTATTTGAAACATCCTGGTTAAACCCAGAAGAGGTTTTTCACATCCCCAATAAAGTAGAGATGAGCGCCTGAAATTTTTCGGGTTTTGTGTTTTGGTTTTGGGTTCGGTTCCGCGGCCGTGTTTTGGGTTCGAACGCGTTTTGGCAAAACCTCACCGAATTTTTTTTGTCGGATTCGGGTGTGTTTTGGATTCGGGTGTTTTTTTCAAAAAACACTAAAAAACAGCTTAAATCATAGAATTTGGGGGTCATTTTGATCCCAAAGTATTATTAACCTCAAAAACCATAATTTACACTCATTTTCAGTCTATTCTGAATACCTCACACCTCACAATATTATTTTTAGTCCTAAAATTTGCACCGAGGTCGCTGTGTGAGTAAGATAAGCGACCCTAGTGGCCGACACAAACACCGGGCCCATCTAGGAGTGGCACTGCAGTGTCACGCAGGATGTCCCTTCCAAAAAACCCTCCCCAAACAGCACATGACGCAAAGAAAAAAAGAGGCGCAATGAGGTAGCTGTGTGAGTAAGATTAGCGACCCTAGTGGCCGACACAAACACCGGGCCCATCTAGGAGTGGCACTGCAGTGTCACGCAGGATGTCCCTTCCAAAAAACCCTCCCCAAACAGCACATGACGCAAAGAAAAAAAGAGGCGCAATGAGGTAGCTGTGTGAGTAAGATTAGCGACCCTAGTGGCCGACACAAACACCGGGCCCATCTAGGAGTGGCACTGCAGTGTCACGCAGGATGTCCCTTCCAAAAAACCCTCCCCAAACAGCACATGACGCAAAGAAAAAAAGAGGCGCAATGAGGTAGCTGTGTGAGTAAGATTAGCGACCCTAGTGGCCGACACAAACACCGGGCCCATCTAGGAGTGGCACTGCAGTGTCACGCAGGATGTCCCTTCCAAAAAACCCTCCCCAAACAGCACATGACGCAAAGAAAAAAAGAGGCGCAATGAGGTAGCTGACTGTGTGAGTAAGATTAGCGACCCTAGTGGCCGACACAAACACCGGGCCCATCTAGGAGTGGCACTGCAGTGTCACGCAGGATGTCCCTTCCAAAAAACCCTCCCCAATCAGCACATGATGCAAAGAAAAAGAAAAGAAAAAAGAGGTGCAAGATGGAATTGTCCTTGGGCCCTCCCACCCACCCTTATGTTGTATAAACAAAACAGGACATGCACACTTTAACCAACCCATCATTTCAGTGACAGGGTCTGCCACACGACTGTGACTGATATGACGGGTTGGTTTGGACCCCCCCCAAAAAAGAAGCAATTAATCTCTCCTTGCACAAACTGGCTCTACAGAGGCAAGATGTCCACCTCATCTTCACCCTCCGATATATCACCGTGTACATCCCCCTCCTCACAGATTATCAATTCGTCCCCACTGGAATCCACCATCTCAGCTCCCTGTGTACTTTGTGGAGGCAATTGCTGCTGGTCAATGTCTCCGCGGAGGAATTGATTATAATTCATTTTAATGAACATCATCTTCTCCACATTTTCTGGATGTAACCTCGTACGCCGATTGCTGACAAGGTGAGCGGCGGCACTAAACACTCTTTCGGAGTACACACTTGTGGGAGGGCAACTTAGGTAGAATAAAGCCAGTTTGTGCAAGGGCCTCCAAATTGCCTCTTTTTCCTGCCAGTATAAGTACGGACTGTGTGACGTGCCTACTTGGATGCGGTCACTCATATAATCCTCCACCATTCTATCAATGTTGAGAGAATCATATGCAGTGACAGTAGACGACATGTCCGTAATCGTTGTCAGGTCCTTCAGTCCGGACCAGATGTAAGCATCAGCAGTCGCTCCAGACTGCCCTGCATCACCGCCAGCGGGTGGGCTCGGAATTCTGAGCCTTTTCCTCGCACCCCCAGTTGCGGGAGAATGTGAAGGAGGAGATGTTGACAGGTCGCGTTCCGCTTGACTTGACAATTTTGTCACCAGCAGGTCTTTCAACCCCAGCAGACCTGTGTCTGCCGGAAAGAGAGATCCAAGGTAGGCTTTAAATCTAGGATCGAGCACGGTGGCCAAAATGTAGTGCTCTGATTTCAACAGATTGACCACCCGTGAATCCTTGTTAAGCGAATTAAGGGCTGCATCCACAAGTCCCACATGCCTAGCGGAATCGCTCCCTTTTAGCTCCTTCTTCAATGCCTCCAGCTTCTTCTGCAAAAGCCTGATGAGGGGAATGACCTGACTCAGGCTGGCAGTGTCTGAACTGACTTCACGTGTGGCAAGTTCAAAGGGCATCAGAACCTTGCACAACGTTGAAATCATTCTCCACTGCACTTGAGACAGGTGCATTCCACCTACTATATCGTGCTCAATTGTATAGGCTTGAATGGCCTTTTGCTGCTCCTCCAACCTCTGAAGCATATAGAGGGTTGAATTCCACCTCGTTACCACTTCTTGCTTCAGATGATGGCAGGGCAGGTTCAGTAGTTTTTGGTGGTGCTCCAGTTTTCTGTACGTGGTGCCTGTACGCCGAAAGTGTCCCGCAATTTTTCTGGCCACCGACAGCATCTCTTGCACGCCCCTGTCGTTTTTTAAAAAATTCTGCACCACCAAATTCAAGGTATGTGCAAAACATGGGACGTGCTGGAATTTGCCCATATTTAATGCACACACAATATTGCTGGCGTTGTCCGATGCCACAAATCCACAGGAGAGTCCAATTGGGGTAAGCCATTCCGCGATGATCTTCCTCAGTTGCCGTAAGAGGTTTTCAGCTGTGTGCGTATTCTGGAAAGCGGTGATACAAAGCGTAGCCTGCCTAGGAAAGAGTTGGCGTTTGCGAGATGCTGCTACTGGTGCCGCCGCTGCTGTTCTTGCGGCGGGAGTCCATACATCTACCCAGTGGGCTGTCACAGTCATATAGTCCTGACCCTGCCCTGCTCCACTTGTCCACATGTCCGTGGTTAAGTGGACATTGGGTACAACTGCATTTTTTAGGACACTGGTGAGTCTTTTTCTGACGTCCGTGTACATTCTCGGTATCGCCTGCCTAGAGAAGTGGAACCTAGATGGTATTTGGTAACGGGGGCACACTGCCTCAATAAATTGTCTAGTTCCCTGTGAACTAACGGCGGATACCGGACGCACGTCTAACACCAACATAGTTGTCAAGGCCTCAGTTATCCGCTTTGCAGCAGGATGACTGCTGTGATATTTCATCTTCCTCGCAAAGGACTGTTGAACAGTCAATTGCTTACTGGAAGTAGTACAAGTGGGCTTACGACTTCCCCTCTGGGATGACCATCGACTCCCAGCGGCAACAACAGCAGCGCCAGCAGCAGTAGGCGTTACACGCAAGGATGCATCGGAGGAATCCCAGGCAGGAGAGGACTCGTCAGAATTGCCAGTGACATGGCCTGCAGGACTATTGGCATTCCTGGGGAAGGAGGAAATTGACACTGAGGGAGTTGGTGGGGTGGTTTGCGTGAGCTTGGTTACAAGAGGAAGGGATTTACTGGTCAGTGGACTGCTTCCGCTGTCACCCAAAGTTTTTGAACTTGTCACTGACTTATTATGAATGCGCTGCAGGTGACGTATAAGGGAGGATGTTCCGAGGTGGTTAACGTCCTTACCCCTACTTATTACAGCTTGACAAAGGGAACACACGGCTTGACACCTGTTGTCCGCATTTCTGGTGAAATACCTCCACACCGAAGAGCTGATTTTTTTGGTATTTTCACCTGGCATGTCAACGGCCATATTCCTCCCACGGACAACAGGTGTCTCCCCGGGTGCCTGACTTAAACAAACCACCTCACCATCAGAATCCTCCTGGTCAATTTCCTCCCCAGCGCCAGCAACACCCATATCCTCCTCATCCTGGTGTACTTCAACACTGACATCTTCAATCTGACTATCAGGAACTGGACTGCGGGTGCTCCTTCCAGCACTTGCAGGGGGCGTGCAAATGGTGGAAGGCGCATGCTCTTCACGTCCAGTGTTGGGAAGGTCAGGCATCGCAACCGACACAATTGGACTCTCCTTGTGGATTTGGGATTTCGAAGAATGCACAGTTCTTTGCTGTGCTGCTTTTGCCAGCTTGAGTCTTTTCATTTTTCTAGCGAGAGGCTGAGTGCTTCCATCCTCATGTGAAGCTGAACCACTAGCCATGAACATAGGCCAGGGCCTCAGCCGTTCCTTGCCACTCCGTGTGGTAAATGGCATATTGGCAAGTTTACGCTTCTCCTCCGACAATTTTATTTTAGGTTTTGGAGTCCTTTTTTTACTGATATTTGGTGTTTTGGATTTGACATGCTCTGTACTATGACATTGGGCATCGGCCTTGGCAGACGACGTTGCTGGCATTTCATCGTCTCGGCCATGACTAGTGGCAGCAGCTTCAGCACGAGGTGGAAGTGGATCTTGATCTTTCCCTAATTTTGGAACCTCAACATTTTTGTTCTCCATATTTTAATAGGCACAACTAAAAGGCACCTCAGGTAAACAATGGAGATGGATGGATTGGATACTAGTATACAATTATGGACGGGCTGCCGAGTGCCGACACAGAGGTAGCCACAGCCGTGAACTACCGCACTGTACTGTGTCTGCTGCTAATATAGACTGGTTGATAAAGAGATAGTATACTCGTAACTAGTATGTATGTATAAAGAAAGAAAAAAAAACCACGGTTAGGTGGTATATACAATTATGGACGGGCTGCCGAGTGCCGACACAGAGGTAGCCACAGCCGTGAACTACCGCACTGTACTGTTTCTGCTGCTAATATATAGACTGGTTGATAAAGAGATAGTATACTCGTAACTAGTATGTATGTATAAAGAAAGAAAAAAAAACCACGGTTAGGTGGTATATACAATTATGGACGGGCTGCCGAGTGCCGACACAGAGGTAGCCACAGCCGTGAACTACCGCACTGTACTGTGTCTGCTGCTAATATATAGACTGGTTGATAAAGAGATAGTATACTCGTAACTAGTATGTATGTATAAAGAAAGAAAAAAAAACCACGGTTAGGTGGTATATACAATTATGGACGGGCTGCCGAGTGCCGACACAGAGGTAGCCACAGCCGTGAACTACCGCACTGTACTGTGTCTGCTGCTAATATATAGACTGGTTGATAAAGAGATAGTATACTCGTAACTAGTATGTATGTATAAAGAAAGAAAAAAAAACCACGGTTAGGTGGTATATACAATTATGGACGGGCTGCCGAGTGCCGACACAGAGGTAGCCACAGCCGTGAACTACCGCACTGTACTGTGTCTGCTGCTAATATATAGACTGGTTGATAAAGAGATAGTATACTCGTAACTAGTATGTATGTATAAAGAAAGAAAAAAAAACCACGGTTAGGTGGTATATACAATTATGGACGGGCTGCCGAGTGCCGACACAGAGGTAGCCACAGCCGTGAACTACCGCACTGTACTGTGTCTGCTGCTAATATATAGACTGGTTGATAAAGAGATAGTATACTCGTAACTAGTATGTATGTATAAAGAAAGAAAAAAAAACCACGGTTAGGTGGTATATACAATTATGGACGGGCTGCCGAGTGCCGACACAGAGGTAGCCACAGCCGTGAACTACCGCACTGTACTGTGTCTGCTGCTAATATATAGACTGGTTGATAAAGAGATAGTATACTCGTAACTAGTATGTATGTATAAAGAAAGAAAAAAAAACCACGGTTAGGTGGTATATACAATTATGGACGGGCTGCCGAGTGCCGACACAGAGGTAGCCACAGCCGTGAACTACCGCACTGTACTGTGTCTGCTGCTAATATATAGACTGGTTGATAAAGAGATAGTATACTCGTAACTAGTATGTATGTATAAAGAAAGAAAAAAAAACCACGGTTAGGTGGTATATACAATTATGGACGGGCTGCCGAGTGCCGACACAGAGGTAGCCACAGCCGTGAACTACCGCACTGTACTGTGTCTGCTGCTAATATATAGACTGGTTGATAAAGAGATAGTATACTCGTAACTAGTATGTATGTATAAAGAAAGAAAAAAAAACCACGGTTAAGTGGTATATACAATTATGGACGGGCTGCCGAGTGCCGACACAGAGGTAGCCACAGCCGTGAACTACCGCACTGTACTGTGTCTGCTGCTAATATATAGACTGGTTGATAAAGAGATAGTATACTCGTAACTAGTATGTATGTATAAAGAAAGAAAAAAAAAACACGGTTAGGTGGTATATACAATTATGGACGGGCTGCCGAGTGCCGACACAGAGGTAGCCACAGCCGTGAACTACCGCACTGTACTGTGTCTGCTGCTAATATATAGACTGGTTGATAAAGAGATAGTATACTCGTAACTAGTATGTATGTATAAAGAAAGAAAAAAAAACCACGGTTAGGTGGTATATACAATTATGGACGGGCTGCCGAGTGCCGACACAGAGGTAGCCACAGCCGTGAACTACCGCACTGTACTGTGTCTGCTGCTAATATATAGACTGGTTGATAAAGAGATAGTATACTCGTAACTAGTATGTATGTATAAAGAAAGAAAAAAAAACCACGGTTAGGTGGTATATACAATTATGGACGGGCTGCCGAGTGCCGACACAGAGGTAGCCACAGCCGTGAACTACCGCACTGTACTGTGTCTGCTGCTAATATATAGACTGGTTGATAAAGAGATAGTATACTCGTAACTAGTATGTATGTATAAAGAAAGAAAAAAAAACCACGGTTAGGTGGTATATACAATTATGGACGGGCTGCCGAGTGCCGACACAGAGGTAGCCACAGCCGTGAACTACCGCACTGTACTGTGTCTGCTGCTAATATATAGACTGGTTGATAAAGAGATAGTATACTCGTAACTAGTATGTATGTATAAAGAAAGAAAAAAAAACCACGGTTAGGTGGTATATACAATTATGGACGGGCTGCCGAGTGCCGACACAGAGGTAGCCACAGCCGTGAACTACCGCACTGTACTGTGTCTGCTGCTAATATATAGACTGGTTGATAAAGAGATAGTATACTCGTAACTAGTATGTATGTATAAAGAAGGAAAAAAAACCACGGTTAGGTGGTATATACAATTATGGACGGGCTGCCGAGTGCCGACACAGAGGTAGCCACAGCCGTGAACTACCGCACTGTACTGTGTCTGCTGCTAATATAGACTGGTTGATAAAGAGATAGTATACTCGTAACTAGTATGTATGTATAAAGAAAGAAAAAAAAACCACGGTTAGGTGGTATATAATATTATGGACGGGCTGCCGAGTGCCGACACAGAGGTAGCCACAGCCGTGAACTACCGCACTGTACTGTGTCTGCTGCTAATATATAGACTGGTTGATAAAGAGATAGTATACTCGTAACTAGTATGTATGTATAAAGAAAGAAAAAAAAACCACGGTTAGGTGGTATATACAATTATGGACGGGCTGCCGAGTGCCGACACAGAGGTAGCCACAGCCGTGAACTACCGCACTGTACTGTGTCTGCTGCTAATATATAGACTGGTTGATAAAGAGATAGTATACTCGTAACTAGTATGTATGTATAAAGAAAGAAAAAAAAACCACGGTTAGGTGGTATATACAATTATGGACGGGCTGCCGAGTGCCGACACAGAGGTAGCCACAGCCGTGAACTACCGCACTGTACTGTGTCTGCTGCTAATATATAGACTGGTTGATAAAGAGATAGTATACTCGTAACTAGTATGTATGTATAAAGAAAGAAAAAAAAACCACGGTTAGGTGGTATATACAATTATGGACGGGCTGCCGAGTGCCGACACAGAGGTAGCCACAGCCGTGAACTACCGCACTGTACTGTGTCTGCTGCTAATATATAGACTGGTTGATAAAGAGATAGTATACTCGTAACTAGTATGTATGTATAAAGAAAGAAAAAAAAACCACGGTTAGGTGGTATATACAATTATGGACGGGCTGCCGAGTGCCGACACAGAGGTAGCCACAGCCGTGAACTACCGCACTGTACTGTGTCTGCTGCTAATATAGACTGGTTGATAAAGAGATAGTATACTACTAATATTATATATACTGGTGGTCAGGTCACTGGTCACTAGTCACACTGGCAGTGGCACTCCTGCAGCAAAAGTGTGCACTGTTTAATTTTAATATAATATTATGTACTCCTGGCTCCTGCTATAACCTATAACTGGCACTGCAGTAGTGCTCCCCAGTCTCCCCCACAATTATAAGCTGTGTGAGCTGAGCAGTCAGACAGATATATAATATATATAGATGATGCAGCACACTGGCCTGAGCCTGAGCAGTGCACACAGATATGGTATGTGACTGACTGAGTCACTGTGTGTATCGCTTTTTTCAGGCAGAGAACGGATATATTAAATAAACTGCACTGTGTGTCTGGTGGTCACTCACTATATAATATATTATGTACTCCTGGCTCCTGCTATAACCTATAACTGGCACTGCAGTAGTGCTCCCCAGTCTCCCCCACAATTATAAGCTGTGTGAGCTGAGCAGTCAGACAGATATATATAATATTATATATAGATAATAGATGATGCAGCACACTGGCCTGAGCCTGAGCAGTGCACACAGATATGGTATGTGACTGAGTCACTGTGTGCTGTGTATCGCTTTTTTCAGGCAGAGAACGGATTATAAATAAAACTGGTGGTCACTGGTCACTATCAGCAAAACTCTGCACTGTACTGAGTACTCCTAATGCTCCCCAAAATTAGTAAATCAAGTGTCTCTCTAATCTATTCTAAACGGAGAGGACGCCAGCCACGTCCTCTCCCTATCAATCTCAATGCACGTGTGAAAATGGCGGCGACGCGCGGCTCCTTATATAGAATCCGAGTCTCGCGATAGAATCCGAGCCTCGCGAGAATCCGACAGCGTCATGATGACGTTCGGGCGCGCTCGGGTTAACCGAGCAAGGCGGGAAGATCCGAGTCGCTCGGACCCGTGAAAAAAAACATGAAGTTCTGGCGGGTTCGGATTCAGAGAAACCGAACCCGCTCATCTCTACAATAAAGTACTTAAGACATATCCTTTTTCTGAGCAGGATAGAAGGAGATGGGAGATTCCTCCCATAATGGACATTTCGGTGTCCAGGCCATCAGGGGTAATTACATTACCTGTACCTGGCTCGGCCTCGTTAACGGAGCCGACTGACCGCAAAATAGAGACAACTCTAAAATCTATTTACACAGCTACTGCAGCCGCCCTTAGGCCCACTGTTGCATGTACTTGGGTAGCTAGGGCTATGTTAAAACGGACAGACAATTTAATAGAAGACCTTGATACAATTTATAGGGATGATGTTGTCTTGATTCTAGGTCACATAAAGGATTCAGCTAAATTCATGGTGAAAACCATGAGGGACATAGGGCTGATGAATTCTAGTGCATCCTGCATGGCAGTAGCGGCTCGCAGAGGTCTCTGGATCCGCCAATGGAACGCAGACGCCGAATCCAAGCGGTACCTCCCCTTCGCAGGGAAGACACCGCTTGGGGACACTCTGAATACAAATCCTTCTGCAGCACCACCTGTGAGAAGACGTAACTCTGCTTCTCTGATGCAGTCCCCTTGGGCTGCCAGATTGAGAAAATTCGGGAGGGCCTACTTCTGCACGAGGCTAGGCCATAGAAAGAGCAGAAAGTCTGCACCCTCTACAGGTGCACGGGTTCAGAGGTTGTATTCTACTCCCTTAGTGTCCTTAGCGTGACGCGGAAGGACTCCCATGTGGGGGTCCACTGGGGGGGGGATCTCATCTACATCACTACAGAGGAGCCTTAGTGATTATTATTATATCCCGGGTAATAAAAATTATTACCCAGGGTTAGAAACTGGATTCTGGAGTTTCCCCCTGGCTGTTTGTTTAATCAGCTCTGCTAATTGTTAGGACAGTGGGTTTGTCCCTGTCATATAAAAAAAAAGTTTTTTTTTAAAGTGCCATCATGTCTAACACTTCCGTATATGTCCAGTGTTACTGCCATTTGATATAATTCCTGACATTACTGCCATTTAATTCCAGTGATTTTGTCATTTTCTTCCAGTGATTTGGACTAATAATACCATTGATTAGAAAGAATAATTCCTGTGATACTGGCTTTTAATTCTAGTGATTTTGTCATTTTCTTCCAGTGATTTGGACCAATAAATAATACCATTGATTAGAACGAATAATTACTGTGATATTGAGGTGTTTGTGTTGCTTAGCTTAGCCATCCAGCGACCGCCATCCAGCGACCTTGGTGCGCCTCTTTTTTTATTTGCATCATGTGCTGTTTGGGGACTATTTTTTTGAAGTGCCATCCTGTCTGACACTGCAGTGCCACTCCTAGATGGGCCAGGTGTTTGTGCCGGCCACTTGGGTCGCTTAGCTTAGTCATCCAGTGACCTTGGTGCAAATTTTAGGACTAAAAATAATATTGTGAGGTGTAAGGTGTTCAGAATAGACTGGAAATGAGTGGAAATTATGGTTATTGAGGTTAATAATACTATAGAATCAAAATTACCCCCAAATTCTATGATTTAAGCTGTTTTTGAAGTTGTTTTTTTTTATAAACACCCGAATCCATAACACACCCGAATCCGACAAAAAATCTAAAGGGAGGTTTTGCCAAAATGCGTCCGAATCCAAAACACGACCGCGAATCCGAATCCAAAACCAAAACACAAAACCTGAAAAATGTCCGATGCACATCTCTAATTGTAATAGTAAAACAAACTTTGCTGCACACTGTACATAGTGCAAAAAATAATAATTCATCTTTTAGGAGGCTGAGTAGGAAGTGGGTGTGGTTGGCTACATCATGCATAGCCACTTGGTGTTCATTACATGCCTGGGGGGGGGGGGGGTGGGTAGCTGGAGATAATACGGGAGGAGCGCTTGTTATTGAGGTGATACCATTTGCATCAGGTAACCAAAAAATGTACTGGCTCCCCAAAGACAGTGTACTACTATATAAGCCATGTTACAGCATAACTTAGTGACTTGTACATCCAGAGGAATGATTCCTGGATGCATGATTCATAATCCAGCATACGATTAAGAGTTGTATTAATGTTATCAACATTTGCAGAGTCTATTCAGTCTTGCATTGACCCCATATAATATGTGATTACGCCTGCATAAATGTTTGGTAATTGGAAACAATTGTCTAATTTCGGTGGCCATCAGTCCAACGTGTTTGTCCTTAAATGCAACCAAAACTTGCATGAAGGCAACTGTTGGATGTGCTGCAGGAGTGGGTGCAGGGGTCTTCCACTTGAGGCCTGGGTGGTTTTGGGATTGGGGCAATTGTTAGGGATAGCTCAAAAAAATTGAGTGATCATCTGTTTACACAGGTGCTGTGACTGGCTCTCATGCTGGAGAATGTGTTTCAATAATTTCTGGGTTTATGTCAAAGCTTTAGTTAAGTATTTTTGTCAAAGACAAAATTCAAATTCAATGCAGCATCCTGCAATTGATTATGTTTTAAAAAAACAATATTATATAACCATTTGAATTTAAAAACAAAACAGCTGTTATCCACAAAAAATTTTTTACACTTTGATTTGTGTGTAATAATATGCAGGGGATTGCCAGATGAATGTAAAAAGTATTAAAACCGACTTTAATATATTCAATCATTGTCCAAGACTGGCTCTAATGTATATAACTAAGTCTATAGTTCCCTTAACAACTCCATTCAAAAGGCACTGAGGTATATATACTGTTTATTTAACATATTTATTGGGCAGATTTTATATTTCAGCTACTCACGAACTGGCTGGTGTACAAGGCTTTTGTGATATCTCAGTGTGCAGCATTCTTGGGTATGGTTGTAAAGGTGGAATGGAAAAGTTTAAACTTGGAGATATAGAGGATGGTCCTAAAGAAGATGATGGTCCATTTCTTAGAGCAAGGCTGTGGATTGTGCACCCAATGCATAAACACATGTAATGAGATTTACCTGAAATCTCATCATCCTTGATGATGTCAGTTTGAGATTTTGTTGGCTTTGGGGGTTGTCCTATGACAATTTAAATAACATCTATTAAAAATAATGAATAGAAAAACATATATCATTTGATTTTGACTTTAAAGTAAAAGAAATATACAATATGACAAACAACACATGTGGGATGGGCATGTCACAGATTAAGTTATACAGTATATGTAGCCAAGCAGATATGGACAAAGATTTTCCTGGCCCAACAACCACGTACAATACTAATGGGCCATATCATAAATACACTATTTCTGCATATATTCATTAACAGGCATATTATAGACAGCATTAGAACTGTACAACAATGAAGAATGATATGCAATTATATTGCACATATATATATATATATATATATATTTACATTGAGTATTTAAAACAACATGGACACACACCAGGCCGGAGTGCGGCCTCACTGTCATATACATGTAGTCCACTTTGATGGGTTGATGGCCAACAATGGTTGCTCGTACTGCAGGAACTCCATGGGCAAAGCCACTGCCTGGCAGCCTTAGCCTCTTTGGCCACTTTAACCTTCACCCCTGCATTTTATGTTGCTAAAGTGCTTATTTTAAGGTTCTACATCACACCTTATATGGTCCAACAATAGTGTAGGCAGCCAGACATTCAAAAAGAATGTCACACTGTGTCATGACAGCGCAAACAATAACAACATTCTCATGAAAAACGTAATCACACATTCCGCCAAGCCTTAGTTTTAGTGCGCCCTGCGCTGACTTCAACTGCTGTGCTACCTCCAACTCTACCCCAGCCGCTGCCTCAAGATCCTCATCCCTTCTGCTTCTATCCCTCTCTGTACCAACTTCTCACAAATAACATAGACAAAATAAAAAACAGACAACTTATAACTAACCTAACACTAAACGGACACTCAGCACAGACACCAGCCCCAGACACTCACAAAAAGACAATGCAGACAAAAAGAAAACAACCAAGACAAAAAACATCTCAATCTACTTCAACATACAGTACTGTAAAAAATAATTTTCTCCGTACTCCACTAGTGCAAACTCTTCTTCCAAAAGTCACTAAAGTGTAATTTTGGGCAGCTTTATAAGGTATTTGCAGTTTCACATTTGCATGTGATGCTTTCTACTAATATGAAAATAGTAGAAATAATTTTCAGATTCTGATTGATTTCAGCCATCTATGGGCCTAATTCAGACCTGATTACAGCATCAAATTTGTTCTCTAATGGTCAAAACCATGTGCACTGTAGGGGGCAGACATAACATATACAGATAAAGTTAGATTTGGGTGGGTTATATTGTTTCTGTGCAGCGTTGATACTGGCTGCTTTATTTTGACACTGCAATTTAGATTTCAGTTTGAACACACCCCAACCAAATCTAGCTCTCTCTGCACATGTTATGTCTGTCCTACCCCTGAAGTGCACATAGTTTTGCCCATTAGAAAATAAATTTGATGCTGTGATCAGGTCTGAATTAGGCCTCATGTCTGCAGAGTTTATCGCAAACATGCTTTCTGATCAAATTCAAACTTGGACGAAACTGTGGATTTCATCATCAAAATTTGAAAGACAATCAAATATGTTGCTTAGTAAATCCAGGATTCAGAACTTCTAAACTGATAGCAATGTCCAGCAATTTGCCTTAGAAGTCAAACACAATTCTTAGTAACATTACACCCTGGCATGTTACGCCATGACGTTTAGAAACCCCACTCTATGATTGCCATTTCCTTTTGTTCATCTGGCAGACATCCCTAGCAATTGGCAGCTCTTCCTGAGAGACTGGCAACTCTCTGGACAAGAACTGAACTTTCTCTGTAAGTTTTGAAGCCTATTGTGATAAAAGTACAGCTTTTTGAGACGCAGCACTTTCCAGAGTGATGAATGGCCCTTCTCATCTTCCATAGTCTCTTTATCTAGTGAATTTTCTCCCTGGCTTAGTAGTATTTTCTTTCACAATGCTTGTTCTTAATGTGGTTTGCTTCTTCTCTGACAGGCTCAGTAGCTTTTGTTTCACTTAATGTGATCTATCTGTGACTCTTTCAGGTGTGGCACCGCTTCCCAGCACTGACTGTGATAACCCTCCTCATCTGTTGTACTTCCATGCTTCTTCTATTTCAGATCTGGTATGCTTCTGCCTAATAATCTATGCCCTTGCCTCTAATGCATTCTGGTGAAAGTACCGTAGTTTGGTACTCAAGGCAGCATTGGACAGACTCTTACTATTAATGTTTCCTCCAATCTCATCAGTCATCCCCACCCTACTGATGGGTACTTATAGTCTCTAAATAAGGCCTAGCTTATAAACTTTGTCTGAGTCTGAGTACTATAACATGAATATGAACAAGAAAAGAGATACACTTAAGTTATCAATATATGCAGGATACGTGAGTATTATAACCAAACTACAGAACAATACAATGGCATTACATAATGTTCCTTGTTAAAAAATAATTAAAACAAACCGGGACATATCACAATTCCCTACTGCAGTGTTTCTCAACTCCAATCCTTAGGGACTCCTAACAGAACATGTTTTACAGATCTCCTAGTTGGTGCACATGTGTATTCTTTACTGACTGACACCATTTAAAAAAATCCACACTTTAAAATATATCACAAATTATTTAAAATGTGACACTTGAAGATATGTAAAACATGTACTGTGAGTTGGAGATATTTACCTCCTATCTTATTTTGAACCAAAGAAGATGCAGAATTAAGAAAATAGGAGGTATTAGAATTGAAGAACAATAACAGAAGTACAGGCATTCCTATAAATTATTCCATTTTGCATCATGCCATTGTTGTGCCCCTTTAATATTTCCTCATGTCACTATGAATTCTGTGGACAAGAGAAACTAGAGATGTGCACAGACCCCTGTGCTTTAGTTTTGGTTTTGCCAAAACCACCCTCAGTGTTTGAGTTTTTATTTCTGGTATTACCAAGACCACCCTCACGTGTACATATTTAAAAAGCCAAAACTGAACCAAAATGCTCTTAAATGCTTTCCCTAGTCCCCCATGTACACTAATCATACCAGATAAAGGTCTGATTGACAAATTAATATGTGGATTTACAGATATTGGGACTAATGCAGAGTTGATATACAGTTCATCGTTTTACCACTGAGCATACAGCAAATCCACTCAAAAGACTGGATCAAGCTGTCAATGTAACTAGTTATGTGCACCGGAAATTTTTCGGGTTTTGTTTTTTGGTTTTGGATTCAGTTCTGCGGCCATATTTTGGATTCTGGACGCGTTTGGCAAACACCTCCCTGAAATTAATTTTGTCGGATTCAGGTGTGTTTTGGATTTGGGTGTTTTTTTACAGAAAAAACCCTCAAAAACAGCTTAAATCATAGAATTTGGGGGTCACTTTGATCCCATAGTATTATTAACCTCAATAACCATAAATTTACACTCATTTCCAAGTCTATTCTGAACACCTCACACCCTCACAATATTATTTTTAGTTCTAAAATTTGCACCGAGGTCACTGGATGACTAAGCTAAGCGACCCAAGTGCCGACACAAACACCTGGCCCATCTAGGAGTGGCACTGCAGTGTCAGACAGGATGGCACTTCAAAAAAATAGTCCCCAAACAGCACATGATGCAAAGAAAAAAAGAGGCGCAATGAGGTCGCTTGGATGACTAAGCTAAGCGACCCAAGTGGCCGACACAAACACCTGGCCCATCTAGGAGTGGCATTGCAGTGTCAGACAGGATGGCACTTAAAAAAAATAGTCCCTCAGAACAGCACATGAGATGCAAAGAAAAAAAGAGGAGCAATGAGGTCGCTGGATGACTAAGCTAAGCGACCCAAGTGGCTGACACTAGGAGTGGCATTGCAGTGTTAGACAGGATGGGCACTTCAAAAAAATAGTCCCCAAACAGCACATGATGCAAAGAAAAAAAGAGGCACAATGAGGTAGCTGTGTGACTAAGCTAAGCGACCCAAGTGGCCGACACAAACACCTGGCCCATCTAGGAGTGGCATTGCAGTGTCAGACAGGATGGCACTTCAAAAAAAATAGTCCCCAAACAGCACATGATGCAAAGAAAAAAGAGGCGCAATGAGGTAGCTGTGTGACTAAGCTAAGCGACCCAAGTGGCCGACACAAACACCTGGCCCATCTAGGAGTGGCACTGCAGTGTCAGACAGGATGGCACTTCAAAAAATAGTCCCCAAACAGCACATGATGCAAAGAAAAATGAAAGAAAAAAGAGGTGCAAGATGGAATTGTCCTTGGGCCCTCCCACCCACCCTTATGTTGTAAAAACAGGACATGCACACTTTAACAAACCCATCATTTCAGCGACAGGGTCTGCCACACAACTGTGACTGAAATGACTGGTTGGTTTGGGCCCCCACCAAAAAAGAAGCAATCAATCTCTCCTTGCACAAACTGGCTCTACAGAGGCAAGATGTCCACCTCCTCCTCATCGTCCGATTCCTCACCCCTTTCACTGTGTACATCCCCCTCCTCACAGATTATTAATTTGTCCCCACTGGAATCCACCATCTCAGGTCCCTGTGTACTTTCTGGAGGCAATTGCTGGTGAAAGTCTCCACGGAGGAATTTATTAAAATTCATTTTGATGAACATCATCTTCTCCACATTTTCTGGAAGTAACCTCGTACGCCGATTGCTGACAAGGTGAGCGGCTGCACTAAACACTCTTTTGGAGTACACACTGGAGGGGGGGCAACTTAGGTAAAATAAAGCCAGTTTGTGCAAGGGCCTCCAAATTGCCTCTTTTTCCTGCCAGTATATGTACGGACTGTCTGACGTGCCTAATTGGATGCGGTCACTCATATAATCCTCCACCATTCTTTCAATGGTGACAGAATCATATGCAGTGACAGTAGACGACATGTCAGTAATCGTTGACAGGTCCTTTAGTCCGGACCAGATGTCAGCTCTCGCTCCAGACTGCCCTGCATCACCGCCAGCGGGTGGGCTCGGAATTTTTAGCATTTTCCTTGCAGCCCAGTTGCGGGAGAATGTGAAGGAGGAGCTGTTGACGGGTCACGTTCCGCTTGACTTGACAATTTTCTCACAAGCAGGGCTTTGAACCTCTGCAGACTTGTGTCTGCCGGAAAGAGAGATACAACGTAGGTTTTAAATCTAGGATCGAGCACGGTGGCCAAAATGTAGTGCTCTGATTTCAACAGATTGACCACCCGTGAATCCTGGTTAAGCAAATGAAGGGCTCCATCCACAAGTCCCACATGCCTAGCGGAATCGCTCTATTTTAGCTCCTCCTTCAATCTCTCCAGCTTCTTCTGCAAAAGCCTGATGAGGGGAATGACCTGACTCAGGCTGGCATTGTCTAAACTGACTTTGTGTGTGGCAAGTTCAAAGGGTTGCAGAACCTTGCACAACGTTGAAATCATTCTCCACTGCACTTGAGTCAGGTGCATTCCCCCTCCTTTGCCTATATCGTAGGTAGCTGTATAGGCTTGAATGGACTTTTGCTGCTCCTTTATCCTCTAAAGCATATAGAGGGTTGAATTCCACCTCGTTACCACCTCTTGCTTCAGATGATGGCAGGGCAGGTTCAGGAGTGTTTGCTGGTGCTCTAGTTTTCGGCACGCGGTGGCTGAATGACGAAAGTGGCCCGCAATTCTTCGGGCTACCGACAGCATCTCTTGCACGCCCCTGTCGTTTTTAAAAAATTCTGCACCACCAAATTCAATGTATGTGCAAAACATGGGACGTGCTGGAATTTGCCCAGATGTAATGCACAGCGCAATATTGGTGGCGTTGTCAGATGTCACAAATCCCCAGGAGAGTCCAATTGGGGTAAGCCAATCTGCGATGATGTTCCTCAGTTTCCGTAAGAGGTTGTCAGCTGTGTGCCTCTTCTGGAAAGTGGTGATACAAAGCATAGCCTGCCTAGGAACGAGTTGGCATTTGCGAGATGCTGCTACTGGTGCAGCAGCTGCTGTTCTTGCTGCGGGAGGAAATACATCTACCCAGTGGGCTGTCACAGTCATATAGTCCTGAGTCTGCCCTGCTCCACTTGTCCACATGTCCATTGTTAAGTGGACATTGGGTACAACTGCATTTTTTAGGACACTTGTGACTCTTTTTCTGACGTCTGTGTACATTTTTGGTATCGCCTGCCTAAAGAAATGAAACCTAGATGGTATTTGGTACCGGGTACACAGTACCTCAATCAATTCTCTAGTTCCCTGTGAATTAACGGTGGATACCGGAAACACGTTTCTCACCACCCAGGCTGCCAAGGCCTGAGTTATCCGCTTTGCAGCAGGATGACTGCTGTGATATTTCATCTTCCTCGCAAAGGACTGTTGGACAGTCAATTGCTTACTGGAAGTAGTACAAGCGGTCTTCCGACTTCCCCTCTGGGATGACGATCGACTCCCAGCAGCAACAACAGCAGCGCCAGCAGCAGTAGGCCTTACACTCAAGGATGCATCGGAGGAATCCCAGGCAGGAGAGGACTCGTCAGACTTGACAGTGACATGGCCTGCAGGACTATTGGCTTTCCTGTCTAAGGAGGAAATTGACACTGAGGGAGTTGGCGGTGTGGTTTGCAGGAGCTTGGTTACAAGAGGAAGGGATTTATTTGGCAGTGGACTGCTTCCGCTGTCACCCAAAGTTTTTGAACTTGTCAATGACTTCTGATGAATGCGGTCCAGGTGACGTATAAGGGAGGATGTTCCTAGGTGGTTAACGTCCTTACCCCTACTTATTACAGCTTGACAAAGGCAACACACGGCTTGACACCAGTTGTCCTCATTTCTGTTTAAATAATTCCACACCGAAGAGGTGAATTTTTTTTGTATTTTGACCAGGCATGTCAATGGCCATATTCGTCCCACGAACAACAGGTGTCTCCCCGGGTGCCTGACTTAAACAAACCACCTTACCATCAGAATCCTCCTTGTCAATTTCCTCCCCAGCGCCAGCAACACCCATATCCTCATCCTGGTGTACTTCAACAGTGACATCTTCAATTTGACTATCAGGAACTGGACTGCTGGTGCTCCTTCCAGCACTTGCAGGGGGCGTGCAAATGGTGGAAGGCACCACCTCTTCCCGTCCAGTGTTGGGAAGGTCAGGCATCGCAACCGACACAATTAGACTCTCCTTGGGGATTGTGATTTAGAAGAACGCACAGTTCTTTGCTGTGCTTTTGCCATCTTAACTCTTTTAAGTTTTCTAGCAGGAGGATTAGTGCTTCCATCCACATGTGAAGCTGAACCACTAGCCATGAACATAGGCCAGGCCCTCAGCCGTTCCATGTCACTCCGTGTCGTAAATGGCATATTGGCAAGTTTACGCTTCTCCTCAGACGATTTTGATTTTGATTTTTGGGTCATTTTACTGAGCTTTATTTTTTGGGATTTTACATGCTCTCTACTATGACATTGGGCATCGGCTTTGGCAGATGACGTTGATGGCATTTCATCGTCTCGGCCATGACTAGTGGCAGCAGCTTCAGCACGAGGTGGAAGTGGATCTTGATCTTTCCCTATTTTACCCTCCACATTTTTGTTCTCCATTTTTTAATGTGAGGAATTATATGCCAGTAATATATCAATAGCAATGGCCTACTACTATATATACTGCGCACAACTAAAATGCACCACAGGTATGGATGTATAGTATACTTGACGACACAGAGGTAGGTAGAGCAGTGGCCTACTGTACTGCTATATATTATATACTGGTGGTCAGCAAAATTATGCACTGTCCTCCTACTATATATATACTGTGCAAAACTTAAATGCACCACATGTATGGATGGGATAGTATACTTGACGACACAGAGGTAGGTAGAGCAGTGGCCTACTGTACCGTACTGCTATATATTATATACTGGTGGTCAGCAAAATTATGCACTGTCCTCCTACTATATATATATACTGTACAAAACTTAAATGCACCACAGGTATGGATGGGATAGTATACTTGACGACACAGAGGTAGGTAGAGCAGTGGCCTACTGTACCGTACTGCTATATATTATATACTGGTGGTCAGCAAAATTATGCACTGTCCTCCTACTATATATATACTGTGCAAAACTTAAATGCACCACAGGTATGGATGGATAGTATACTTGATGACATAGAGGTAGGTAGAGCAATGGCCTACTGTACCGTACTGCTATATATTATATACTGGTGGTCAGCAAAATTATGCACTGTCCTCCTACTATATATATACTGTGCAAAACTTAAATGCACCACAGGTATGGATGGGATAGTATACTTGACGACACAGAGGTAGGTAGAGCAGTGGCCTACTGTACTGTACTGCTATATATTATATACTGGTTGTCAGTAAAATTATGCACTGTCCTCCTACTATATATATACTGTGCAAAACTTAAATGCACCACAGGTATGGATGGGATAGTATACTTGACGACACAGAGGTAGAGCAGTGGACTACTGTACCGTACTGCTATATATATACTGGTGGTCAGCAAAATTCTGCACTGTCCTCCTACTATATACTACAATGCAGCACAGATATGGAGCGTTTTTCAGGCAGAGAACGTATACTGGTGGTCACTGGTCAGCAAAACTCTGCACTGTCCTCCTACTATATAATACTGCTGGTCCCCAGTCCTCACAATAAAGCAATTAGCACACTGAGCACATATATTTGCAGCACACTGAGCACAGATATAGAGCGTTTTTTAGGCAGAGAACGTAGATATTTGCAGCACACTGAGCACAGATATTTGCAGCACACTGAGCACAGATATTTGCAGCACACTGAGCACAGATCTTTGCAGCACACTGAACATACAAACTGAGAGGACACCAGCCACGTCCTCTATCAATCATCTCCAATGCACGAGTGAAAAATGGCGGCAACGCGCGGCTCCTTATATAGAATACGAATCTCGCGAGAATCCGAACATGGGATGATGACGTTCGGGCGCGCTCGGGTTAACCGAGCAAGACGGGAGGATACGAGTCTTCTCGGACCCGTGCAAAAAAGGGTGAAGTTCGTGGGGGTTCGGATCCCGAGCAACCTAACCCGCTCATCACTAAATGTAACATTCTTATATAGCTGAATTTCAATGGGGATATGTTGACACATCTGTAGACTCTGAAAAACTGGACATAATGTAAGTGAAAATGCAACTGTTTTTATATGTAAAAATTGTACCTAGAGCTGTATAGGGAATATGTGAGTGTGTACTAATGTTGATGACAAATAGCAAACCAAGCATGCACGTGGGTGTGGTGGGCACCAGGGACGTGCGGTGAGGCTAATGGCTCAAGAGGCACTGGCTAGCACCGGAGCCAGATTTACACACAATAAATGAGCCCAAGGGTGCATGTGGCATTATACACAGCTGCAGCAGTATAAACTCCTTGAAATTTGGTGGGTTTTGATCAGAGAAGCGGGTAACTCCAGGGCCGTATTTTTGTATGGGCTCAATGGGCACTTGCCCAAGGGCCCCAGGAGCATAAAGGCCCTAGGTTGATAGCTGAGGGTCCCGTATTTCCAGGGGTACCAGATTTTTGAAAATCGGCTCTAGGGAACCAGAGATATCCGACGTCAAAACAGTGGTTCCCATCCAAGCCTGTTAATTGCTCTTCCCAGCCAGATCTCTCGGGCTCTGTCTGACTTATGGGCCCTACACACTGGCAGATAGAACAGAACGATATGAACGTTCTCGTTCATAAATGAATGAGAACGTTCATATCGTTCTGTGTGTAGGCACCAACGATTAACGATGCGCGGCCCCGTGCTCATTAATCGTTGGTGCCCCGTCGCTTATGCATGCAGGCCAATATGGACGAGATTGTCCATATTAGCATACAGTGCTATGGAGCCGGGTGACGGGGGGAGTGAAGAAACTTCACTCCTCCCGTCACCTCTCCCCCGCCGCCAGCTCGGCGGCAGATCGGTATGTGTGTAGGGCCCATTAGAGTTTTTCTGAGGGTATATTCCAAAAGCTGGGACTCTCCACTTTTGGTGGACACTGGCAGCTTGTCTCTACTATGTCCAGAACCAGAGATATCAACCTTCAAGCAGCTGGTCCCTGCTCCAGCTCCAGATGCCTGGGATGCAGTTTTACATATTTGTTGGTGGATTGCTCTGGCTCCTGAACTCTGATCCCCAAGTCCCTGGTAGCTCCTGAAAGGTGGGACTCTCTAGGTTTTTATCCAATCAAAGCTAATAAATCTTTTTCCAGAAACTTGAGATATCTACAGTAAAGCAAGCTGCCCTCCCACCAGAAAATTATGAATATTAAGCCCACTCCACTATCGACCCCTCCCCTACGTATTAAACACCCCCTGCCACCCTGGAAGTCATGTACCGGGGCCGCTTCATTCAGCCTAATGCCTCCTTCTACAGTTTAGTGTTCTCCCTTCCGCCCCATCTGTACAGTAAAGGAGTAATTAGCAGAAATTACTGCTCCAGGTCCTACATGCTGAGTGGAAAATAGAACACCCCCTACCGCTCGCGGGTCATCAAAGCTGCCGCTGATAGCACCTCCCACCCCTACCACTGGAGGATGGAAAGGGGCCACAGTGCATTTCTGTGCCCAGGGGCCCACACTGCTGTTAAGACGGCCCTGGGTAACTCCAGAGTTACCCGCTTTTTACTCCAGAGTTTTTAATCCAGAGTTTTGGCTATAAAAATGATTAGAATAATGCAAAGAAGATATTTTAAACAAATTCTTTGTATGTTTCATGTACTTTAAGTTTATACAGTTATAACTCTGGCACAGACGTTAGTATGACAGGAAAGGCTCTGCCTCACCTGCCTCACCCCACTGTACGTCACTGGTGGGGACAATGCAAGATGTCTACAACTCTGCATGTAGTTCAGGATCAACATCCAAATGATTTCCATATAACTCTGCATGAGGATTATTGTGAACAAATTGTCACAAATTATATTTAGAAACATTTACTTACTGTATCTGTCTATACTCTCAACCAGAAGTCAGAAATTACATTTTGGTTAAGTAAATCTGACCCGTTTTAAAAACATCTATCCTGTTGTAAAACATAATACAAGATATTTCTACTTTTTCTATAATATTGGCATAATACATAGACTTGGTAATATTTTCAAAATAACATTTAACGAGGTGGCTGAGCCAATTCTACTGTGAATGACTTAAACTATTCCCTGTTATACTTTACTATCCCCATGGAGTCTTGACAATTTCAATAAAAGCTTATATATTAGCAAAATGGGTTTGCACTCTATTAAGTGCTCAGCTAGCACAAGATAATTATTTGTTCCTTGCTAATTTTGTCGAAACTTCCTTTAAGTATAGTTAATTAGCCTTTATGTCCTCTTTGCATGTAAGACATCATAAATAATACTATTATTAGGAGTTTAATACAATGGCCCATCAAAGCTTAGTCCAAACATTGTACTGCATCCATTAGTAAAGCAGATTAAATGTTCTACTTTCTTTTTCTCTAGACCAGTCATATTCACCATCATTGTAAAGCTGGGTGCAAGCCAACAGCGTAATTGAATTTAATTCAGATATGCTGGTACTGCTGTTTACTGGGAGAAGGAAAGACCTCACTTTATGGAGTATTGTCTGGTATCATGACAGAATACATTGCTGTCATTAAACTAAGAGTTATGGGCCTTATTCAGGTTTCTTAGTGAACCAAAAAAGCACACTTATAGGCAAAACCATAATGCACAGCAGGTGGAGCAGATGTAACATGTGCAGAGAGAGTTAGATTTGGGTGGGGTGTGTTCAAACTGAAATCTAAATTGCAATGTAAAAATAAAGCAGCCAGTACTTTCCCTGCACAGAAACAATATATCCCACCCTAATCTAACTCTCTCTGCCAGGCCCGGCACAGCAGGTACTGTGGGGGAATATCTGCCACTGTGGGGGCATATATGTATCTGGCACTGTGGGAGCATTAATGTATCTGGCACTGTGGGGGCATATATGTATTTGACACTGTGTGGGCATAATGTATCTGGCACTGTGGGGGCATATATGTATCTGGAACTGTGGGGGCATATATGTATCTGGCACTGCTGGGCCATTTGTGTAGCCGGCAATGCTGGGGAATATGTGTAGCTGGCACTGCTGGGGGGCATATCATGTGCAGCTGGTACTGCTGGGGGGGCATGTCATGTGTAGCTGGCACTGCTGGGGGGAATATCATGTGTAGTTGGTTCTGATGGGGGGCATGTCATATCTATCTGGCTCTGCTGGTGGGCATATGATGTCTATCTGGCACTGCTGGGGGGGGCATATCATGTGTAGCTGGCACTGCTGGGGAGCATATCATGTCTATCTGGCACTGCTGGTGGCATATCATGTGTAGCTGGCACTGCTGGGGAGCATACTATGTCTATCTGACACTGCTGGGGGGCATATAATGTGTAGTTGGCACTGCTGGGGGGCATATCATGTGTAGCTTGCACTGCTGGGGGGCATATCATGTGTAGCTGGCACAGCTGGGGGGCATATCATGCCTATCTGGCACTGCTGGGGGGCATATCATGTGTAGCTGGCACTGCTGTGGACATATCATGTGTAGCTGTCACTGCTGGGGGCATGTCATGTCTATCTGGCACTGCTGGGGGACATATCATGTGTAGCTGGCACTGCTGGGGGGCATATCATGTGTAGCTGGCAATGCTGGGGGACATATCATGTGTAGCTGGCACTGCTGGGGGCATATCATGTCTACCTGGCACTGCTGGGGGGCATATCATGTGTAGCTGGCACTGCTGGGGGCATATCGTGTAGCTGGCATTGCTAGGGGGCATATCATGTGTAGCTGGCACTGCTGTGGACATATCATGTGTAGCTGGCACTGCTGGGGGCATGTCATGTCTATCTGGCACTGCTGGGTGACATTTCATATGTAGCTGGCACTGCTGGGGGGCATATCATGTGTAGCTGGCAATGCTGGGGGACATATCATGTGTATCTGGCACTGTTAGGGGGCATATCATGTTTAGTTGGCACTGCTGGAGAACATAGTATGTGTAGCTGGCACTGCTGGGGGGCATATCATGTCTATCTGGCACTGCCTGGGGCATAACATGTGTAGCTGGCACTGTGGGGGCATATATGTATATGGAACTGTGGGGGCATATATGTATCTGGCACTGCTGGGCCATTTGTGTAGCTGGCAATGCTGGGGAATATGTGTAGCTGGCACTGCTGGGGGGGCTTATCATGTGTATCTGGCACTGCTGGGGGGCATATCATGTCTATCTGGCACTGCTGGTGGCATATCATGTGTAGCTGGCACTGCTGGGGAGCATACTATGTCTATCTGGCACTGCTGCGGGGCATATCATGTGCAGTTGGCACTGCTGGGGGGCATATCATGTGTAGCTTGCACTGCTGGGGGGCATATCATGTGTAGTTGGCACTGCTGGGGGGCATATCATGTCTATCTGGCACTGTTGGGGGGCATATCATGTGTAGCTGGCACTGCTGGGGGCATGTCATGTCTATCTGGCACAGCTGGGGGACATATCATGTGTAGCTGGCACTGCTGGGGGGCATATCATGTGTAGCTGGCAATGCTGGGGGACATTTAATGTGTAGCTGGCACTGCTGGGGGGCATATCATGTGTAGCTGGCACTGCTGGGGGCATATCGTGTAGCTGGCATTGCTGGTGGGCATATGATGTGAAGCTGGCACTGCTGTGGACATATCATGTGTAGCTGGCACTGCTGGGGGCATGTCATGTCTATCTGGCACTGCTGGGTGACATATCATGTGTAGCTGGCACTGCTGGGGGGCATAACATGAGTAGCTGGCAATGCTGGGGGACATATCATGTGTTTCTGGCACTGTTAGGAGGCATATCATGTTTAGTTGGCACTGCTGGAGAACATATCATGTGTAGCTGGCACTGCTGGGGGGCATATCATGTCTATCTGGCACTGCCTGGGGCATAACATGTGTAGCTGGCACAGCTGGGGAGCATACTATGTCTATCTGGCACTGCTGGGGGGCATATCATGTGTAGCTAGCACTGCTGGGGTGCATATCATGTGTATTTGGCACTGCTGGGGGCATGTCATGTCTATCTGGCACTGCTGGAGGGCAAATCATGTGTTTCTGGCACTGCTGAAGGGCATATCATTTGTATCTGGCACTGCTGGGGGCATATGATGTCTATCTGGCACTGCTGGGGGCATATGATGTCTATCTGGCACTGCTGGGAGAATATCATGTGTAGCTGGCACAGCTGGTTGGCATATCATGTGTATCTGGCACTGCAGGGGACATATCTTGTGTAGCTGGCAATGTTGGGTGGCATATCATGTGTAGCTGACACTGCTGGGGGCATATAATGTCTATCTGGCACTGCTGGGGGACATATCATGTGTAGCTGGCACTGCTGGGGGCATATCATGTGTAGCTGGCACTGCTGGGGGGCATATCATGTGTAGCTGGCACTGCTGGGGACATATCATGTGTAGCTGGCACTGCTGGGGGCATGTCATGTCAATCTGGCACTGCTGGGGGGCATGTCATGTCTATCTGGCACTGCTGGGGAATATATCATGTGTAGCTGGCAATGCTCGGTGCATATCATGTTTAGCTGGCACTGCTGGAGGGCATATCATGTTTAGCTGGCACTGCTGGGGACATATCATGTCTATCTGGCACTTTTGGGGGGAATATCATGTGTAGCTGGCACTGCTGGGGCATGTCATGTCTATCTGGCACTGCTGGTGGGCATATGATGTCTATCTGGCACTGCTGGTGGGCATATGATGTCTATCTGGCACTGCTGGGGGCATATCATGTGTAGCTGGCACTGCTGGGTGCATATCATGTATATCTGGCACTGCTGGGGGCATACTATGTCTATCTGGCACTGCTGGGGAGCATACTATGTCTATCTGGCACTGCTGGGGGGGCATATCATGTGTAGCTGGCACTGCTGGGGGGCATATCGTGTAGCTAGCACTGCTGGGGGCATATCATGTGTATCTGGCACTGCTGGGGGCATGTCATGTCTATCTGGCACTGCTGAGGGGGCATATCATTTGTATCTGCCACTGCTGGGGGGCATATGATGTCTATCTGGCACTGCTGGGGAACATATCTTGTGTAGATGGCATTGCTGGGCGGCATATCATGTGTAGCTGGCACTGCTGGGGGGCATATCATGTCTATCTGGCACTGCTGGGGAACATATCTTGTATAGCTAGCACTGCTGGGGGCATGTCATGTCTATCTGGCTTTGCTGGGGGCATATCATGTGTATCTGGCACTGCTGGTGGGCATATCATGTCTATCTGGCTTTGCTGGGGGCATATCATGTGTATCTGGCACTGCTGGGGGGCATATCATGTCTATCTGGCACTGCTGGGGAACATATCTTGTGTAGCTGGCACTGCTGGGCAGCATATCATGTGTAGCTGGCACTGCTGGGGGCATATCATGTCTATATGGCACTGCTGGGGGCATATCATGTGTAACTGGCACTGCTGGGGAGCATAATATGTCTATCTGAGACTGCTGGGGGGCATATCATTTGTATCTGGCAGTGCTGGGGGGCATATGATGTCTATCTGGCACTGCCGGGGCATATAATGTGTAGCTGGCACTGCTGGGGGGCATATGTGTATATAGCACCGCTCTTGGGGCATATCATGTGTAGCTGGCACTGCTGTGGGGTATATCATGTGTAGCTGGCACTGCTGGGGGGCATATCATGTGTAGCTAGCACTGCTCGGGGGCATATCATGTGTAGCTGGCACTGTTGAGGGGCATATCATATGTAACTGGCACTGCTGGTGGGCATATCATGTGTATCTAGCACTGCTGGGGGGCATGTCATGTGTAGCTGGCACTGCTGGGGGGCATATGTGTAGCTGGCACTGCTGGGGGCATGTCGTGTGTAGATGACACTGCTGGGGGGCATATGTTGTCTATCTGGCACTGCTGGGGGGTATATCATGTGTAGCTGGCAATGCTGGGGGGCATATCATGTCTATCTGGCACTGCTGGGGGCATGTCATGTCTACCTGGCACTGCTGAGGGGCATATCATGTGTATCTGGCACTGCTGGGGGCATATCATTTGTATCTGGCACTGCTGGGGGCATATGATGTCTATCTGGCACTGCTGGTGGGCATATCATGTATATCTGGCACTGCTGGGGGCATATCATGTGTAACTAGCACTGCTGGGGGGCATATCATGTCTATCTGGCACTGCTGGGGGACATATCATGTGTAGCTGGCACTGCTGGGCGATATGTATTGTCTATCTGGCACTGCTGGGGCATATAATGTGTAGCTGGCACTGCTGGGGGGCATATGTGTATTTGGCACTGCTCTTGGGTCATATCATGTGTAGCTGGCACTGCTGTGGGGTATATCATGTCTTTCTGGCACTGCTGGGGGGCATATCATGTGTATCTGGCAGTGTTGGGGGGCATATCATATGTAACTGGCACTGCTGGGGGGCATATCATGTGTATCTAGCACTGCTGGGGGGGCATGTCATGTGTAGCTGGCACTGCTGGGGGGCATATCATGTGTAGCTGGCACTGCTGGGGGCTTGTCATGTGTAGCTGGCATTGCTGGGGGGCATATCATGTGTAGCTAGCACTGCTGGAGACATATCATGTGTAGCTTGCACTGCTGAGGGCATGTCATGTCTATCTGGCACCACGGGTGGATCCAGAAGAAAATTAAAGGGAGGGGGGGGGAGGCACCATGATAATGGTAATAGTTATATTTACATGCACCTAAGGCACGTTTGCTCCCAGATAAGGGGTGTGGTATCACAGGGGGCGTGGCCTCACATAATACACCATCAGGTAATGATTGGCTGTAGGAGGGCATCCTGGTTTATTGCCAATGTTTCACCCTGATGAAAAGGCTGATTGGGCCTTGAAATGTTGGTCACCTGTTCTATTAGTTATGGGAGCTTGGAAGGCACCCCAGCACAATATAACTATTATAGTTTTTAGTTGGTGGTGGCAGGTGCAGCATACCTTGTTTTGGGCACTGCACTGAGACTCAGGCTGCAGGACACGAACTGCCCATTTTTGATTAGCAGAAGCAGCCTAAGGGGCCCTACACATTTGACGATGCGCCGCCGAGGTGCCCGACGGCCGAAACGGCCGACGAGCGACCCGGCGGCGGGGGGGCAGTGACGGGGGGAGTGAAGTTTCTTCACTCCCCCCGTCACGCGGCTGCATTGAAGTGCAGGCAAATATGGACGAGATCGTCCATATTGGCCTGCATGCACAGCCGACGGGAGACCAGCGATGAACGAGCGCGGGGCCGCGCATCGTTCATCGCTGGAGTCTCCACACTGAAAGATATGAACGAGTTCTCGTTTATTTATGAACGAGATCGTTCATATCTTTCAGAAAATCGGCCAGTGTGTAGGGCCTATAAGACATCTGCAGGACAGCCCTGTCACAATCACATGGGCCGCCTTCTCAAAGCTGAGCTGAGTGAGACTGCACCTGGCATGGTGGTAAAGGAAGTGGAGGAGGAAGCGCTGGGAAACTATGCGGTGCAGTGAGGGCTAATGAAGTCTACTGCGCCATCATTAGTAACTGTCTTAATCGATTATGGCATTTTTTCAACCCCGCGCCTGGGCTGGACTCTGGCTGGCTGGCAGTGGGGGAGGTAGGTTGCAGTGTGAACAGGGAGAGGCTGGAGCTGCAGCTCCAGCTTCCCCATTGGTTACCACACGGACTTGCTGTTAGAGCAGCGGCGGGTCCTAGTGCTTGCCGGCTCTTTTATCAAATCTGACTGACGGAAATAGCAGTAGTGCTGCTGCTGTTCTCCTTTTGAAAAAAAAGGTCAGAAATTCCCCCCCATCCCTCCCCCCTGGATCCGCCTAAGTCTGGCACTACTGTAGACATTATGTATATCTGGCACTATACTGGAGACATTATGGGGTATATGCAATTCCGGACGAATTGCGCCTTTTTTTCGACCGTTTTAGGATTCGACACTATTCGACAGCCGAAACCCTCCACCCGGGACCATGAATTCGACATAGTCAATTCATAACTCATTTGACACTCCCCTTGTCAAATAACGGACCAATCGTCGATTAGTGGGGGTCCTGGATTTGACTTCCCGCCGTTTGGAGCCCTATATAGGGCTTGTTTGCTGCGTGCAGTGGCGGTTCTTGCCACGGGCAAGCAGGACTTTTGCCCGGGGCGCCACCTTCCGGAGGGCGCTGGCGCCATCCGGAGGGCGCCACACCGTGGCAAGATCCGCCACTGCTGCCCGCTGTGTCCCCCGTCCGCCTCCGCTGCCCGCTGCCGTCCCCGTCCTCGGCGCCTCCTGTGAAGGGAACTAGACGCTATGCATCTAGTTTCCCTTCGTGGAGAGTAACTGCTGAGCGGTGCGCGATGACGTCATCGCGCACCGCACAGCAAAGGTCCTCTCCACGAAGGGAACTAGACACATAGCGTCTAGTTTCTCTTCGTGGAGAGGACCTTTTGCTGTGCGGTGCGCGATGACGTCATCGCGCACCACTCAGCATTCAAGCGGCGCTTTCAATGTACAGGGGGCGTGACTCACCACGCCCCCTGTATTAGGCCACGCCCCTTTCCTGCCCGGGGCGCTCTGCGCCCTTGAACCGGCCCTGGCTGCGTGCTCAGCAGTCATTTTGTGACAGTGGAGGTGTTGCAGAGCGATCAAAGTGGGTTTGTTTGCTGTGGTATCGTTTGTACACCCAGCAGGCTTTAATCCAGGACGGACAGGATACCTGTTACCCCGGAGGAGAGTCGTTTTTGGAGCGATTTCTACATTTGTAGGTAAGTACCACATGTGGTCTGGCGTTGCATGTATGTGTTTGTGTAGTGTATGGGTGTTGTTCTGAGTGCTTGGCTACTGTTTTGGATGAGGTATGAGAGCCGTATGTAATGTTTGGGTGGTGGTGGGGGGGTCCCATGAGGTGTACATGTGGCGTTGCTTTGGGGTGTTTGGGGTATGTATATGTGTGCAGGTATGTGTATATAGGTCCTGTTTGGATTGCTGCAGGTCCTGCTTGTATCGCTGCATGTTTTTTTTTTTGGAGTTTGGTGTTTGGGGATAGTTTTTCACGTTTTTTTTTCATAAAATGTTTTTTGGGTCAGGCTTTTGCATTGTTGTACCTCCAGCATGTGCAGGGATGCTTTTTGGCTTGTTTGAGGTGACTTTTGAGCGTGTCGGTATCATCCATGTGGCCGACATGTGCTGTCATTTGTTTCCAAAACATTTTTTTTGCTCCTATTTTAGCACTGGTGCATCCCTGCACATGCTGGAGGTACTTTTTGGCTTGTTTGGGTTGACTTTGAGCAAGTCGGTATCATCCATGTGGCCGACATGTGCTGTCATTTGTTTCCAAAACATGTTTTTTTGCTCCTACTTTAGCACTGGTTGACCTCCAGCATGTGCAGGGATGCTTTTTGGCTTGTTTGGGGTGACTTTTGAGCATGTCGGTATCATCCATGTGGCCGACATGTGCTGTCGTTTGTTTCCAAAACATGTTTTTTTGCTCCTATTTTAGCACTGGTGCATCCCTGCACATGCTGGAGGTATTTTCTGGCTTGTTTTGGGTGACTTTGACCGTGTCGGTATCATCCATGTGGCCGACATGTGCTGTTGTTTGTTTCCAAACATGTTTTTTTGCTCCTACTTTAGCACTGGTTGACCTCCAGCATGTGCAGGGATGCTTTTTGGCTTGTTTGGGGGGACTTTTCAGCGTGTCGGTGTCATCCATGTGGTCGACATGTGCTGTCGTTTGTTTCCAAAACGTGTTTTTTTGCTCCTACTTTAGCACTGGTTGACCTCCAGCATTTGCAGGGATGCTTTTTGGCTTGTTTGGGGTGACTTTTGAGCGTGTTGGTATTATCCATGTGGTCGACATGTGCTGTCGTTTGTTTGACAAACATGTTTTTTTGCTCCTTTTTTAGCACTGGTTGACCTCCAGCATGTGCAGGGATGCCTGTATGGGGGTTTTTGCTTGTTTGGCTGAGGTTTTTTTTAATTTTTCATTTTTTTGTTGTTGTGTTTGGTCCCACTTAAGCACTGGGGTCCCAGGAGCATGACGTGTGGTTGCATGTAATTATGTAATGTGTGTTAAATTTGTAAAAATAATTTTTATTTTTACAACAGAGATGTCCAGGGACAAGCGGCGCCGATCCCCCCCTTCCCCCCACCCCTCAGAAGAATTTTCCCTACACAGTAATGAGGAGTGGGAGCCGACCCAGGAGGAGGATACGACCGACCAGGCATGCAGTGACCAGCCGCGGTTATCAAGGGACCAAAGAGAGAAACAAAAGAAAAAGAAAAGGCCTAGAAAGGTAAATACTGACAACACCTGCAGACACAATAGCATCCAACTTGACACACCCTAGTTTGCGCACTGCCATGCACACCTATAGGTATCTTTGCGCATTGCCAGGGATACTGACACACTCACAGGTACATACCGATCTTATTAATTGCATGTTGTTGATTTTTATCCCTAAAGGCAAGAAGCCAGCCAGAGGATCAGTCGGAGGAGGAAGCCTCTGGTGAAGACGCAGGACAGAAAAGCCGCGGGGACCCAGATACACTGAGGCGGAAAACTGTGCCCTAGTGGATGGCGTCGACAGGTCCTACGATGTTCTGTATGGACCAATGGCACAGACCACAGCAGCTAAGACAAAGCGAAACATGTGGGATGCCATCGCGAGACAAGTCACTGCAGTATCTGGAAACTGCTGGAGCACCAGAAACTGCATGAAGCGGTACAGTGATTGCCACAGACAGACCAAGAAGAAGATGGGGATTCAGCGCCAACATGAGACAGCTACGGGAGGTGGTCCGGCTCTCAATCTGAAGTGGCTACCCTGGGAGAACGTTATTAAAAGGTGCATGAACCCTGTCATGGTCCAAGGAGTTCATGGAGGTGTGGACTCCAGCCATCCTGCTGGCTTTCCCGAGGAGGAAGAACCGCCCAGAAGACGGAAGACGGCGGGAGACAAGCAGACCAAAAGGAGGCCTGATGGTAAGAATACATTCAGATGAGCTGTACTAAATCTTTTTTTTTATTTGCTAATGTGTTTGTTCTTTTTCCCCAGACACGCCTGCCCAGAGGACATCACCTGCGCGCAGGACATCGGCAGCGCGCGGACCATCACCTGCGCAGCAGGCATCGGCAGCAGCGCGTGGACCATCAGCAGCACGCAGATCATCACCTGCGCGCCACACATCGTGAGTGCGCCGAAAGTTACCTGCGTGCCAGACATAAGTGCACAGAACGTCACCTGCGCGCAAGACACCATCGGCGACCACACCACCAGCTACAACTACATCTCCTGCGCGCAGGCCATCACCAGCTCGTCATCTCTCCAGGAGCTCTGGGACTGTGACCGAAGAGCCTCAACAAGACACTACCCTTGTGGACCCATCACCCGAACTGTTTGAGTCAACAGGGTTAACGGACAACACTTTTCTTGGGTTTGAAGACAGCCATGCAGACGTATCCAGCAATACCCTTGAAAAGTCTCCATAATTGAGTACAAATGAAGCCCCTGAAGCAGCGGCAAGGTTTTTATTTTTTTGTTTCTTTTGGGGGTGGGTGGGGGGGGAGGGGGGTTCGCCATTTTTGTATAGTTTATTGTTTATTTTATTTTTTTCCTTCTTTTGCAAACAGAGGTGCCACGGACCAGCAGCGGACTTGCGTCGGGGATTGGTCCCTTCTCCAGGCCGGATCTCCTACAGGATTCGTCGGACGACGAGGTGGAAGTGCAGCAGTCGGCTGTTTCTACATCCCTGTGTGAGTAATTATCAAATTGTGAACCTTCAAACAAATGTATGAATGTGTATACTAATTTCTAATTTTCTTTTCAGCTTCACAAATGCAATTGGTGGCAGACGTACAGGAAGGGCAGGATCCCTCAAATGTTCAGAGGGTACACACCCTGGCAGCAGAGATGACTGCCCGCCAGGATAATTACACGAATGTCGTTGAAACCAGACTGGATGCCATTGAGAAAACAATGAAGAAGATGGCAAATGGATTGGTTGAAATGCAAAAGGCTCTTGCCGACAGGACGGCAGAAATGCAAAAGACCAGACGAGAAGATCACAGGGAGACTATGGACATCCTTCAAGTTCTTTGCAAAACAATGGGATGGGGACCAACTGACGGCGCAAACAATTCAACAAGAAAAAATATATATATAATTACCCTAGACACAGCTGAAACTAGGCAATGTCCTTATGAATGAAAGTCCAGAGTCCAAGGACCTCTCAATGGGGTTTTTCGTTAGTATCCAATACCAAATGGTAACATGTAAAAAGACATAAATGGTACACACTAGTTCAGAATAATATCCCAGATGTAAAAATCGTAAATGTCTCTTCCCAGATTCCTTTATGATGAAATGTCTATGGGAGGTGATGTTCTAGCCATACCGGTTCACCTCAGTGTGCAAAGTGATAGGGGCTCCTCACATGTATGCTTACTTAAAATTATTTCCAAACAAGCTTGTGGGAGCATGTGACAAGTTGGATCTCCTCAGCAACCAGTTTTTTCCAGCCTGAAAGCGGTGAGATTTCCCGGGATAAGATCTTGTCTTACCGTCTGACTGTGCTGTATTAGATCTGAGATTTCTAGTTTCCTTGTGGAGATCCCACTTTTGTTTTATCTATGGAAATATATTTTTAATTGTTTTACAAATAAATCCTTTGCGAATCCTCATACGTCTCCACATTTGCATGCTTTTTGTTGAGCAAACTACAAAGTGAGGAGACATTTGAGGACGACAGGACGACTTACTCATAAAGAAACCGCTACATGGAAGATCGGCATCTTTTGAAGTAAGCCTGAATGTGAGCGGCTAATTTTAAGGAATATATGTATTTTTAGAAGATTACATACATTGTGTCAATATACATAATACATAAATCAAGAATCTAAAGAAACCTTTATAAGCTTGTTTGGAAATAATTTTAAGTAAGCATTCATGGGAGGAGCCCCTATCACTTTGCACACTGAGGTGAACCGGTATGGCTAGAACATTACCTCCCATAGACATTTCATCATAAAGGAATCTGGGAAGAGACATTTACGATTTTTACATCTGGGATATTATTCTGAACTAGTGTGTACCATTTATGTCTTTTTACATGTTACCATTTGGTATTGGATACTAACGAAAAACCCCATTGAGAGGTCCTTGGACTCTGGACTTTCATTCATAAGGACATTGCCTAGTTTCAGCTGTGTCTAGGGTAATTATATATATATTTTTTCTTGTTGAATTGTTTGCGCCGTCAGTTGGTCCCCATCCCATTGTTTTGCATTGTATTTATCCTCCAGGTGTGTGTGGTGACACATCAGGGTAAGGAACCACTATAGGCTGCAACAGAGTGCGCAGGTTTTTTACCTTAAACCCAATTGCATATCCTTCAAGTTCTTGCCACATCCATTATCCGGCTGGTGGATAACACATCATGCCTGGCACACAGCGTTGACAACATGTCGGCGAGCCAACAACATTCGGAAGCCAGCCACCAGATCATCGCAACCACGCTGCAGATGATGTACAATAAGCTCCCAGAGCCAGCTCATCAACACGCTGGTGAACCACCACATCCGCCATCACAAGCCACATGGACGCCTCCTGCCCTTCCTCCACCACCATCCTGGTATGGATGGTCACAGCTGTACCAAGGATATACAGGGATGTACCCCACCTACCAGATGCCTCCACCACCAACACCGGCCACATCATCTACACCAGCATGGCCACCGAGGCCAATTCAACGCACTCCACAGCCGCCCAGGGCATCAACGCCACATCAGGAGGAAGAAGAGGATCCGGAAGGACAACAACCACCATAAGCCCGGTCGTATTGTTTTATTATTTACTATTTATGTTTTTCCCCTCCCCATTAGTTTGTTATTTTTCTTACTATTGTTTTATATTTGTGTTGGGCTCTCCAACCAGATACTACCAAGGAGCTTTATGTCTAGGCATACATGCGCGGGCATGTATGCGGGCGCGTGTTGTAACTAGAGATGAGCGCCTGAAATTTTTCGGGTTTTGTGTTTTGGTTTTGGGTTCGGTTCCGCGGCCGTGTTTTGGGTTCGAACGCGTTTTGGCAAAACCTCACCGAATTATTTTTGTCGGATTCGGGTGTGTTTTGGATTCGGGTGTTTTTTTCCAAAAACACTAAAAAACAGCTTAAATCATAGAATTTGGGGGTCATTTTGATCCCAAAGTATTATTAACCTCAAAAACCATAATTTACACTCATTTTCAGTCTATTCTGAATACCTCACACCTCACAATATTATTTTTAGTCCTAAAATTTGCACCGAGGTCGCTGTGTGAGTAAGATAAGCGACCCTAGTGGCCGACACAAACACCGGGCCCATCTAGGAGTGGCACTGCAGTGTCACGCAGGATGTCCCTTCCAAAAAACCCTCCCCAAACAGCACATGACGCAAAGAAAAAAAGAGGCGCAATGAGGTAGCTGTGTGAGTAAGATTAGCGACCCTAGTGGCCGACACAAACACCGGGCCCATCTAGGAGTGGCACTGCAGTGTCACGCAGGATGGCCCTTCCAAAAAACCCTCCCCAAACAGCACATGACGCAAAGAAAAAAAGAGGCGCAATGAGGTAGCTGACTGTGTGAGTAAGATTAGCGACCCTAGTGGCCGACACAAACACCGGGCACATCTAGGAGTGGCACTGCAGTGTCACGCAGGATGTCCCTTCCAAAAAACCCTCCCCAAACAGCACATGACGCAAAGAAAAAAAGAAGCGCAATGAGGTAGCTGTGTGAGTAAGATTAGCGACCCTAGTGGCCGACACAAACACCGGGCACATCTAGGAGTGGCACTGCAGTGTCACGCAGGATGTCCCTTCCAAAAAACCCTCCCCAAACAGCACATGACGCAAAGAAAAAAAGAGGCGCAATGAGGTAGCTGTGTGAGTAAGATTAGCGACCCTAGTGGCCGACACAAACACCGGGCCCATCTAGGAGTGGCACTGCAGTGTCACGCACGATGTCCCTTCCAAAAAACCCTCCCCAAACAGCACATGACGCAAAGAAAAAAAGAGGCTTTTTACTGATATTTGGTGTTTTGGATTTGACATGCTCTGTACTATGACATTGGGCATCGGCCTTGGCAGACGACGTTGCTGGCATTTCATCGTCTCGGCCATGACTAGTGGCAGCAGCTTCAGCACGAGGTGGAAGTGGATCTTGATCTTTCCCTAATTTTGGAACCTCAACTTTTTTGTTCTCCATATTTTATAGGCAGAACTAAAAGGCACCTCAGGTAAACAATGGAGATGGATGGATTGGATACTAGTATACAATTATGGACGGACTGCCACGGTTAGGTGGTATAAAAAAACCACGGTTAGGTGGTATATAATACAATTATGGATGGACGGACTGCCTGCCGAGTGCCGACACAGAGGTAGCCACAGCCGTGAACTACCGCACTGTACACTGGTTGATAAAGAGATAGTAGTATACTCGTAACAACTAGTATGACGACGGTATAAAGAATGAAAAAAAAACCACGGTTAGGTGGTATATATTATAATACAATTATGGTTGGACGGACTGCCTGCCGAGTGCCGACACAGAGGTAGCCACAGCCGTGAACTACCGCACTGTACACTGGTTGATAAAGAGATAGTAGTATACTCGTAACAACTAGTATGACGACGGTATAAAGAATGAAAAAAAAACCACGGTTAGGTGGTATATATTATAATACAATTATGGTTGGACGGACTGCCTGCCGAGTGCCGACACAGAGGTAGCCACAGCCGTGAACTACCGCACTGTACACTGGTTGATAAAGAGATAGTAGTATACTCGTAACAACTAGTATGACGACGGTATAAAGAATGAAAAAAAAACCACGGTTAGGTGGTATACATTATAATACAATTATGGATGGACGGACTGCCTGCCGAGTGCCGACACAGAGGTAGCCACAGCCGTGAACTACCGCACTGTACACTGGTTGATAAAGAGATAGTAGTATACTCGTAACAACTAGTATGACGACGGTATAAAGAATGAAAAAAAAACCACGGTTAGGTGGTATATATTATAATACAATTATGGTTGGACGGACTGCCTGCCGAGTGCCGACACAGAGGTAGCCACAGCCGTGAACTACCGCACTGTACACTGGTTGATAAAGAGATAGTAGTATACTCGTAACAACTAGTATGACGACGGTATAAAGAATGAAAAAAAAACCACGGTTAGGTGGTATATAATACAATTATGGTTATACGGACTGCCTGCCGAGTGCCGACACAGAGGTAGCCACAGCCGTGAACTACCGCACTGTACACTGGTTGATAAAGAGATAGTAGTATACTCGTAACAACTAGTATGACGACGGTATAAAGAATGAAAAAAAAAAACACGGTTAGGTGGTATATATTATAATACAATTATGGTTGGACGGACTGCCTGCCGAGTGCCGACACAGAGGTAGCCACAGCCGTGAACTACCGCACTGTACACTGGTTGATAAAGAGATAGTAGTATACTCGTAACAACTAGTATGACGACGGTATAAAGAATGAAAAAAAAACCACGGTTAGGTGGTATATATTATAATACAATTATGGATGGACGGACTGCCTGCCGAGTGCCGACACAGAGGTAGCCACAGCCGTGAACTACCGCACTGTACACTGGTTGATAAAGAGATAGTAGTATACTCGTAACAACTAGTATGACGACGGTATAAAGAATGAAAAAAAAACCACGGTTAGGTGGTATATAATACAATTATGGTTGGACGGACTGCCTGCCGAGTGCCGACACAGAGGTAGCCACAGCCGTGAACTACCGCACTGTACACTGGTTGATAAAGAGATAGTAGTATACTCGTAACAACTAGTATGACGACGGTATAAAGAATGAAAAAAAAACCACGGTTAGGTGGTATATATTATAATACAATTATGGATGGACGGACTGCCTGCCGAGTGCCGACACAGAGGTAGCCACAGCCGTGAACTACCGCACTGTACTGTGTCTGCTGCTAATATAGACTGGTTGATAAAGAGATAGTATACAATACTACTAATATACTGGTGGTCAGGCACTGGTCACCACTAGTCACACTGGCAGTGGCACTCCTGCAGCAAAAGTGTGCACTGTTTAATTTTAATATAATATTATTTATCATGTACTCCTGGCTCCTGCTATAACAACCTGCAGTGCTCCCCAGTCTCCCCCACAATTATAAGCTTTATATACAATACATTGATGTGCAGCACACTGGGCTGAGCAGTGCACACAGACTGAGTCACTGTGTGACTGTGTATCGTTTTTTTCAGGCAGAGAACGGATATATTAAATAAAACAAACAACTGCACTGTCTCTGGTGGTCACTGGTCACTGTGGTCGTCAGTCACTAAACTCTGTCTGCACTCTCTTCTAATCTACAGTATCACAGCAATCTCTCTCTCTCTCTCTCTTCTAAATCTAATCTAAATGGAGAGGACGCCAGCCACGTCCTCTCCCTATCAATCTCAATGCACGTGTGAAAATGGCGGCGACGCGCGGCTCCTTATATAGAATCCGAGTCTCGCGAGAATCCGACAGCGTCATGATGACGTTCGGGCGCGCTCGGGTTAACCGAGCAAGGCGGGAAGATCCGAGTCGCTCGGACCCGTGAAAAAAAAAGTGAAGTTCGTGCGGGTTCGGATTCAAAGAAACCGAACCCGCTCATCTCTAGTTGTAACTGATGAAAGCTCCTTGTGGTTACATACAGTATATGATGGGCCAAAGAGCTATTCTGATACCACTTCTTTTTTTTATATACCAAAAAACTCCCTTTTGTTTTGGTGTAAATTAGGCTTTCACTGTAGTGTGAATTTACTATTCACTAGTGTTTGTTTTTTGCTTCTTCATAGGATTGTATGAAAAATAGAAGTGGATGGCGTAGATGTGTTGTGTGTACCAAGGTGAGTAAAGCGATGATTCTAGTATATATTCCAGAAACTTTGGACCATCTGACCCTGGGGAACAACACAGTCCAGCAATGGGTCATGCTGGACTGTGTGGTTCCACAAGTGCAGCCGTGTCAAAGTGATGACCACTGTCTTGACTCTGGCACTTTGGACCATCTGACCCTGGGGAACAACAGTCCAGCAATGGGTCATGCTGGACTGTGTGGTTCCACAAATGTTCTTGGGAAAGGAATGAACATGACATCATTAGTGTCTTTACTTAATATGAAATTTCTTTTTTTTCCACAGATATCTACACAAGAAAAGAATGTAAAGAAGAACAAACACTACTTTTTTGTTTTATCACATTTTATTTTTTAATACAAAATAAAATACAATTTTAATTCTTCAATACATTTTTAAAATGAGAAGTTTTGTGTGGTTTTTATTTAAATTATTAGTTAATAAAATGTAAAATATGGCATTTCAGAGATGCAGTGGTATTGTGGTAGGTCGCCCATGGTACAGCAGGTAAACAGTGTCGTGTCCCTTGACATCCATGCTGTTTCCTGCAAATCGGGAAGGATACTCCGCAAGACCTGTGGAAGAGAATAGTATGAGGTTCCAGGTATTTGTGTCATCCAAAGACAAGGTACAAGCAACACTTGGAGACAAGCAGGTTACATCGGCCTTTGTCCCAAATGCAATCCTCCAGCACTTGAGAAACTACACATCCAAGCATGCCCTGACACAGTGTAAGCACTGCTTTGTCAGGGCATGATTGGATATGCAGTTTTACAAATGCCAGAGGGCCGCAGTTGGGACATGCCTGGGTTACTTAGACAAGAGGGAGTTTTGGGCAATACATCTCACCTGAGGGGGGGTGTCTGCTACATGGCAGAGGTTCAGGTCCACAACACAAGTAGGTCACCCATGGTACAGCAGGGGAACTGTCCTGTCACTTCATCCATGCTGGTTCCTGCACCTTGGGAAGGATACTCCGCAAGACCTGTGGAAGAGAATAAGAAGGTAATTTGAGAGCGTTTCCTCCACCCAGGGAAAGAACAAAAGGTCCCAGCAACACTGCACATATACACAGGTTACTCAGACAAGATGGAGTTTTAGCCAATACATCTCACCTGAAAGAGTGACTTTAAAATGGCGGTGGTTCAGGTCCACATCACAAGTAGGACATCCATGGTAGAGTGGGGTAAACTGGTCCAATACTGGAGTGGCTTTGCAGAAGTGTATCCTGGGTAAAACTGTTGAATCATGGGTACATTCCCCTCAGCAGAGTGTAGAAAAAAATATTCTATTTAAAAATCTATTAATTAATACTTGTCGGTCAAAAATTGACAAACCAAGTAGATAATCCCTTCAAATATAAATAGATATGCTATTATCAATCCAAAAAGCTAAAAAAAATATATGTTTACAAATTTTTAATCAGCTCTCGCCAGCAAAGTGAGGCGGAATGAAATTGACAAAATTACTGTTGAAAAGCACTGTTGTCGAATCGACATTCTTCAATTGAATATACTTTTCTCGAAAAGCCGCATTTTGACCATTGCAGACATGTCGAATTTTGAAAATGTCGATTTGAAAAAAGTTGAATCTGAAACGGCAGGTATTTTGACGAAAAGCACTGTATTACATTGTCGAATCCAATTCGACATGTTTTTTTGTCGAAAATGCCCCGTTTTTCGACATTTGCGGCAATTCGACTGCAATTGCATATACCCCATAGTGTAAGGAACACTACTGTGGCTGTTATGTGTAAGGCTGCTAATTGTGTGCATAGAGGGGGTTTGAAAATACATTTATAGTTCGATAATATGAAATTGTGAGGCCACGCCCACTTTTCCAGGAACGATCACCTTCGCCGTGCACATGCTGGAGTGAGGAGGGGCGCTTTGAAATTTTCTCGGTCAGGGTGCTAGTAGGCCTGGAGCCGGCCCTACTCTCTGTACATGATACATCTGTCCCACCTGCAGTGAAACATGGTTTTGCCCATTATTGTGCTTTTTTGGTTTGCTAGAAAACCTGAATAACTCCCTATATTGTCTATAAAGCGCTGCTTAAATAAATGTTAGGGGTCAATCATATTACGTGTGAGCTGTGACCCAATTCCAAACTCACCTTGAATTTTTGGAGGAAATTCACATTTTTGTGTGCACCTCCCTGAACATGTGAAAAAGAAGAGAACATTCATATTCTAAGGTAAATATGTCAGAGCACAGTGCAGAACTCCTGGTAAAGCCATCCCAATAAATAATCATGCACTTGAAGTGATTTTAAAAGTAAAATTGCCCAATAAAACATGTCGGTTTTCAAGTGTTTTTTTTCTAAAAATCTCAATAATGTATTAAGTTGGAGATATGTCAAGCCTTAGAGAGATATAAAGTACTAACTTATCAGCTATAATTGTATAGGCTGTATTTAAAAAATGACAGTTAGAAGCTGATTAGTTTTTACTTTATCTCTCTCTACTTTCACACCTCCCAAATTTTGATTATCTGAGGTCAGGACAAGGTGTGCCAGAGGCACGTCCGCATCCGGAAAGTGTAGGGTGCGGGGCCTAGCATTGACAGCCCCGTTTTCATAATTTTGGGGTATGTGCCCAGCGCTAACTGAGCTGCTGGGGAGCCCACGGCTCCACACCCTGCACTGATAGATGCCATCTATTCAGTGATCACCGGCTGCTTTGCAGAGCAGAGCAGCAGTGAGCACTGGCTCTCCCAATCTACCCCTCTCCCCCGCCCACCCACTAGACACTGTTCCCCAAGGTTGGGACAGCGGGACAGTGTCCAATCAATGGGACTGTTCCACTGTGTTCGGGAAAGTTGGGAGGTATGCACTTTATCCGTCTACAAGGTTTGAGACATCTCCTCCTAAATGGTGGGGAATAGGAATGTGGAGGAATCAAAATGTGGTTTCTGCACTGACCAGTAAACTGCAGCCACACAGTTTAAAGGAGAACACCTATATATCTCCACAGGACACTGATACAAAAATATTAAACTGTGTGTACTAGGTGCTGTTCACTTGCAGTATACTGTTCTTAAATCCTTCAATCTTCATGAGTGGTACACCGGGAAACACACCCTCTTAATTAAGAACTTACATTTAGAGTTCTCACCTGCAGGTCAAACAAGGTATCTTTAACCCTCAATATAATTCTTCAATATATAATAAAACGGAATAACTTCATAAAAGATGAACACTTTTGAAGGATTTAAGAACAGTATACTGCAAGCGAACAGCGCCTACACACAGTTTTATTTTTTTGTAGGAATGTGGAGGGGTTGTATTGATGGGCATTTTTGAATTTGTAGATTACAGTTAAAAAGTTTTTCCAATCTTTTATAAAGTCACTTAAAATCAGTATGTAAACATTTTATAGGAAGATAAAAATAATGTAAATACTTGCTGGTACGCACTTATTGACTCATTTTTCCACCATTAATAAGAAATGCAAAAATTATCAATTTTACACCTTTTTAAGAATACACAGTACCTTCCTTATGGCCAACTAAAGCCTTCTAGATACTGTAGTTCTGCTTTCTCAGTTGCCACTTTTTGGGGGTCCAAGACGGTTTCTACACTTTTAATGTACAGTACTTCCCTCAGGTCACTTTTTGTACAAAAGTTGCACAACCATACCATGAATCTCTTCAAATAATACTTCCAATAAGATCTCACATTTCTCAGGTATGCGAGATTCATACTGCAAACTCACATTTGAAACGTCACACCTAATAGGACTGATTCCTATATGGATTTTATGGTGGGCTCTTGCCCAAATTTAGATGGCTATTATTAACAGTCTGTTTTGGCTAGCATTGCTTTCTAAACTTCAGTGATTGCTATATCCATTTCTATAATGGGTGCATTGTGTGTGGTGCACATGGGCCCCTGGGTCCAGAGGGGCACAAACTGCACCCATTTTTAAATACTTACCTTTCCAGAGTCCAGCATCAGGTGCTGCAGCTGCAGTAAAAATCGCAGGCAAAATGGCCGCAGCACATGCCCAGTAGGGAAATTAGTCTCTGGAACATGGCAGGCACCATGTTTCTGGAGTCCATCGCATGCGCAGTAGACTCTGGCACAATGTCGAAGTCTACTGCACAGTGGAGAGGAGGGGACCCACCCGGAGACTGCACATGCACAAGGTCAAATATTGACAAGAATATAGTTACTATTTTTTTTCAAAAATATCAAAAATAAGCCGTATAGTGAGTATTACAGAGCTGTATAAATTCTGACAACTCTAGCATCTAAGTGTCTTTCACCTACTTTCAAAATTCTAAGCAACTGGTTGAGGTTTTGTAAATAATTATAACTGATGGTTACAAATCAAATAAAGACAACAAAGAGCTATTCAAATGATCATAGTATAACTCTTTCTTCCTCTCTAGGCCCGATATTAAGTGGGTTACTTGTTGGGCTGTATTAGGCGTGCCTCCAACCAAGCGCTAGTCTAGTTCAGGGCTTGCTTGGGAAAGCCAGAAAAGAGTAGCTAAGGTTACCCTTCATTCTTGGTTTAGGTTAACACCTACCTTGTCTCCCCCGATGGTTCATTGGTGTTTTCTGATTCCCTTTCAAGGTATTCCACTGGACGTTGGGTATTCCGGTAAGTATTTATTATACCACCAAACACAATGTTAGTCACACAAGGTTAAGTTAGATTGAGTAGGGTACAACGTAACAACACATTACAGATAATTACAGATAATAATAAGCAGTGACTTTACTACAGTTTCCACCCCTATACAGTTTCCCATGCATGCAGTACAAAAAATTTTAGGGAACTGGTTATAAATAATAAGATTTTACTTACCGATAAATCTATTTCTCGTAGTCCGTAGTGGATGCTGGGGACTCCGTCAGGACCATGGGGATTAGCGGCTCCGCAGGAGACAGGGCACAAAAATAAAGCTTTAGGATCAGGTGGTGTGCACTGGCTCCTCCCCCTATGACCCTCCTCCAAGCCTCAGTTAGGATACTGTGCCCGGACGAGCGTACACAATAAGGAAGGATTTTTAATCCCGGGTAAGACTCATACCAGCCACACCAATCACACCGTACAACTTGTGATCTGAACCCAGTTAACAGTATGACAACGTAGGAGCCTCTGAACAGACGGCTCACAACAAGAACAACCCGATTTTTTTTGTAACAATAACTATGTACAAGTATTGCAGACAATCCGCACTTGGGATGGGCGCCCAGCATCCACTACGGACTACGAGAAATAGATTTATCGGTAAGTAAAATCTTATTTTCTCTGACGTCCTAGTGGATGCTGGGGACTCCGTCAGGACCATGGGGATTATACCAAAGCTCCCAAACAGGCGGGAGAGTGCGGATGACTCTGCAGCACCGAATGAGAGAACTCCAGGTCCTCTTTAGCCAGGGTATCAAATTTGTAGAATTTTACAAACGTGTTCTCCCCCGACCACGTAGCTGCTCGGCAGAGTTGTAATGCCGAGACCCCTCGGGCAGCCGTCCAGGATGAGCCCACCTTCCTTGTGGAATGGGCCTTGACAGATTTATGCTGTGGCAGGCCTGCCACAGAATGTGCAAGTTGAATTGTGCTACAAATCCAACGAGCAATCGTCTGCTTAGAAGCAGGAACACCCAGCTTGTTGGGTGCATACAGTATAAACAGCGAGTCAGATTTTCTGACTCCAGCCGTCCTTGAAATATATATATTTTCAATGCCCTGACAACGTCCAGCAACTTGGAATCCTCCAAATCGCTAGTAGCCGCAGGCACCACAATAGGCTGGTTCAGGTGAAACGCTGACACCACCTTAGGCAGAAAATGAGGACGCGTCCGCAGTTCTGCCCTGTCCGAATGGAAAATCAGATATGGGCTTTTATACGATAAAGCCGCCAATTCTGACACTCTCCTGGCTGAAGCCAGGGCCAGTAGCATGGTTACTTTCCATGTAAGATATTTCAAATCCGCCGATTTGAGTGGCTCAAACCAATGGGATTTGAGAAAATCCAAAACTACATTAAGGTCCCACGGAGCCACTGGGGGCACAACCGGGGGCTGTATATGTAGTACTCCTTTTACAAAAGTCTGGACTTCAGGAACTGAAGCCAATTCTTTCTGGAAGAAAATCGACAGGGCCGAAATTTGAACCTTAATGGACCCCAACTTGAGGCCCATAGACAATCCTGTTTGCAGGAAATGTAGGAATCGACCCAATTGAAATTCCTCCGTGGGGGCCTTCCTGGCCTCACACCACGCAACATATTTTCTCCAAATGCGGTGATAATGTTGTGCAGTCACCTCCTTCCTGGCTTTAACCAGTGTAGGAATGACCTCTTCTGGAATGCCTTTTTCCCTTAGAATTCGGCGTTCAACCGCCACGCCGTCAAACGCAGCCGCGGTAAGTCTTGGAATAGACACAGTCCCTGTTGAATCAGGTCCCGTCTTAGAGGTAGAGGCCACGGATTTTCCGTGAGCATCTCCTGAAGTTCCGGGTACCAAGTTCTTCTTGGCCAATCCGGAGCCACGAGTATCGTTCTTACTCCCCTTTGCCGTATAATTCTCAGTACTTTGGGTATGAGAGGCAGAGGAGGAAACACATACACTGACTGGAACACCAACGGTGTTACCAGAGCGTCCACAGCTATTGCCTGAGGGTCTCTTGACCTGGCGCAATACCTGTCCAGTTTTTTGTTGAGGCGAGACGCCATCATATCCACCTTTGGTTTTTCCCAACGGTTCACAATCATGTGGAAGACTTCTGGATGAAGTCCCCACTCTCCCGGGTGTAGATCGTGTCTGCTGAGGAAGTCTGCTTCCCAGTTGTCCACTCCCGGAATGAACACTGCTGACAGTGCTATCACATGATCTTCCGCCCAGCGAAGAATCCTTGCAGCTTCTGCCATTGCTCTCCTGCTTCTTGTGCCGCCCTGTCTGTTTACATGGGCGACTGCCGTGATGTTGTCCGACTGGATCAACACCGGCTGACCCTGAAGCAGGGGTTTTGCCAGGCTTAGAGCATTATAAATTGCTCTTAGCTCCAGTATATTTATGTGAAGAGACATCTCCAGGCTTGACCATACTCCCTGGAAGTTTCTTCCCTGTGTGACCGCTCCCCAGCCTCTCAGACTGGCATCCGTGGTCACCAGGACCCAGTCCTGTATGCCGAATCTGCGGCCTTCTAACAGATGAGCACTCTGCAACCACCACAGAAGAGACACCCTTGTCCGTGGCGATAAGGTTATCCGCTGATGCATCTGCAGATGCGATCCGGACCATTTGTCCAGCAGATCCCACTGAAAAGTTCGTGCGTGGAATCTGCCGAATGGGATTGCTTCGTAAGAAGCCACCATCTTTCCCAGGACTCTTGTGCATTGATGCACAGACACTTTTCCTGGTTTTAGGAGGTTCCTGACAAGTTCGGATAACTCCTTGGCTTTCTCCTCCGGAAGAAACACCTTTTTCTGAACCGTGTCCAGAATCATTCCCAGGAACAGCAGACGTGTTGTCGGGGTCAACTGAGATTTTGGAAAATTCAGAATCCACCCGTGTTGTTGCAGCACTACTTGGGTTAGTGCTACTCCGTCCTCCAGCTGTTCTCTGGACCTTGCCCTTATCAGGAGATCGTCCAAGTAAGGGATAATTAATACGCCTCTTCTTCGCAGAAGAATCATCATTTCGGCCATTACCTTGGTAAAGACCCGAGGTGCCGTGGACAATCCAAACGGCAGCGTCTGAAACTGATAATGACAGTTTTGCACCACGAACCTGAGGTACCCTTGATGTGAAGGGCAAATTGGGACATGCAGGTAAGCATCTTTTATGTCCAGGGACACCATAAAGTCCCCTTCTTCCAGATTCGCTATCACTGCTCTGAGTGATTCCATCTTGAACTTGAATTTTTGTATGTACAGGTTCAAAGATTTCAGATTTAGAATAGGTCTTACCGAGCCGTCCGGCTTCGGTACCACAAATAGCGTGGAGTAATACCCCTTTTCCTGTTGTAGGAGGGGTACCTTGGCTATCACCTGCTGAGAAAACAGCTTGTGAATGGCTTCCAATACCGTCGCCCTGTCTGAGGGAGACGTTGGCAAAGCAGACTTTAGGAACCGGCGAGGGGGAGACTTCTCGAATTCCAACCTGTAACCCTGAGATACTACCTGCAGGATCCAGGGGTCCACCTGTGAGCAAGCCCACTGCGCGCTGAAATTCTTGAGTCGACACCCCACCGTTCCTGAGTCCGCTTGTAAAGCCCCAGCGTCATGCTGAGGGCTTTGCAGAACCCGCGGAGGGCTTCTGTTCCTGGGAAGGAGCTGCTTGCTGCCCTCTCTTACCCTTTCCTCTGCCTCGGGGCAGATATGACTGTCTTTTTGCCCGCTTCTTATAGGACCGAAAGGACTGCGGCTGAAAAGACGGTGTCTTTTTCTGTTGGGAGGGGGTCTGAGGTAAAAAGGTGGATTTCCCGGCAGTTGCCGTGGCCACCAAATCCGATAGACCAACGCCAAATAATTCCTCCCCTTTATACGGCAATACTTCCATATGCCGTTTGGAATCCGCATCACCTGACCACTGTCGTGTCCATAAACTTCTTCTGGCAGATATGGACATCGCACTTACTCTCGATGCCAGAGTGCAAATATCCCTCTGAGCATCTCGCATATAAAGAAAAGCATCCTTTAATTGCTCTAAAGTCTGTAAAATACTGTCCCTATCCAGGGTATCAATATTTTCAGTCAGGGAATCCGACCAGACCACCCCAGCACTGCACATCCAGGCTGAGGCGATGGCAGGTCGCAGTATAACACCAGTATGTGTGTATATACTTTTTAGGGTAGTTTCCAGCCTCCTATCAGCTGGATCCTTGACGGCGGCCGTATCAGGAGACGGTAACGCCACTTGTTTTGATAAGCGTGTGAGCGCCTTATCCACCTTAGGGGGTGTTTTCCAGCGCGCCCTAACCTCTGGCGGGAAAGGGTATAATGCCAATAACTTTTTTGAAATTAGCACTTTTCTATCTGGGTTAACCCACGCTTCATCACATACATCATTCAATTCCTCTGATTCAGGAAAAACTACAGGTAGTTTTTTCACCCCCCACATAATACCCCTTTTTGTGGTACTTGTAGTATCAGAGATATGCAAAGCCTCCTTCATTGCCGTGATCATATAACGTGTGGCCCTACTGGAAAATACGTTTGTTTCTTCACCGTCGACACTAGATTCAGTGTCCGTGTCTGGGTCTGTGTCGACCGACTGAGGTAAAGGGCGTTTTACAGCCCCTGACGGTGTCTGAGACGCCTGGGCAGGTACTAACTGGTTTTCCGGCCGTCTCATGTCGTCAACTGATTTTTGTAATGTGCTGACATTATCACGTAATTCCATAAACAAAGCCATCCATTCCGGTGTCGACTCCCTGGGGGGTGACATCACCATTACCGGCAATTGCTCTGCCTCCACACCAACATCGTCCTCATACATGTCGACACACACGTACCGACACACAGCAGACACACAGGGAATGCTCTATTGAAGACAGGACCCCACTAGCCCTTTGGGGAGACAGAGGGAGAGTTTGCCAGCACACACCCAAGCGCTATAATATATATGGGAACAACCCTATATAAGTGTTGTATCCTTATAGCAGCTTAAATATAGTAATATCGCCAAAAAAAGTGCCCCCCCTCTCTGTTTTACCCTGTTTCTGTAGTGCAGTGCAGGGGAGAGTCCTGGGAGCCTTCCTCACAGCGGAGCTGAGCAGGAAAATGGCGCTGTGTGCTGAGGAGAATAAGCCCCGCCCCCTATTTCGGCGGGCTCTTCTCCGGAGTTTGTGAGATCTGGCAGGGGTTAAATACATCCATATAGCCTCAAGGGCTATATGTGATGTATTTTTTAGCCATAAAAAAGTATTATACATTGCTGCCCAGGGCGCCCCCCCAGCGCCCTGCACCCTCCGTGACCGCTGTGTGAAGTGTGCTGACAACAATGGCGCACAGCTGCAGTGCTGTGCGCTACCTCAGAAAGACTGAAAAGTCTTCTGCCGCCTGCTTCTGGACCTCTTCCATCTTCGGCATCTGCAAGGGGGGTCGGCGGCGCGGCTCCGGGACCGGACTCCATGGCTGGGCCTGTGTTCGATCCCTCTGGAGCTAATGGTGTCCAGTAGCCTAAGAAGCCAATCCATCCTGCACGCAGGTGAGTTGACTTCTCTCCCCTAAGTCCCTCGATGCAGTGAGCCTGTTGCCAGCAGGACTCACTGAAAATAAAAAACCTAAAAACTTTTTCTAAGCAGCTCTTTAGGAGAGCCACCTAGATTGCACCCTGCTCGGACGGGCACAAAAACCTAACTGAGGCTTGGAGGAGGGTCATAGGGGGAGGAGCCAGTGCACACCACCTGATCCTAAAGCTTTATTTTTGTGCCCTGTCTCCTGCGGAGCCGCTAATCCCCATGGTCCTGACGGAGTCCCCAGCATCCACTAGGACGTTAGAGAAAAAACAATTAGTACTATAACAGAGCCTTACTCCTACCAGCATCACATTCGGCTGCCTGAACGTCTGCCTGACACTAGGTAGTCCAATGCAAGGGTATTACCTCCGAATACTGGAGGTTCGTAATACGTTGGTGCACAGCTGGGGCCCATAGTAGAAGAGGCTATGAATAGATTCCTGACGGTGAGTAGTCTCTAATATAAAATTAGTTCCAGAGAGAGACCTGGAGTAATATTGATGCCCCGGGTGGATGATTGTCACATTAGCCTATAATCTCCATAAAGTGGTTATATATGTAATTGCAGGTCTAGGTTTAGCATTGTGTGGTAAAGTTAATAACTGAGAAGCTGGCAGTTTAAAATGGTCGGTATTCTGTGTAGAAGGATGACTATTCTGTTATCCCTGTCATATGGCTTAAATTGCTACCAAGTGACGCTCCTCTTAATTTAGCAGTCCCTTCACTGTGAGGTATCGGTGCCTTGAGCCTGCTAGCAATTGCTACACTAACTGCTCTCTGATCCTCTTCTTTGGGGAATACAGGCTCAGCCCCTGGAGTACTATAGGCAGGATATTAAAACACCCAAGAAGGGGAAGGCGTGGAGTCTACGATACTCTGCACCTGATCAATCGCTACGATCAATCCATCCTCCTAGGGGGGACTGCATGATGTCCGTATTGTCCTAATAGTAGCCAGCGCGAGCTGACAGATTGGATGGGGGGATGACTTTGGTGTCACTTGGCCACGGGGGTATTCTGCTGATGCACTTATATTGTCTCTACCTCCCTGAGTGGATGGGGGATGCTGCTTATGCACTTAGACTGTCTCTGCCTCTCGGAGGTGATGGAGATGCTGCTTATGCACTTAGACTGTCTCTGCCTCTCGGAGCTGATGGATGTGTGCAATTAAATTGTCTCTGCCTCCATGAGCTGATGTGAGGGTGAGGGGTTGGCACTCACAGTTTAAGCTGACTGTTCATCTCCCCTGGAGCTGCGCTGGCTGCCTGTGTATTTTAGTCTGTTCTCCTGCTGGCCAGTGGATCCCAGCTGCACTCAGCAGCGATGAGTCTCCTTTTAGGGGTGGACCCGGCCAGCCATCACTCCAGCCAACTGAGGGGAATCAGGAGCCTGCCCTGCATTCAGCCGTCCTCCAACCACTACTACAGTTCGGGAATTGCTCGTATCAGCGGCGCTCCCCCAGCTCTGCAGAATTTCTTCTCCCAGCTCTGATCTCAAGCACCACGCCGGATTTGTCCCGCAGTGTCCCCCTATCTCTCCAGGTAACCTCCGACTTTTTTTCTCCCGCTGCTGCGGGGCTAACTGTCCCCTGCAACCGCTCCAACCGGTTTTTTTCTTTCAGCAGCCTGCGATCACACACCCTCCTGGCTGGCGCGGGGTTCCTTCCATGAGTCTCTCCAGCCTGCTCGTGCAAGTTGGCTTCCCAGTGTTAATATAGTCCATACAATACATATGCACAGTTAATATATATATATGCTTATAATTATATATATATACATGCAACTCATATATGTACACCTGCAAACTAATATATATATTTTATATCTATACCACGGGGTACTAAAGTGGACATCATGTACTAGAGAGATACAATCTCCCCCTGGTGAGTACACTTCACGTGGTAATGTGATAGTGGACATCACCACCTATTCCAGTTTCTTACCACTCTCTCTGATAACAACCAGGTTTGTACTCAAAGTACGGCCATGACTTCACTATACTAGGGTGAATTACAAAGGGAATGTGGGAGGGACAGCCTAATTGATCATACGTATGAACCCGTCTCGGCCTAGTTATCTCAACCTCAGGTATGGATCTGGGATTGCTCACCTCACAGCCAATATCTGTAGCTGGTCGAGGGCAACTTTCACTTCCATCGCTCCCCCAACCCCTTTCAGGATTCCACCAACCACCAGGTGGTTCATCGTCATCACTACCATGTTCATAGTCCTTAACCGGCTGGGGGACTTGTCCTATTGCAGCTGGTTTCGGTTCTTCTTTCGCGACATCAACCTCCTCATCTTCTTGATAATAACATTCGGGCCCATAATCCGATGACAACCCAGTATCATCTACTCCAGGGGTTTCGTTCAAATCCAAGAGGGTTGCTGGGGGCATGGGGGAGTCCATGCCAAGGGGAATCACATCATCATCTAACCCCTCCAATCGCACATCCTGACCTATGGGCAACAGGTGTTGCCTGTGATACGTCACCACGGGGCCGGTTCTGTTTCAGGTTTCAGTTGATACACAGGGATATTAGGAAGTTGGTTCACTATTACGTAGGGTTCCACCCGCCATCGATTGGATAGTTTCTGCTTTCGTGTACGGCCCAAGTCCTTGATCAACACTCGGTCTCCGGGCAACCATTTATTTTCTTTAACTCTCAGATCATACCAAGTTTTATTCTTACACCCTAATTTATTTGCAGTCATTTGTGCTAGGTGATAAGCCTCCTGTAAATGTTGGCAAAGATGTTTTACGTATTGTGTATGTGGAACCATGGATGGAGTGTATGTCTTTGTCCCAAGGCACACATCAATTGGCAGCCTGGCTTCCCTGCCAAACATGAGAAGATAGGGGGAATATCCAGTGGCCTCATTCTTGGTACAGTTATATGCCTGTACCAAATGGGATATGTATTCATTCCACCGCAATTTCCGACTAGGGCTCAGCGTTCCTAACATATTTAGTAATGTGCAGTTGAACCGTTCTGGCTGTGGGTCCCCTTGCGGGTGATAGGGGGTGGTTCGGGATTTCCTAATTCCACAGCACAAGCACAACTCCTTTATCAAGTGGCTTTCAAATTCCCTTCCCTGATCCGAATGAATCCTATCAGGGAGGCCATAGTGGACAAAGAACTTCTCCCATAATACCTTGGCAACCGTGGCAGCGGTTTGGTTTCTTGTTACATAGGCTTGGGCATATCGGGTAAAATGATCTGTAATAACTAATATATGGCCGTCCCTGCCCGTAGGCCCTTGAAGTGCTAAGAAGTCAATACAATTTAAATCTAACAGTCCGGTACTACTAATATTAACTAAAGGAGCCGATGCCGTAGGTAGAGTCTTCCGGACTATTCAACTTCCACATGTTTGACAGTATTGGGCAATATCAGCATTCATTAAAGGCCAATAGAATCTATCAGCTATCAACCCTTGGGGCTTATCATATCCAAGGTGTCCATGGCTGTCATGCAATGATTCTAGCACCACCCTCTTAAATTTAGTAGGTAAGACTAACTATAGTTTCTTTTTTATTCCGTTAGGTGACTTGGTTAGCCGATATAGTAAACCTTTCCGCAGGGTTAACTTCCCTCGCTGTCTCCATAACATCCTAGTGGCCCTTGAGAAAGGCGGTCCTGTTGGCTCCCAATTAGGCATATGCTTGACCATGCGCTGTAATACCGGATAAATGGTAGGATCATTCCACTGATCTTTTGCCATCTGCTCCCTCTCCACTGGTTCCATTCCTCCCAGATCAGTACGCTTCAGCCAACAAAACTTCAATGGTAGAACCCGGGCTGACACTCCAAATGAACTCACCGAAGCATTCATCAGCTTTGACCCCATGTGAATCTGACGACAGAGTCCATGCACGGCAACTGCTGGTATCTCTATCCACTTTTCTTCCTCAGAGCTTACATTATTATGAGGTATCCGGGACATCACATCAGTATCTTGATGATTAATCCCCGGCCGATATCTTACAGTGAAATCATAAATAGATAATGCAGCTAACCATCTATGTCCTGTTGCATCCAACTTAGCGGTGGATTGGATATAGGTGAGGGGGTTATTGTCTGTTTGTACTATAAATGATGCACCATAAAGATAGTCGTGGAATTTCTCTACGATAGCCCATTTAAGGGCCAAGAATTCTAGCTTATGCACAGGGTACTTCTTTTCCCTACTCGACAACCCACGGCTGACATATGATATGGGCTTTAGAGAATTAGCATGTCTCTGATAAAGCACTCCCCCCAGTCCCTCCAACGAGGCATCTATATGGAGCTCATAAGGAAGTGTCGGGTCAGCATAGGCCAATGCGGGTTAACTAGTCAAGCATTGTTTTAGTTGTAGGAAAGCGTCTTCACAGTGACTACTCCACCGCTCTCCAAACGGCTTCTGGGGTAGATAATATTCACGATTTCTCTGCACCTGCGGTTGTTGTCCCTTCTGTCGAGGGGGAGGATATCCCCGGGTTCATTTCTGTCAAGGGGCTGGCAATTCGGGCGTAATGTGGGACAAACTTGCGGTAATACCCACAGAAGCCAAGAAAGGACCGCAACTCCTTAAGATTTTTGGGGCGAGACCAGTTATCAACTACCCCTAATTTCGCCGGATCCATTGCTACTCTGTCTCTACTGACAATGTGTCCTAGATACTTGACGGTCTGTTGACAAAACCTACACTTATCCACCGATAACTTTAATCCCCTTGCTTGCAACCTATCCAACACTTTCAGCAGCCTGGTGTTATGCTCTTCCAGCGTTTTCACGAACACTATGATGTCGTCAAGGTAGACTATTACTTCTCTATACCCCATGTCTCCCACTGTCTTTTCCATCATACGTTGGAACGTTGCCGGGGCGCCCTTGATTCCCTGCAGCATCTTAAGGAATTCATAAAACCCTATGGGGCATATAAAAGCCGTTTTCTGTCGATTAGCGGAATTCTTGGGAATCTGGTAATACCCGCAACTCAGGTCAAGAGTGGAGAACCACTGGCTACCCTGCAAACAATCAAGGGCCTCATCAATTCGGGGTACAGTGTACTGATCCAGGATGGTCCTGTTATTTAAGGTCCGGTAGTCGATGCACAACCTGATCTCGACGTTCTTTTTCCTTGCGAACACTATCGGGGAGGCATATGGACTCTCAGAATCGGCAATGACATGGTTTTCAAAGCAAATGACGGATATGTTGCCGTACATCCTCGAAATCGGCGGGAGCCAATCTCCTGGACCTCTCACAAAATGGGGTATCATTGTCCAGCTTAATGTGATGTTCCACCCCCAAGGCAGTACCCAGATCCCAATCTCCCGTGGAAAAGACCCCATCCCTCCGTTGTAATTGCAGGAGTAACTGTTCCTTTAAGTCAGGGCCAATATCACTCCCTATAAAGCAGGGGTCCAAGTCCAAATCTGGAGAAGCAGTAACATTAATGGGCTTGTCCCCCAGACCACCGGACTGCCCAGGAATCGATTCCACTAGAGCACAATTATAGTTGCTTCCTTTAGGCATTCCGGTAAAGGCACTCGGAACATGGTGGTCCTGCCGTTCACACCATCGTATCAAATTTCGAAACATATTAGTATTGGTCCCTACAATAACCGGAAGTACTCCGTTATCCCCAGGGGAGTCAGGGCACACTAAAGCAACCAGGGGCACAGTCTCATTATCAACAGTTAATCCTGGTTCGAATGAGATTTGGGTAACAATATACCCCAAATATGGGTACTTTTGTTCACTTAGCCCCCATATAGATAACCCACTAAAAGGTTGTATGGGGATATCGTTCAGATGGTCTCGGTACCAGGATTCAAACACTATGGATACCTGAGACCCACTATCCAAAAGCACATTGCAAACGTGCCCATTGATCATTGCTTTGACCCTGGGAGCCTGTCCCATCAGGCTCGGTGGAAGTTCCGACCACTGAGCACTCCCCATAGTGTGGACATTTATTGTGGGGGAGCCTGTGAGGGGGTCACAGGACTCCCGTTGGAGTTTTCCTCCGAGACAGGCATCCTCCGGGAACTACCAAGAGGGTCCGTCCTGGAGGTTGTGGCCATTGAAGATTCAAACGACCGATGTCCTAGTTCTCCACACATATAACAGGTGTATGGCAGCTGCCGGCCATCACTTCTCCTGCTCGTTCCCCTTCCTTGTCCCACTGGTGAAAATGACCGAGGAGGAATGCTGGACTGAAGGGCAATAAGCTGATCGATCTTCTTATTCTGCTCTTCCAATAACTTAAGAAGTCGCTCATCCATGGTAGTGGGGGGCACTGTGTCAGCCGTGGGTAATACCACCTTAACCTTTTTTATGATTCTCTCACGATTTTCTATCTGAACTTCGTCCAGCTTGACTTCCTTCACTAATTCGTTGAGGGTAGGTGGGGGAACCTTAGCCATAGTGCACCTTAGCCTCTGTGCAACCGGATTGTTGGTGAGCGCTCCTTTCAAAACCTGCTTCATCTGTCTCTCATCTACAGCATCCTTTTCAATGCCTCCCTTGTCCACTATTTTATATATTAATTTATCTACATGGTTAACATAGTTGGTCAGAGTTTCCTCATGCTCCTGGTAGGTATTATTCAGCCGAGCCAATAAGTACCCAGCATCCTCCAGCGTGCCATATGAAAAATCTAACGCATCGATATATTCTTTTTTTTTTATTTTTTTAAACATTTTATTTACACCAAGAAAGACTGAGAAATCCACAATACAGGATACAGAATCAGTAGCATAATAAAATACGGATAACAGTCTTCATGGCGTTGGTTTTTCAAATAATTTGAGCATATTTAAACAGGTAAACAAAATTTCTCCCCAGACGGGGAGCATATACGTGGAGAAAACAGGAACTTCAGGGAGTAATAAGAAGAAAAAGGGGGGGGGGGGACAGAGCGAGAAGGAGAGAAAAGGGACAACAGGACCGTGCTATGCCACATTAGAAGCAAAACATCTGGTATATCCATGGAGAGTGTATACACTAAAACACCGTATGAGCATACCTTCGGGTTACATAACGGTGCATATCCAAGAGAAGTCTGGAGGGGCGGAACGGCGCCCGGAGGGAGGGCCCGGGTGCAGCCTGGTCGGAGGCCTGTCAGGCGGGGTCAAAGGAGTGGCCTGGGTCTCATAGTGGAGTAGACATCGCGATTAACCAGGGGCCCCAAACGAGCTCAAATTTGTGGGGACAGTCATGCAGGTAATAGGTGATTTTCTCCATATTAGCTACGAACCAGATATAGTTATTCAGGGCTGGTATAGTGGGAGGGGCAGTGGTTTTCCAATTTTTAGCTATTAAAGCTTTAGCCGCTACTAATATATGAGAAAATAATTTATTCAAGAGGGGGTCAAGGTCTGGGTGTGGGCGGGCCAGTAGAAACATCCATGGGTCCAATGTGAGCCTAAGTCCAGATAAGGAATTCAGTATGTCGAGTACTTTTTTCCAGTAGTTAACAATACGAGGACAGGTCCACCAAATGTGAAGGAGGGTACCACGTTGACCGCATCCCCGCCAGCAGACCGGGGTGGCAGAGGGGAACATCCGAGATAGTTTGTCTGGGGTATAATACCACCGGTAATACAGTTTATAGGATGTCTCCTTGAGTCGGGTGGAGATAGAGCTTTTAGCGATGCCCTCCCGCACCTCTTCCCAACAGGCTTCGTCTGGAGGGGGACCCAGGTCCCTTTCCCACTCCCTCTCATGGCGGGTCTGCGGTCCAGAGGAGATCCCAACCAACATGGTATATATTTGCGAAATTAGACCTCTGCTTATGGGTTTTGCAAGACATAGAGACTCAAAGGGAGTAAGGTCCCGTTGAGCGTCGACCTGAGGCAGGGAGAGGAGGAAATGGCGAAGCTGAAAATATTCAAAGAAAGGAGGGGATAGTGAGGGAAATTTGGATTTAATATCGTCTATTGACATCCAATGGCCTTGTAAGGATAGGTCGTGGACCACAAGGATCCGGGCATTAAACCAGGATGTGAACTTACGGGGAGGGACCCCCGCGGGGAAATCCGGGTTGTCCCATAGGGGTGTAAGAGGGGAGTGTGAGGAGGACAGATTATATTTCGCAAAAGATTTGTGCCAGATAGATAGGTGATATTTAAGGGAGGGAGAGGTGTTTCTGAGTGCCAGCAGGTGTGATTTGCCCTGGCCCCACAGCGAAGCCAGTGAACGAATTCCCATAGAGAGCGCAGTAAGATCAACCCAGGCGATACAGCCGCGGGGTACAAATGAGGCCACCATTTGGCTTAGATGGCTAGCCAGATAATAAAATTTGACATCAGGAAATCCTCGACCCCCCTCGGAGCGGGGGAGCCGGAGCACGGTGAAGGCAATCCGTGGGGGTTTGTCGTTCCATACAAACTTCACAAATGAGGCCTGGGCATCTCTGAGAACCTTCTCCGGCACCCTCACAGGTAGAGTTTGGAAGAGGTACATAAGTTGTGGCATAACTGTCATTTTGAGGGCAATAATCCTACCCAGCCAGGATATAATATGTGTCCTCCATCTTGCCACATCAGATTTGATCTTGGTCAGTGTCCGCGGGAAATTTTCAGTGTAGAGGGAGTTATAATGAGAAGTAATATAAACACCTAGGTACTTAATCTTATTGGTCTGCCAACGAAGGTCATAGGAGGACTGCAGGGATCGTTTGAGGTCTCCAGGTACATGGAGTAACATGGCTTCAGATTTAGTAAAATTTATTTTATAGCCTGACAGGGATCCATATTCCTCTATAATCTGATATAGGGCGGGAAGGGAAGACTGCGGCTGAGTGAGAGATAGTAGTACATCGTCGGCGAAGAGCGAAATCTTAGACTCTTGTGAGCCAACCTGCACTCCCCGAACACTACCAGTCTTTCTTATCATAGCCGCCAATGGTTCAATGACCATGGCAAACACCAGGGGGGAGAGAGGGCACCCCTGCCTAGTCCCATTAGCTAACGGGAAGGAGGGGGACAGTATTCCGTTGGTGAGAACCTTTGCTATTGGAGAGGAGTAGAGGGCAGAGACCCCAGTCAGAAATTCCGCCGATAGCCCGAACGCCTGTAGAGTCTGAAATAAGAATGGCCATGAGATACGGTCGAATGCTTTCTCAGCGTCGAGAGAGAGGATAATAGATGGGGTTTGCCTGCCATTCAACAATTGGATAATGTCAATCGCTTTTCTAGTGTTGTCCCTGGCCTGGCGTCCTGGGATAAACCCCACCTGGTCATAATGTATCAGATCAGGAAGCACACTATTGAGGCGAGTAGCCAAGATCTTTGCATATATTTTAATGTCTAGGTTCAATAAGGATATCGGGCGATAGTTAGCGCAATTTCGTGGGTCTCTGCCCTCTTTATGGATAACTATAATTCTAGCCTCCAACATAGTACTTGGGAATGGAGTGCCATGTAGTACTGCGTTGAACAATACCCTAAGATGGGGGACCAACAAGGGGGCAAATTTTTTATAGTAAGAGGCCGAGAAGCCATCGGGGCCCGGGGCTTTAGAAGATTTAAGATTTCTCAGAACGGCCGTTATTTCTTCCTCTGTAATATCTCTATTCAGCTCCACCAAGTCGATATCAGATAGTTGAGGGAGATCGGCTCGGCGTAGGAATTCTGAGATTAACGCGTCAGGGGGGCCGGGATGTGGGGTAGTGGAGTTTAAATTATATAGCTTAGTGTAATAATCCCGGAACACCCTGTTTATACCCCCTGGGTCATACGTGACTTCACCAGAGTCAGTATGCACCGCTAGGATATTATTTCGGGAACGTTGTGCTCTAAGACGGGAAGTCAGAATTCTATCGGCTTTGTCGCCTCTCTCGTAGAAGGTCTGGTCAAGCCTCTGAAGAGTCTTTGCCGTACGTTCCGACAGAGAGAGTGACATTGCATTCCTAGCTTCTAATAGGGGCTCTAGATTAGACGGGGTAGGAGAGAGTTTATGTTGGCGCTCAAGGGCTTGAAGTTTAGTAGAGAGGGAAAGGAAGCTAAGCTCCCGGGATTTTTAATTCTAGCTGCCTGGTTAATCAAATGGCCACGTAGAACAGCTTTATGCGCCTCCCACAGAGTGGTTGGGGAAGTCTCCGGGAGATCATTGAGAAGAAAGTAGTCAGCAAGGCAATTTTTAATCTGACAGGTAACTTCCTGGTTGTGTAGTATGGAGTCGTTTAGACGCCAGGAAACGGGGGGAGGGCGTGGGGCGATGGATTGGATGTCAACAGTGATTGGGCAGTGGTCAGACCAAATCATAGGAAGAATACAGGCAGACTTCAGTTTAGAGGATAGATCCCGGCTAAGTAGGATCATGTCAATTCTAGAGTAGGACTTGTGTACAGTGGAAAAGAAGGTGTAGTCTCTGGTCAGTGGTTCAGATAGCCTGAAAGAGTCAAATAGCAAGTGAAGTTTCAGTAGATCTAGCAGAGCAAGAGATGCCAAGGTCGGGCGGGGGCGATTAGGAGACCGAGAAAGAGGAGGGGAGGACCTATCCAGGGAGGCATCCAGCACCTCATTAAAATCTCCTGCGACTATGACCTCTCCTCTACCAAGTCTAGTCAAATGTGCACTCAGCCTCCCGAAGAATGTAGCTTGATTTTGATTTGGGGCATAGATATTAACAAGGGTACATAGGCTGTCGTTTAATTTCCCAACAAGGATAAGCCATCTACCTAATTTATCTGCATGACTGTCCAACAATTCAAACGTAAGGTGGGCAGCTATCAGAGTAGAGACCCCCCTCTTCTTGCGTGTAGCATCACATGCATGAAATGTAAGGGGGTAAGCTTTGGATTTTAAATCAGGGTGAAGGGATTTCTTAAAGTGGGTTTCCTGTAGGAAAACCAAGTCACCCTTGGCCTGTTTAAGGGAGAGAAATAGCTTGGTGCGTTTGTTAGGGCTATTCAAACCTTTAACGTTGTGCGAATAAACTTTAAGAGCCATGGCCGACCAGGTTTCGAAACGCTTCATCACCTCCCTCCGGACACCGCAACCCTATAAGAAACCAGAACAAAAACATTGTAATTGTATACGATGCACGGCAAACAGCTTTACACGGACGGACAAAAAAAGGATATGAACATAGAAACAGAGACAGAAACAGGGGGAACAAAACATGGAGAAGACAGGGAAGAGGGGAAGGTTGGAGACCAGAAGAGACTACATCTGGCCAAACGTGCCGGTCAGGGGAAAACCAAAGGGGGTCACAAAGTGACAACGACCGGACTAGGGTATAAGACCCAGTCATGGGGACGCGGCCTGGTCGGGCCAGGTGCATCAGGGGTGACGGGCACTCATCATAGTGCCCCGAGTCCGGGAACTAATATTTAAGGGGTATATGAGTAAGCAACTGTTCCTAATCCCCACTATCCCCTAAGGTATCTAGTAATGTAACAGTGGCTAACCAAGGCTAAAGCGCCTACTTGGTTGTGCCATGTGCACGGGGAATCGGGACGGTGGTGGAACTAATGCAGAGAGAGATTACATCTCAACAAAATAGGTACACATAGAGGTAACATAATATGTAAATGAAACAATATTTAAACGGGTAGGGCATCAAGCGTTAGGGCCAGCAGAGACGGATTTTCGTGCCGAGGGCACTCGTGACCAGTCACGGTTCAGGGAGCGTCTTGGAGTGTCAGTCGCCTCCACAGAGGGAGCATCATTCATCTGCTGCGGAGACTCAGGCAAGGTTGGAGGCGGGGAAATGCCTAGGTTGCGTAAGAGATCTTTAGCTTCGGCAAGGTCCCTAGCCGAGTGGAGGCGGTTATGATGCCATACAAGGATGCGGAAGGGGAAGCCCCATCTGTAGCGAATGCCACTGTCACGAAGAGCCAAGGTTATGGGTCGAAATTCTTTCCTTTTGAGTAGGGTGCTAGGAGCAATGTCTTGGAATATTTGAAGGGAATGTCCCAGGAAATCCAGCTTGGAAAGTTTTCTAGCCTCCCTAAGCAAGTCCTCCTTAGCCGAGTAATAGTGGCAACGTAGGATAACATCTCTGGGTTGGACTTGATCCTGAGAGCGAGGGCGGAGAGCCCTGTGGGCCCTATCCAACAGAAACCGATCTGGCGGAGTTGAAGGCGACAGGTGCACAAATAGTTTCTTGAGGTAGTCGTGCAGGGATGTCATATCAACGTCCTCGGGGACCCCCCGGATGCGGAGATTATTCCGGCGTGCCCGATTATCCTGATCCTCCTGCCGTTCTAGGAGTAGGTGTATTTCCCGCTTTAGGCTCTGAACATCATCGTCAACACCCTGTTGGAACGCGACCACTTCATCCATTTTAGACTCCAAGTGATCTGTTCTGTCTCCAAGATCTGTAACGTCCGCTTTAAGAGAGGCAATGGCCGAGTGTACCTCCGCCTGTACCGCCTGTACAGATTTCCTCGTCTCCTTAATTTCGCGGAAAAGCAAATGGAGATCCTTTCGGGTCAATGGAGAATGGTCGGAGTCCTCCGAGTCTGAGACGTCAGGTTGTGAGGGAGTCCCCTGCCCTGGAGATTTAATATCTGAGTAGGCAAATTTTTTCAGGCTCTGAGTAGCAGCTGTACCATGTTGCTTTTTGTTACCTCTAGTCATGGTGGACATGTGTGCGTATGGGGCGATGAAAAAGAATCACTGCATCAATGTGCTAGAAAAGTCCCGGTAGCAGGGATGGGACAGCGTAGTTATTATGACATAGGCGGTCCCAAGACTTAGGGCAGGTTCCAAAGAATCACATTATGAGGGAATCAGGGTCTTTCATGTGGTCAAACATTAAAGCTACCAGCAGATGGAGCTCCAGCCCCAAATATCATAGGTGAGACAAGGCAGAGAACGGTGCCAGCGGAGGCCTTCGTAGGTTTTAAAGGGCGGGTCCAAGGGATCCCTCCTGGGCTTATTTGCTGCAGCTCCGTGTGGACAGGTCCCCCACAATGATAGAGTGGAGCGGTGCAGGTAGACAGCGTCTGGGCGGAATGCGGTGCTAGTGTAGGCACATATACAAGCTACCTCCCCACACTACCATAGCAAAGCAAGGTGGGGGGCAATAGGCAGGGTCCAGCAGGTGGGGTCCCCCAGCCACGGTCCAGCCGACGACCAGGGTTCCCCCCCTCTACCTCTAGCTGTTGAGGGTCACAGAAATGATCCGAGCTCCGGATCCAATATGGCCGCCGGCAGCCAGAAGGGCTGAGGTGATCTAAATGTACCTGTCCAGCGGAGGACTCTGCGGGTTTTGTGAATGTGGGAGACAGGCGGCTACAGTGTAGTTTCCAGCGTCATTCACCCGGCGGGCGGGCCAGCCGCCGGCCGCCAGCGAGCTACGGCGGTCGCCCCGGCAACCACAGGTTCCCGTCCGACGGAGGCAGGCCGCCGCGCGTACCAGGTCCCCCGCTTCGCCGGGCGGGCACGGAGCGCCTCCCGGCGCACGCAGCGGATGCAGGCGGGTCTTCTATAGGGAGAGCTGGTCCCGATGAGGTGAGGAAAGCTCCGTCGGGCCCGTCAGCTCGCGTCCACTGCGGTCGGGCTCACCAAGCAAATCTAGCCCCCGGCTTCTCCAAGTCGTGCAGGCCCCAACCCGCAAGGAGGCAGGAGGCCTCCTCCGGCTCCGGGACCTGTCGTACCGGGTGCAGGGGGAACTAGGGTGATAGGCAGAGGCCAGTTAGGTCGGGGTTAGGGCTAGCAAGAGTGCCAGGAGGGATAATTTCCACTGAGGCAGCTGGAGCTAGATACAGGCACGTCCGTCCAGTTTGCCCGCCAGGCCACGCCCCCCGATATATTCTTTTAAAGTTGCAGTTGGATTGCTTCTTCGGGTAGCCTGAATCACCCCCATTGCGGGTCCTCTCAAACTTTCCACGACCCTCTGCTTTTTGATAGCCTCAGGGCAATACCACTGCTCTGAGTGCTGGACGGCAGCCTCCTCCATTGTTAGTATGTTTTCTCTCTGGCCAGTACTGGGATTATTCCAGGGAAAATTCTTAGCCTCTGATAACCCCCCTCGTAATGCCATCTTTCCTGCTGGCTAACCATTTTGTCCATAGCTGTCGATACATGCATCCCTACCGGGGCACCGGTGGCAACTGGACCCTCAGACTCCTGATTCCTACCCAAGGGGCTGTCACCCACGGCTTGAGAACTTGGCCCAGAGTCCTCCTCGGTGGTAATATCTTCCCCCTCATTTGATGGGTCCTTTGGTAACCTAATCTGTATTTTTCTACCAGGAATTATATCCAGTATAATCATTTTGGGGAACAAGTCCGTATCTAGCCGATTCCGATTGGTAAACAGCAATGCAACTGTTTCACCATCGGGCCCTTTCCACTTATCTACAATAAGGGGGTGTCCTATTCCATATAAACATGACACTTCTTTCAATATACTTTCACCAGGTACGGCTGTGAAATTTCCACTTATTCCAAAACTGCAGTTTAGATCAACACCTTACACCAACTGCCCTCATCCTTTTCTGGCACTGGTTCCATGTTGTCCATAGAACTACAAGGATGTCGAGATCTCAGCAGTGCCTCCATAATGTAACCCTTTCTTCCTCTCTAGGCCCTATATTAAGTGGGTTACTTCTTGGGCTGTATTAGGCGTGCCTCCAACCAAGCGCTAGTCAAGTTCAGGGCTTGCTTGGGAAAGCCAGTAAAGAGTAGCTAAGGTTACCCTTCATTCTTGGATTAGGTTAACACCTACCTTGTCTCCCCCGATGGTTCATTTGTGTTTTCTGATTCCCTATCAAGGTATTCCACTGGACGTTGGGTATTCCGGTAAGTATTTATTATACCACCAAACACAATGTTAGTCACACAAGGTTAAGTTAGAATGAGTAGGGTACAACGTAACAACACATTACAGATAATTACAGATAATAATAAGGTAAATGCAAATGTAACCAGCGCTCTATCTATATGGATATTATGAGGGTGGCAGCAATACGTGATTGGGGCTAAACCCAAAGCCTCCAGAAATTAAATAGCATTTATCAAAGTTTCACAACTGCGCCTGTGTAAAGATGTTATAGATGTTGTATAAAAAAAACAGAAGTGAAAAACAAACGATCTGAATAATTATGTTTAATAAACTATCATAAATGTTGTAAATTCATAATTTGCAAAAAAGCAAACCCTAGTGACCAAAAGAAAGTAAGTTTGGTATTACGTAGATAAGAAATGAAAAATAAAAATAAAAATAAAATAAAAAATAAAAATAAAAATAAAATGAAAGATATCTGGGTAGTCTGTATTGTTTGAGATTAAGAATTGAAAAATTGTTATCAGTCCAAAAGAAAAATTACTTATGTGGTGAAATTAGAGTGTGGCGTCCCACCTCTTTCACACCTTAGGTGTAGTCCTGTACTCACTTGAGTACACAGTGAAATTGGAAGTTCTGAACTGGTACTGAAGTTTACGGAGTGAAGAGTCCGTTACAGATGTTATAAATTAATCCTCTTCCCAGAGGCTGGTGATGATCTTGAGTGCGGTCACTTTAATAAGGGGTACCCCAAATGGATAGCGGAGGGACAAGGTGAAAGGGGGACAAGGTGACTAGAAACTCATGACTCCCCGCTTGTCACCTCTGTCACGAACGGCGGGAGGCGCCCGTATCCACGGGCGTCCACCGCCTGCCGAGACCAGGGGATGCGGTCACATCTCTGGGGGGAAGGTATCACAGGCTTTTGGACCCACAAGGGGACTGTCCGCCGTGAACCCTCCCTCCTACGGAGTGAGTTACCTTGTATCCTATGCTTAATCCCGTCGACTGCTTCCACGGCTCTGATCGGTCTTCTCTGCACCTGGTGATCGATGCTCTGCTTATCTGGTCTTTTCCCCTCTCAGCCGCGCGGTTCAAACTTCCTCCGCGATGTATCTTGTATCATACGTGTGTTCAGTCTGGATTTGTTTTTGGAAAGCCACTGTGGTCTGTGTGGATATCTGGAAAAATTTGGAAGTGTAGTACTGTCTTTCCTCTCTCCTCTCCAATGCGTATCGACCCGTCTGGGTCTTCCTCAGGGAGTCCTTAATCGCCATCTTTGTTGAGATAGATGTTTTTATACAACATCTATAACATCTTTACACAGGCGCAGTTGTGAAACTTTGATAAACACAGATAATAATAAGCAGTGACTTTACTACAGTTTCCACCCCTATACACTTTTCCATGCATGCAGTACAAAAAAATTTAGGGAACTGGTTATAAATAAAACAATTAGTACTATAACAGAGCCTTACTCCTACCAGCGTCACATTCGGCTGCCTGAACGTCTGCCTGACACTAGGTAGTCCAATGCAAGGGTATTACCTCCGAATACTGGAGGTTCATAACACGTTGGTGCACAGTTGGGGCCCATAGTAGAAGAGGCTATGAATAGATTCCTGACGGTGAGTAGTCTCTAATATGAAGTTAGTTCCAGAGAGAGACCCGAAGTAATATTGATGCCCCGGGTGGATGCTTGTCACATTAGCCTATAATATCCATAAAGTGGTTATATATGTAATTGCGGGTCTAGGTTTAGCATTGTGTGGTAAAGTTAATAACTGAGTAGCTGGCAGTTTAAAAAGGGTCGGTATTCTGTGTAGAAGGATGACTATCCTGTTATCCCTGTCAGATGGCTTCAATTGCTACCAAGTGACGCTCCTCTTAATTTAGCAGTCCCTTCACAGTGAGGTATCGGTGCCTTGAGCCTGCTAGCAATTGCTACACTAACTGCTCTCTGATCCTCTACTCTGGGGAATACAGGCTCAGCCCCTGGAGTACTATGGGCAGGATATTAAAACTCCCAAGAAGGGGAAGGCGTGGAGTCTAGGATACTCTGCACCTGATCAATCGCTACGATCGATCCATCCTCCTAGGGGGGACTGCGTGACGTCCGTATTGTCCTAATAGTAGTCAGCGCGAGCTGACAGATTGGATGGGGGGATGACTTTGGTGTCATTTGGCCACGGGGGTATTCTGCTGACGCACTTATATTGACTCTACCTCCCTGAGTGGATGGGGGAAGCTGCTTATGCCCTTAGACTGTCTCTGCCTCTCGGAGGTGATGGGGATGCTGCTTATGCACTTAGACTGTCTCTGCCTCTCGGAGCTGATGGATATGTGCAATTAAATTGTCTCTGCCTCCCTGAGCTGATGTGAGGGCGAGGGGTTGGCACTCACCGTTTAAGCTAACTGTTCATCTCTCCTAGAGCTGCGCTGGCTGCCTGTGTATTTTAGTCTTTTCTCCTGCTGTCCAGTGGATCCTAGCTGCGCTCGGCAGCGATGTGTCTCCTTTTAGGGGTGGACCCGGCCAGCCGTCACTTCAGCCGGGCCAACTGAGGGGAATAAGTAGCCTGCCCCGCCTTCAGCCGTCCTCCAACCACTACTACAGGTCGGGAATCGCTCGTATCAGCAGCGCTCCCCCAGCTCTGCAGAATTTCTTCTCCCAGCTCTGAACTCAAGCACCACGCCGGATCGGTCCCGCAGTGTCCCTCTCTCTCTCCAGGTAACCTCCGACTTTTTTTCTCCCGCTGCTGCGGGGCTAACTGTCCCCTGCAACTGCTCCAACCGTTTTTTTTCTTCCAGCGGCCTGCGATCACACACCCTCCTGGCTGGCACGGGGGCTCCTTCCATGAGTCTCTCCAGACTGCTTGTGCAAGTTGGCTCCCCAGTGTTAATATAGTCCATACATTACATATGCACAGTTAATATATATATATGCTTATAATTATATATATATATATATATATATATATATACCCATCCACAGTATGCCGGTACTCAATGTAAAACGTCCCAACTGCTCAGGTGCCTTTCCAAAAGAATAAATATCCAGCAGTAAAGATGGCACTCAGAGACTTATTAAAGCGGTGAAAAAAGACATCTGTATTAGATGTTAAGACATCAAATGTTTTCGGAGCTGTTGCCCCGTCCTCAGGATAACATCTACAGCAATAAACAAACACACAACACTTACATAAATACCCTTACCTGTCCCTCGATTCCCGCTCCGTCCAGCGCTCAAACTGCACGCCCACCGGAAGCACCAACTGCTGTACTTCCTGGTGCGCGGCCTCCGTCACTATGGATACCGCTATGCATGCGTTCCACAGCCAGCTTCCTGCGCTCCATTAAGCCAGCAGAGGATCCCGATGTGGCTGCAGCACGAGAACTGCAGGGAAGAGGAAAAACAAAACAATTTTAAAAACACACATAACAACAAAAAGACATTGCAGAGGCTACATACAGGGTCAGTTTACATAATGTAAACTATCAAAGTCACAAGGAAAATTAAGCTATATGATCACAGTGACTATAATGTATCACAGCATACTATTCCAATTGATTTTTTCATTTAACCCCATAGGATTCGTAGTGCCTAAGCGAATGATCCAGCTGGATTCTTTTAATAACAATTGTTTAGCCCGGTCCCCACCCCGAAGGGAAACTGGCACATGATCTATAATGTAATATTTTAAATCATCCAATGTATGACCTGCCATCTTGAAATGTCAGGATACCGTCTGGTCAATATCTTTCCCGTTTAAGGTCATATTAATAGCCGATCTATGGGCGTTCATCCTCTCCCTAAACTTACGGGTGGTTTGGCCAATATAATAAAGGCCACAGGGACACACAATAATGTACACTACATGGGTGGTAGTACATGTAAGGACAAACCTAATGTCATAGATTTTGTCTATATGCGGATGCTTGAATTCTCTACAGGCTACCATATATTTGCAGTAATGCAATTATGGCATCTATAGCAGCCTGGGGGTTTGGTGTACACATTGGTAGGTTTTTTAATCCCTAGCCCCGTAATATCAGCATGGACAAGTCTATCACGTAGGTTGTTACCACGTTTGAACGCTGCCAGGGGTCTCATGTTTTTAAAGATTGGAAGCTCCTTATCTGAGCTCACAATGGGCCAAAGTGCGTTAGTGGCTCTCCGGATAATTGGACTGGCCGTGGTATAATTACTCACCCAGGGAATGACCTTATCTTGGTGACGTTTAACTGGTTTCAATAAACTAGATCTATCCATAGTTAGCACCTTGTTTTTTTGTTCCTCAAGGGTTATTGGACAATATCCCCTGTCTATAAATTTAGAAATAAGGCCATCCAAGGCCTCTGGTAGGCGTTCAGGTTCACTGGTGATGCGTGCAAAGCGCATCATCTGTGATAACGGGAGACCCTTCTTAAGGGCCACCGGATGATGACTTGAGGCCCTCAAAAAAGTGTTTCTATCGGTGCTTTTAGAATAAACATCTGTTATAATTTTACCATTATTGACTGTCACCCGTACATCAAGGAAGTTGGCACTACTGGTACTATGGGTGTACGTAAACTTGATTGGTGAGTCAAGACCATTAATGGAAGTCATAAGTTGTACAAAACTTTCCTCCCCCCCGGTCCATAAAATAAAAACATCATCTATGTACCGGGTGAAAAACAATATATGTCGACTAACATTAGTATCACTAAAGAACATATCAGCCTCCTGAAAGAACATATATACATTCGCATACGAGGGGGCCACGGGAGACCCCATGGCACACCCTCATAATTGGAGGAAAAACCCCCCATCAAACAAAAAATAATTGCGCCTTAAAGTTAACTCTAATAGGGTCAAAAACAATACATGATCAAAACTTGATGTAGGAAGATGACGTTCAAGAAAACGCCTCATCGCTATCAGTCCTCCCTCATGGGGGATAGAGGTATACAGACTAGATACATCTAGACAGCATAACAAAGTGCCACTCGGTATGCTGTCAATGTCTCCCAAACAGTTCAAAAAGGAAGTCGTATCTTTCAAAAATGTTTTTTCTTTCAGCAATAGTGGCTGAAGGACACTGTCCAAAAGAGATAGGCTGTAGTAACGAGTCCCTTGCAGAGATTATAGGCCTGCCAGGAGGCTCCATGAGATTTTTATGTATTTTCGGCAAAGTGTACAGCACCGGCACCTTAGGGTGCTGCACACAAAGGGCCTTGAAAACTTTTTGTGAAATTTTATTCTCGTTATATGCCTTCCCCAAAATTTCAAATAGTTCCTTTTGATAGGCGGCAGTCGGATCCATGCCCAATTTCATGTACACTTCCCGGTCCTCCAACTGTCTTACAATTTCCAATCTATATTTGTCTAGATCTTGGATTACTATGGCCCCGCCTTTATCGGCGGGCCTAATGACAATGTCCTGGTATGATGCAAGATCTTTCAAAGCCAAATGTTCCAGTTTAGAGAGATTGGGGCGTACCTGGCAAAGGGTAGATGTAAATTTATTCACCGACTCATCCAGCAAACGATTAAAGGTCTTTAAAGATGCATTGGTTGATATAGGATCATAATTAGACCTTGATGCAGACTTCAAAAAGGGAGTAAAGACATTATCATCATGTATGGGAGTGCTAGATTGAAAATGTTCCTTCAGTCGCAACTTCCTAGAGAAATTGTGTAGATTGACTTTCCAGTCAAAGTCATTATGCTTATTGGTAGGAACAAAGCTGAGTCCCATATTAAGTACTCTTGATTCTATTGGAGTCAGAGACCGTTTAGACAGATTGAAGATCAGGTCTTCTTTTTGTTCACCAACGTGACTTTTCAGGGTTCTCTTGTTCTGGCCACCCCGGCGGGTGGGAGCGATTCATTTTGACGTCTCTCCTCTTTCTCTCGTTGATCTAAAGGGACCACAGACTGAGGTCCACTCTCCTCGGAGTCAGAGAACCTAAAGTCACTGTCACTGCTTGATTTATTCCGGTCAAATCTTCCTCCTTGAGTTCTTTTCTGCCAAGGTCTACGTTTTTTGCCGCCATCTATAGTGGATTGTGCAGTGTCACCACCATATAGCCATTTACATATGCGGTTGTCATCGTAATCAGAATCAACTGCAAATTTCTTGTTCCTCTTGAACTTTAATAAATCTGTACGGTAACGATCACACTGTGTTTGTAGTTTCTGAAGCCAATCTTGATTGGCATCCTCCTCAAGTTTCTGTCTGTTGTCTTTTTCAAATGCCGTGATCTTAGATCTAATGGTAGTGAGTTCTTTATTAGCTTCATCCACCACTAAGATCATAAGGTCGAAAGCGCATTTATTGAGGATAGCAATCCACTTCCTCACAAAATCAGGGTTATTTCTTCCTATAGTCGGAACATTCTGGACCCTAAAGCCTCGTGGTATCTTATGTTCTCTAAAATAATTAGACAAAGTGACGCTGTGCAATAGATAATCAGTTTCACGTTTTTTCATTTTGAGTAATTGAAAATAAATATCCTCCGCTTTCAACGCTGGATCAGAAGGGGTTAACAATTCTTTAGACAAAATATTTTCGATCTCTGCAGCCGAAAAGCTAAAGGTTTCTCCAGGTGGAGTAAGTAATAACCCCTGAAAGCCTGATGTTTCACGTGCTTGTGCTGAATTGGCTTGATCCATACTGAATCACTTAAAACACAGTGGGAAAGATATTGACCAGCCGGTATCCCGACATTTCAAGATGGCAGGTCATACATTGGATGATTTAAAATATTACATTATAGATCATGTGCCAGTTTCCCTTCGGGGTGGGGACCGGGCTAAACAATTGTTATTAAACGAATCCCGCTGGATCATTCGCTTAGGCACTACGAATCCTATGGGGTTAAATGAAAAAATCAATTGGAATAGTATGCTGTGATACATTATAGTCACTGTGATCATATAGCTTAATTTTCCTTGTGACTTTGATAGTTTACATTATGTAAACTGACCCTGTATGTAGCCTCTGCAATGTCTTTTTGTTGTTATGTGTGTTTTTAAAATAGTTTTGTTGTTCCTCTTCCCTGCAGTTCTCGTGCTGCAGCCACATCGGAATCCTCTGCTGGCTTAATGGAGCGCAGGAAGCTGGCTGTGGAACGCATGCATAGCGGTATCCATAGTGACGGAGGCCGCGCACCAGGAAATACAGCAGTTGGTGCTTCCGGTGGGCGTGCAATTTGAGCGCTGGACGGAGCGGGAATCGAGGGACAGGTAAGGGTATTTATGTAAGTGTTGTGTGTTTGTTTATTGCTGTAGATGTTATCCTGAGGACGGGGCAACAGCTCCGAAAATGTTTGATGTCTTAACATCTAATACAGATGTCTTTTTTCACCGCTAATAAGTCTCTGAGTGCCATCTTTACTGCTGGATATTTATTCTTTTGGAAAGGCACCTGAGCAGTTGGGACGTTTTACATTGAGTGCCGGCATACTGTGGATGGGTATGTTTGTGCTGTGCTACAGCACCCGTTGCAAGGCACCACCGATACAATAGATTTATTGTCTTTGTTTAAAGCGCATCATTACAGACATACCAATATCTGTTTACAGAGTGACACTGTGTTTTAAGTGATTCAGTATGGATCAAGCCAATTCAGCACAAGCACGTGAAACATCAGGCTTTCAGGGGTTATTGCTTACTCACCTGGAGAAACCTTTAGCTTTTCGGCTGCAGAGATCGAAAATATTTTGTCTAAATAATTGTTAACCCCTTCTGATCCAGCGTTGAAAGCGGAGGATATTTATTTTCAATTACTCAAATGAAAAAACGTGAAACTGATTATCTATTGCACAGCGTCACTTTGTCTAATTATTTTAGAGAACATAAGATACCACGAGGCTTTAGGGTCCGGAATGTTCCGACTATAGGAAGAAATAACCCTGATTTTGTGAGGAAGTGGATTGCTATCCTCAATAAATGCGCTTCGACCTCATGATCTTAGTGGTGGATGAAGCTAATAAAGAACTCACTACCATTAGATCTAAGATCACGGCATTTGAAAAAGACAACAGACAGAAACTTGAGGAGGATGCCAGTCAAGATTGGCTTCAGAAACTACAAACAAAGTGTGATCGTTACCGTACAGATTTATTAAAGTTCAAGAGGAACAAGAAATTTGCAGTTGATTCTGATTACGATGACAACCGCATATATAAATGGCTATATGGTGGTGACACTGCACAATCCACTATAGATGGCGGCAAAAAACGTAGACCATGGCAGAAAAGAACTCAAGGAGGAAGATTTGACCGGAATAAATCAAGCAGTGACAGTGACTTTAGGTTCTCTGACTCCGAGGAGAGTGGACCTCAGTCTGTGGTCCCTTTAGATCAACGAGAGAAAGAGGAGAGACGTCAAAATGAATCGCTCCCACCCGCCGGGGTGGCCAGAACAAGAGAACCCAGAAAAGTCACGTTGGTGAACAAAAAGAAGACCTGATCTTCAATCTGTCTAAACGGTCTCTGACTCCAATAGAATCAAGAGTACTTAATATGGGACTCAGCTTTGTTCCTACCAATAAGCATAATGACTTTGACTGGAAAGTGAATCTACACAATTTCTCTAGGAAGTTGCGACTGAAGGAACATTTTCAATCTAGCACTCCCATACATGATGATAATGTCTTTACTCCCTTTTTGAAGTCTGCATCAAGGTCTAATTATGATCCTATATCAACCAATGCATCTTTAAAGACCTTTAATCGTTTGCTGGACGAGTCGGTGAATAAATTTACATCTACCCCTTGCCAGGTACACCCCAATCTCTCTAAACTGGAACATTTGGCTTTGAAAGATCTTGCATCATACCAGGACATTGTCATTAGGCCCGCCGATAAAGGCGGGGCCATAGTAATCCAAGATCTAGACAAATATAGATTGGAAATTGTAAGACAGTTGGAGGACCGGGAAGTGTACATGAAATTGGCATGGATCCGACTGCCGCCTATCAAAAGGAACTATTTGAAATTTTGGAGAAGGCATATAACGAGAATAAAATTCCACAAAAAGTTTTCAAGGCCCTTTGTGTGCAGCACCCTAAGGTGCCGGTGCTGTACACTTTGCCGAAAATACATAAAAATCTCATGGAGCCTCCTGGCAGGCCTATAATCTCTGCAAGGACTCGTTACTACAGCCTATCTCTCAACTTTTGGACAGTGTCCTTCAGCCACTATTGCTGAAAGAAAAAACATTTTTGAAAGATACGACTTCCTTTTTGAACTGTTTGGGAGACATTGACAGCATACCGAGTGGCACTTTGTTATGCTGTCTAGATGTATCTAGTCTGTATACCTCTATCCCCCATGAGGGAGGACTGATAGCGATGAGGCGTTTTCTTGAACGTCATCTTCCTACATCAAGTTTTGATCATGTATTGTTTTTGACCCTATTAGAGTTAACTTTAAGGCGCAATTATTTTTTGTTTGATGGGGGGTTTTTCCTCCAATTACGAGGGTGTGCCATGGGGTCTCCCGTGGCCCCCTCGTATGCGAATGTATATATGTTCTTTCAGGAGGCTGATATGTTCTTCAGTGATACTAATGTTAGTCGACATATATTGTTTTTCACCCGGTACATAGATGATGTTTTTCTTTTATGGACCGGGGGAGGAAAGTTTTGTACAACTTATGACTTCCATTAATGGTCTTGACTCACCAATCAAGTTTACGTACACCCATAGTACCAGTAGTGCCAACTTCCTTGATGTACGGGTGACAGTCAATAATGGTAAAATTATAACAGATGTTTATTCTAAAAGCACCGATAGAAACACTTTTTTGAGGGCCTCAAGTCATCATCCGGTGGCCCTTAAGAAGGGTCTCCCGTTATCACAGATGATGCGCTTTGCACGCATCACCAGTGAACCTGAACGCCTACCAGAGGCCTTGGATGGCCTTATTTCTAAATTTATAGACAGGGGATATTGTCCAATAACCCTTGAGGAATAAAAAAACAAGGTGCTAACTATGGATAGATCTAGTTTATTGAAACCAGTTAAACGTCACCAAGATAAGGTCATTCCCTGGGTGAGTAATTATACCACGGCCAGTCCAATTATCCGGAGAGCCACTAACGCACTTTGGCCCATTGTGAGCTCAGATAAGGAGCTTCCAATCTTTAAAAACATGAGACCCCTGGCAGCGTTCAAACGTGGTAACAACCTACGTGATAGACTTGTCCATGCTGATATTATGGGACTAGGTATTAAGAAACCTACCAATGTGTACACCAAACCCCCAGGCTGCTATAGATGCCATAATTGCATTACCTGCAAATATATGGTAGCCTGTAGAGAATTCAAGCATCCGCATATAGACAAAATCTATGACATTAGGTTTGTCCTTACATGTACTACCACCCATGTAGTGTACATTATTGTGTGTCCCTGTGGCCTTTATTATATTGGCCAAACCACCCGTAAGTTTAGGGAGAGGATGAACGCCCATAGATCGGCTATTAATATGACCTTAAACGGGAAAGATATTGACCAGACGGTATCCCGACATTTCAAGAGGGCAGGTCATACATTGGATGATTTAAAATATTACATTATAGATCATGTGCCAGTTTCCCTTCGGGTGGGGACCGGGCTAAACAATTGTTATTAAAAGAATCCCGCTGGATCATTCGCTTAGGCACTACGAATCCTATGGGGTTAAATGAAAAAATCAATTGGAATAGTATGCTGTGATACATTATAGTCACTGTGATCATATAGCTTAATTTTCCTTGTGACTTTGATAGTTTACATTATGTAAACTGACCCTGTATGTAGCCTCTGCAATGTCTTTTTGTTGTTTTGTGTGTTTTTTGTTGTTCCTCTTCCCTGCAGTTCTCGTGCTGCAGCCACATCGGGATCCTCTGCTGGCTTAATGGAGCGCAGGAAGCTGGCTGTGGAACGCACGCATAGCGGTATCCATAGTGACGGAGGCCGCGCACCAGGAAGTACAGCAGTTGGTGCTTCCGGTGGGCGTGCAGTTTGAGCGCTGGACGGAGCGGGAATCGAGGGACAGGTAAGGGTATTTATGTAAGTGTTGTGTGTTTGTTTATTGCTGTAGATGTTATCCTGAGGACGAGGCAACAGCTCCGAAAACGTTTGATGTCTTAACATCTAATACAGATGTCTTTTTTCACCGCTTTAATAAGTCTCTGAGTGCCATCTTTACTGCTGGATATATATATATATATATATATATATATATATATTTATATACATGTAACTCATATATGTACACCTGCAAACTAATATATATATATTATATCTATACCATGGGGTACTAAAGTGGACATCATGTACTAGAGAGCTACAATAGTTTGGAATTGTCCCTGTCAGACTTACAAGGACGGATTATAGGAGGGTGACTGTGTGGCTGTCCCGGGGGTTCCCACACACTATCTCCCCAGAATTGGCCACATCTATTCTCTCTGGAGCACAGTATTTTGCTGTGTTTCTGTTCGTTCACATCTTCGAAGGCTCAGCTGTTTATTATTATTATTATTATTATTATTGTTATCCTTTATGTATATGGTGCCACAAGTTTCCACAGCGCCCAATTACAGAGTACATATGCACATAATCAAAACAGGAAAATAGTGACATCCAGTTGAAGACAATATAGGACAAGTACAGGGTAACTAAGCATATCTACACCAGTAGACGACATAGAGATAAGTATCAAGGTGGCCTAAAAACTGCAGGATTTTGGCAGCTGAGGATTATTAAAGCAAGAAAAGGATAAGCACATGAGGGAAGAGAGCCCTAGTCGTGAGAGTTTACATTCTAAAGCGGAGTGGCTGACAGACAGGGTTGACACAGATGGGGTAGATCGAGCATTGGACAGAGGGTTAGGATGAGATTTGGCTGGGTTTGGTAAAGAAGTGGGTCTTAAGAGCCAATATGAAGTTCTGTAAGGAGGTAGAGAGTCTGAGAGGGAGAGGTAAAGAATTCTAGAGAAAGGGAGCAGCACGTGATAAATCTTGGAGATAGGAGTGGGAGGAAGTAACCAGAAGACAGGAGAGTCGGCATGCAGTAGCAGAGCGAAGAGGATGGGTGGGAGAATAAACGGAGAAAAGGTCAGAGATGTAAATGGGAGAGGAGTGGGTGAGTGCTTTGTGAGTGTGAGAAGTTTAAATTGGATTTTGAAAGGAAAGGGTAGCCAGTGAAGGGCTTGTAGGGAGGGGAGGTGGATGTAGTGCATTGACGATCTATTGGAGTGGAGAGAGGTGATTGTCAGGAAGGCCAGTTAGGAGTAAATTACAGTAATCCAGTCTGGAAATAATCAGTGAGGGAATAATGGTCTTGGTGGCATCTTGGGTGAGAAATGTCTGATCCTGGAAATGTTTTTGAGATGAAAATGACAGGTTTGTGAGAGGTGCTGAATGTGTGGTTTGAAGGAGAAAGAGGATTCAAGGATTACACCAAGACAGCGTACTTGGGGGCGAGATAGTCGTGCCATCAATGGATAATGAGATTGTGTGAGGTGAGGTTGTGTGTGAGGGTGGGAAGACGATCAGCTCAGTCTTAGACATGTTGAGTTTAAGAAAGCGCTGGGAGACAGTTGGTGGTACGAGTGAGGAGAGCTGGGGAGAGATCAGGGGAGGAAAGGCAGATTTGAGTGTCATCAGCATAGCGGTGATATTGGAAGTTAAAAGAACTAATGAGTTCACCTAAGGAGGACATATAGAGAAAGAAAAGGAGAGCACCAAAAACAGAGCCTTGTGGGACACCAACAGTTATTGGAAGTGGGGGGGAGGTAGTGTCATGAGAGGGGACAGAGAAGTAATGATCAGAGAGGTAGGAGGACAGCCAGGAGAGGGCAGTATCCTGCAGAGCAAGAGAGTGAAGGATTTGCAGAAGGAGAAGGTGGTCCACAGTGTCAAAAGCAGCAGAGAGGTCAAGAAGATTAAGCAGAGAGTAGTGGCCCTTAGATTTGGCTGCATGGAGTTCATTGCAGACTTTTGTGAGGGCAGTTTCAGTGGAGTGGAGAGAACAGAAGCCAGACTGGAAAGGGTCAAGCAGTGAGTGAGAGGAAAGAAAGACAGGGAGGCAATTATAGACAATACGCTCAAGGATTTTGGAGGCAAAAGGGAGAAGAGAGATTTGTCGATAGTTGGAGAGGGTGTTTGGATCAAGGGTAGGTTTTCTAAGCATAGGGGAGACAAGAGCATGCTTGAATGCAGTGGTGACAGTGCCTGATGAGAAGGAGAGATTGAGAAGATGGGCAAGATGGGAAAAGGCAGAAGGAGAGAGGTAGCGGGGGAGGTGGGTGGGGATAGGGTCAAGTGGGGAGGTGGTGAGAGGGGAGGAATGGATGAGGGCCATGACTGTCTCACCCAATCCATGGGAGAAAGATGTCAGAGTTGGTGAGAGGGAAGGGGAGGGTTGGCAAGGGATGGGTGGTGGCTGGTTGCTGGTCTGGTGTGATATGATGTCCTGATGTATGTAGTCAATATTGGATGTGAAATAAGTGGCAAAGTCAAGAGCAGACAATGAGGAAGAGAGAGGAGGAGGTGGTGGGCAGGGAGGGAGTTAACAGTGACAAAGAGGCGCCGGGGGTTGGAAGACTGGATAGAGATGATAATTTTGAAGTATGATTATTTAGCGAGGGAAAGGGCAGCACTGAAGGGTGAGCACATCAATTTGAGATGGAGGAAGTCTGCCTTAGAGCGTGATTTCCTCCACTGTTGGTCGGCAGTACGTGAGCATTTTTGAAGATATCTGGTGCATTTAGTGTGCCAGGGTTGAGGTGTTGATCTACGAGGGTGAATAGTGGTTGGTGGAGCAACAGAGTCAAGAGCAGAAGTAAGAAATGTATTGTATAGGGATGTGGCTTGTTCAGGGCATGTGTGAGAGAGAGAAGAGGAAAGAGAAGTGAATCAAACAGGAAGGATAGGGATGAGGTGTCAGTAGTATCAATGTTACACTTAGTGATGGTAGCTTTAGGAGGGAGAGATGGGGAAGCAGAGATGGATAAGTTGAAAGAGAGCAGGTGGTGGTCAGAGAGGGGTAAATGGGAATTGGAGAAATCAGAAATATTGCAGCGGTGAGTGAAAACCAGATCCAGTGCGCTCCTGTTCACATGGGAGGGTGAGGTGGTCTACTGGGAGAGACCAAGTGAAGAGGAGAGGTTAAGGAGTCTAGAGGCAGGTGATTTTGTGGGGTTATCAATAGGGATGTTGAAATCACCTAGGATAATGGAGGGAATGTCAGAAGAGAGGAAGTGAGGTAGCCAGGAAGCAAAGTTGTTGAGGAATTTGGAGGAAATGCCAGGTGGACGGTAAATGACAGCAACTCGAAGATTAGGAGGTTGGTAGAGGCATATCGCATGGACCTCAAATGTAGAGAATGTAAGGGATGGTTCTGGAGATATAAGTTGGTATGTGTAGCTAAAGGGTTAAAGGATCCTAACACCACCACCATGGTGACCCCCGGGTCGGGGTGTGTGTGAGAATGTGAGGCCCCCAGCAGAGGGAGCAGGAGGAGATGTGGTGTCATAGGGAGTAATCCAGGTTTGTTATGGCCAGGAGATGTAGGGAGTTTGAAATGAAAAGGTCATGAGTGGGGGCAAGTTTGTTGCAAACAGATCTGGCATTCCAGAGGGCACAGTATAGGGGGTAGGAGTTTGTGGGTGAGATGTGAATGACATTGACAGGAGCTCCATTAAAGTGACTTTTAGTCCTGCGAGACACAGTCCCAGAGCTACCTGCTGACACTGCAATGATGGAGGAGCTGCCAAGACATCCTGGCTTCCTGCTCTCTCAGTACCCCCCACACACTCAGGCTGCTGCTCGATAACACCAGGGTGTGCAGGAAAGTAATGCCGCTGTGAGTGTGTCCAGTATGTGTTTGTGTGTACTGAGTGTGCCTGTGTCTGGTGTGTCTGTTTTTTTTTTTCTCTATTGACAGCTGCTCAGGGTGAGCGGGATGTGGGAGGGGGTATGACATCATCGTTTTTAGTGGGGGCTGCCACAATTTAGTTGCCCCAGGGCCCCCAAAAGCATAAATCCAGCCCTGCAGACACATCATTAAATTATGCATATTATTGACAGGATCTCTTGAAATCATTGTAAGATCTGGAGAGCCAGATAAAACTTAGATAGACTGCACATAACCTGGTATTACAGTATATATCCTAACAGAAACCATACCGTATATCACTGTAAAGGGCATAGAGAATGGTGTAATGTAGCGGACATTGGAGTAGTGGAAAGTAGTAATCTCTAAATTACAAGAATGAAAGTGCCACAATATTGAAAGATTTGTAAAAAAAATAAAAACAGGTGACACCTTTAAAGGAAAAACACATTGCAACTGTTATATATGAAGAGTCATCTGTTTATAATTTGAAGAATGGCAGGTGCCATAGGAAAATATTTTCTGGGTGAAAGGAAAAATTGATTCAACTAAATATCAACATACAGCAGGCTTGCCTACTCTCCCGCTTTTAGCAGGAGGCTCCCATTTTTTACTTTAACCTCCCGCTGCCCCGCAATCTGTGCTAGCCCTCCCGGTTTTTCACTGTCCCTCCTCACATTACGGACTGCGCATGCGCAAGTCAGGGAAAGCTCGGATGTGGGGCAGGCACGGGAGACGTGTTATGTCAGCGGGACCACTTTACTTTCACTTTTGCTAAGGATCGGGTGAGTCTATTTGATTACAAATATTGTTGATAATGGCGTCAATGGCTGTGTGAAGACACAAGCACAAACAATCTGACAGGGGGACTGGGAGCCGCTTTAAATTCCTTGTGCTTGTGGGAGGGGCGGGAAGAAGGAGAGACTAGAGCAGCAGCATCTTTCCAGGCTCCAGCAGCTCAGTAGTAAGAGGATCACAGACAGACGGGAACTGTATGTGAGTCCTACTACCAGGCTAGGAGCCGTGACGAGCAGGACATAAACAGCTGCTGCTGCTGCCAGCGTGTGATCCTCCTTCTCATTCCTCCTGTGTACGCAGGGAGAACTTGCTGGGGAGCATGGAGCAGCACAGGGCTACGGTGAATGGTCTTGTCATCCTTGAGCTCACCTGTGTCAATCTGTTTCTGTATCCCTGGAGGAAAGAGATCAGGACACTGAAGGTGATAAGTAACAAAGTACAGTATTTCCCATTGTTACACATGTAGCAAAGTTTGTTGCAACTCCTGAAACGTAAACCAATATACTGTACAGTATATACTTGTATCTGCGAATGGTGATGCAATCAATATATATTCCTTTTTGTGAAAACAAAACAGATGTGACAGATATCCATATAATCTAATAAGTGTATGTTAAGGGGGAACTCCAGGAATTTGTCCTGTGAAATTCAATTGCCAGTCCGATGCTCATTGCTGCTGACATCTGTCATTCAAATATTTTATGGAGTTCCCCTTTAAAATTCACATGTCATTTTGGCATAATAGGGCGTTACTCATGAGTTGATCTGGATATTTATTGGCAATTTCTGTTGACTCTACCCTTTTTCCACTGCTGCAATTATGCGTCTCACTACAAAAGGGACCCCAAAAAATAACCCGGGTCCAGGTCAGACCCCAGAAAGGTAATAGCGCAGTGTAAACGGGTAATCCTGGTCCCGTTACAAGCATAGGGAGAGCTGGATCACGGCGCTGGGAGATGTCATCTCCAAGCGCATACAAAAGCAGAAACACTGCACATGGGTGCAGTGTGATAGGGGCTGCGAAGCCAAGGCTCAACTAGAAAATGGAAGCAACAGGCAATGGGAGATGTACAGTATTTTGCCCAGAGGTATGCTGGGAGAGACCATGGGTTGCTGGCTGGAACCCAAACTGCAGACTCTGGACCCGATAAGGAGTTAGGCCAGATGCAGCAAAACTACAGGGCAAGCCCCTCCCAGTCGGCAAACAGTCCCACAGGGTGTGGTGCAGGTGGGGTGCAGATGTAACATGTGCATATAGAGATAGATTTGGGTGTGATGTGATCAAACTGAAATCTAAACTGCAGTGTAAAATTAAAACAGTATTTACCCTGCACAGAAACAAAATAACCCACCCAAATCTAACTCTCTCTGCACATGTTATATCTGCCCCACCTGCAGTGCACATAGGTGGTCATTCCAAGTTGCTCGCTCGGTAAATTTCTTCGCATCGCAGCGATTTTCCGCTTAGTGCGCATGCGCAATGTCCGCACTGCGACTGTGCCAAGTAAATTTGCTATGCAGTTAGGAATTTTATTCACTGCTTTACGAGGTTTTTTCTTCGTTCTGGTGATCGTAATGTGATTGACAGGAAGTGGGTGTTTCTGGGCGGAAACAGGCCATTTTATGGGTGTGTGCGAAAAAACGCTACCGTTTCTGGGAAAAACGCGGGAGCGGCTGGAGAAACGGAGGAGTGTTTGGACGAACGCTGGGTGTGTTTGTGACGTCAAACCAGGAACGACAAGCACTGAACTGATCGCAGATGCCGAGTAAGTCTGGAGCTACTCAGAAACTGCTAAGAGAGGTGTAATCGCAATTTTGAGAATCTTTCGTTCGCAAATTTACTATGCTAAGATTCACTCCCAGTAGGCTGCGGCTTAGCGTGTGCAAACCTGCTAAAAGCAGCTTGCGAGCGAACAACTCGGAATGAGGGCCATAGTTTTGCCCAACTGCTAACAACTTTGCTGCTACGATCAGGTCTGAATTTCCCCCATAGCTGGAAGAACTAAGTCAAAATGGAACTGCTCATCTCTACTAGGGACACCACTGTACCCTGTGCACAGTACAGCAGCACAGAATCAGGCTGATATTTATAGAGCTGCACATCTTTACACCAACACCAATAACGTTATTGGACCAATATATCAGACTGAAACAGAAAAGTGAGCAGCGAAAAGAGAGGGACATGGTGGTGGGGGAGGTGAAAGAGAGACCAGGCAAGTGGGGAGAGATAGATGGTGGAACACAAGTGAGGGATTTGAAAAGGGAAGAATGAGGAGAGATAAGGCATAGGACAGGAGGAGAGAGACACAGTGAGAAGGGGGTAAAGAGAAAGAGAACAAAAGTAAATGCAGGCCACAACAGCTAGCAAGCAGGCGCACATGCTCACTACTCCCAGCAGCCGGAGCAAGAAAAGAAGACAGAAGAGACAGAGGAGGACAAGGTCAAAAAAAAGAAAAAACCCAGAGGGGAGAGAAGTGAAGAAAACCAATAATAAGTTAAGAAAAGTGTAAAAACAATTGTAAAAAATGGGAGACGGGAAGATTAGGGAGAGACGGTTAGAATAGAAGGAAGAATAGGCGAGATGGGAGGAATAGGTGGAAGAATAGGAGGAGAAAGGTGAAACAGGGGAAGATGGGATGGATAGTGGGAAGAGTAGGGTAGAATAGAAGGAAGACTAGGGGAGAGAGCAAGGAATAGGTAAAAAATAGGGAGAGATGGTAGAAAAAGGGGAACATGGTTGGAAAACTGGGAGACAGGAGGAATAGAAGAGAGATGGGAATGAGGGGCAACAGAGAGAAACCCCTCCGTGTAATTAAAAAAGCATTGTGTTCTTCTTAAAGGGGCACTGTGTGTTTAATAAAATAAAAAAAGCCATTTAGCAGTAGTGTGTTGTGTCATTTGTAACACAGAAACATAGAACTTTTTCTTTATTTGTTTTGTAAAACGTGTGTGTGTGTGTGTGTGTGTGTGTGTGTGTGTGTGTGTGTGTGTGTGTGTGTGTGTGTGTGTGTGTGCAGAGCAGGCTTGCCTTAATTTAACCTCCTGCTGCGGGTCAGGGCCTGCCCAGGAGATGTTACAGCAACATGACGTGTGATGTACTTAAAGGCCGACCACCGATGGGTTGTGGGTAGCAGTGGCCGCCAGCTAGTGGAGCAAGGGAGAACAGTTTAAGCAGGGGCTAGTGTACTTGGTGGCTGTGTCAGTAGCAGCGCAGGCGGCATCAGCAGCAGTGGTCGCCTCTTCTTCCCCACAGTGGCCAATTTAGATGTAATGGAATTAAATAAACTAGAACTGGGATCCACGGTGGTTGGGCAGGTGAAAGGGAAGAAACAGGGTGTTGAGTGTTGCAGGCATTAACAGCACTCTGAAAGGGCCATCTATGGCTGTCCGTGAGTGCTCTCTCTGGGGGCAGGTAATGCCAGTGACACTCAGCACCCAGTTTCTTCCCTTTCTCCTGTCAGCATTTGGGTCTTGGGTTAATATAAAAGGAAGCCAATCTCTACTCAAATGGCCTCACTTAAAAAGAGCAATTTTTTTTCAAGTTGTATATGCAACTTTATACTATAGTTTTCACCGGCAACTGCAGGACACACCCCTGAGTGGAATTAGATACGCCCATAGGTGGAGCTAGACACACCCTTTGGGCAGAGCATGATACCCCCTCAGCAGCCGGCCACGCTGAACATTCTGTTGCGCCTACAATCTCCCTGAAACTACTTTTCAAAAGTAGGCAAGTATGACATACAGTTATGTTAGGTAATGTTCTAAAGCAAGTGAAAAGGTTGAATCTTAGAGAATGTGGATATTTCAACAAGGCAATGATCCAAATATTACCTCCCAATCATCCATGAAGTGCTTACAAGAATAAAATATTAATATTTTGGGAAGGTCTTCACAGTCCACAAGCTTTACTATTATTTAAATATTTTAAAAATATTTCAAATATGCAGTACCTGCAAGGAATCCTAAGAATATAGACATAAGGAAAGGTAGGATAAAATCCTAAAGTGAAAATATGAGGAATGATTTCTTCCAATTGAGGTTGTACTAAATTCTAATTAGTTGGTTGCTAAACATACTGCTATAATAAGAAAATAAAAAGGTATTGTGCATTAAAATATGCATATATATTTTATTTTTAATTGGATACTTACCGGTACTAACAGTTGTGTTAAATTATTTTCACAGTTTCCAAAACTCTGAAATTACAGTCCAGGTTTTAAGGATATCTATGTTTTTGAGCACAGGTTACTTACTGTAATTAGTACCTCAGTCAGTTTAATTTAATCATCTGGACTCAGACATGGATATTCTTAAAAACTGGACTGCAATGGTGGAGTTTGGGAAACTCTGACTTACATATTTTGTGAATTATACATTTTGATCTACTGTACAACAATATATTATGCAAAAAATATAGACCAAACCTCTACTAATGTACAGGGCATCTTAATGTATAGGCTTACTGGGCAGCTGCCCATGGCCCCATGATTCTATAGGCCTTTGAGCAGAGGTAGGCTGGGCTGGCAGCATCTTCCCCTGGACTAGAGGTTCTGGAGCTTCTTGGGAGGCAGGTAGAAAAATACTGCTCAGCCTCTCTTATTGTGAATTACACAACATCAGAGAGGCCAGGCAGCAATCATTACCTGCTCGCCAGCCTGCGGAAGACAGTGAATGGCTTTTAGCATGCTGATTGATGGATGCAGGGCCAGCGCTACCCACTCAGCAAAGGGATGCAAAGCAGGTAGGCGCCTAGCTGGAGAGGCGCTCTCCCTGCTTTGCATCCCTGCTGCTGCGCCGCCCTGTCCCCTCTGCTGCCAGCTGCTGTGCCTGTCACTGTATGACTGGCAGCAGCGCCAGCAACTTGAAGCCTCCCACTACCCCCCTCCTCCAGTGACAGTGAACGCTGAAAAGGGGGCGGAGCTACACAGGCAAAAATGGGGCAGGTCACACAGGCAAAAGGGGCGAAGCCACACTGGACCACCAGGCTGAGGTAGTTGTGTGTGTTGGTGAAGTTCAGCCCAGGATCACAACTGCAGCTGCTTTGATGGGAAGGGAGGTTGTAGTTTGATGGTGGGGGGAGACGCAGGTTGCTGGTGGGTAGTGGGTAAGGAGGTAAAAGTTACCTGCTTCCGAATCCTATAGGCTTAAGCAGAGGCTTCACTTTAGCTGTCCGGCAAGTGACTCCGCCCCTGCTCTCTCCCATTGGATGCTCTGGATAACACATGCACAGAAGTGCATGTTACTGACTCCTGCTTGCCCTACACGATGCATGCTGCTCTGCCTCTAATAGGGACTGTCACTGCACCAGTACAGGAGGTGTTACCAGCAGCATCTGAGGATCCTAGTAAGTGACAGATCTCCACATCTTGCCCCAGCCACACGTCCCACCTGCACTGCACCTGCCCCTCCCTACACCTGACTCTTTCTACCCATACATTCTTCTCTGTGACTGCTTCTCCCTGTCCCCCCCCCCCCGCCATGTATCTGTAGCAGTCACCTACTGTCTGTATCTGCATTTGTTTTCCCCCTTTATTACCAGGTGTGTGTGTGTGTGTGTGTGTGTGTGTGTGTGTGTGTGTGTGTGTGTGTGTGTGTGTGACTTTATCTGCCCTAACAATGTGTACTACTGTCCCTACCCAAGTGTGACTGTGTCCTCCCCCCTCCTGTGTGACTGTGTCCACCCCCCTCCTGTGTGACTGTGTCCTCCCCCCTCCTGTGTAACTGTGTCCTCCCCCTCCTGTGTGACTGTGTCCCCCTCCTGTGTGACTGTGTCCTCCCCCCCTCCTGTGTGACTGTGTCCTCCCCACCTCCTGTGTGACTGTGTCTTCCCCCCCTCCTGTGTGACTGTGTCCTCCCCCCTCCTGTGTGACTGTGTCCTCCCCCCCTCCTGTGTGACTGTGACTGTGTCCTCCCCCCTCCTGTGTGACTGTGTCCTCCTCCTCCCTCCTGTGTGACTGTGACTGTGTCCTCCTCCCCCCTCCTGTGTGACTGTGTCCTCCTCCCCCCTCCTGTGTGACTTTGTCCTCCCCCCTGTGTGACTGTGTCCTCCCCCCCTCCTGTGTTACTGTGTGTCCCCTCCACCTGTGTGACTGTGTTCTCCTCCCCCTCCTGTGTGACTGTGACTGTGTCCTACCTCCTCCTGTGTGACTGTGTCCTCCCCCCTCCTGTGTGACTGTGTCCCCCTCACTCCTGTGTGACTGTGTGTCCCCCGTCCTGTGTGACTGTGTGTCCCCCCGTCCTGTGTGACTGTGTGTCCTGTGTGACTGTGTGTCCCCCGTACTGTGTGACTGTGTCCCCCACTCCTATGTGACACTGTGTCCCCTATTACTGTGTGACTATGGCCCCCCTCCTGTGTGACTGTTACCGATTCCTGCATGACTGTGTCCCCCCTCCTGTGTGACTGTGTTCTCCTCCCCCTCCTGTGTGACTGTGACTGTGTCCTCCCCCCTCATGTGTGACTGTGTCCTCCCCCCTCCTGTGTGACTGTGTGTCCCCCGTCCTGTGTGACTGTGTGTGTCCCCGTCCTGTGTGACTGTGTGTCTTGTGTGACTGTGTGTCCCCGTCCTGTGTGACTGTGTGTCCCCAATTCCTGTGTGACTGTGTCCCCCACTCCTATGTGACACTGTGTCCCCCATTTCTGTGTGACTATAGCCCCCCTCCTGTGTGACTGTCATCGATTCCTGCATGACTGTGTCCCCCCTCCTGTGTGTGTGTCCTCCCCCCTCCTGTGTGACTGTGTCCACCCCCCTCCTGTGTGACTGTGTCCTCCCCCTCCTGTGTGACTATGTCCTCCCCTCCTCCTGTGTGACTGTGTTCTCTCCCCTACTGTGTGACTGTGCTCCCCCCCTCTCCTGTGTGACTGTGTGTCCCCAACTCCTGTGTGACTGTCACCCATTCCTGCGTGACTGTGTCTCCCCCACTCCTGCATGACTGTGTCCCCGCCCACTCCAGCGTAACTGAGTCCCCCCCTCCTGTGTGACTGTGTCCTCCCCCTCCTGTGTGACTATGTCCTCCCCCCCTCCTGTGTGACTGTGTCCTCTCCCCTCCTGTGTGACTGTGCTCCCCCCCTCTCCTGTGTGACTGTGTGTCCCCAATTCCTGTGTGACTGTGTGTCCCCGACTCCTGTGTGACTGTGTGTGTCCCCGACTCCTGTGTGACTCTGTCCTTCCCACTCCTGTGTGACTGTGTCCCCCCCACTCCTCTGTGACACTGTGTCGCCCATTCCTGTGTGACTATGGCCCCCCTCCTGTGTGACACTGTGTCCCCCATTCCTGTGTGACTATGGCCCCCCCTCCTGTGTGACTGTCACCCATTCCTGCGTAACTGTGTCTCCCCCACTCCTGCATGACTGTGTCCCCGCCCACTCCTGCGTAACTATGTCCCCCCCTCCTGTGTGAATGTGTGCCCCCTGCAGTGTGTCCATGTACACAACACTTGTGTGCATGACCATCTCCCCTCCTGTGTGTGTGTCAGTTGTGTGCATTCCCTCTGTGCGTGTCTCCTATAGTGTGTGTGTGTGTGTGTGTGTGTGTGTGTGTGTGTGTGTGTGTGTGTGTGTGTTAATTGTGCATGGCCCCTCCTATTTGTGTGTTAGTGGTGGGTGAGAGAAGCGTGCCACTGTGGAGATCACCTGCAATTAAATTTGCTAGCCAGGCACTGGAAGTGTGACAGCTGGGACACGGAATGAGGAACCACCCAGAGCAGCATCAGGTCAGCGACAGCAGTGCTGTGGGGTGTGCAGTGGGTGGTTGGGGGAAAGGAGCTGGCTGCATTGCTGGCTCCCTATGGTAGTGTCAGTGCTGGATTCCAGGCCCACTTCTTCCTGCCACTACTCCCTGCTTCCCACTACTACCCCCATCCTGCCCCCTGATCCTCACTACTACCCTTCCCAGCCTGTCCCCTTCTTTCCAACTCCTCTTAATCTGCCCCCTACTTCCCACTACTATTCTTAGCCTGCCTCCTGCTGCCCGCTGCTACTTCCATCCTGCTCCCCACAACTACTACTCCTAGCCTGTTCCCCCTGATGTGCCATCCTGCCCTCTGTTCCATAATACTACTCCCATTTTGCCCCCACTTCCTACTACTAATCCCATCCTGCCCCCCTGATTCACACTCCCATTTTACCCTTGATTCCCACTCCTAATCCCTTTCTACCCCCTCATTTTAAAATAGGTTGTGTGTGTGTGTGTGTGGGGTGGAGCAATCATTTTGTGCCTAGGGGGGGCCTGACCCTTAAATTCACCACTGCGAGCAGCCAGTGCAATGCACCGGGGCCCACTGCACTTGAGGGGCCCTCAACCAGTGGATAAGTCAGCAGGGCTAATAACGGTGCGCCGCGGCTAGCCACGGGCTAAAGCGAGAAGGTAGGTGGTCTCCTCCCCTTCCTTACCTGCCCCTCCTGTCACCTCACTTTTGCAACTCTGAGCAATGTGTGTGAGCACTGCTGTTACCGACGGCAGGGTGCACTGACAGCATACCTCCCAACTTTCTTCTTCGGGGAAGCGGGACACTCGCGCGGCGAAGCCGTGCGCGCTCCCGAAAAGGGGGGCGTGGCCTACAAAAGGGGGCGTGGTTTAGCGGGAGGACCCGCGATCGCGAGTCACGCCCCCATTTTCGTCACTGAGGGGGCATGCCCTGCGCTCTGTGAGCCGCTGGCATGCCTCCTCTCCCTCTGTCTGCACTGAATAGACGCTGTGCGCATGCGCACAGCGTCTATTCACCGCTGCTCTGCTAAGCAGGGCAGCGGGTGACAGAGACTCCCAACTGCCCCCCCCCCCCCCCACCGCGGGACACTGCTGCCCGCGGGTGGGACAGCGGGACAGTCCCCAAAAAACGGGACTGTCCCGCGAAAATCGGGACAGTTGGGAGGTATGTGACAGTGGAGCAAGTCAGGGCACAACCCAGAGGTGGTGATGAAGTAAGACCGGTGTATTACCTTTACACTGTGGTCCGCTTTCTAACTTATGCAGCTTATGCGGAGCCTTCACAGCTGCAGGTGTAATTACATGTGCAGTCAGTTAGGATCAGGGATTCTGCAGAGGTGCGTTTTCCTTCTGCACCTTCTGACTTGGATTATATAAGAAAGAACTGGGGACACAAGTTAAATATTTAAGAGGGGGGAAGGGTCACAAGTTAAATATATAAAGGGTGCAGGGGTGCAATGTGAATAAGAATGTGCTACTGTGTGGTGAAACGGGGGTACTATTACGTGGCCATGCCCCTTCTGTGTGAGACCACACCCTTTTCTTTGAAACACACCAGAGGTGTGCGCTGTCCCTTTGTTAAATATGGGAGGGCGCAAATTTAGAGTTTGCAGGGGGGCGCCAAACACCCTAGCACCGGCCCTGGGTGGATGGCTGGAGCTATTAGCGCTGATAGCCATTCACTGTATAAAAGCATGTGGTGAGACAGTATGGGACAGCAGGGGGAAGTTATGTTTTTTTTAAATATTTGTTTATTCTCATGAATGGGTGGGTAGGAGTCCTAGTGCATTGCTTTGTCAGGGCCTGCAGTGCTATTAAGACAGCCCTGATAATGTACACATTTTGATGGAGCAAGTTTATTTAAAACAGAGAATGTGTCATGGAGCTTGTTGCTAAGCGCACACAGTGTACAAAGCAAGTTTACATGCACCATTCAGTAGTGTATTTCATCTACATCAACATATGTTGCTTTGAAATGTATGTCTAAAATAAAAATGCTGTATCTTTCTTTTATTTATATATATATATATATATATATATATATATATATAAGAAAAAGAAAAAGAATGGAGGGCGCAATCGTGAGTAGTAAATCACAAATAGTTTTTACTGACACGTATCAACTCACATACATTTCAATAAAGGGTAACCGGTGCAATGAAGAAAACCAATGTAGCCTCTGGATTGCTAACACTGGTGAACGCCGCTGCTCCTCTGATCCCACAGTCACTGTAATATCCAGCTCCACGGACCTCACAACACAGACCTCACTCCGGTGCTCCGGTATTCAGGTCAAGAGTGTCACGTCGCACGTCCTGCTGGCCACGCCCAACGCGTTTCGTCACACGTATACCATATAAGTTGCACGGGTTCTGGGTTTATTGTATTTTGTAACCTTAACGTACTTGAAAAGAGTGGATTTATATGTATCCTCACAATTTTCCAAAACCGATTAATATAAAGATAATAAATTTATTATTGTATTAAATGTATGACAATAAATCTCCCATTTATTTGGGTAGACTGAAAAAAAGTTATTATCAAATTGATACAAAATGTACAGTAGTGTAAACTCATTTGATTAAATTTGGTACAGACCCCTGACCGACTAATATACAGTATTGATAAAGGGGGTGGGATAAGTATGCAAAGTTGGTCATCATGGGCCTGATTCTGAGATCAAAAAACAAAAAAGAGCAAGTAACTTTACAAGTGGACAACCATGTTGAACTGCAAGGAGTGGAAATACATTTATTATTTTGTCATGCGAACACTGGATGATTTTGCATGTAGCCAACAATTACTGAGCAGCTTTATTTTTACACTGCAATTTGTATTTGTGTTTACACACATCCCTCTCAAATCTAACTATATCCCAAGCGCAATGCAATATGGTTTTGCCACTGTGCGCTGGCAGTATCAGACTGGGACATAAAGAGCCTGCTGAGGAAAAGCAGTGTAGGGGCATATACTTGGGGGTGTGGCCAGCATCCAGAGGGGATGTGGCCAGATACCACAGAGGCTTGGCTAACCATTAGAGGTCTGAGGACTTTATAAATGTATAAATACAGGGTGGTCCATAAGTTTATAAACACCCTTACAGTATTAAAAAGAAATGAGTAGGGAAATATTAATCCATTGTCTGCATTTATGGTATGAGAATGGAGAATACTTTTTAGTTTATATCACCAGTATATTGGTCATCTTGAAGTTAGCCATCTTGGATGCAACTCTAATTTTTAATTGGTAGTCATGTGTCAAATGAAACAGATACAGTATTTCATAAGAAACACAATGGTGTTCTTTGTATTAACTTATTTTTATTTATTCTCAAGTTTTAATGAGTTTTCTTTTGCAGGTTGTGACATTAATTACAATAGCACTAATACAAACAGAATGTGTTAAGATTGTCTTGATATATGGAGCATGAAGCACACATTCTCCATTGAAAATTATTTCAACCAACATAACCCAAATAAGTCACCCATTACTCACAGTGCAGTTGCCAAAATCCATGCCAAATTGAAAGTAAACAGATCAGTTGCAGATAAACCAAAAACTGCTACAGATGAAGCAACAACAACTGCTGTGCTAGCACCACTTTCAAAGAGCCTACAACGTAGCACTCGTCATCTGTCTTGTGAATGTGGGGTTAGTCTTCTGCCCATTTTGAGAATTTTGTCTACACATACAGTAAATGGCACCCCTACAAGATTGAGTTGTTGTAATACCTGATTGAGGATGATCCAGACCGTTGGGTGGATTTTGCCCACTGGGTAACACAGCAACTTCAACTGAACCCTCATTTTCCACACCAGGTATTGTTTAGTGATGAGGCAAATTCCTTCATCAATGGTGAGGTAAACAAAAAGAACCAAAGGTACTTGTCAGAAACAAACCCTCACTGGATAGATGCCCGTAGGGTTGTAGCCTTGGCAAAACAGTTGGTATGGTGTGAAGCATTAACAGCATGTTACAAGAAGTTGTTAGATGAAGAGATTTTTCCATCATTGTTATCAGAGGATGGGTCATAACCTTATTTCTTCCAGCAAGATGGTGACCCACCTCATTATGGGCTCATTGTCAAGGATTGTCTTGATGTGAAGTTTTCCTAATGGTGGATTGGCCATAGGGGACCAGTCAAGTGGCCACCAAGATCCCCATATTTAACTCCATGGTTTTTTTTTTCTACAGGGTGACCTGAAGGAACATAATGTGTTTATGCTCTGAAGATACTAGATTGTTATCACCTGCAACAACAAGCTGTTGATACTTGTGCTCAGATTCAGCAAGACATGTTGGTCAAGATTAATCAGAAGTGGGGAAAGAGAATATTTTAACACTGCAACATGGTTTACAGCACTTCAAGCATATCCCATAAATGTTATGTTAAAATTTGAGAATAAATAAAGATACATTAAAATGAAGAACACCATTGTTTTTCTAATGAAATTCTGCATATGTTTCATATGTCACATGACTACATACCTAATGAAAAAATACAGTTGCATCTAAGATAGCTGACTTTAACATGACTACCATAATGATGACATACCCTAAAAAGGTTTCCCCCACTCCCACATCAAATGTGTAGACAGTGGAATTATACTTTCACTCATTTCCTTTTTATAAGAGTGTATCCACACTTATAGACCACCCAGGATATATATATATATATATATATATATATATACACACACACTGTTAAAAAAATAAAGGGAACACTAAAATAACACATCCTAGATCTGAATGAATGAAATATTCTTCTTAAATACTTAATACTGGATTTGGAGTCACCCTCAAAATTAAAGTGGAAAAACACACTACAGGCTGATCCAACTTTGATTTAATGTCCTTAAAACAAGTCAAAATGAGGCTCAGTAGTGTGTGTGGCCTCCACGTGCCTGTATGACCTCCCTACAACCCACACAAGTGGCTCAGGTAGTGCAGCTCATCCAGGATGGCACATCAATGCGAGCTGTGACAAGAAGGTTTGCTGTGTCTGTCAGCGTAGTGTCCAGAGCATGGAGGCGCTACCAGGAGACAGGCCAGTACATCAGGAGACGTGGAGGAGGCCGTACGAGGGCAACAACCCAGCAGCAGGACCGCTACCTCCGCCTTTGTGCGAGGAGGAACAGGAGGAGCACTGCCAGAGCCCTGCAAAATGACCTCCAGCAAGCCACATATGTGCATGTGTCTACTCAAACGATCAGAAACAGACTCCATGAGGGTGGTATGAGGGCCCAACGTCTACAGGTGGGGGTTGTGATTACAGCCCAACACCGTGCAGGACGTTTGCCATTTGCCAGAGAACACAGAGATTGGCAAATTCGCCACTGGCGCCCTGTGCTCTTCACAGATGAAAGCAGGTTCTCACTGAGCACATATGACAGACGTGACAGAGTCTGGAGACGCCAAGTAGAACGTTCTGCTGCCTGCAACATCCTCCAGCATGACCGGTTTGGCAATGGGTCAGTAATGGTGTGGGGTGGCATTTCTTTGGGGGGCCGCACAGCCCTCCATGTGCTCGCCAGAGGTAGCCTGACTGCCATTAGGTACCGAGATGAGATCCTCAGACCCCTTGTGAGACCATATGCTGGTGCAGTTGGCCCTGGGTTCCTCCTAATGCAAGACAATGCTAGACCTCATGTGGCTGGAGTGTGTCAGCAGTTCCTGCAAGATGAAGGCATTGATGCTATGGACTGGCCCACCCGTTCTTCAGACCTGAATACAATTGAGCACATCTGGGACATCATGTCTCGCTCCATCCACCAATGCCACGTTGCACCACAGACTGTCCGGGAGTTGGCGGATGATTTAGTCCAGGTCTGGGAGGAGATCCCTCAGGAGACCATCCGCCACCTCATCAGGAGCATGCCAAGGCATTGTAGGGAGGTCATACAGGCACGTGTAGGTCAAACACACTACTGAGCCTCATTTTGACTTGTTTTAAGGACATTACATCAAAGTTGGATCAGCCTGTAGTGTGTTTTTCCACTTTAATTTTGAGGGTGACTCCAAATCCAGACCTCCATGGGTTAATAAATTTGATTTCCATTGATAATTTTTGTGTGATTTTGTTGTCAGCACATTCAACTATGTAAAGAACAAAGTATTTAATAAGAATATTTCATTCAATCAGATCTAGGATGTGTTATTTTAGTGTTCCCTGTATTTTTTTGAGCAGTGTATATATATATATATATATATATATATATATATATATTACCACATTACTGGACAAACTGAAAAACTAGGGGCCAAAGCCTCCAAAATTGTACCCTCTTCTCCATTTTCAGGGATTAAGATAATCTCAGATTTAATGCTGGGATGCAAATAAACTGGTGTATACCAAAGGATCAAGATTGGATATTTTCCCCTCCACGGAGTCTGGAGACTTATTTTGTGAAAATATCATGGGTTTCTTTTTTTCTTTTTTTATTGCAGTTTTATTTACATATTTTGTGGTTGATGCCTTATTTTTGTTTCTCACAGCTCTCAGTTATATGCATGTGAGCATACCTGTGTGTCCCAGTTACATGCATGTGAGCATACCTGTGTGTCTTTTTTATTTGATTAATATTTTATTTTTAAATAAAGCAGCCCCTTAGATATTTTAGCAGCCTCTCCTGAGCCCCCACAACAGCCCCAGATGGGGAAAGTTGAGTTCAGGAGGGTTCGGTAAAGTACTAAGCATGACTGCAGTAAAAAAAAATTGTTACTGAGCCCCTGCCCTAGTGGAGCTTACCACTCTACCGTCCAAACTCATTTCATACTATAAATAGGACTGTGGGAGGAAACAATGCTGAACTCTGTGCCCACAGCATGCCTCAGCCTGACAAGCCATGCATATTCCTGGCTATAAGCCACCATGAGACTCCATACTGGGCCTTATTCAGTAACTGTTTGTGCCTTACAGGAGCTTCTGGCCCATCTAGTGATGCAGTGCAATGGAAAGCTTATGCTATGTAAGATGTAATGAAACTCTGTTCTTCTAACACAGCGAGGTCTTGCGATAACCCTACACAGTGTCACGATCCAGGTAATTCCTTATCAGTATTTACCTTCCAAATGCCTCCTGAGACTGTCCCAGTGTTCCAAGCCTGGATTCCATCTGCACTGTCTGCATGCAGCACGCTGCATCTCATTGTCTCAAAACTCTTCACTGTGATTCTGGCAGCTTCATGGTTAAAGCTCACATGCAAGTTACAAACAATCTTTCCCTCCAAAAGCAAACATGGGCGCAGCCATGTTTGCTTTCATCACATGTTGCTTTTCAGCCTATCAGCTGCACTCTGGTTTCTACCTAATTACCCAGCAGCTGCACTCTAGACTGTGCTTAATCAGCCAGCCAATCCCTGTTTCCCAGCTGGTATAAATATCTTGTTCCTGGGTTGGAAAGATTGTCAGTGCTTCAATTGTTTTCAGTGATTCCAGTGTGCAGTTCTCCCATGGACTTTCTCTGCAGTGCAGCCTGACTCTTCAGTGTCTCAACATTGCACCCTGTGACTGGTGGTTTTCCGCCATCGATCCCAAGTAACCATCGGTGTTCCGCCATCGATCCCCAGTAACCATCGGTGTTCCACCATCGATCCCAAGTCACCATCGGTGTTCCGTCATCGATCCCAAGTCACCATCGGTGTTCCGTCATCGATCCCAAGTCACCATCAGTGTTCCACCATCGATCCCAAGTCACCATCGGTGCTCTGTCATCGATCTCTAGCATCACCAGTGTTTCTGCATCTGATCTTCCATTACACTGGTATCTGACACCATTTCACAGCTCACCACCTGTGTCGGTTCTATCCGGCATATCCCGACAGTTCAGTCATCAGCTTCTGTTTCCCTTCAGCTAACCAGTGCATCGGTGTTGGTAAGGAAATATCATCTCCAAGTCCTTCAAGACTGTGCTTAATTAAACCACACCTAGAGACTGCCTATATGCACTCCTGGGAACTGTGACTTATATGCTGTTCTTAATATTGCTAACTGCCGACATATGCTTGTGAGCTGAGTTTCAATAAAACCTTTGAACTTTCCTTTGTTGTCGTGGTCACGCCTTCGGGCATCTGTGGTAAAGGTTCCCTGCATGTCTAAGAACTCTGTACTGCTTCCCAGGTTCACATATACCTCTGCCCCTACAATTGAGGCTTCCCCTGGTCAGTACCAGCCCTCAGTTGTGACAGTAAGCACTGACCTAATGGATCCGGCCGGAGACCAGGTCCAAGCGACCAGGCCGATGCAAGAACTTGCAGCCTGCCTTGAACGTCAGGAGACTGCACAGGGCCATGTGATCCGCTGTCTCCAGGACCTCTCCTCTCGGCTGGATGGAATACAAGTAACCCTCCGTGGTTCAGGGGCGTCCAGTGTGCCGACTGCAGTACCTTTGGTGGTATCCCCACCCACCATTCCCGTTTCTGCTCCTTGTCTCCATTTACCGACACCTGCCAAGTTTGATGGTACCCCAAAAGCCTGTCGGGGTTTCCTAAATCAGTGTGAGATATATTTTGAGTTACAGCCTGGCAGTTTCACAACTGACCGCACCAAGGTTGCTTACATCATCTCCCTCCTCAGTGGCTCCGCCCTCGATTGGGTATCACCTCTATGGGAGAAGTCTGTTGCCCTGCTCTCTTCATATGCAGACTTCGTGGCAACCTTCAGGCGCATCTTTGATGAACCAGGTCGTGTGACCTCTGCCTCCTCTGATATCCTCAGGCTACGTCAGGGGACACGAACAGTCGGTCAATATCTCGTACAGTTCCAGATCCTAGCGTCCAAACTTTTCTGGAATGATGACCCTCTTTACTCAGCCCAAGAAGCGATGTCTGTGTCTACAACCCAAGAAGGGGCTTCTGTGTCTACAGCCCAAGAAGGGGCGTCTGTGTCTACAGCCCAAGAAGGGGCGTCTGTGTCTACAACCCAAGAAGGGGCGTCTGTGTCTACAGCCCAAGAAGGGGTATCCAATGTTCAAGCTCTAGTAGGGGCATATGAGTCTTCTCAAAAAGGAGTTTCTGATCTGTCAACCCCAGGAGGGGTGCTGGAGAAAACAACCCTGAGAGAGGTGTCTGATTCGTCAACCCCAGGAGGGGTCACCGAAATTTCAGCCCCAAGGGAACTATCCAGAGCCAAGTTCCCAGATGGAAATTTTTGTGCTACAGATGCAGTTATGAACTCCTGTTTGCCATCTTCAGAGAGCACCACCCTGTTGGCATCCAGCATGGACCAGGTCCAGGATGGTCTAACTGAACACTCAGATACCACTCATTCCGGTTCTAACCAGATTCTGACTCTTTCAGTTCCAGCTGATTCAACGGTCTCCAAACTCAATCCTGTCCTATCCGTCGGCCCAAAGTCTCCGTTGGTCTCAGCCGGTTCAAGTTTGTATGGACTCAATCTGGTCTCGTCCATAGGTCCAGTACAGTCTCCTCTGGTTCCAGCCAGTTCAAGTTCATCAGGATTCAATCTAGATTCTTCCGTTTGTTCAGGTAAAGAACTTATAAGAAGTGTCCTGGGGCCACTCCTAAAGGAGGGGGTGCTGTCACGATCCAGGTAATTCCTTATCAGTATTTACCTTCCAAATGCCTCCTGAGACTGTCCCATCTGCACTGTCTGCATGCAGCACGCTGCATCTCATTGTCTCAAAACTCTTCACTGTGATTCTGGCAGCTTCATGGTTAAAGCTCACATGCAAGTTACAAACAATCTTTCCCTCCAAAAGCAAACATGGGCGCAGCCATGTTTGCTTTCATCACATGTTGCTTTTCAGCCTATCAGCTGCACTCTGGTTTCTACCTAATTACCCAGCAGCTGCACTCTAGACTCTGCTTAATCAGCCAGCCAATCCCTGTTTCCCAGCTGGTATAAATATCTTGTTCCTGGGCTGGAAAGATTGTCAGTGCTTCAATTGTTTTCAGTGATTCCAGTGTGCAGTTCTCCCATGGATTTTCTCTGCAGTATAGCCTGACTCTGCAGTGTCTCAACATTGCACCCTGTGACTGGCAGTTACCCGAGACCGGCTTCCAGCTTCTAGCTACCAGCGGTGCTCTGCCCTGCCAGTAACCATCGGTGTTCCACCATCGATCCCAAGTAACCATCGGTGTTCCGCCATCGATCCCCAGTAACCATCGGTGTTCCACCATCGATCCCAAGTCACCATCGGTGTTCCGTCATCGATCCCAAGTCACCATCGGTGTTCTGTCATCGATCCCAAGTCACCATCAGTGTTCCACCATCGATCCCAAGTCACCATCGGTGCTCTGTCATCGATCTCTAGCATCACCAGTGTTTCTGCATCTGATCTTCCATTACACTGGTATCTGACACCATTTCACAGCTCACCACCTGTGTCGGTTCTATCCGGCATTTCCCGACAGTTCAGTCATCAGCTTCTGTTTCCCTTCAGCTAACCAGTGCATCGGTGTTGGTAAGGAAATATCATCTCCAAGTCCTTCAAGACTGTGCTTAATTAAACCACACATAGAGACTGCCTATATGCACTCCTGGGAACTGTGACTTATATGCTGTTCTTAATATTGCTAACTGCCGACATATGCTTGTGAGCTGAGTTTCAATAAAACCTTTGAACTTTCCTTTGTTGTCGTGGTCACGCCTTCGGGCATCTGTGGTAAAGGTTCCCTGCATGTCTAAGAACTCTGTACTGCTTCCCTGGTTCACATATACCTCTGCCCCTACAATTGAGGCTTCCCCTGGTCAGTACCAGCCCTCAGTTGTGACACGCAGCCCTTAGGAAAAGAAGATCCCTGTACAACATATGCACATCTTCTAAATAAATAATCCCAAAATGTGGAACATCAATAATAAATCAAAATTAAGGTTGACTAATTGGAGCCATTCATTTGAGTGAGTCCCTAACATAAAGTAATTGAGAAGACCCTCTCTCTAATGCTCCGGCAGAAAATATCACTTTTACCTCTCCAGCAGTTGCACTGGATTATGATTCAGTAACACTGACTTTGGACACAAATGTGGTCTCTCCCCACTTTATTTAAAAACACTGGCAATTTCCATTTCCACTTTTGCGGCTAGTTTTCACAAATCTGTTTGTGATGTTGAGGCTTGTTTCATATCTGCTCTATGCTTTCATATAAACCTAGGATCAAGTACAGCAGCACCCCTGGATTTATTCATCATAGGCTACACCCCTGGAGAATTACACAACACAGCAGACAGGCAGAAACACCCCTGGACATAAATGGCACTGGGGCAGCACCCCTGGACTGATGGGGTAGAGGGACAGCACCCCATATAGGGAAGCACCCCAGGAATGATGTGGCAAAGAAAAGATATAAAAGATGGAACTGTCCATGGGCCCACCAACCCTTATGTTGTATAAACAAGACATGCACACTTTAACAAACCAATCATTTCAGCAATAGGGTCTGCCACATGACTGTCGCTAAAATGATTGGATTATTTGGGCCCCCACAATAAAAAAGCAATTATACTCTCCTTGCACAAACTCTCCAGTGGCAAGATGTCGTCCTCATCCTCAGATCAACCCCACTTCAGTGTTTACATCCACATCCTCACTGATAAATAATATTCAAACAAAACCACATCATTTAGGTGTTAGTGGACTTCTTTTGCTATTACCCAAAGTTTCTGAACTTTACAATGACTTATGAATGCGCTGCAGGTGACGGATAAGGGAGGATGCTCCTAGGTGGTTAACGTCCATACCCCTACTTATTATGGATTGACAAAGGCAACAGATGGTTTGACACCTGTTGTCCGGATTTGTGGAGAAATAATTCCACACCAAAGAAGTGGCTTTTTTGGTATTTTGCCCAGGCATGACAAAGGGCTTTTTCATCCCATGGCCAACAACTGTCTCAACAGGTGCCTTATTCAAAGAAACGCCATCACCATCTAAATCCTTATAATCAACTTTCTCTGCAGTGCCCATTACACCCATATACTCCTCATGTGACACTCTGACATAGATATCCAATTAACTTGTATTTATGGGGATATATGTGGCTATATAGCTACTATCACCCATATACAACCTGGGTGAGACACCTAAATTTTCCCTAAAAGGAACCCTCACTTCTCACTAGCCGGCACAGTGCAGCTGAAGGTGTTAACAGCTTCCCCTTGCTTAGGTTGCTAGGCAATGCCAGCAACCAAAGGACAGCAACTTGTGGAGTGCTTGACCCAGGTGCAGACCTGCAGAGCAGGAGGAATCGATGCTGCTGATTGGGTGGTGCAGAGTGGGAAGAGTAGGAGGCAGGGTTACCTTCTGAGGTGATTGCTGAGGAGTATCCTGAGGTGACAGGGAGAGAGAGACGCTGTGAGGAGTGGTGCCCTGAGGTACCAGCACAGAGAGTGATGCTGCGATGAGGTGATGCTGAGGAGACACACTGTGGAGAGCAGAGCCTCTTCACTGAGAAGACGCGCTGTGCAGAGCTGAGCTGCCTGCTGCAGTGAGAAGGCCTGGCCTGAGGAGAGCCGCTGAGAGGAGCAGAAGCACAGGAGCTGGTGTGTTGTGACCCTGTTGCTGGAAACGGGGAGACTAATGCAGCTTAGGAGACGCATTGGGCGCTGGAGTGTACAACAGGAGCGGGTGAGCAGAAAGCTAAGGGATGGAGAGGAGATGGCGGTGAATTGTGTCATAGAGAGCAGCATATCGCAGGTACTTCAAGTTTAGCCAAAACCTACTGAGTTAGTTAGCCTATCACCTAGGTGACAGCCTTCCCCCTGCACCCTTTAGTCTAGCTCACGGTAGGACTTATCAGGCATAGACACTTTTTATTTTAGCTACACCAGAGCATCGTACACTAATCCTGAAGGAGAAGACATTTATACCTGCTAAACAGTGGGAGATCAGGCAGCATAAGGGACAGCAGCTATACACAGTGTTTTAGTCAGGCTGACTTCTTCATTGCTAAAAGATATTAGACTTCTTTACATGCTACTGTCTGCCTGTACCTCTCTCTGCTGCTTGAACTGTGAACATTTGCTGTCCTAAATAATAGAGAACACAGTTTCCTGGCTTCTAATTAAAGGACTTGCTTGATCTGAGTAAATTATTCCTGTCCCTATAAACAAGTAATCTGCCCAACTGCCTGCTGCCCATTGACTTACTGCTCTGCCTCGCATGCTTGCTTATTGCTTCCAAACTGAAATGTGTACCTCACAACTTTTGCTTCATTCTGCTGCTTAATGATACTGTGAACTTTGTTCCCTTGTACTTCCAGGAGTTGCATCCATATCGCACCACTGTGTGAATGAACTGTGCTATTGCTTTAAGTCATGGCTTAAACTGCTCTTGCTCTTCACTCTGCAAATTAACTTCTGCATGGGCAGGTTACATAAGAAACAGTAAGATGGTATAACACCACCTAATACCTTCCACCCTGTTTTTAGTGCTGTGAATACTGAGTAGGATATCAAGAGTAACAGGACTTCCCTTTCAAGAATTACAGATCTCAACAACAGTGGACTCTGGATAGGTATATGTGAGGTTCAGGGACTGAATTCTGGAGACTTTTAAAGCCACCGCTTGGTGGACTATTACTACATTGCATTCAATTTATGAACGTAGTGGTTAATTACATGATATTGTATACTGAACTGGTAATGACATCGTTGTACTTGTTATACATTGGGAGTTGTGAATACTTTAATGGTTGATCATTTAGCTGCAACACATTTAATGCAGTTACTTTCACAGCAGTGACCAGTTTCCTGAATAATAAAGTATATGTCACCGTCCTAACGTGTGGTTACTATTGTATTTGGTCCACTGGAATTTTGGTTCCGCGTTCATCTGCCTAGAGTTCTAGCAGTTAGGTCCATTTAGAGAGGTAACTCCAGGCGAAGAATCCAGGTATGTCCACCTGCACCTGCACAACACATCCTCAGTACTTACCTGTTACAACTTGACATCCACAAACAGGATTCAGGATGTTGGATCCAGAGGAACCTCAGACGCCCTCATCAACTACAGTCCGAAGGAGGTTACCCGCTTCAGCAGGCCAGTCACCTCAGCTGCATCATCACAGGCTGCACCAATCACGATGCCTTATTAATTTGGGGCCCCATGGCTTCCCATATACTCGGGAGATACTAAGATATCTGGCATGAGTTCTTTTAAAGAATATAAAAAAAATTAAGATCTATGTTCAGGTTGTACCCCCGCAATGAGGAACAAAAAGTAAAGGGCATAACATCATTGGACAGCTAAAAGGTGCAGCATTGAGGGAAGTAAGATCTTGGTCTGATTAGGAGCGAATGACATCTGATGGCATCTTGAAAACGTTGGCCGGTATCTTCAACTTACAGACAATTGCAGAGTTAAAGGGTTGTCTGTATGCCCGGAAGCAACAACCACAGGAGTCTCTACAAGAGTTCGCACTGGGACTACAAGAAGCAATGTGGGATATACAGGCCAGAGATACAAGAGAGGCTGAGGAAGCAGATGAGACTATGATAAATGTATTCATAGAAGGAGCTAGAGGGGAAGCAACAAGAGCCCAGTAGCAGATGTGGAGGCGGCAAAACCCTGTTTGCACTTTTTCAGAGTTCAAGGAGGCGATGATGGACATTTTAGGCATTAATCAAAATATAGATGTCGAGTATGGAACTATATCAGAACCAATTGAGAGTGGGGTGCCCGAAGACTCACAATTAAGTCCAATGGCGGAACCCTTCATCTCAAGAGGAACCGCCATGCAACAGTTACAAGTTGGTCAAGACCAGGTGGGGGCACTCACCAGTGTCATCCACGAGATGATGAAAGAGCTAAAAGAAATATGTCTGGAACAGGCTGAAGCTAAAAGCAAGGAATGGCACCGGGATCAAGGTGGAAAAGAACGACAGAGGTGGGATGTGCCCTGCGGATTGGGGCGACACCCCACAGATCAATTTGATGCCCAAGGAAGACCTATATGCAGGCGGAGCAAACATAGTGGGCAGATTGTGAGACAGTGTCCCAATGATCCTTTAAATGACTTGACCCCAAGGCAAATGACCGACCCTCGGGAGGAGATGCATCACTAGGTTAATTAAAGCCGGGGCCTAGATATGTCGGAGAGTGACCCTACCTCAAAATTCAAGTTAATGGACTGGAGGTAGCTGCTCTTCTGTACACAGGCTCACAGGTGACGATGATCCAACTTGCAGAATTTCAGAGACACTGGGATGAATCTGAAATAGTAAGCCCACCGAGTACCTGGTTACACCTATTGGCCAGTAATGGACTGCAAATCAAGTTCTGCGGCTACTGGGAGGATGACCTTACTATCGGCAAGGCTAACATGGAGTGGCAAGGGTGTCTGCTCACCACTACATATGATGAATATTTACCTCCAGTCATCTTAGGGATGAACGTGTTGAAGAACTGTCCAGATGCATTGGTGGAGGCTCTTACACTGGAAATGCGGTCTACAGCCCCGATGGAGCTGAAGACTCTACAGCAGACAGTCAGGTTGCTGGAGGGGCAAAAGAGATTCACCATACAAGGGGAGAAGTTCGAAAGATGAGAATCACTGATCGTCAACACGTCATCCTGCGACCAAATTATGAGCACATAGTGTGGTGTAATACCCAGATTTGCCATGGGGGGTAAGATTATTAGGCAATCCTAGAACCCTGCGACTTTGATGCACAGCAACCATTCTCGGTGGCACGAACGCTGGCTAAAGTGACACGTGGAAGAGTACCTGTCCGGATATTAAAACCACATAGCTATCCAATCCAATTGTTTTGACACTATCCGGTGGCTAAAGTAATTATTGTAGACTTTCAAGATGTCCTTGGCGAGGCTCTACCCAAGATTCCCAAGGTAGGAGTGGCTGGACAGACCAGTATGACCACTGGTGAGGTTTCATGGTGGAGTGAAGTACAGATCGGTGGCACAGATACTTCGGAGAGTCAGCATGAGGGCGTACTTCAGGTTGTGCGCAAGAATGCCGAAGCCTTTAGTCAGCAGCCGTCAGACTTCGGGAAGGCAGAGGGAGTACAACATCACATCCCTACTGGAAGTAACCCGCCAGTTAAGGAGAGACACAGGCCTCTACCACCAGCCATGTTCCCAACCAGTGAGAAATATGATACATGAGATAAAGGAAGCTGGTGTGATATGTGAGAGCCGTAGTCCATGGGCAGCACCGTTAGTGATTGTGCAGAAAAAATATGGTAGCCTCAGATTCTGGATCGACTACCGAAAACTGAACGCGGTGATGCACAAAGATGCTTATCCACTGCCCAGATAGAGGAGTCATTGTCAGCACTTAAGATAGCTCATCTCTTGACCTGATGAGTGGATAAGACTGCGTTCACGACCCCCATGGGCCTTTTCGAGTTTGACCGCATGCCATTCGGGCTTTGCAATGCTCCTGCCACCTTTCAACGAGTTATGGAGCACTGTTTGAGGCACAGGAACTTCGAGATGGTCCTGTTGTATCTTGACGACGTCATCATATTCTCGAAGTCCTATGACGAGCACTTGAAATATCTGGAAGAAGCAGGCTGTATTCCTAGGGGAGGAGGAGGCTGGGATCCAAGACTGCGTCAGGGAGGTTGCCTGCAGTCAGGTATGCGGGGACAGCATGAGTGGCGCTGGGCAGTGGAGGCAGTGGGATGCTGCGGGATGTGGTAATAAGCCCTTAGGCTTATATATGGTATTACCATAAAAGCTAGTGATACCCTCCGCATCAAAAAGTGATTGGTCGGGGGTTAGTACATTTGAGAATGCAGTAGAAAAAAAACAAAACAGTGTTTTTACCACATATTTCTTTTAGTTTATCCCGCCCTAATTGAGAACTTGCTAATTGTAACTTGGTATTACTGACAGTTCTTACTCACTCTGGCTAAATTAGTCATCAATTGATAATCTGGCGTCAGTTATAGGAGTGTTATTGCTGCAACCACCATGATCCTGCTATTTGCAGCTCCTGCAGGACTCTTGCTGGTTTTTATAGCTCAATATTTCGGTATGTTTATTTTCCATTAGGACTGCTAGTTAGTTACCATAAATCTGAGTCAGGCTTATGGGCTCTATACGTTAGTTACACATTATTCTTTTATATATTTTGTTCAATAAGTATTGTAGGTAATAAAACAGTCCTCATCCATTTTAACCACCAACCTTATGTGCATGGTAATCAGTCTGGATTCTTTACATATTTTTTTACTATACATGTAACTATGTTGGCAGGAAAAGTATAGTGTGTGACCATTCCTATATTTATGAATCATGACAGATAAAGTATTCATAATAGATACAAATGTGCACATCGCTAAATGTCTTATAGGCCATACACACTTTGCCGATGTATGAACGAGAAATTGTTCATATCTTTCAGTGTGTAGTTACCAAAGATGAACGATGCACGGCCCCACGATTGTTCATCGTTGTTGCTGGCTCATTTACAGTGCCGTAACTAGACATTTTAGCGCTGTGTGCAAGAAACGACATTGGCGCCCCCCATGCAAGATATGGGCAGTGTGCGCCGTAGGCGTGCGGAAAATATATAGGGGCGTGGCTTCATGGGGAAGGGGCGTGGCCACAAAATAATAGCAATTCATACTACGGTGCACAGTAGTCTCCATTATTCAAATTACGCTGCACAGTAGCGCCACTACACCAGGTAGAGCCCCTTTTATACATTACAGCAGACAGCGTCCCCCTTTTTACACATTACAGCAGACAGTCCCCCTTTTTACACATTGCGGCAGCCAGTCCCCCTTTTTACACATTGCGGCAGCCAGGCCCCCTTTTTACACATTGCGGCAGCCAGGCCCCCTTTTTACACATTATGGCAGACGGTGTCCCCCAGAGAGAGAGAGAGAGAGAAAGAGAGAGAGGGATATACTTACCTTCTCCCCGCTAACAGGCTCCTCGTGCTGGCATCTCCCTCTCTGTGCAGGCAGGTGAGAAGGAGGAGGAGGGAGGGGGAGCAGGGAGCCGCAGCAGCGCTATGTCATTGGTAGTAAGCGCCGCTGCAGCATCCCCCTCTCCTTCCGTATTGGTTGCTTGCGCTGCTGTGGATGCTGGGATGGAGGAACCGCATCCCAGCATCCACAGAAGCGCCGGGCAGCCTATACGGAAGGAGAGGGGGATACTGCAGCGGCGCTTACTACCAACGACATAGCGCTGCTGCGGCTCCCTGCTCCCCCTCCACTCCTAGATGGGCCAGGTGTTTGCGTCGGCCTCTTGGGTCGCTTAGCTTAGTCACACAGCTACCTCATTGCGCCTCTTTTTTTCTTTGCGTCATGTGCTGTTTGGGGAGTATTTTTTTGAAGGGCCATCCTGCGTGACACTGCAGTGCCACTCCTAGATGGGCCAGGTGTTTGTGTCGGCCACTAGGGTCGCTTAGCTTAGCCATCCAGCGACCTCTGTGCAAATTTTAGGACTAAAAATAATATTGTGAGGTGTGAGGTGTTCAGAATAGACTGGAAATGAGTGGAAATTATGGTTATTGAGGTTAATAATACCATGGGATCAAAATGACCCCCAAATTCTATGATTTAAGCTGGTTTTTAGGGTTTTTTGAAAAAAACACCCGAATCCAAAACACAACCGAATCCGACAAAAAAAATTCGGTGAGGTTTTGCCAAAACGCGTTCGAACCCAAAACACGGCCGCGGAACCGAACCCAAAACCAAAACACAAAACCCGAAAAATTTCCGGTGCACATCACTAATCTTTACGTACAATTGAATTTTTTTGTTTCTTTTATTATTTTCCGTGCACAATAACATTTCCAGCATTTGTAATTGTGCCTCTCTAACCACTTAATAGATTGCCAATTTTTGGTACCTGTTTTTTAAACCAGCACTAATGCAGCAAGCTTTCTCTACAGTATATGTTAGTATTTTGATGGAACGCAAATTTTAGCATTATTTTTTTTTTTTATGTTGTCACTTATTGCTGGGAAACTCTGGAGTCATTTCGGTTGGAGAGCATTGACTGTCACACTGGTGTATCCTGGCATCTGGGCTTTTGTGCTTGGAGTCACTGGGTGGCATCTGCATTACCCAGAAAATGGGACACAGCACCCAGTACACGGGCCCTCATTCCAAGTTGTTCGCTCGCAAGCTGCTTTTAGCAGCTTTACACACGCTAAGCGCCGCCTACTGGGAGTGAATCTTAGCTTCTTAAAATTGCGAACGAAAGATTCGCAATATACCGTAAAGGCATCTCTGTGCAGTTTCTGAGTAGCTCGAGACTTACTCGGCATCTGCGATCAGTTCAGTGCTTGTCGTTCCTGGTTTGACGTCACAAACACACCCAGCGTTCGCCCAGACACTCCTCTGTTTCTCCAGCCACTCCCGCGTTTTTCCCAGAAACGGTAGCGTTTTTTCACACACTCCCATAAAACGGCCAGTTTCCGCCCAGAAACACCCACTTCCTGTCAATCACATTACGATCACCAGAACGAAGAAAAAACCGTGAGTAAAATACCTAACTGCATAGCAAATTTACTTGGCGCAGTCGCACTGCGGACATTGTGCATGCGCACTAAGCGGAAAATCGCTGCGATGCGAAAAAATTTACAGAGCGAACAACTCGGAATGACCACCCCAGTACTGACATAACCTCACATGGGCAGTACCTGGCTTCAGATGTTCTGGCACAGCACAGGTGAGTTTGATGTTGTTTAATTAACTGTGCTTTGGGCACATATGGCCTAATTCTGAGTTGATCGCAGCAGCAAATGAGTTAGCAGTTGATCAAAACCATGGGGGTAATTCCAAGTTGATCGCAGCAGGATTTTTGTTAGCAATTGGACAAAACCATGTGTACTGCAGGGGAGGCAGATATAACATGTGCAGAAAGAGTTAGATTTGGGTGGGTTATTTTGTTTCTGTGCAGGGTAAATACTGGCTGCTTTATTTTTACACTGCAAATTAGATTGCAGATTGAACACACCACACCCAAATCTAACTCTCTCTGCACATGTTATATCTGCCTCCCCTGCAGTGCACATGGTTTTGCCTAATTGCTAACAAAAATCCTGCTGCGATCAACTTGGAATTACCCCCCATGTGCACTGCAGGGGGGACAGATATAACATGTGCAGAGAGAGTTAGATTTGGGTGGGGTGTGTACAAACTGAAATCTAAATAGCAGTGTAAAAATAAAGCAGCCAGTATTTACCCTGCACAGAAACGAAATAACCCACCCAAATCTAACTCTCTCTGCACATGTAATATCTGCCCCCCCCCCCCCTACAGTGCACATTGTTTTGCCCAATTGCTAACAAACTTGCTGCTGCGATCAACTCAGAATTACCAGAGAAAGGATTGGACAGGTGAATTTGCGCAATTAACTGAAAGTACTGCAGCAAGGACCTCTCATCTGAACAAGCAAACACCTAAGCTTGTAAATATTCTGTAGCAAAAAAGTTTAAGATGATAGGGCTTTGCGCTGTTACCAGAAGGATGTGCTGTACCCCAAATAAATACCACCACTCTCACTTTTACTTTTTCAGTATAGGTGGGATATTCACAATTTATTGGGAACAGATATACATAAAGTGCAAAAGATCTTAAAGCAGTTTTAAAGTGTCACAGTGCACATGCTGCTAAAATTTCATAGCACTAAAATTTAACAATACAAGACTTTAAAAGACATATAAATATAATATAAAAGACATAGAAAAAGACTCCTTATTCTCGTACCCTCTTGGGCTAGTGGTGTGTGCCTTAGTGTGGTGAAATCGGGTCCTGTTTAGGCCGTCCAGCAACACACCACTAAGCTTTGCCCAAATAGTTGGAGAGTCTTTAGGAGTCCACCAAAGTGTTCAGCATCACCAGCATGACGCGTTTCGGATCCTTGTAAATCCTTTTTCAAATGCCATACTGAAAAAGTAAAAGTGAGAGTGGTGGTATTTATTTGGGGTACAGCACATCCTTCTGGTAACAGCGCAAAGCCCTATCATCTTAAACTTTTTTAACTCAGAATTACCCCCATAAATAGTTGCTGTTGCATCCTAGTCAGTATCCCTTGGGAAAGGTAGTCTATAAGGATACACCAAGACAGCTCTTCAGTGATTATTACTACTGTACATATGTATGATGTATCTACCTTCATTGTCATTACATCATGGGAAGAACTAGTTGTTTGTGCTCTTCCCACTTTGATTTATTTTGTGTCTGCTACATGATCTATTAATGAAGTATGTGGACTTTGTAATTTCAATATAACTGTGCTTTTGAATGTAACATTATACATTTTGATACTTTATTACATATGGATGTGCTTTTATCTTCTATTTTTTTGGAAATCTGTTTATGAACCTTGACACTTGAATCTATTTTTGTCCAAATGGGTCAGACCATCTTCAAAATGACAGATCTGGTGGGGTGTTCCCAGAATGCAGTTGTTACTATATACCAAAAAGTGGTCCATGGAAGGGCAACCAGTAAAACGGGTGACAGTGTCATGGGTGCCCAAGACTCATTGATGTATGTGGAGAGCAAAGTCTAATCTACCTGGTCCAATCCCACACTACTGTAGCATTAATTGATGATGGCTTGTGATGGTGTGTGCAAGTGATGATATTGCACAGTTACGTATGTACAAACAAGCTGATTACCCAAACTATGAACAGACAATTTACTTAACCAGTGGTGTTGGTTTATTGAGAGATAGCAGCTGTACTCACTGTTACACAATGCTTCAGCGGAATGGAATGTCATATAGGTCACCAGCCAGTGGGTGTATGTATGCACTGGGTAGTTGTTCAGCAACACTGGAATTGCTGTGGATTGCAGGATATCGCAGTTCTCTATGGATCTGTGAAAGACATGTGTCTTCCACTGTGGTTCTTTAACATAGTCTCTCAAGATGGCCCCTGCAAATGCTCAGTAGAGATCTCAGTGGCCATCTTGGGATAGGGCATGAAGCCTCCCTGGAGAACAGGAAAACTGGTGTCTGAACAATTGCACACTCCTCGTTCAACACTTCTATCGGAAACATACTATCCAATGGGCAATTAGCTCTGGGTGTGGCATAGTACTTGCACATGCAGGAGACATTGACCAACTCTAGAAAGTTGTAGAAAAGTATCTAAAATTTCCAACAGTGCAATTGCCTATTCTCATAATATGTTATTTTGGGATAACAGATTTTTATAGGAGTCCTATAAAATGTAGGCCTCTCTTCTGAATCCCAGCCAACTCATAGAGAATCATGTCAGTTCCAAGGGCACCAAAGTTTGGTATTATGCTGCAAGGGGTGTTGCTTATTGAGAAGAAGCCAATGGCCACACACCCTACAGTGATCAGTAGCATCTCCCCTTTGGGAACTCAACTGGAGGGTAAAATGTTAATGTTGCAATATTGGAAAATTAATGAAACAAGCAGCAGATACATTATATGCTCCTAGACTCTTCCTGGTTCTCTGGGATTTGTCTTAGAATATTTTTTTATTCTGTGCTGACATCTTAGTTTTTTCTTTCATGGTGTCTTTGTCTTTAATATTGTGCATGAACTTTACACTCTTCATCTGTCTTGCAGCTTAAACAGAACCATTGGCAGGCTAATCTCTGGCTATAGCAGAATCCTCCAAATAGTTCTAATAGAGTTGCGATCTTCTCTGAAAGACTGACAGTTTCTTCACTAGTCTAGTATCCTTGTCTTTTAGTGGAGAAGCTATGCCTTTGGTAAAGCAGCTTGCTCTTGGAGCTTCCTAACACTGTATGCATTGTGGGGTGTACTCTCTCTCTCTCTCTCTCTCTCTCTCTCTCTCTCTCTCTCTCTCTCTCCCTCTCTTCCATGCTATCAGGTGGCTATACCCTTACGTTCAAAGTACTCACAAAGATTGTGCTATTTGTTTTCCCTAACAGCTTCAATGTAAAAGTCCTGTGCAGTATCTCTACTTCCCCGAATGTCTCCACTGATTCTAAACAAAGCGCAAGATCTCTTGCTGTGGGTTGCCCTCTCAAACCAAGCAGACTTGCATACATAAAGTATGTCATTTTTTGTAGGTGGCTTCTCTGGAAATGGGTGAAGATCAGAATAAAGCAATGCTTTCCTCTGCCTGATTGTTAGTGGGGTGTGATGTTATTTCTTGTCCACTCACTTTGTTTTTTTTTTGTTCTTGTAATTTTCAGCAACGAAGATTGTGTTTGTTGCACTACTCTAATAGGAATGGCTATCAGAAATTAATAGTTGTCAACATTCGATGTTCCCCATACAATGGAAAAACATTTCAGTGCTAATATTGTGATGTTTGCCCCATCACTTGCTACTTTCTTCTGGCTTTTCCAATGGCTGCTGCAGTCACCAGTAAGAAATGTCCACAGCAGTACTCCTTTGTGTGAACTTTTGATGTCCACTATGCAAGCACATTAACGAACATTATAAACCATGGAATTAATTACCTTACAGTGACTACATGCTATTGTAAGGCATTTTGTGATGCTGGCAATGCTGCCACTATTTGATGCCCCTTGGGTTGTCCATGCTTACCTCTATTAACTCTGTCCCTCATATCACTTAACAATACAGACCTGTCCCTCCCATTCTAGGTAGCAATAAGACCACAGCCAATATTTACTAAGAATTCGAGTTTGTACGTTTTGTGTTTTTTTTTCTAAGTCCCAATCCGGGAATTCACTAAGCACCAATCTCGGCAGTGTTTGGACTATTCGTAATGGTTTGATTTGCAAAGTTCCGAAATACGAATGAATAGACCATCGGTCAAACGCGGCTGTTATTTCATACAATACGGAAATTCACTATTCATTCGTATTTGGGTGTTAGTTTCTGAGTGCTCAATTGCGGTCGTATTTTTTTGCGAATTGGTAAAAAAAGCGTCAAAAAAATAGACCTGCTTTTTTCAATCGTGTTTACATGTGTTGCAACTCAAAAATCAATCACACCTGAATTAGGATGCCTATAAAAGGATGTTAGGCCCATTTCAATACACCTACACTCAGAAATGGCAGCAGGACTGTGGGCCAGTGATCTTTTGTGTCCTGTGGGATTACTCAGACTCAGAAATCAGCCTGTAAGTACTAGAGATGAGCGGGTTCGGTTCCTCGGAATCCGAACCCGCCCGAACTTCATGTTTTTTTTCACGGGTCCGAGCGACTCGGATCTTCCCGCCTTGCTCGGTTAACCCGAGCGCGCCCGAACGTTATCATGACGCTGTCGGATTCTCGCGAGACTCGGATTCTATATAAGGAGCCGCGCGTCGCCGACATTTTCACACGTGCATTGAGATTGATAGGGAGAGGACGTGGCTGGCGTCCTCTCCATTTAGATTAGAAGAGAGAGAGTGAGATTGATTTGAGACAGAGACACTTGATTTACTGGAGCTTAGGAGTACTGTAGAGAGTGCAGAGTTTACTAGTGACTGACCACAGTGACCACCAGACAGTGCAGTTTTATTTAATATAATCCGTTCTCTGCCTGAAAAAAACGATACACAGTGACTCAGTCACATACCATATCTGTGTGCACTGCTCAGCCCAGTGTGCTGCATCATCTATGTATATATCTGACTGTGCTCACACAGCTTATAATTGTGGGGGAGACTGGGGAGCAGTGCCAGTTATAGGTTATAGCAGGAGCCAGGAGTACATATTATTAAAATTAAACAGTGCACACTTTTGCTGCAGGAGTGCCACTGCCAGTGTGACTGACCAGTGACCTGACCACACTGACCACCAGTATAGTTAGTAGTATACTATATTGTGATTGCCTGAAAAAGTTAAACACTCGTCGTGTGACTTGTGTGGTGTTTTTTTTTTTATTCTATAAAAAACTCATTCTGCTGACAGACAGTGTCCAGCAGGTCCGTCATTATATAATATATACCTGTCCGGCTGCAGTAGTGATATATATATATATTTTTTATATCATTATTTATCATCCAGTCGCAGCAGACACAGTACGGTAGTTCACGGCTGTAGCTACCTCTGTGTCGGCACTCGGCAGTCCATCCATAATTGTATACCACCTACCCGTGTTTTTTTTTCTTTCTTCTTTATACATACATACTACATCTCTTTATCAACCAGTCTATATTAGCAGCAGACACAGTACAGTAGTCCACGGCTGTAGCTACCTCTGTGTCGGCACTCGGCAGTCCATCCATAATTGTATACCACCTACCCGTGGTTTTTTTTTCTTTCTTCTTTATACATACATACTACATCTCTTTATCAACCAGTCTATATTAGCAGCAGACACAGTACAGTACGGTAGTCCACGGCTGTAGCTACCTCTGTGTCGGCACTCGGCAGTCCGTCCATAATTGTATACCACCTACCCGTGGTTTTTTTTTCTTTCTTCTTTATACATACATACTACATCTCTTTATCAACCAGTCTATATTAGCAGCAGACACAGTACAGTAGTCCACGGCTGTAGCTACCTCTGTGTCGGCACTCGGCAGTCCATCCATAATTGTATACCACCTACCCGTGGTTTTTTTTTCTTTCTTCTTTATACATACTACATCTCATTATCAACCAGTCTATATTAGCAGTAGAGATGAGCGGGTTCGGTTTCTCTGAATCCGAACCCGCCAGAACTTCATGTTTTTTTTCACGGGTCCGAGCGACTCGGATCTTCCCGCCTTGCTCGGTTAACCCGAGCGCGCCCGAACGTCATCATGACGCTGTCGGATTCTCGCGAGGCTCGGATTCTATCGCGAGACTCGGATTCTATATAAGGAGCCGCGCGTCGCCGCCATTTTCACACGTGCATTGAGATTGATAGGGAGAGGACGTGGCTGGCGTCCTCTCCGTTTAGAATTAGAATAGATTAGAGAGACACTTGATTTACTAATTTTGGGGAGCATTAGGAGTACTCAGTAGTGTACAGTGCAGAGTTTTGCTGATAGTGACCAGTGACCACCACTTTTATTTATAATCCGTTCTCTGCCTGAAAAAAGCGATACACAGCACACAGTGACTCAGTCACATACCATATCTGTGTGCACTGCTCAGGCTCAGGCCAGTGTGCTGCATCATCTATATATATTATATATCTGTCTGACTGCTCAGCTCACACAGCTTATAATTGTGGGGGAGACTGGGGAGCACTACTGCAGTGCCAGTTATAGGTTATAGCAGGAGCCAGGAGTACATAATATTATATTAAAATTAAACAGTGCACACTTTTGCTGCAGGAGTGCCACTGCCAGTGTGACTAGTGACCAGTGACCTGACCACCAGTATATAATATTAGTAGTATACTATCTCTTTATCAACCAGTCTATATTAGCAGCAGACACAGTACAGTGCGGTAGTTCACGGCTGTGGCTACCTCTGTGTCGGCACTCGGCAGCCCGTCCATAATTGTATATACCAGTGACCTAACCGTGGTTTTTTTTTCTTTCTTTATACATACATACTAGTTACGAGTATACTATCTCTTTATCAACCAGTCTATATATTAGCAGCAGACACAGTACAGTGCGGTAGTTCACGGCTGTGGCTACCTCTGTGTCGGCACTCGGCAGCCCGTCCATAATTGTATATACCACCTAACCGTGGTTTTTTTTTCTTTCTTTATACATACATACTAGTTACGAGTATACTATCTCTTTATCAACCAGTCTATATATTAGCAGCAGACACAGTACAGTGCGGTAGTTCACGGCTGTGGCTACCTCTGTGTCGGCACTCGGCAGCCCGTCCATAATTGTATATACCACCTAACCGTGGTTTTTTTTTCTTTCTTTATACATACATACTAGTTACGAGTATACTATCTCTTTATCAACCAGTCTATATATTAGCAGCAGACACAGTACAGTGCGGTAGTTCACGGCTGTGGCTACCTCTGTGTCGGCACTCGGCAGCCCGTCCATAATTGTATATACCACCTAACCGTGTTTTTTTTTTCTTTCTTTATACATACATACTAGTTACGAGTATACTATCTCTTTATCAACCAGTCTATATATTAGCAGCAGACACAGTACAGTGCGGTAGTTCACGGCTGTGGCTACCTCTGTGTCGGCACTCGGCAGCCCGTCCATAATTGTATATACCACCTAACCGTGGTTTTTTTTTCTTTCTTTATACATACATACTAGTTACGAGTATACTATCTCTTTATCAACCAGTCTATATATTAGCAGCAGACACAGTACAGTGCGGTAGTTCACGGCTGTGGCTACCTCTGTGTCGGCACTCGGCAGCCCGTCCATAATTGTATATACCACCTAACCGTGGTTTTTTTTTCTTTCTTTATACATACATACTAGTTACGAGTATACTATCTCTTTATCAACCAGTCTATATATTAGCAGCAGACACAGTACAGTGCGGTAGTTCACGGCTGTGGCTACCTCTGTGTCGGCACTCGGCAGCCCGTCCATAATTGTATATACCACCTAACCGTGGTTTTTTTTTCTTTCTTTATACATACATACTAGTTACGAGTATACTATCTCTTTATCAACCAGTCTATATATTAGCAGCAGACACAGTACAGTGCGGTAGTTCACGGCTGTGGCTACCTCTGTGTCGGCACTCGGCAGCCCGTCCATAATTGTATATACCACCTAACCGTGGTTTTTTTTTCTTTCTTTATACATACATACTAGTTACGAGTATACTATCTCTTTATCAACCAGTCTATATATTAGCAGCAGACACAGTACAGTGCGGTAGTTCACGGCTGTGGCTACCTCTGTGTCGGCACTCGGCAGCCCGTCCATAATTGTATATACCACCTAACCGTGGTTTTTTTTTCTTTCTTTATACATACATACTAGTTACGAGTATACTATCTCTTTATCAACCAGTCTATATATTAGCAGCAGACACAGTACAGTGCGGTAGTTCACGGCTGTGGCTACCTCTGTGTCGGCACTCGGCAGCCCGTCCATAATTGTATATACCACCTAACCGTGGTTTTTTTTTCTTTCTTTATACATACATACTAGTTACGAGTATACTATCTCTTTATCAACCAGTCTATATATTAGCAGCAGACACAGTACAGTGCGGTAGTTCACGGCTGTGGCTACCTCTGTGTCGGCACTCGGCAGCCCGTCCATAATTGTATATACCACCTAACCGTGGTTTTTTTTTCTTTCTTTATACATACATACTAGTTACGAGTATACTATCTCTTTATCAACCAGTCTATATATTAGCAGCAGACACAGTACAGTGCGGTAGTTCACGGCTGTGGCTACCTCTGTGTCGGCACTCGGCAGCCCGTCCATAATTGTATATACCACCTAACCGTGGTTTTTTTTTCTTTCTTTATACATACATACTAGTTACGAGTATACTATCTCTTTATCAACCAGTCTATATATTAGCAGCAGACACAGTACAGTGCGGTAGTTCACGGCTGTGGCTACCTCTGTGTCAGCACTCGGCAGCCCGTCCATAATTGTATATACCACCTAACCGTGGTTTTTTTTTCTTTCTTTATACATACATACTAGTTACGAGTATACTATCTCTTTATCAACCAGTCTATATATTAGCAGCAGACACAGTACAGTGCGGTAGTTCACGGCTGTGGCTACCTCTGTGTCGGCACTCGGCAGCCCGTCCATAATTGTATATACCACCTAACCGTGGTTTTTTTTTCTTTCTTTATACATACATACTAGTTACGAGTATACTATCTCTTTATCAACCAGTCTATATATTAGCAGCAGACACAGTACAGTGCGGTAGTTCACGGCTGTGGCTACCTCTGTGTCGGCACTCGGCAGCCCGTCCATAATTGTATATACCACCTAACCGTGGTTTTTTTTTCTTTCTTTATACATACATACTAGTTACGAGTATACTATCTCTTTATCAACCAGTCTATATATTAGCAGCAGACACAGTACAGTGCGGTAGTTCACGGCTGTGGCTACCTCTGTGTCGGCACTCGGCAGCCCGTCCATAATTGTATATACCACCTAACCGTGGTTTTTTTTTCTTTCTTTATACATACATACTAGTTACGAGTATACTATCTCTTTATCAACCAGTCTATATATTAGCAGCAGACACAGTACAGTGCGGTAGTTCACGGCTGTGGCTACCTCTGTGTCGGCACTCGGCAGCCCATCCATAATTGTATATACCACCTAACCGTGGTTTTTTTTTCTTTCTTTATACATACATACTAGTTACGAGTATACTATCTCTTTATCAACCAGTCTATATATTAGCAGCAGACACAGTACAGTGCGGTAGTTCACGGCTGTGGCTACCTCTGTGTCGGCACTCGGCAGCCCGTCCATAATTGTATATACCACCTAACCGTGGTTTTTTTTTCTTTCTTTATACATACATACTAGTTACGAGTATACTATCTCTTTATCAACCAGTCTATATATTAGCAGCAGACACAGTACAGTGCGGTAGTTCACGGCTGTGGCTACCTCTGTGTCGGCACTCGGCAGCCCGTCCATAATTGTATATACCACCTAACCGTGGTTTTTTTTTCTTTCTTTATACATACATACTAGTTACGAGTATACTATCTCTTTATCAACCAGTCTATATATTAGCAGCAGACACAGTACAGTGCGGTAGTTCACGGCTGTGGCTACCTCTGTGTCGGCACTCGGCAGCCCGTCCATAATTGTATATACCACCTAACCGTGGTTTTTTTTTCTTTCTTTATACATACATACTAGTTACGAGTATACTATCTCTTTATCAACCAGTCTATATATTAGCAGCAGACACAGTACAGTGCGGTAGTTCACGGCTGTGGCTACCTCTGTGTCGGCACTCGGCAGCCCGTCCATAATTGTATATACCACCTAACCGTGGTTTTTTTTTCTTTCTTTATACATACATACTAGTTACGAGTATACTATCTCTTTATCAACCAGTCTATATATTAGCAGCAGACACAGTACAGTGCGGTAGTTCACGGCTGTGGCTACCTCTGTGTCGGCACTCGGCAGCCCGTCCATAATTGTATACTAGTATCCAATCCATCCATCTCCATTGTTTACCTGAGGTGCCTTTTAGTTGTGCCTATTAAAATATGGAGAACAAAAATGTTGAGGTTCCAAAATTAGGGAAAGATCAAGATCCACTTCCACCTCGTGCTGAAGCTGCTGCCACTAGTCATGGCCGAGACGATGAAATGCCAGCAACGTCGTCTGCCAAGGCCGATGCCCAATGGCATAGTACAGAGCATGTCAAAACCAAAACACCAAATATCAGTAAAAAAAGGACTCCAAAACCTAAAATAAAATTGTCGGAGGAGAAGCGTAAACTTGCCAATATGCCATTTACCACACGGAGTGGCAAGGAACGGCTGAGGCCCTGGCCTATGTTCATGGCTAGTGGTTCAGCTTCACATGAGGATGGAAGCACTCAGCCTCTCGCTAGAAAACTGAAAAGACTCAAGCTGGCAAAAGCACCGCAAAGAACTGTGCGTTCTTTGAAATCCCAAATCCACAAGGAGAGTCCAATTGTGTCGGTTGCGATGCCTGACCTTCCCAACACTGGACGTGAAGAGCATGCGCCTTCCACCATTTGCACGCCCCCTGCAAGTGCTGGAAGGAGCACCCGCAGTCCAGTTCCTGATAGTCAGATTGAAGATGTCAGTGTTGAAGTACACCAGGATGAGGAGGATATGGGTGTTGCTGGCGCTGGGGAGGAAATTGACCAGGAGGATTCTGATGGTGAGGTGGTTTGTTTAAGTCAGGCACCCGGGGAGACACCTGTTGTCCGTGGGAGGAATATGGCCGTTGACATGCCAGGTGAAAATACCAAAAAAATCAGCTCTTCGGTGTGGAGGTATTTCACCAGAAATGCGGACAACAGGTGTCAAGCCGTGTGTTCCCTTTGTCAAGCTGTAATAAGTAGGGGTAAGGACGTTAACCACCTCGGAACATCCTCCCTTATACGTCACCTGCAGCGCATTCATAATAAGTCAGTGACAAGTTCAAAAACTTTGGGTGACAGCGGAAGCAGTCCACTGACCAGTAAATCCCTTCCTCTTGTAACCAAGCTCACGCAAACCACCCCACCAACTCCCTCAGTGTCAATTTCCTCCTTCCCAAGGAATGCCAATAGTCCTGCAGGCCATGTCACTGGCAATTCTGACGAGTCCTCTCCTGCCTGGGATTCCTCCGATGCATCCTTGTGTGTAACGCCTACTGCTGCTGGCGCTGCTGTTGTTGCCGCTGGGAGTCGATGGTCATCCCAGAGGGGAAGTCGTAAGCCCACTTGTACTACTTCCAGTAAGCAATTGACTGTTCAACAGTCCTTTGCGAGGAAGATGAAATATCACAGCAGTCATCCTACTGCAAAGCGGATAACTGAGTCCTTGACAACTATGTTGGTGTTAGACGTGCGTCCGGTATCCGCCGTTAGTTCACAGGGAACTAGACAATTTATTGAGGCAGTGTGCCCCTGTTACCAAATACCATCTAGGTTCCACTTCTCTAGGCAGGCGATACCGAGAATGTACACGGACGTCAGAAAAAGACTCACCAGTGTCCTAAAAAATGCAGTTGTACCCAATGTCCACTTAACCACGGACATGTGGACAAGTGGAGCAGGGCAGGGTCAGGACTATATGACTGTGACAGCCCACTGGGTAGATGTATGGACTCCCGCCGCAAGAACAGCAGCGGCGGCACCAGTAGCAGCATCTCGCAAACGCCAACTCTTTCCTAGGCAGGCTACGCTTTGTATCACCGCTTTCCAGAATACGCACACAGCTGAAAACCTCTTACGGCAACTGAGGAAGATCATCGCGGAATGGCTTACCCCAATTGGACTCTCCTGTGGATTTGTGGCATCGGACAACGCCAGCAATATTGTGTGTGCATTAAATATGGGCAAATTCCAGCACGTCCCATGTTTTGCACATACCTTGAATTTGGTGGTGCAGAATTTTTTTAAAAACGACAGGGGCGTGCAAGAGATGCTGTCGGTGGCCAGAAAAATTGCGGGACACTTTCGGCGTACAGGCACCACGTACAGAAGACTGGAGCACCACCAAAAACTACTGAACCTGCCCTGCCATCATCTGAAGCAAGAAGTGGTAACGAGGTGGAATTCAACCCTCTATATGCTTCAGAGGTTGGAGGAGCAGCAAAAGGCCATTCAAGCCTATACAATTGAGCACGATATAGTAGGTGGAATGCACCTGTCTCAAGTGCAGTGGAGAATGATTTCAACGTTGTGCAAGGTTCTGATGCCCTTTGAACTTGCCACACGTGAAGTCAGTTCAGACACTGCCAGCCTGAGTCAGGTCATTCCCCTCATCAGGCTTTTGCAGAAGAAGCTGGAGGCATTGAAGAAGGAGCTAAAAGGGAGCGATTCCGCTAGGCATGTGGGACTTGTGGATGCAGCCCTTAATTCGCTTAACAAGGATTCACGGGTGGTCAATCTGTTGAAATCAGAGCACTACATTTTGGCCACCGTGCTCGATCCTAGATTTAAAGCCTACCTTGGATCTCTCTTTCCGGCAGACACAGGTCTGCTGGGGTTGAAAGACCTGCTGGTGACAAAATTGTCAAGTCAAGCGGAACGCGACCTGTCAACATCTCCTCCTTCACATTCTCCCGCAACTGGGGGTGCGAGGAAAAGGCTCAGAATTCCGAGCCCACCCGCTGGCGGTGATGCAGGGCAGTCTGGAGCGACTGCTGATGCTGACATCTGGTCCGGACTGAAGGACCTGACAACGATTACGGACATGTCGTCTACTGTCACTGCATATGATTCTCTCAACATTGATAGAATGGTGGAGGATTATATGAGTGACCGCATCCAAGTAGGCACGTCACACAGTCCGTACTTATACTGGCAGGAAAAAGAGGCAATTTGGAGGCCCTTGCACAAACTGGCTTTATTCTACCTAAGTTGCCCTCCCACAAGTGTGTACTCCGAAAGAGTGTTTAGTGCCGCCGCTCACCTTGTCAGCAATCGGCGTACGAGGTTACATCCAGAAAATGTGGAGAAGATGATGTTCATTAAAATGAATTATAATCAATTCCTCCGCGGAGACATTGACCAGCAGCAATTGCCTCCACAAAGTACACAGGGAGCTGAGATGGTGGATTCCAGTGGGGACGAATTGATAATCTGTGAGGAGGGGGATGTACACGGTGATATATCGGAGGGTGAAGATGAGGTGGACATCTTGCCTCTGTAGAGCCAGTTTGTGCAAGGAGAGATTAATTGCTTCTTTTTTGGGGGGGGTCCAAACCAACCCGTCATATCAGTCACAGTCGTGTGGCAGACCCTGTCACTGAAATGATGGGTTGGTTAAAGTGTGCATGTCCTGTTTATACAACATAAGGGTGGGTGGGAGGGCCCAAGGACAATTCCATCTTGCACCTCTTTTTTCTTTTCTTTTTCTTTGCTTCATGTGCTGATTGGGGAGGGTTTTTTGGAAGGGACATCCTGCGTGACACTGCAGTGCCACTCCTAGATGGGCCCGGTGTTTGTGTCGGCCACTAGGGTCGCTTATCTTACTCACACAGTCAGCTACCTCATTGCGCCTCTTTTTTTCTTTGCGTCATGTGCTGTTTGGGGAGGGTTTTTTGGAAGGGCCATCCTGCGTGACACTGCAGTGCCACTCCTAGATGGGCCCGGTGTTTGTGTCGGCCACTAGGGTCGCTAATCTTACTCACACAGTCAGCTACCTCATTGCGCCTCTTTTTTTCTTTGCGTCATGTGCTGTTTGGGGAGGGTTTTTTGGAAGGGACATCCTGCGTGACACTGCAGTGCCACTCCTAGATGGGCCCGGTGTTTGTGTCGGCCACTAGGGTCGCTTATCTTACTCACACAGTCAGCTACCTCATTGCGCCTCTTTTTTTCTTTGCGTCATGTGCTGTTTGGGGAGGGTTTTTTGGAAGGGCCATCCTGCGTAACACTGCAGTGCCACTCCTAGATGGGCCCGGTGTTTGTGTCGGCCACTAGGGTCGCTTATCTTACTCACACAGTCAGCTACCTCATTGCGCCTCTTTTTTTCTTTGCGTCATGTGCTGTTTGGGGAGGGTTTTTTGGAAGAGACATCCTGCGTGACACTGCAGTGCCACTCCTAGATGGGCCCGGTGTTTGTGTCGGCCACTAGGGTCGCTTATCTTACTCACACAGCTACCTCATTGCGCCTCTTTTTTTCTTTGCGTCATGTGCTGTTTGGGGAGGGTTTTTTGGAAGGGACATCCTGCGTGACACTGCAGTGCCACTCCTAGATGGGCCCGGTGTTTGTGTCGGCCACTAGGGTCGCTTATCTTACTCACACAGCGACCTCGGTGCAAATTTTAGGACTAAAAATAATATTGTGAGGTGTGAGGTATTCAGAATAGACTGAAAATGAGTGTAAATTATGGTTTTTGAGGTTAATAATACTTTGGGATCAAAATGACCCCCAAATTCTATGATTTAAGCTGTTTTTTAGGGTTTTTTGAAAAAAACACCCGAATCCAAAACACACCCGAATCCGACAAAAAAAATTCGGTGAGGTTTTGCCAAAACGCGGTCGAACCGAAAACACGGCCGCGGAACCGAACCCAAAACCAAAACACAAAACCCGAAAAATTTCCGGCGCTCATCTCTAGTAAGTACCCAGGGCCAAGAAACTGAACATGGTCAGCAGGTTGTACAGGTTCCGCGGAGGCTGCGCAGGCCTCATTTTTTTAGGGGGCGTTTAAACTTGAACGCATTGTCCGAGGATAAGGTCATACAGATGTTCCATCTAAATCATAACAACATTTTCCGTCTGTATGACCTTGTCAAACTGGGCCTAAACCCTGAGACAGCACATTCTCGCTCTGTCTCAGGCCTGCACAAACTCCTGGCTGTGTTGCACTTTCTGGCTACTGGCAGCTTTCAGGCTGTGTCTGGGGATGTCATAGGAATCTCACAGCCCTCATTTTCCAGAATCTTAACACAGGTGATGTATGCCTAACTACCTCTTCTGTTTTTTGTTTGTTTTAATTTCTCGGTGGCCAGTTGTGTCCTAAAATCTCATGTTTTTTGTTCTTTAAAATATACACACAGGTGGTTGGCTGTTTTGCAGCCCCACATCGAGGCCTCAATCTGCTTCCCTACCCAGGAGTCTCAGTGGCATGCCGTCAGGGTAGATTTATATGAGCTGGCTGGCATGCCCAATGTGCTTGGAGCCATAGATTGCACACACATTCAGCTGAGACCACCTAGGGGCAGGCAGCACATATATACTAATCGCCATTTCGAACACTCCACAAATGTGCAGGTGGTTTGTGATGCAAATCTCAAAATAATGTGTTGTTGCTGGTTACCCTGGGGGCTGCCATGACTCCTTCATCCTCAGTCAGTCATCCCTCTTTGATAAGTATGAGGATGGACAAATGCCAGATAGATGGCTGCTGGGTATGTAATTTGATATGTGTAGGCCTGCGTATACTTTGTCCAAATACAGGTGCAGATGTATTAACCTGTAGAAGGCATAAGGAAGTGAGAAACCAGTGATCTGTGCAAGGTGATAAAGGCAGCAGCCAATCAGCTCCAATATGTAAATTAACATTTAGGAACAGATTGTCTGCTTCCTTTATTACCTTGCACATATCACTGGTTTATCACTTCCTTTTGCCTTCTACAGGTTAATACATCTGCCCCACAGTGTGTTAACTATGCGTTGCTGTATCTTAACATGAATCACGTAACTATATCTGTCTTTTAGGTGATGGACGATATGGCTGTTTCTCTTTGCTTCTAACTCCATTGTCCCGACCTGATACCCCTGCTGAACACAATTACAATCATGCACATAAATCCACGCGGAATGTGATAGAAAGATGTTTTGGTGTGCTGAAATCTAGGTTTCGGTGTCTGGATAAGTCTGGTGGCCTTTTGTTGTATAGTCCCTCCAAGGTGACTCAAATTGTGTTCTGCTGCTGCTTTCTTCATAACATGTGTTTGCAACAACATCTGCCACATATTGAGGAGGAGGAGGAGGAGGAAGAAAACAGCCAGCAAACAGAGGAATTAGAGACATCTGGTGATACTTGGAGTACAGATGTAGGGAGGCAGGTTAGGCAAGAGCTCATCACTCGCTAATTCTAAGGTAAGTTTGGTTTGCTTATTTCATTTGTTGTGTAATCATAAATAGATGTTTTTCCATTTTTATTGGCAAAACCATTACTCAGAATGTGTCTGTCTCCTTGACACATACAAACATACCCTCGCTTTATGCAAAACAAATGTCGCATGTGTATTGTGTGTATTTTTAAACTCAAAACAACAGATTATGAGTGGCATGCATTAAGTCTGGATAAGTGATCGTAAACTTGCAGTGATAATTTATTACAAGCCCACATAATCCATTTAGTATTTACTTTATCATTGTGTGTAACGTCCTAATGCACAGGTTCACAAACTTGGCCCTCAGGACCACACACAGTGCATTTTTTTCACGTAACCCAGTAGAAGCACAGGTGTATGAATTACTCACAGACATATGTTAAAAGGTTCACAGGTGTAGCTAATTATGTCACTTGTGATTCTGTGAGTATAGCTGCAAAACATGCACTGTGTGGGGTCCTGAGGGACGAGTTTGAGAACCTGTGTTCCCAGAAAACACTCCTCAACATATAATATGTTAGCCTTGAGGAATACATATGTCCCTATGTGTGATGCTCCATCATATTTAAGAGACACAAACTTACTGTAATCAGATATCATTTATTTCCTAATGTTTGATGCAGTAAAAATGATGATGTGTAAGTAAGTACACAGTTTGCCACATATGTACATTATTATACACATTCTTTGTTTTTTGGTTAAAAAATTCTTATTTGTTGGTTTCTGCATCACGTGTAATAACATTCTTACTAATTTTTAACACACACAAACCTGTCCCAACAATACTGACATTCATTTTGTCAATGTTTTTTTTTAAATTCAATGCCAACATATTAAAAGCTTTTTACGCAACTCAATTGTGTTCTTCTTGTAATGTTGTATAGAGAAGAAAGGTAAAATAGTTATCAATAACATTGCAATTTGGATTGTCTGCAGGAAAAGAGAATGATTGGAATCTAGAAAGAGTAATGATTAGAAAAAAATCAAGTGGTCAGTTTACTTCCTGCTATAGACATTCTGCCTGGCTGCAAGTTATTGTGTCTGCAGGAAAAGAGAATGATTGGAATCTAGAAAGAGTAATGATTAGAAAAAAATCAAGTGGTCAGTTTACTTCCTGCTAACATGTATGTGCGGCTCCATCAACATTTCCCTCCTCCAATCCCCAAAAAAATGGTAAAGAATAAATGTGCGTACAAATTTTATGTTGTTGTTTGTACCACTTATAATTAATGATATTGTAAAAATTGTCAAGGAGCTAAGTGTTATGTATTTTTTGCCAAACATACACTTACTAACTATTTTGAGTTACTTATCACAAATGTCTAACCTGTATTATTTTCACATTTTTTTTGGTGGCTGCTTGTCCTGCCCTTTGCACTGTCATGTTGTCGTGCTCTGGTGGAGCGTCTTGGTGGTGATGAGACTGGCGTGATATTTGGAGTAGTCGTACCAGTACTACTGCTTGTTTGCTGTTGGTGCATGCATCTGAGTGTTTCATTCAGGTTAGTGAGGGTGGCATTGAGTTCACGTGTAGCAGCATTTTGATTGTCTACAATTCAGAATAAACTTTCATTAATCTTTTGATTGTTTTGAAAAGTGTTCATATAACTTTGCTGTTGTCTGTGCTGTTCTTCCATTAGTCTGTGCTGATCTTCCATTATGCGCTGTAAGTTGCCCATGACCTGTGTAATGTCTGTACGCATGAGTTCCATGGTATTGCCTATTCTGGTTGTTTGCTTATTTTGTCTACTCAGATTTCTTGATATTCTTCTGAGGTGAGCTTGCAAACATTTGTGTCTGCCTACGCAGGCAATCTTCATTAGTGGCCTGCTGTCTAGCCCAAATGGACCAAAACACCTGATCAGGGCCTTGTGTTACTGGTGTTGTTGGGCAGTGTTGTGGTGGTGGTGTGCTTTGCTGTGGTGGTGTACTCACAGGTGCTGGGGGGCTCATTCCTTGCCTTAATGGCTGCATTTCTAATATGTTTGTCTCCTCCATGTCTCCGTTAGCTATCCATATGTTTGAGAAATGTAAACAAATCACTACACATGGAACACATGTCATTCACTATTGCTTTCAACTTTTCTGCCTAGCAACATCATCACTCATAACTTAAATACATACATATGCCTGTTTGTGGCAAATGTGTCTGGTTACTTAATTGTGAAAGCAAACACTTTAGTTTTATTGTAGCTCACACATACTCCACCAGAAAAACACATTGGAATCCATAATGTGTTACCTTATAGCTTTGATCAAACAAACATAGTAATGTTTTTATATGTATTTTGAAATGTTACCTCAAACACACATGTGAAATTTGGAAAAACAACCTTACTTTTTTCAATAAAAAAACATGCTTTTTTGTTGCAGCATCTTACACACAATGTCATACTGTATGGCTCAAGTGGACATACATATCTTTAGTGGATGTGGACATGGCCATTTAGCTTGGATTCCATTTCAGCTTTTACTTACTGCGGTAAGTATCTAAGTTTTTGATGTGTTTTGCCTTAATGCGGTTATGAAAAATTTTGATTACGTTCATAAATTTTTTACATTTATTTCAGTTTGATACTCACAATCAAAATGAGGGGAGTGTGGATGACGTCTTGGAGGTGTGTCCAAAATTTGGAGTGGGAGGACAGAACATACGGACGATAATCTTCGTGGCGGGGTAGCCTGCTGTGGATGGCCCGGGACATACGACCTTGCGTTCTTTTCGGCCACAGTTTTTTTTTGTGGTGATGTCTTACAGAAGTGCCACTTCTGCTGCTCCATACTTCTTTTGATGGACCTTTTAATGAAAGTGCAATTTTGTTATGGCCATTCCTTTACAAACATACCCTATACTACAATGAACACTTTACCTGCTTCCGCAGCGTCATCATCATCAGATGTGATAGGAGTTACTGACCGATGAGTAGTACTACTTTTTTCAAACACTGTATAAAATTTAAAAAACAATTATTCATGCTATTGTGGATACATCCACCCTTTATGTTTATAAACATTTATTCTTTAAGAAATGCTTGGTTTTTTCATTAAAAAAACATAAGGACCGGAAACAAAAAAACAACAACATAAAACAATAAACATTGTCCAATAGACATATGCACTATGGCAAAATCAACACAGGAAAACATGTACAGTACACTGACATAGGCCACAAGTAAAAAAAAAAAAACATTACCAACCAAAAACACACACATCTTCATTTTGTATTGAAAGGATAAATATTACAGATGCAATATATAAATTGCTCTGTGATGTGGCACTCCAAACACCAGGAATGTGCAGTCAGGGGAGGCAGGGGAGGCAGTGCCTCCCCTGATATTAATGATTAAAATAATACAAAGAAGATATTTATGACACATATTCTGTGTCATAAGTATCTCCTTTAGCCTTCATATTATTTTAATCAGTTTTACCCTGTAAAAAGCAGTTGTAAAAATGTGCAGAGGCACCGCTCTCGGTGCCTCCCGCTGTCACTGTTACAGGGCCGGAAGAGGGGGGTGGGGCCTAGCATTGGGCAGTGAAAGCCCATTAAAAAAATCAGCACAAGCGGCACCTAATAGTAGTGAGAGAAAGGGGAGTGCTTTCAGCCAGAGGCGGAACTCCCAGAGACGGAGGAGTTGGCTGCCGCTGGGCTCCTGTCCTGCAGGGGCACCTCTCCTCCATTGTATCGCTCTCTGTCTCCTATTATTTATTAGATTTTGTTTTATTTTAATTTCTATTTTCTGTACCTGCCCCCTGGCCACCGTCAGTCTCCTTGTGTGTCCTCCCCTAGGCTGCTAGGCAGGCAGCCCAGCTCCGCCCCCCTCTCTTGTCATGGCTGGCTCCCAGCTGCTGCTGCTGCTGCTCCCTGCTGCTTGACGCTGTGCTGTAAAGAAGAGCCAAGCTGCTGCCACGCGGATGCCAAGCTCTCCCTCCTTCCTGACATCCGCCAGCACCAAACCAGGAGGTGGACACCTTGCACCGATGACGGACAACACAGCCCAACAGCCGCCGGCCAGAGGTAACTGCAGTCGTGGGACTCCCCCTGCCAGGCCAGCCACCACCATGAGACGCCGCACCTGTGAGTCTGGGCACAGGAGTTTAGCAGTAGCTGCATTCAGTGGCAACTTCACACACAGACACCCCCCCCCCCCACCCTCTCCCCTCTACCCCCTCCCCGCATAAAGCTGGCCTGTTACATTACACACTGACAATGTGAGGCAGGGCGCTTGCTATAATGTATCTATGCAGTATGTGTTTGTAACAATTGTTGCTTTATTGTTGCTAATTGTAGCAGTGCAATACCTGTAAAGAAAAATGGGTTAGTTTAATGTAAACAGCCCTTTTGTATGTTGACAGTCCTTGGTTTTAAATCAGGGTTCCATTGTTTGCCATATAGGAGATATGAGGATGTTAGGCAAGATGTATTAAAGCCCTAACTGTCCCTAATCTACCAACCATGACCACGCTGACAGGGGACGCTGGTGTTTCTCCGTATGGCTAGGTTCCGCGCTCCGTGATGCCGCTTCACTCCGGCCACGTCTCCTTGTACACACTAACGGGGGGACACTGGTGTCTCTCCGTGAGGCTAGCACCGCCAAAGAGACTGTCAGCCCATGTGTTCTCATTTATATAGAGTACACGGTAAAAGCCGACACACAAGCCGGGATCTCAACATTTATCTTGCCTCCAGGCAACTGGGGGAAATATAATGTATGGGTGAGGTGTGGGGCCCCCCTGCACCCATTATAGAAACTCCAATGGGTAAGGGTCATCCGCAGGACTCAACGAACATTATGGCTGCAGTGCCTCACCAGCCACTGACCTCACCGCACGCCACTGCCAAACACACATTACCACTATATGAGCCAAAGCAAAATGTAGCAATATTTTAAAAATTACACTGCAGTGTGGTGTCACGGTACAAATACAAGCTAAAAATTATCAATGAAATAGTGTTATTTAAAAAAAAAAAATTACATTATCTAATAATGACATTACACATGTAAGTGGTTTCCAAACCACTTTCCACTACTCCAGCCTCTAACATGACAACCACTGTTTTTTAAACATTGCACATGGATCACAAAAATATAAAACATAGTCACAATTTTTAATAAAAAAAAGCCCAAAATGAAAACATTATTGCAGGACACACCAAGTCCAAACTACACATGCAATATATATTTCATAAAAACACATGACATACAATAAAGTAAGATGTTACATTGGCTTTTGTATAAAACATTAACAAAAACAATGTATTTGCTGACACACACTTGAAGATGGGAGTAATGTGAAACGTAACATGACACACATTTAAAAAAAAAAAAAAAGTCATAGAATGTAAATGCAAATACACATGCTCACCATTCTTCCTGGGCCTATCTGAATCCCGGATATGGGTTGCAGAGACAACTTCAAGAGGTATTACACTCCGCATGGGCTCCTCATACTCCCGATATATTGCAATATAGGGCTGCCCACCACCAATTTTCCGAGCCTCCTTGGCCATTTTTGACTTGACATGTCGCTTTATGTCATAGTACCGTTTGCGGCACGTGTCCTCCGTCCGCTTGACCACCCCCTCACTATTGACAGCAGCAACAACTTTTGCCCACAACACCATCTTCCTCCATGTTGGCACCTTGGCGGACTCAGGGCCAAATAGCTGCCTCTGATACTTCATCAACTCACGCACCAATGCCACATTTTCAGCAAAACTAAACTTTACATTCTGCCCAGTCTGAGTAGTGGTGCGTGGCTGCAGAGCACTCTGACTGTCACTATCACTTGAGGCTGCTGCAGCAACCTCACCCACCTCCTCCACCTCACTAACACTCACCTCCTCCACCTGACCATCCTCCTCCCCCTCACTCACACCCTCCACCTCACCCACCTCTGTCTAAACAGTTAACACAGAAAAAAAAGACAAACAACACACTCCTCCACTACCACTACACAACTTACACACACACACGCACACACACACACACACACACACACACACACACACTGACAAGGGACTATAAAGAAAAATTACTTGGACTAAAAATGAGACAAAACCACAAAATACAAGACAACAAGAACGACAAGATGACTTTCAAACACAATACCACACTCAGAAATCGCTACCAACACTCCTCACCAATCCACAAATTCACCCACCTCCACAGCACAACCTCCCTCCTCCTCACCACTAACTAAACCTACGAGGTGCGTACGGTTTGGGGTGTATTTATATGGTTGCGCACAGACACTCCTACCATCTGAAACACAACCAATCACGAACGGGGATGAAAATCGAAACTGAAAGTGAAAATGCGGCCGCGGGAAAAAAAAACCCTGCCGCGTTTAACTTAGGTAAAAAAACAGCAAATACAACAAACACGTACGCAAACGACAATGACGGCCATAAATGTGCCAAAGAAAAATGACTGGCATCGACATCGGAAAACCCGAAAACCATAAAGTCGACTGCTTCGTAACTTTGTGTATATGGATTCAAAAAGTTTGATGAAAATGCACCCGATACAAAACGAGTTTAAACACTACACAAACTGACTCAAACACGAATATTAGTAAATATTGCCCCAGGAGTTACATTTATATTGTGAACTAGCATAATATTTATCAACTGCTTCTGAAAGAAACTTGGACATAAACATCATCTTGTGTAAATGCTGGAAGCATATTTGTTAAATTATATTTCAGTTAAAGTGTTATGCAAGTAAAAGGTCCATGTTCGGTCCAAGAAATATTGTTTTGCAAGATGTTCAAGCTATAAATGTCTAAAATACTTTATATGTAACAGAAAACAACCCAACCAGGGCCGGCTCTACCATTAGGCAGCTTTAGGCAGCTTCCTAGGGGCGCCTTCCTCTGGAGGGCGCCACTGAATTCTTCTAACAAAAAAACTGAATGATATGAATGTGACCTTCGCCTTTTACACTGTGCTGGCCACTGCTGTGGGTCTAATCAGGTACAGCTGCCACTATCAGGCTGTACCACATAATGTCTCAGTGTTTCCTCTGTGCTGACACATGTAACGTAAAGTCATGTGAGTGCACATAGAGGCGGATGTAACTGTGGATCCAAGGTTGGCAACCCATCCACTTCTCATAGCCCTGATGCCTCTCTTCCAGGCCCTGGATCCCGGCTCTCCAGCAGCAAGCAGCACCTGACTACATATCTGCACCCGCAGTGTTGCTGTAATGCTGCTGCCGCCTGTAAGGGGAACCAATTACCAGGGAAAACAAGGAAACAACTCCCAGGTAAGTAACCCATGGGGATTCTGCGGGACCACAGACAGTGCAGATCTTACAGCCTGATAGGTGGAGGTAGGGGGGTCAGTAATTAACTTACAGATGGGGGAATGGAACACAATAAGGAGCAAACAACTATATGTAGGTGTGTGTATATATGTATGTATACACATATAATTAAATATCCCCACTAGACTCCATATGCAGATGAATATCTCGGCACTTAGTGAAAATGTGAAATTGGCCTCAGTGTACTATACAATCCCTATCATGCCGGCTAGCCTGTATACATAGGCAGAAAGAATGGTCGCCACTCAAGGATTTGAAAGAATACTGCGAACAAAGTCACAAAATGTTGTGACCTTGATTACAATATACTTTTTCAACTTAAAAGTCCTTGAGTGTTGTCCCTTTCATCTGTATATGTATTATGATGCAATTCACCCCAGCACACCTAGTGGCCACCTACACCTATCCTCCGAGAGGTGGTGGTGTTTTTTTTTTTTGCAGGTTAGGTGGCGCCAGGCTGAAGCTTTGTCTAGGGTGCAGAGAGACCCTGCACTGGCCCTGAACCCAACACATGTATACATGTTTGTGATGGCATTGGAAATAAATCATAATCAAATTGTTAACTGTTCTGTGATAATGGTTTGATGAATGTACATTTTTATCTAAAAGTGGGTGTAGTTTTTACTATTCATAGAGCATAGATTTGGTTTAACAAATGCTGAAGGTATCAAAATTAATTTTTGATTTATAATGCCACAGAACATATTTTTTTTGTGTAATCTGTTTTTATTGAAAATAATACAGACATAAATCAAAACATAATCACACAAAAATATAGTACCGAACACATAGAAAGCAGTCGCATATCTCAGCGTACAGTAGCATAAATAAAATCTAAACAAAGTGTCCAATACGCCAAAAGTCTGCATTAACAGATTTTTTAAAACAGATAGATAGGAAAGAGATAAGAAGAGGGGGAAAAGAGGAGAGAAAAAGAAAGAGTGACCAAGCCAAGATTGCAAAAAATAGAAAAAGGGGGGGGGGGGGGGGGGGGAGGAAATTGACACATCTAAATATTAGTGATGTGCACCGGACATTTTTCGGGTTTTGTGTTTTGGTTTTGGATTCGGTTCCGCGGCCGTGTTTTGGGTTCGGACGTGTTTTGGCAAAACCTCACCGAAAATTTTTTGTCGGATTCGGGTGTGTTTTGGATTCGGGTGTTTTTTTTCAAAAAACCCTAAAAAATAGCTTAAATCATAGAATTTGGGGGTCATTTTGATCCCATAGTATTATTATCCTCAATAACCATAATTTCCACTCATTTCCAGTCTATTATGAACACCTCACAATATTATTTTTAGTCCTAAAATTTGCACCGAGGTTGCTGGATGGCTAAGCTAAGCAACACAAGTGGCCAACACAAACACATGGCCCATCTAGGAGTGGCACTGCAGTGTCAGGCAGGATGGCACTTCAAAAAAATTGTCCCCAAACAGCACGTGACATGATGCAAAGAAAAATTAAAGAAAAAAGAGGTGCAAGATGGAATTGTCCTTGGGCCCTCCCACCCACCCTTATGTTGTATAAACAGGACATGCACACTTTAACGAACCCATCATTTCAGCAACAGGGTCTGCCACACGACTGTGACTGAAATGACTGTTTGGTTTGGGCCCCCACCAAAAAAAGAAGCAATCAATCTCTCCTTGCACAAACTGGCTCTACAGAGGCAAGATGTCCACCTCATCATCATCCTCCGATTCCTCACCCCTTTCACTGTGTACATCCCCCTCCTCACAGATTATTAATTCGTCCCCACTGGAATCCACCATCTCAGGTCCCTGTGTACTTTGTGGAGGCAATTGCTGCTGGTGAATGTCTCCACGGAGGAATTGATTATAATTCATTTTGATGAACATCATCTTCTCCACATTTTCTGGAAGTAACCTCGTACGCCGATTGCTGACAAGGTGAGCGGCTGCACTAAACACTCTTTCGGAGTACACACTGGAGGGAGGGCAACTTAGGTAGAATAAAGCCAGTTTGTGCAAGGGCCTCCAAATTGCCTCTTTTTCCTGCCAGTATACGTACGGACTGTCTGACGTGCCTACTTGGATGCGGTCACTCATATAATCCTCCACCATTCTTTCAATGGTGAGAGAATCATATGCAGTGACAGTAGACGACATGTCAGTAATCGTTGGCAGGTCGTCAGTCAAGACCAGATGTCAGCACTCGCTCCAGTCTGCCCTGCATCACCGCCAGCGGGTGGGCTCGGAATTCTTAGCCTTTTACTTGCACCCCCAGTTGTGGGAGAATGTGAAGGAGGAGATGTTGACGGGTCACGTTCCGCTTGACTTGACAATTTTCTCACCAGCAGGTCTTTGAACCTCTGCAGACTTGTGTCTGCCGGAAATAGAGATACAACGTAGGTTTTAAATCTAGGATCGAGCACGGTGGCCAAAATGTAGTGCTCTGATTTCAACAGATTAAACACCCGTGAATCCTGGTTAAGCGAATTAAGGGCTCCATCCACAAGTCCCACATGCCTAGCGGAATCGCTCTATTTTAGCTCCTCCTACAATGTCTCTAGCTTCTTCTGCAAAAGCCTGATGAGGGGAATGACCTGACTCAGGCTGGCAGTGTCTGAACTGACTTCACGTGTGGCAAGTTCAAAGGGTTGCAGAACCTTGCACAACGTTGAAATCATTCTCCACTGCGCTTGAGTCAGGTGCATTCCCCCTCCTTTGCCTATACTGTGGCCAGATGTATAGGCTTGAATGGCCTTTTGCTGCTCCTCCATCCTCTGAAGCATATAGAGGGTTGAATTCCACCTTGTTACCACCTCTTGCTTCAGATGATGCAGGGCAGGTTCAGGATTGTTTGGTGGTGCTCCAGTCTTCTGTACGCAATAGCTGAATGCCGAAAGTGGCCCGCAATTCTTCGGGTCACCGACAGCATCTCTTACACGCCCCTGTCATTTTTTAAATAATTCTGCACCACCAAATTCAATGTATGTGCAAAACATGGGACGTGCTGGAATTTGCCCAGATGTAATGCACGCACAATATTGCTGGCGTTGTCTGATGTCACAAATCCCCATTAGAGTCCAATTGGGGTAAGCCATTCTGCGATGATCTTCCTAAGTTTCCGTAAGAGGTTGTCAGCTGTGTGCCTCTTCTGGAAAGCGGTGATACAAAGCGTAGCCTGCCTAGGAACGAGTTGGCATTTGCGAGATGCTGCTACTGGTGCCGCCGCTGCTGTTCTTGCTGCGGGAGGCAATACATCTACCCAGTGGGCTGTCACAGTCATATAGTCCTGAGTCTGCCCTGCTCCACTTATCCACATGTCCGTGGTTAAGTGGACACTGGGTACAACTGCATTTTTTAGGACACTGGTGCGTCTTTTTCTGAGGTCTGTGTACATTTTCGGTATCGCCTGCCTAGAGAAATGGAACCTAGATGGTATTTGGTACCGGGGACACAGTACCTCAATCAAGTCTCTAGTTGCCTCTGAATTAACGGTGGATACCGGAACCACGTTTCTCACCGTCCAGGCTGCCAAGGCCAGAGTTATCTGTTTTGCAGCAGGATGACTGCTGTGATATTTCATCTTCCTCGCATAGGACTGTTGGACAGTCAATTGCTTACTGGAAGTAGTACAAGTGGTCTTCCGACTTCCCCTCTGGGATGACGATCGACTCCCAGCAGCAACAACAGCAGCGCCAGCAGCAGTAGGCATTACACTCAAGGATGCATCGGAGGAATCCCAGGCAGGAGAGGACTCGTCAGACTTGCCAGTGACATGGCCTGCAGGACTATTGGCTTTTCTGGGTAAGGAGGAAATTGACACTGAGGGAGTTGGTGGTGTGGTTTGCAGGAGCTTGGTTACAAGAGGAAGGGATTTAGTGGTCAGTGGACTGCTTCCGCTGTCACCCAAAGTTTTTGAACTTGTCACTGACTTATGATGAATGCACTGCAGGTGACGTATAAGGGAGGATGTTCCTAGGTGGTTAACGTCCTTACCCCTACTTATTACAGCTTGACAAAGGCAACACACGGCTTGACACCTGTTGTCCGCATTTGTGTTGAAATAATTTCACACCGAAGAGCTGATTTTTTTTGTATTTTGACCAGGCATGTCAATGGCCATATTCGTCCCACGGATAACAGGTGTCTCCCCGGGTGCCTGACTTAAACAAACCACCTCACCATCAGAATCATCCTTGTCAATTTCCTCCCCAGCGCCAACAACACCCATATCCTCATCCTGGTGTACTTCAACAGTGACATCTTCAATTTGACTATCAGGAACTGGACTGCGGGTGCTCCTTCCAGCACTTGCAGGGTCCGTGCAAATGGTGGAAGGCGCAAGCTCTTCCCGTCCAGTGTTGGGAAGGTCAGGCATCGCAACCGACACAATTGGACTCTCCTTGGGGATTTGTGATTTTGAAGAACGCACAGTTCTTTGCTGTGTTTTTGCCAGCTTAAGTCTTTTCATTTTTCTAGCGAGAGGATGAGTGCTTCCATCCTCATGTGAAGCTGAACCACTAGCCATGAACATAGGCCAGGGCCTCAGCCGTTCCTTGCCACTCCGTGTCATAAATGGCATATTGGCAAGTTTACGCTTCTCCTCAGACGCTTTTAATTTTGATTTTTGGGTCATTTTACTGAACTTTCGTTTTTTGGATTTTACATGACATTGGGCATCGGCCTTGGCAGACGACGATGGCATTTCATCGTCTCGGCCATGACTCGTGGCAGCAGCTTCAGCACAAGGTGGAAGTGGATCTTGATATTTCCCTATTTTAACCTCCACATTTTTGTTCTCCATATTTTAATGTGTGGAATTATATGCCAGTATCAATAGCAATGGCCTACTACTATATATACTGCGCACAACTAAAATACACCACAGGTATAGAATGTAGATGGATAGTATACTTAATGATGACACAGAGGTAGGTACAGCAGTGGCCTTCCGTACCGTACTGCTATATATAGTATACTGGTGGTCACTGTGTCAGCAAACTGCAAAACTAAAATGCACCACAGGTATAGAATGTAGATGGATAGTATACTTAATGACGACACAGAGGTAGGTACAGCAGTGGCCTTCCGTACCGTACTGCTATAAATAGTATACTGGTGGTCACTGTGTCAGCAAACTGCAAAACTAAAATGCACCACAGGTATAGAATGTAGATAGATAGTATACTTAATGACGACACAGAGGTAGGTACAGCAGTGGCCTTCCATACCGTACTGCTATATATAGTATACTTGTGGTCACTGTGTCAGCAAACTGCAAAACTAAAGTGCACCACAGGTATAGAATGTAGATGGATAGTATACTTAATGACGACACAGAGGTAGGTACAGCAGTGGCCTTCCGTACCGTACTGCTATATATAGTATACTGGTGGTCACTGTGTCAGCAAAACTCTGCACTGTACTCCTCCTATATAATATTATACTGGTGGTCCCGACTCCCCTGTCCCCACAATAAAGCAGCACACTGAGCACAGATATTGAGTGTTTTTCAGGCAGACAACGTATAATGGTGGTCACTGTCAGCAAAACTCTGCACTGTACTCCTCCTATATAATATTAATTATACTGGTGGTCCCCAGTCCCCAAAATAAAGCAGCACACTGAGAACAGATATGGAGTGTTTTTCAGGCAGACAACGTATACTGGTGGTCACTGTCAGCAAAACTCTGCACTGTACTCCTGCTATATAATACAGCTGCTCCCCAGTCCCCACAATTAAGCAGTGTGAGCACAGATATATATGCAGCACACTGAGCACAGATATGGAGCGTTTTTTTTTCAGGCAGAGAACGGATAACTGGTGGTCACTGATCAGCAAAACTCTGCACTGTACTCCTCCTATATTATACAGCTGCTCCCCAGTCCTCCCCACAATGAATTAAGCAATAATGCACAATCAAATTCAACAATAATGGAGAGGACGCCAGCCAAGTCCCTGGCGGTGACGCGTGGCTGCTTATATAGAATCCGAATCTCGCAAGAATCCGACAGCGGGATGATGACGTTCGGGCGCGCTCGTGTTAGCCGAGCAAGGCGGCAAGGTTCGAACCTGCCTCGGACCTGTGTAAAAAGGGTGAAGTTCGGGGGGGTTCGGTTTCCGAGAAACCGAACCCGCTCATCACTACTAAATATATGCATATACTAGTAGCAATGTAACAGCCACATCATTTCAGTGAAGAAATATAGGTTATATAGGACTCAGAGGATTTATATTCTATCCAAGGCAGCCACACGGTTGTAAACTCGGTCTGTCTATCTCTAGAGCTTTTTAAAATATCCTCCATATTCATGTAATAGTCTAATCTAGAAAACCAGATATTCCGAGTAGGGGGACTAGTGGACATCCACAAAGTGGGAATCACTGCACGGGTGGCATTGCCAAGGTGTCTCAACAATGATATCTTGTAAGTGGATAGAGGTGTAGGGGAATGGTTCAACAACCAGAAGGCTGGGTCGGATGGGACAGGTGTGTGTAGGATATCACTGGAGATGGAAACCACATCATCCCAAAAGGTTTTAATAAGAGGACAAGTCCACCAAATGTGTAACAAAGAACCTAAGTTTTTATGGCACCTCCAACAGGCTGGGGAGATAGACGGAGAAATAGTATGTAGAAGAGAGGGGTGTCTGTACCATCTCATCATTATCTTATATTGCGTTTCCCTTACTTGTATACACATGGAACTCCTATGGGCCTTAAGAAAAATGGATTCCCATTCCCTCTCTGAAAGTGAAAGGTTCAGATCCCTTTCCCATTTCTGAGTGAAAGGAGGGGGGGTCAAGGAGTCAGACATTTGTAGGAGTTTGTATATGGTAGATATCGTATGTGTCGGGTGTAAAGGTGCAACACACATCCTTTCAAATGGGGTCATCTCCCGAGATGCTTGGCGGTAGATGTTGTGCGTATACAAGAAGTGTCACACTTGTAAAAGCTTCCAGAAATCGGCTTGTGGGATATCCCATTTCGCTCTAATTTCTGAAAATTGTTTAAACCCAGATGGATGGACCAACTGACCTACTCTAAAAAGTCCTTCCAGAGCCCAGTGTTGATAGTAAACCAGGGAGAGGCTAGTTAGGAAAGTAGGAGTACCTAAAAAGGAAGTGAGGGGGCCAAAATCTGAGGAGAGGAACGAGTGCCGTCTCATCACTTTCCAAAAGGAGAGCATAGGGGAGATAGTCGGGTGGGGTTGTGGAAGCTTGGGCAAGGTCGGGAGCCAAGGGAAAATTTTGGGATATTGTTGAACATACAAACCCTCCAAGACCACCCATTGTTTAACTTCCCGACTCCTGGTCCAGTCCAAGATCCCGTTCCACAGGATTGCATGGTAAAAATTTTCAATGTCTGGGAGTTGAAATTCGCCTTTTTTAGGTAGGCGTGACAGGATGGATCTGCTAATCCTGGGTTTCTTTCGAAACCAAATAAATTGTTGGATCAAGGACTGTATGGACCGGAACCAGGAGTCCGGGATCTTGATTGGCAATGTTTGGAGAAGGTAGAGTAGTTTGGGCAAGGTGTTCATCTTCACTACGTTGATTCTACCTAGCCAGGAGAGATTATTGTGTTGCCATCTGCAGTAATCTTTTTTAATGAGTTGAAGTATAGGGTAAAAATTCAGGGACATCAGGCGCGATAAATCGCTGGGAAGTTGGACCCCTAGGTAGGTTATATGGGAGTCCCGCCATATGAATAGAAAAGTAGCTTTTAATAAGGTTAGTGTCAGAGGAGGAGTTGAGACATTAAGGGCAAATGATTTAGATATATTGATCTTAAAGCTGGAGAGTGAACTGAAAATGTCCAGTTCACACATGAGATGCGGAAGTGAGTGAGTAGGTTGTGTGACGACTGTCAGTAAGTCATCAGCAAATAGAGCAAGTTTAAAGTCGGTATCACCTACACTAAGCCCTTTAATGTGATCATTAGCCCTAATAGCCCTGGCCAAGGCTTCAATGCAAAGGACGAATATCAGGGGGATAAGGGACAACCCTGTCTTGTTCCATTACTTATAAGAAATCTATCGGAGAGGACTCCATTACCCCGAACTCGAGCCGATGGTCGTGTATAAAGGGATAACACTCTGTAAAGTGCTTGTGGACCCATCCCAATGTGCTCCAGCACAGCCCTCAGAAAATCCGAGTTGACCCTATCGAAGGCCTTTTCGGCATCTATAGAAAGCAAAATAGTAGGGATCTGATTTTTAGAGGCTAAGTGGATAAGGTTAAGAATCTTCGTAGTGTTATCTTTTGCTTCATGGCCTGGTACAAAGCCCACTTGATTATTGTGGATAAAGGATGGGAGGAACTTATTCAGCCTGAGGGCCATCAATTTTGCAAACATTTTTAGATCTACATTAAGCAGGGATATGGGTCTATAACTGGAGCAGACTGAGGGGTCCTTCCCTGGTTTAGGAATCACAGTGATTTGGGCTACCAGGGATTGATCAGAGAAATGGGAATCAGCTGAGATGGAGTTAAAGGCCTGCAGCAATCTGGGGGCGAGAACATCCTAAAATACTTTATAATAAACGTCAGTAAAACCGTCCGGGCCCGGACTTTTACCCGTGGGTGTAGAGGAAATAACTTGTTCGAGTTCCTGCAGGGTAAAAGGTTTTTCTAAGGAATCTCGGTCAGAAAGAGATAATGTAGGGTACGCTACTTTTGCTAAATATTTTCTGGATCTCAATATATTAGGAAGGGAATCATGGGCTGGAGAAGGGTCACCTACATTATATAAGTCGTTATAATAATTTTTAAAACACGCTGCTATCTCAGGTGTTTTAAAGCAGACAGTGCCAGCGCTGTTTTTCATTGAGGAAACAAAAGAGGCTATCCTTTGGGATCGAAGTGCTTGTGCTAGTAAACGGCCTGGCTTATTACCCCATCGATAATATTTATTACTGCATTTACGCAGAGAACTGGGTCTTGCTATTTAGAATTTTCTTGAGGTGCGCTCGGGCCTCGGATAGCTCCACCAAATCAGAGGGAGATAGGGAGGATTTATGTAGGGTCTCTAAAGAATGAATTTTATGCAACAGTGCGGTAGTTAGAGCTAATCTATCCTTCTTTACATAGGAGCCCAATTGGATAATTTTACCCCGTATAACACATTTGTGAGCCTCCCAGAGAGTTATTTTGGATACCTCCCCTGTGTCGTTAATGGAAAAATAATCATATAGCGCCTTATCCAATTCATCCTTGCAGAATTTGTCATGTAGAAGGGATTCATTAAGGCACCAGGTCCAGGGGCCTGGGGATTGGGATGGAACCGATAGAGTCATAAACCCTGGGGCATGGTCTGACCAAGTAATGAAGCCAATAGAGGCATCTACTAGTAAGGGAAGGTGCCTATGACTCAGAAACAGGTAATCTAATCGTGAGTAAATCTGGTGCGGGTGAGAGAAAAATGAGAAATCTCGGTCAGAGGGGTGCGAGACCCTCCAGGAATCAGCAAGTTGAAGTTTATGGAAAACCTTCCTAACCTGTCTATGTTTTCGGTCGGAAAATTTAGGGGCAGGAGGGGAAGTATCAATGGATGGGTCCATAGACCAATTCAGGTCACCCCCCAAAATAACAATACCTGTCATACGTGCCTCGAGACGGGGAAGTTGAGAACGGAAGAATGACATTTGGTCCTGGTTTGGAGCATAAAGAGCTATGAGAGTGTATGGTTGTGAGAGTATAGTGCAATTGACCACCAATAACCTACCAGGGACTAATTTGTGGACAGATACGTCAGCGACTTGTAAGGACATGGAAAAAAGTATAGCGACCCCCTTGGATTTACTTTCAGGGTTATTGGAGTAAAATGCAAGTGGAAACCTATGGTTCACAAGAGAGGGGCGGTGGGCAGAGATCTTAAAGTGTGTCTCTTGTACGAGAGCAACATCCACTCTATCTGACCATAGTGTCCTAAATAGATGGGACCTCTTCTCAGGGACATTAAGACCTTTAGCATTGATTGAGGCAAATTTAAGTCTACCAGCGACAGGCATCACATCTTATAACAGTATAATGCAACAAGAAACTCGAACAGGTCATCAAAGGGAAAGAGACAGGAGGCAGAAAAGGAAAATAAAATAAAAAAATCACAGAAAACAGAATCATCAATAGCAAAGAGAAACCCGCTATGGGAGAACTGGTAAATGTACAAACCAGATGTCCCATAGGGCACTATGGCCATGTGCGGGAACGGGGCAAGGGAGTCACCCCCATAGGCACTTTACTAACAAGAAACATATAGAATAAACAGGAACTGGCATAACAACAAACTGTATAACAGCCTAATCATAATAAAAACCTCCATGTTAGAATATAACTGAAGAGAAATAGGCAGAGCGGGATAGTGGAAATACATAGTAGCGTGAGATGTATCCCACACATCATGCCATGTCTGGAAAGTTCGACCCCTCTGCGAATACAGGAAAAATAAAGGGTCCATTCTTGAAGCAGTAGGGGGAAATGTAATCAGGTACCGGAGGAGTCTCGGCAAACAGCAGAAGCTTTAGAGGATTTCCCCTGGGAATTTCGAACAATCTGCCATGACGCTCCCCTTCCAGAGGGTTGAGACAGATGCAGAGTAGGGGAGATGAAGTCCCAGTCAGGAATCTGAATGGACGGGAGGCCAAGGCTAGAGCAAAAAGTGGGAAGGTTGGAGGGAGCATGGAGAGTGTGGATCTTCCCAGAAGAGGAAACTTGAAGGTTGAAAGGGATGCCCCAACAGTATTTCAGCTGTCGCTTGCGGAGTTCCTCATTAAGAGGTCGGAGTGCTTTCCTTTGTTGGAGAGTGTGCCAGGAAAGATACAACAATTTTAACGGGAGAAAATACTCGTATAATCGCTTAAGAATAGGAAAATGAATAATACATTCCTTATATATCCACAATGACGTTCCTTATTCCTCCGGCTTCAATATTGTGGTAGCAATTGATTCCACTCCAGTCCCAATGACTAAAAAAAACAAAAAGGAAACACAAAATGTGTACAATTGTTTAAAGTCTGTCCCAATGTATATAGACCACTGGACCCACGAAGAGAGAGTTTTTAAGAATCTGGAGTTCGTACCACGACTCACAATAGAGTATCATACACAGTACACGTAGCAGTTTCTTTATCCTAGACCTCGAATACCAAAAGGATCCCAGACTCACAATGGTATCTCCCAAAATATGTGTTGGATGAAAATCTCAAATGGGACATCTACCCAACGTGTTTATGAAAGAATACGTACCCAACTCACTTGAGAGAGGGGCGGAGACAAGCCTCAAAAGGTTTCTTTACTCTGGCCCAAGGGTGGCTCCACCTGTACTTCCTGCTTTTCAGTCACTCCTTTTATTCTTCCCAAAGTACTTAGTTCTCATGAGTATGTGGAAAAAAGAATGACATACAATGTGTAGCGTTGTTTTATGGCCGTGTATCAATCAGCCCTCAAATAATCCCAAACAGAGACGAAGGAAGTGTATAGGGCGTACCCCAATTCACAGTACTGAACCCCACCACATGTGTAGGACGGTATCTTTACAGCTGAACCCAGTATAGCCTCCACCAGAATGTGTTTAAGAGGCGTGCGTACCCAACTCACTTCTAAACAATGTATTTTCAATCCTAATAAAGGTTTCTTTTATCTTGTTAAAGGTGATGCGTACCCTTACTCAACATATAGCTGGAGATACTGTATCCCTCTTATCTGGGTTTCTTTTTCATCTATGGATTCCACTGCTATAGTCCCCAAGGGCACAAGCTCCAACCTTAACCCATGTGTGATATTCTTTTCCAAGGAAACCAGTCCCCAAACCCACGGATTCTTGTGCATATATTCTTACGGATAGCTGTCATCATGAGAATTGGATTAATTCAATTCCGGACAGTAAGATAAAGCGTCTTAAACGTAATTGCACGGAACAGACCGTCTCACTGAATAGGCTCAGACTATGGGTAATAACTTTAAAAGGTGTGGGTATGACAAGAACCGTGTAGAGAGTGTCCTTTCCACTGTGAAGGACTCCAATAGAAAGGAATTATTGGTAACTAAATTGAAAGATAAAAATGAGGACAATAGGTTCCAATGTGCTTTTGTTACCGAGTACACACATAATTACAAAAAAATAGGAGTTGTCAGAAAACACTGGAATATACTGAAAAAAGACCCAGTGGTGGGGTTCAGTACTGTGAATTGGGGTACGCCTTATACACTTCCTTCATCTCTGTTTGGGATTCTTTGAGGGCTGATTGATACACGGCCATAAAACAACGCTACACATTGAATGTCATTCTTTTTTCCACATACTCATGAGAACTAAGTACTTTGGGAAGAATAAAAGGAGTGACTGAAAAGCAGGAAGTACAGGTGGAGCCACCCTTGGGCCAGAGTAAAGAAACCTTTTGAGGCTTGTCTCCGCCCCTCTCTCAAGTGAGTTGGGTACGTATTCTTTCATAAACACGTTGGGTAGATGTCCCATGTGAGATTATCATCCAACACATATTTTGGGAGATACCATTGTGAGTCTGGGATCCTTTTGGTATACGAGGTCTAGGACAAAGAAACTGCTACGTGTACTGTGTATGATACTCTATTGTGAGTTGTGGTACGAACTCCAGATTCTTAAAAACTCTCTCTTCGTGGGTCCAGTGGTCTATATACATTGGGACAGACTTTAAACAATTGTACACATTTTGTGTTTTCTTTTTGTTTTTTTTATACATAGGGACTGGAGTGGAATCAATTGCTACCACAATATTGAAGCCGGAGGAATAAGGAACGTCATTGTGGATATATAAGGAATGTATTATTAATTTTCCTATTCTTAAGCACTTATACGAGTATTTTCTCCTGTTAAAATTGTTGTATTTGTTCTGTTTGGGTGTGGTGACACCCTTGAGGGGGATTATATACGTTAAAGCTGTCTCTTTCTTGCGCACATCTCTAAGATAACTTCCTTCTGTTTTTTGGTCTATACTTGTTGTCACCCATTGTTGTTATCTAGGAGTAGTGCAGCATAATCATGTTCACATTCAGGAATGATCAGAAGACTACCTTTGAGAAAGTCTTCAACGACAATTCCGACTTGACAGTTGAGTTGTCTGATGATGATGACAATGCTAAATTCCTTTGTCGTATAAACAACCCTTTATGAAGCTAAGAACACTGTACGCTGTTTACTTAAGAAGTACCGTAATGGTACGCTATCTGCGTAGCGATCGCTCAGCCGTAGGCGAGACGCTCAAGCGTCACGTTCGCTCACGGCCCAGTGATCACAGGACACGTTATTGGTTATGTCTAGGGGAATGATTCGCTGTAGCGTAGCATACGCTCGAGACCACGAGGAGGTCACCAGCGATGCAGACGCTTACAACACTATACCTTTATGTTAAAACCTTATACCAATGAAATACACTGAATACCTTAATGTGAGTACAGGGTGTAAGTGCAACCTTGTGTAACCTGACTATCTACAAAGCTGCTTGAGCGTCACCGACGCTCAAGTGAACACTTATCACTATAGAAAATACACAGATACTGGTTTAGGTTCCAAGGCCTATTAACTGTATTATGTCTAATATACTTGTAAAAGGGGATAACAGTACATATGATACACTACAATATAACAGAGACTTCCTAACCACAGATCTAAACAATAAATACAAAAAGACAATACTATACTAACCTGAATGCTATACAATACAATGCTATAATACTATGAGAGATATAAGAGTAAAGAAGAGAGAGAGAGATGGAGAGAGAGAGAGAGGAATTGGCTCACAGAAAGACAATGATTACGGAGAGAAACTTACGCACAAAGGGTAACGATCGCAAGCGCCTCTGGACAGCCAGCTTCCCGATTATCAGCAATGATAACAGTTTGAAGAGAAGTAAAGGCTGGATGTCACAGGCCCGTCTTTTATGCTACTCACACAATGCAATCTATTGGTCCCTACAGTCTCACTGTCCATTGGACGCAGGAACTCGGCTTCGCATTATAACAAAGGTCACAAGTTGATTCATATCAGTGGCCCTGGTTATGCAAAACAATGGGTGATAACTAACACATTCCTGTCTTCTGGAGGGGGTATTGTTTGGCGAATACAAAACAGAATCCTGTCTGGGTTCTGTTCTATATTCATGATGTCCACTTTCAGTTGAGACAATGACATCTCAGCCCTCATTCTCCTGTATACAAATCCAGCCCCATTTGTAAACACAGGTGTTGACCCTCCTCATTGAGTCTCAAAAGCTCAGTGTAATTAAAGACTATTGTACTCCGTCTGCGGGAAAGATACTGATTTGGAGTACAATTGATCTTCAATTACTATTCCTGTGTTTACCTTATGCATGTGTAGATATGAGGCCCTCTTAACATGCAAACTATTGTTTGGGGGATCTCTGAGGTCAAAGAGACATTTGAGACCTACTGATGCCTGTCTCCAACTGTTCAGATGCATGACTAAGTAAGGGCAAATAATAATAAATAAATGGACATAACTTCTTATGTCCATAACTATTCGCACGAGCAATTAATCTGCTCCAAACCAACACCGGAATATTGCTATTTAAATACTCTTCCGATAGGTACCAAACACCACTGTCTGACTCCTGTTAGACCCTTCGCACAATACAAAGAGGGATTCCTCCGTTCAGGGACATTCTATATTAACCAAACTTTCAGAATCTATCAAAGGGACCATAATCTATAAACTACATTAATTGTGAAAATATGTAACGAATGAGTCGCACGCTACGACTACGTAAACTCTACCGTAAATACGCATACCGCGCCTGTGAGTGCACGCTATTGCGGGTATGCGCCTCCACGGGAGAGCGCACGCACGCGCAGCGCGGACCAGTGTGCGGTGCAAATATGGCAACGTGCATAGAGACATTTTTCTGACTTCGACAGTCCACCCTTTGGCAGTCAATAATAACTGCCACAAAACATTTAAGGAGAAAAATGTAAGTCAGGGGTTAATTGATTTCCATGGTGGGGTAAGGAAGAAGAGAGGAGTAGGTGTGAAAAGGGTATGACCTAGTGAGAAAGTAGAAGCATGTGTGTATGAGTCCATGTTTGGGGGGTCATGTATCATCGTGCCGTACGTGTGGTAAATCAAGCTTCGAGGTATTGCGAAGTATACATTTGAATTCCTTCTTATCCTGTGGTACAGGTCTGTGGATGGGCTGTCAAACTTTACCGAGCTCATTTCGGCTGTGGTTGTAACAAAATGGGGATGCACATTTTAGTTGATGATACATGAATGGGGGAGGTATGTGGTTGCTGATATCTGTGCCTGTATTCCCTATCGTCTATGTGTGTCGTTACCTGAGGGTTGTAGAGATGAAGATAAAGAACACTTACGAAAAATGCAATGATATTCTATGTCAGGGAAATGTACATCTGTTGTTGAAGTTGTGTTCGGTATCTGTTGAGAGTCGTCTTCTTTGCGCTGTTTTGCTCCTTAGGCATGAGCAACAAGCTTTGTCAGTGCCATCAGATTTACAAAAATGTTGGGCTAGCGTGAGTTTAAAAATACTAGGGAAACTGGGGATCCATGGCAAAGTTCATCAAGTGTCCATATTTAAAGTTGTCAAATCTTCTTCTTTGGTGCTTGTCTGTTGTCTGTATAGTGTCTCGTCAACTTCCTCGTCCAAGGGGGTCTTTGTATCTTGGAGAAAAGCAGAAAAACAGGTGAAAGAAACGGACCGTATAATCGCATTTTCATCACATTCTGGTTTCTATCATTGGGTCATAAATCAAATCCAGGTTAATTACGGTTTCCTCACTCCTCAAGCTCATCACTTTTGTACTTTGTTTGCACCTCATTAAAGCCTGCCCGCATCTAAATATCAATCCAATCGATATAATGACACCCAAGATACATAGTAGAAACTTTCCAACATCCATTATGACTCCTTGAGCCCAGTCTCCCAAACCGGAGAACCAGTTTCGCGGGTTCAACCATGACACCCAACCAGTCAGCTCATTACCTACAGCAGCAAGGGTGAGATTGTGTTTTCGACGAAATTCCCACTTTAATTGCAGAATATCATCCATCTTTTGGTCTATGACCTCTACCGGATCCTCGGTGCTATTTGTGATATACGTGCAACACTTTATGCCGTACTGTGTTGCCAATGTAACACACTATCCGCCTGTTACTGCTGTAAGGTAATTAAGAACCATCCTATGCTGAACTAGTTCTGTTTTGTAAGCTTGAAGTTCTCTTCCAGTGTATCTAAACGTGTCATCATACATTTCAGTGATATTATCTAACAAATTGGCGAGTGCGGAAATGTATTTATAATTCATCACTCCTCGAGCGGTACGAGTGAAATCTAACGCTACCAGAACCTGAATCCCGGTGGATTCATGGATAAGATCAGAGGCCGGATGCTCTAACCTTTCTGACAGTTGTCTTTTAACCCGGTGCTCGTAGTGAGTGTGAGTATAAGGAGCTTGGGCACCACGGTGTATGTCCTTCATTTTGTCATGTGTAACAGTCATCACTTCAGGCAATACTTTTCCAATATAACACAATCCTTCAGAGTTTGGGGCTAGCCACTTGTACGCCTTTCTCCCGCATATGAAATATGCGTCATCGGGGAGAACATAAGGGACGGAGAAGGACATGACCATGTTACAAACCTTCCAGGTGAAATCTCCTGACCCTAATTCTTCCATCTGCCTAATGCACGTATCAGTTTGTATGACATGTGCACAGTATCCTGGTGATACCTCTCCAACTCTAGTAATCCTATTTCCTAAGGTATATCGATACCGAAAAGATTTTCCTCTACTGGCTATGTGGCGTACCAGCTCTGTATCTGTAGGCATTCTATCTGCTCTGTGTGAAAAGGTCATGGCAAGGTTGCTCCATGACACTTCCCAATTTCCCGGTTTTCTGGGATTGGAGATGTTAAAACATATGAGGGACCTATCCACATGGTATTGGTGGAGCTTCAAACTAGGAGGGCTGGAGATATTAAACCTCCGGTCCACCGGTCTCCCACCACTTAGCTCAAGTACCTCCCCTAACGTTAAAGGAAATGGTACTAGCCCTGATTTGCTGTGTCCCTGAGGTACTTGAGAGCATACCCAACAATCGGTCTTATTTAACACATTACCCACTAAGGAGTGATAGTCACTCAATGGATGCCGGTCCATATGGATATTAAAACTGGATTGGCATTTCTTTGTTACAGAGCCTACAGATACAACTTTCTTTTTGAACTAACATTCCTTCACAGTTGTTTACAAATAACATGGTTGTTAGATCGTGCCCGGTACTCGCCTTTGCTTGGTGATTGGGTTGCTATTGGAAATTTACACCTCCGTCTCAGTCATCAGGACCTTTCTGGATCCTTTCTCGACCTCACTGGTACTCTCACCGAAACAGACTGCTCTGGTCAACATCATGGTTAACGGGAAAATCCATGTCACAGTCTCTTGGGGCAAGTCCATCTTACAGGAGGAGAAAAGAAGAAATTTGTAAAGGGGGTATAAGAAAATCAGTTTGAGGGGGAGAGAACTCGTTACGATAATAAGTTCTCTCGTTTTGTTGTTCTTTTTGTTCTGCTGTCCTCTCAAAAGGTGCTGTCTCTTCAGTCTTCCGAATGAACCTTCTGGTGATGTAATCTTTCTTCCTAACTAGCGATCTTTCTGTGTGGAGCAAAAATCTGGCATTACCATTGGTTAACACTTAGGGGTGACATACCATCTTTAAATCATGGAAACATGAGTGAGGAGAGAGAGAAAATAAAAAACAAAAGAGATAGAGAACAATTCATGTGCATATATACATTACATAACCCGACAATAACCACCAATAAGAGAAGAGAAACAAAGCATTTTTAAACGTTGTCAACATTAAGAAAACATTGTCAGACTATTAGGCTGTCGTATCTACGTGTCTAATGGTTTCCTTGAGCAGTCCCTCCCCACCAGCACTTGCATTATTCCACTGTCTGTATCTGGCCAGAATACATTGTGGTGGATAGGTCATGCTGGGGTTTGGTAGACTTCTGCAAGGACCAAGCGAATATGCAATGTTTGAATTCTTACCAATAATCGTCAGAGATGGGGATAGAGAGAGAAAGAAAAAACATTTTTCACAAATACATTTACAACGTTTAACCTGGTCATTCCTGTGTCTTCAGTGAATGACCTCCCAATTTACTAACCGTTACCTCAGGCTTACCATCAGTCCTAATGATCACCTTTCCTAACTATATATTATGGGTGTGGCCCAAAATTCTTCCTATATGATCCCTGCTTGTAATTTGGTGTGTCATAACTTTTGCTCATTTTCATGTCTAGGGGGTCTGATTTTATGTGGGCTGTTGCAGTTACTGGCATAATGCCCTTCTCTTTTGCACAGATCACAAATCCTTAAGTTCCTCCATGTGCCAATGGCCTGGGGTTTTGGTTGATTTGATGCCTCCTCAAACGCTCGGATGTTCATCATCATCAATCGTTTCCCCTGTACTTCCCTGATTCTTTGGTTACCATGATTATGTCGTTGTCTTTCTCTTGATCTACAATCTCTTGCAATGTGTCCCTTTTTATGACAATGGTAACAGACTACCATATCTGGGTTTCTCGCAGGGGTGTGGGGCTTTTGTTGGGGTGGTCTTGTGGTTTGGGCCTGTATTTTTGCTGCCATTAACTTATCTTTTTGTGACTCTCTGTACCTGGTGCTATTCTGATCATGATTAATGACGGCCTCTCTTAGTGCGGCCACCGAGATCTCTCTCCAGTTTGGGTTGGTGGTCTGTACCCTTGTTTTTAATTCATCCTTTAAACCATTCATTAATACCTTAACCGCTATTCCTTTATGTTGTGCATTTGTCTTGATGTCTGCGATCCCAGTGTTCCTAGCCATTATTTGCAGTGCTCGATTGAAATAATTAGAAACATTTTCCTTTTCGTTTTGCCTTATGGAGAAAATTTCACTCCACTTGACAGTGGTTGGGAAATATATTCCTAACTGTCGGTTAATCTGCCTAATACATTCCTGATTGTGTTCCTCCATACAGGGTACCTCCATGTTTAATTTACAATCAGCAATGAATTTTTCAGGGTCAACCCTGGAGGGCAAACATGCCCTCAGCACTGTCCGCCACTCTTTGTTGGTGGGTTCTGTGGCGTTTCCTAGTTCTTTAATAAACCTTTGGCATTTGGCTAGATTTCTCCTAGGATCAGGAAATTCAGACATAATTGATCTCAATTCGGTCCGGGACCAGAGACAGCGCATTGCACTGTCCTTGACGGGAATGATTCCCTGATCGTCAGTCTTCCCATTGGGGACTGAGATCACCCTGGCCAGATCGAGCTCAGTTACATCATCTTGTTTTGGTCTTATAATATGGGGTACATTTGTTTGTGCGTGATATAAAACATTGTACGTACCTGTGGACACGACCTCACCTGACCCTCTGTTAGGGGGTTCGATTATTGCCTTTACCAATTTGGTCGCGTCCACCTGGATGTCTTGTAGGATGGCTTCTGGAAGAGGTGCCGACATCGTTCTGGGCTCACTTTCTTGTTTGTATTCCTGAGGGAGGTTTGACATGGGGTGCAGCTTGCACAGGTTAATAGTTGTACATTCAACAGTATTACAATAATCATGGTTACATTTATTACACTTATCCTTATAATCTATATTACAGTTGCTAAGAGCGTTTTTATTGTTCCACCTTTGTGCTTTTCTCTCCGCAATCAACTCCTCTCCTGCTGCCATATCTCTCCTCTCAAGATAAGAGTCAGAAAAGTCAATAGACTCTTTTTGTAATTCACTTTCCTGTTGCCATAACTGTAAATATTCATAATGTTTATTTTGTCTCTTCGTTGGTTCAATGAGACTTATCCTCCTCCTTAAATTTTGTAACACGTCTGGACTGAAGCTACCTATTCTTGGGAATTTGTCCCTGTCTTGTACAGTCATTCTCTCCCATTCATCACATAAAACTTCAGCGTGATTTCCATATTTCTTACACATCACATATCGTGCCGACCCGATGGATCGGTTCTCTGAATCAACCCGAACCGAGGTTGATCGCCCCCTACCTGAACAACTGGCCCCCATAATCTGCAGGCGTTGCTTATTCCTCCTTGAATATCAAGGCTTTCAGCGAACCCTTACAAACAAACCAAGAAGTCCTTGGGCAGGCCGGCGGTGGTGGTTTATCAAGTACCCCACTTACTTCTCGCCCACGTTGGCCTGTGCTGCAATCACTGTAGCCAGAGCTGCTGTACCCAACCTAGGGCCCCTGTGAACCTTTATTTACTGGGGCGTGCTGGACCTACCAGTCCCCAGTAAGTATCGGTTGTTGGATAGTTCCCGAGTGACCAGCGAACTTCCCTTCCAAAAATAAAAAATTACACAAATCACGTCAGAATGTACAAATAGCGTTTGTGACCACTTTACTCTAATGGTATTAGGTCAGATTACTAACTACTGCACACAATTACGTGCGGTCCAATCGTTCAGTACACGAGCACTACTTGTCATGTACTGAAAGATCAATGGAATCTATGTTTCCGGCTGCGATTCCTTCAGCCAGAGCTTGTATGGCCTATATGGGTTCTGCACCAACACCCCAGGCGTTGTGCCACTGGACTTTTATAGCGGACCTCTTTGTACCTTATGACCTCCTGGTCTTGTTACCTTATGACCTCCTGGTCTTGTTACCTTATGACCTCCTGGTCTTGTTACCTTATGGTCCGCTATACTCTAATGCTCAAATATTATTTAACCAGAGATGCCTCCCTAGCCACCGTATATGTCACTTACACGTATGTCCCTCGACGAGTACTCGGCTTTTCCTTTTGGTTCCACCTTTTAAATTGTATAAACACACTCACTCAACACATGTACACTTTGTTTCTATGTCTATTTCTGCGCAGAAATTGTCTTCAGGCCAAGAGTGTTACCAATTAGGAGCAGGATCTGTTAAACTAAATTTCAGATTTTCTAAAAATAGATTTGCGTTATTTACCGCGTCGCGTTATCTACCGCTGTGCGTTAATTATCGCCTTTGCGTTACTTCACTTTATCACAACTTGAGCTACGTGGGCGTAACCGGACGCTACGTTGCGTAATGAACGCTGCGTGCGTCTGCCTTTTGGATTGCGTACGCTAGTCTTTGTTAGCGACACGTGTACGCAATGCAAAGGATCCACCGTAACACAATTTCTATTTTTATCAATGTAAATGATCCCTGATCATCTACCGCAATCCACACTGACTGCCTTGTATCTCAGACAAACCGTGTGTTGTTCTATACTTTAACTATTACCTCTACTATGAAATAACAGCAAATCTCTTTTTAGCACTTTCTATCAACTATAAAATTTGGCAAACAGGAATAGTGATATACGAAAAATGAAATACACAAGTGAAAAGAAATGCAGGTATGTGTGCGTACGCAAGACAAAAGAAAAATAAACAGTTTTAAAAAGACACAAGCGTTTTGTTCTTACTTCCGGTTCCCGGATTCCTTCAGCACTCTTTATCTAAGCGAAGCAGACGCTTATCCCGTCAGCACTGTGAGACAACCTCCCACCCTTTGCTGGAGGGATAATGTCTGCTGATCTACCTAGTGCAGATATGAGAAGGATAGGACGAGTCCCCAATTGACAATGCTAGTCTTCCTTTGTCGTATAAACAACCCTTTATGAAGCTAAGAACACTGTACGCTGTTTACTTAAGAAGTACCGTAATGGTACGCTATCTGCGTAGCGATCGCTCAGCCGTAGGCGAGACGCTCAAGCGTCACGTTCGCTCACGGCCCAGTGATCACAGGATACGTTATTGGTTATGTCTAGGGGAATGATTCGCTGTAGCGTAGCATACGCTCGAGACCACGAGGAGGTCACCAGCGATGCAGACGCTTACAACACTATACCTTTATGTTAAAACCTTATACCAATGAAATACACTGAATACCTTAATGTGAGTACAGGGTGTAAGTGCAACCTTGTGTAACCTGACTATCTACAAAGCTGCTTGAGCGTCACCGACGCTCAAGTGAACACTTATCACTATAGAAAATACACAGATACTGGTTTAGGTTCCAAGGCCTATTAACTGTATTATGTCTAATATACTTGTAAAAGGGGATAACAGTACATATGATACACTACAATATAACAGAGACTTCCTAACCACAGATCTAAACAATAAATACAAAAAGACAATACTATACTAACCTGAATGCTATACAATACAATGCTATAATACTATGAGAGATATAAGAGTAAAGAAGAGAGAGAGAGATGGAGAGAGAGAGAGAGGAATTGGCTCACAGAAAGACAATGATTACGGAGAGAAACTTACGCACAAAGGGTAACGATCGCAAGCGCCTCTGGACAGCCAGCTTCCCGATTATCAGCAATGATAACAGTTTGAAGAGAAGTAAAGGCTGGATGTCACAGGCCCGTCTTTTATGCTACTCACACAATGCAATCTATTGGTCCCTACAGTCTCACTGTCCATTGGACGCAGGAACTCGGCTTCGCATTATAACAAAGGTCACAAGTTGATTCATATCAGTGGCCCTGGTTATGCAAAACAATGGGTGATAACTAACACATTCCTGTCTTCTGGAGGGGGTATTGTTTGGCGAATACAAAACAGAATCCTGTCTGGGTTCTGTTCTATATTCATGATGTCCACTTTCAGTTGAGACAATGACATCTCAGCCCTCATTCTCCTGTATACAAATCCAGCCCCATTTGTAAACACAGGTGTTGACCCTCCTCATTGAGTCTCAAAAGCTCAGTGTAATTAAAGACTATTGTACTCCGTCTGCGGGAAAGATACTGATTTGGAGTACAATTGATCTTCAATTACTATTCCTGTGTTTACCTTATGCATGTGTAGATATGAGGCCCTCTTAACATGCAAACTATTGTTTGGGGGATCTCTGAGGTCAAAGAGACATTTGAGACCTACTGATGCCTGTCTCCAACTGTTCAGATGCATGACTAAGTAAGGGCAAATAATAATAAATAAATGGACATAACTTCTTATGTCCATAACTATTCGCACGAGCAATTAATCTGCTCCAAACCAACACCGGAATATTGCTATTTAAATACTCTTCCGATAGGTACCAAACACCACTGTCTGACTCCTGTTAGACCCTTCGCACAATACAAAGAGGGATTCCTCCGTTCAGGGACATTCTATATTAACCAAACTTTCAGAATCTATCAAAGGGACCATAATCTATAAACTACATTAATTGTGAAAATATGTAACGAATGAGTCGCACGCTACGACTACGTAAACTCTACCGTAAATACGCATACCGCGCCTGTGAGTGCACGCTATTGCGGGTATGCGCCTCCACGGGAGAGCGCACGCACGCGCAGCGCGGACCACTGTGCGGTGCAAATATGGCAACGTGCATAGAGACATTTTTCTGACTTCGACAATGACTTGGATAGCATTATGTATAAGTTAGAAGGGATTCTCCAAAAGGAGAATAGGATATGGTGGGAAGTGGTGACCATAGAGAAATACCTTTCAAACAAACTCATACCTAAAGGGCTGAAAATTGACAAGAAAGCATCTTTTTCAGACTCAAGTGAGGAATTTAAAAAGGAGTGGGATTTAATAACCAAAGAATGTTCATTTAAATTGATGGAATTAATTATTAGGGAAAGGAAAAAAGAGCTTAACAAATTGGAGGAGGAAATAGAAATACAGAAATCGTTGGTGGCACCATATTCAAACACCAGGGAATTTAAAGAATTAAAGAGTAAAATTGAGTTTAGGATCAAATGAGCAGAGAAAACCCTCATTGAGAAAAAGTTGAGGAAATTTAATAGCGATAAATTAACCATCAATAATGAGGAAAAGGAGCATAAGGATGGGGATGACATGGGGGCTATTAAGAGAATAAGCCCCATAAAAAATAAAGAAAGGCCACAATACGGTAGAAAGAATAGATACACACGGCAAAATCAATATTATGATAAAAGAGGTGGGGGTAACGATCTAGATTATAGACATGGTAACAATAACAATTTAATTGAGAGAAGGAGATTCCAGACACCCAAAAGGGATCAATTGGAATGGAGAGGACAAGATAGAAATATCCAGACCGATCATAGGCCCAGGGGGCGGGAGAGGGATGATTTAGGCCGGTTTGTACAAAGGAATCATTATTCTCCTCTTAGGGGTTTGAGAGACCAGTCACCATCTTTTTTAGAACAGGGGGCCCGTCCCCGGAGTTACAAATAACATATAGGGTTAGGGGGAAGAGGGGAGGACGCACTAAAAACCTAAAGAAAAATACAATTCGAAACAAAGCAAAAAGGAAAGGGACTAAGAGAATAAAAAAATCTAAACCAGATATCCCTGTGGAATCTATGGAATCCGAAAAATTAACAGATAAGATCTTCAATTTGAGTGATCACGTCCTTAATAAAGAACAGACTACCCTATTAGGAAAAGGCCTGAAATTTGCCCCTACTAATTATGTTAAACCTTTTGATTTGTTCTTGGATGTACAAAAATTTATACGGAAATTGACAATAAAAAAAAAAAATTCCGGTCAAAGGATAAGTAATGAGACAGAGGTGGAATCTATTAACAGTACACCGTTTCAACCTAAATCCATTTTTTTCCCTCAACATGTGAAGGGTCCGTTCCTTGAAACCTTCTCAACATTAATATTGGAGGATTTCAATAAAATGGAAATAAATAACAAAAACAGGACATTGCCTAATTTAAGTCGTAAAGAAATAACGGCATTGCAGGGTTTAAGAACTAACGATAACCTCACCATTAAACCAGCAGATAAGGGGGGGTATTGTGATCATTAACACTGCTGATTATGAAAAAGAAATGTACCGGCAGTTAGGTGACCACAATACGTATTTGAAGCTAAGGGGGGATCCCATGAAGAAAGTTGAGGAGAAACTAACAACATTGGTGGAAAAATATCATAAGAAAGGAACCATTTTGGATAAGGAAAAGGCCTTCATCTTAAATGATAACCCTAAGATCCCAGTTATCTATCTCTTACCTAAAGTCCACAAGAGTTTGGTGGACCCCCCCAGGGAGACCCATCATCTCCGGTGTGGATTCCACCTCTGCCAATTTGTCGGAGTTTATAGATTATTTTTTACAGCCATTACTCAAAAGGAATAGATCACATTTGGTGGATACGAGGGATTTTTTGGTCAATTTAGAATCCATTGTTTGGACAGAGGGGCTCACGTTGGTTACCACCGACGTCAGTACTTTATACACCATCATTGACCACGAACAAGGAATGGAGGCGTCTAAACATTTTTTAGGTTCATCTGAAGTGCCTAAGGACCTTCAGAATTTCCTTCTGGATGGGATCCGTTTCATCCTTACTAGCAACGTATTTATGTTTAAGGATTAATTTTTTATCCAAAAAGTAGGGACTGCTATGGGCACTAGATTCGCTCCAAGTTACGCAAACCTATTTATGGGTTTGTGGGAACTTGAGAATGTTTGGAGTAATAATCCATTTGGAGCGAACCTAGTGTCCTACATGCGATATATAGACAATATTTTTTTCATATGGAAAGGGGAGAGGGAGTTATTAGACCAATTCTGCACCCTCCTCAATTCGAATAGAAAGAACATTAAATTGACATTTGAGATGAGTGACAGTACTATCAACTTCCTGGACATCACTGTTTACATCAAGGAAGGTAGCATCCACACGATGAATTACACCAAACCCACGGATTCTTGTGCATATATTCCTACGGATAGCTGTCATCATGAGAATTGGATTAATTCAATTCCGGACAGTCAGATAAAGCGTCTTAAACGTAATTGCACGGAACAGAACGTGTTCACGAACAGGCTCAGACTATGGGTAATAACTTTAAAAGGTGTGGGTATGACAAGAACCGTGTAGAGAGTGTCATTTCCACTGTGAAGGACTCCGATAGAAAGGAATTAATGGTAACTAAATTGAAAGATAAAAATGAGGACAATAGGTTCCAATGGACTTTTGTTACCGAGTGCACACATAATTACAAAAAAATAGAAGGAGTTGTTAGAAAACACTGGAATATACTGAAAAAAGACCCAGTGATTGGGAAGTTATTACCTGAAAGACCCATCCACATCTATAGAAGGGCACCGAACCTTAAAACTAAGTTGGTGTCCTGTACTTTCCATTTAAAAACCAGAGAAGGGGGCATTAAAACATGAGGCTTCCATAGATGTGGAAATTGCCAGGCGTGCAAGAACATCACATACAAGGGTATGAGTAAATTTGAAAATGTTGTCATTAATGAAAAGGAGGTGTCAATTAAAGATTTTATGACATGTAATTCAAAAAACATTATTTACACTATTAAGTGTTCATGCAATAAATTCTACATCGGAAGGACTCCAAGGCCGTTAAAAGTCCGTTTAGGAGAGCATTTGAGAAACATAAAAAAAGGCCTTGAGACACACGCCCTGTCATTACATTTTAAGGAAGTTCATGGAAGCTCTCTGAACCATGTAGAAAGTTTTGTGGGTCTTTGGCAAGTTAAGAGTAATACAAGAGGGGGGAGTGTGGCCATAATGTTAGCCAAAACTGAAATGAAATACGTCCATCAATATCAAACCCTCCATCCCCACGGGCTTAATAAAGATTTCAAGCTTAAGTGGTTTCTATAGAATAGATGGAGATGCCGGTGAAGATGTTCAAATAATGTCCTGATGCATATTTTTTCAGTTTATTTGTAGGTATGAACACGTATGACTATTAATTATGGACTATCTGAACCTTATGATCAGAGAAAAGACCTATAACGTGGGAGAGACTCCATGTAATGTGTTACGGATACCCGTCTAATCACCGATGTCCAGCATGTCATGATGAATATGTTACTGTACTTTTTATGTATTTTATGAATGTGAGATCCTCTTTGAGTTTAAAGTTTTTGTGAGAAGTACATTTTAAATATTGTTGTTATATTATATATGAGTATGAGTCTAAGTGATTGGACTTTTCTGATGTTATTATCATGGAGCTGGGTTGTGTTTGACAATAATGTCATTTCCTGTACCCGTTTGTGAAGGGAACACAAGGACAGGTTGTCCTGGTTCCCCACATCATCTCTGTAGTGGGGATTTCGGGTTCCGGCAAGAACGGACGCGCACTTCCGGTAACGCTGGAAGTGACGCGGGTGAGGCCGGAAGTACGTTGTGACATGCATCCAGACGGCGGTGGAATGCACTAGCTGTTCCACACCGTCAAAAGCTCCTACAGAGAAAGTCCAGACACTTAGGCTGATTTTACCAATGGAGACTGTTTCATTTGGAGAAGAATAGGTTCAATTGATGTCATGTATTACATTTTTGGTGCCGGAAGAATTTGTGTGTTTCCACTTCCGGGTCAAATAGGGATCACTTCAAAAAAACTTTTTAGCAAATTTATAATGTTTTTTTAAGTTTTGCATGTAGGATATTATTACTGGTTATCATATTATGAGCCATTAGTATGTTTATCATTAAATTTAATGGTGGGAAGGATAATTAGAAGGTCACTTCCTGGTCAGACCCGATTGGTCACCCACCAGTTAAATACTACCTGTGTGCACAGTACCAGCATGTCTTGACAAAGGCTCCACAAAGGGCCGAAACGCGTTGACAGATCCTGGTACTGTGACTTTGGAACGCTTCTTCATTCAGCTCGGGGACCAGAAGGTACTGTTATTACCATCTATACATTTGGGGGTCCGGACTTCCCCTTTTGTGTTGGATGGTGGTTAACCTTTCCTTCTTGGGGAACCGGTTTTGCCTTTTTTTGTTTTTGGAATACTGTTTTTTATACCATTTGGATGTTTGTATTAAGTGTACCTTTTATGGGATGTGTACAATTCCTTTTTACAAAAAAACTAAAAAGAGATTCGCTTTTAACCATTGTGGACTGGTTTCCTTGGAAAAGAATATCACACATGGGTTAAGGTTGGAGCTTGTGCCCTTGGGGACTATAGCAGTGGAATCCATAGATGAAAAAGAAACCCAGATAAGAGGGATATCTCCATCTATATGTGTGAGTAAGGGTACGCATCACCTTTAACAAGATAAAAGAAACCATTATTAGGATTGAAAATACATTGTTTAGAAGTGAGTTGGGTACGCACGCCTCTTATACACATTCTGGTGGAGGCTATACTGGGTTCAGCTGTAAAGATGCCGTCCTACACATGTGGTGGGGTTCAGTACTGTGAATTGGGGTACGCCTTTATACACTTCGTTCGTCTGTTTGGGATTCTTTGAGGGCTGATTGATACACGGCCATAAAACAACGCTACACATTGTATGTCATTCTTTTTTCCACATACTCATGAGAACTAAGTACTTTGGGAAGAATAAAAGGAGTGACTGAAAAGCAGGAAGTACAGGTGGAGCCACCCTTGGGCCAGAGTAAAGAAACCTTTTGAGGCTTGTCTCCGCCCCTCTCTCAAGTGAGTTGGGTACGTATTCTTTCATAAACACGTTGGGTAGATGTCCCATGTGAGATTATCATCCAACACATATTTTGGGAGATACCATTGTGAGTCTGGGATCCTTTTGGTATACGAGGTCTAGGACAAAGAAACTGCTACGTGTACTGTGTATGATACTCTATTGTGAGTCGTGGTACGAACTCCAGATTCTTAAAAACTCTCTCTTCGTGGGTCCAGTGGTCTATATACATTGGGACAGACTTTAAACAATTGTACACATTTTGTGTTTTCTTTTTGTTTTTTTATACATTGGGACTGGAGTGGAATCAATTGCTACCACAATATTGAAGCAGGAGGTATAAGGAACGTCATTGTGGATATATAAGGAATGTATTATTAATTTTCCTATTCTTAAGCGGTTATACAAGTATTTTCTCCTGTTAAAATTGTTGTATTTGTTCTGTTTGGGTGTGGTGACACCCTTGAGGGGGATTATATACGTTAAAGCTGTCTCTTTCTTGCGCACATCTCTAAGATAACTTCCTTCTGTTTTTTGTGCCAGGAAAGATCTTGGTAAATGGCAATAGGGTCACCATTAAAGTCCAGGCCATCAAGGCGGCGCACTTTACCCATAATCTACTCTTTCTGAGAGTAGCAGTGTAGGCGACAAATGACGTCACAAGGTCGTTCTGTAGGGAGCCCTCTCAGTTTAAGGGCACAGGGAGCTCTGTCAAAGGTTATAGGGTTAGTCGGATCTTTACCCAGGACCGTATTGAATATTTTCATCAGAGCATCTACTAAGCTCATCTGGGGAACATCCTCGGGGATACCTCTCACCCGGATATTATTTCTCCTGCCTCTATTATCCAAATCTAAGATACGGGACCTCAGCGACCGGATTTCATCCGATTGGGCTTTGATAACATCTGTGACGGATCCCACAAAGACATCAGCAGAGTCACGATGATCCTCCAATGTGGTCACCCTGTCAGAAAGTTGAGAGATATCCTGTTTGATAGATGCCAACTCTCTACACATGGTGTCCTTGAGATCCTGCTTAGTGGGTAGAGATTTCATGAACACCAAAATATCCTGGAGAGCGGTATTGCTCTGAACGTGTGGAGAAGGCTGATCCATCACTAAAGGAGAGGCAGGGGAGGCGGAGAGACAAGAAGATGGACTGGAGGAAGAGAGATCTCCGGTAGATTTAGCAGGAGTAGGGTGTAGGAAAGATCTCATTCCCGGTTGAGATACGGTCTCTCTAGGTTGTGTTGTGTTACTTTTATTTTTCCCATATCTAACCATGCTGAGCACAGAGTAGACAATGAATCAAGGTCATATGGCAGGGGGTCGAGCTGTTAGGGAACTGCTCAGTATGCTAAGTGCCTTCAGTACGGTGACTCCCAGTGGAATGGCGTTAACATGCCATTAATCAATTTTCATCCGGTAGGGCAGCAGGAACACGTTGAATATTAGCTTCTTCATTCCTCGGGGAGGACGGGGCGCGTACAGAGCAGTAACTATGGCGCCAGCTCACAGCAAGCCCCCCGATCTAATTTGCAAAATCTGTTAGTGTGGATACATCAAAATAAAAGCAAAAGAATTACAGAAAAAAGTCAATGTATCCAGGCAAGCCTCTAGGGGGAGCTCCAGCTTAGCATACGTACAATACAAGGAGATATCACTGTGGTGCAGGGAATAACAGCAGAGGGAAACAAATCCCACAATAATGGCACTGGTCTCAGTGGGTAGAAATGACCCCTTAATAAAGGCAGGACAATGGTGAAACAAAAACAAAAAGGGGGGGGGGTCAGCAGGAACAAAAAAAAAATCAATGGGGAAATCTCACCAGCCTATAAAAGATCTACCAGGCTGTATCAATGTGCCCTTGCTCCAGGGGAAAAATGGGCACTATGGATGACCACAGGCACAGGAGGTCCCAGCTAATAGTCTCCCCCACCTCTCCACAGGCCCAAGAGACAGGGGAGTCAAGGTCAGGCAGCAGAGATGACTCCGGAGCCCGACACCGGACCCAGAGTGAGGGAGCCGCAGCAGCGCCGGATGTCACGTGTGGGGCCGGTAGACGCGGACCCAGCTGTGTGCAGCGATGCTGACCGCGGGAGGAGATGCCGGCCAGTGGCAGAGCCGGAGCAGGAGAACAGCCTCCGTTCATCCAGCGGTAGAGGTAAACTGCTGAGAGGGTGTCGCGTGGCGGGTCAGGGGCGGTAGAAGCAGCAGGCTACAGCATACGCACCAGCAGTGGGGTGGGGGAGGAAATTGAGTCCCCGGCTTCGGCTGAGGGGACAGGCCGCAACCCACAGAGGGGTAGGAGACCCCTCCCGGCTCCGCGAACCTGGCACCTACAGCAGGGAAGGCTTCCTGGTGTTAAGGGGACATACAGGGAGACAAGGAAGGTAGTAGAAAGCCCTGGGAAGAAGCGTTTTTCAGGGCTGTATAGTCGGAGCTCCTGTAAAGCCTGTCCTTCTTCAATGGCCACCAGGCCACGTCCCCCACAGAACATATTTTATAACTGCTGAGCTGTTAATTTGAAATCAAAGTTAAAACATAATTTTAGAAACCTTATAAGTATATAATTCTAATAAATTTAAACATTGCACGTCAATGTATTTAAGCTTGTTAATATGAGAAAACGTAATTTATACAAAATTGCTATTAATGCTCAAATATGTTCAAAACGGACTCAAATGTGTTTTAAATTGTTTACCTTATATACTGTATATTTAGCCATTTTATTTATTCTATATGCAGATGGAGCCACACTCATCTAGTGCAGCTCCATCGCATACGAGCACTCCAGGCGATCCGTTCACCTAGTCACGCCGGGAGCGCACAGAGATACTCCCATTCTGATGAATGGGATGCGTGCGTGTCAAGGATGCATGCGTTCCGCATATGCGGCAATAGGCGCACCCTGACCATAATTAGCGGGGCACAATCTGTAAATTTATAGATTGTTACAAAATGTATGAATTTAAAAAATAGTTTTAAGAAGCACTGTAAGAATTTATATTATAAGCTGTATGCAGTGCTATAGCAAATAACTTTTTATATGATATAAAGATTACAGTTTTAAAAGTGTTAAAAAGAAACAATAGATATTATATCCGTAAGTACAGTGTCACTGGAGTCTGATTGCAATGGATTCACAGTGCTGCTACGTGGCTGGTTGGGTTAACTACACATTTAGAATTCTCAGGAGATTAATCACAACCCTGCCTTTCTCCTCATTAAATCTGGCATTATAAAATGAAGGAGGCAGCAACTCTGTGCCCTCTCATCAACATCTGTATTCATTATCCTACTTTTAAAAAACTCCATCTTCAAAAAGTCTTCAATACATCACCCTCCAACTGTTTCTTTGGCAGAAGATTTGCTAATTTAGATTTTTTTTTTTTAATAATGCTTCTTTATTAGGTGTGAAATTAAATATCTTCCAAATGAATCCTGTTTAAATAACTGTGAGTCTATGCAGTCAATCATAGCTGACGCTAATTAGCATAATGAAAAGCCATGTTAAGTTAATAACAGTGTCAGATAAGGAGCCAAGTGTTAGTATCGAGGTGATGTCGCTCACCATTGTCCTGGATTTCACTAAGAAGGCTGGAACCTAACCTCTAATTATTTTCACTGCCCGCTTTGAAGCTTGGGGATTTAACTGGAAGAGAGAAGAGATGGGAAATCAATCCAGATCTTTAACTCTGAAGTTTGCTGTTTCCCAAATTGTCTGTGCATTGAAGCATTAAATGTGAACTGCAGCAGGTATCTGTGATATTGACAGGCTGAACTAATATCCTAAATCTAAAGCTGTGATATAAAAGATTGGAAACAGAATAGTGGGGAACTAGCCCCTAATGCATTATAGTGTTATAATGATAAAATGTATGGTGTCATTTAACAAACAATTATAAAGAATCACTACACAGCCATATGTTGTGAGAAAATGTTTCTCAATATGTTTGCCATTTTTATTTGTGCCTTTAATCCATTTTTTTTATATTTTAAATGGCATCTATATTGCTTCCCCACAGTAATAAAGTGAGTATAAATACTATCAGATACAGTATGTCAAAATGGAGAATTTTGAAGACCACAGAAAACTCGCTGTATTGTTCTACAACCCCGGGGATTATAAAAGCATATATACTGTACAAATAATAATCCTCATAAGGCTAACAAAGGCTGTCATGTAATGAACCCACCTCTCACTAAATCCTTCCATCATGTTTTCTCTGCTGAGATTCCATTATAGCCTGAAACACAGTGTAATGTGACATTACCTGTATTCTAAACCATTTTGACAGCAGTGTTTTGTTATATATCGTAATATGAAATCACAGCTCATCTAAAGCGGAATGGATGCCAGGATCTTCCAATCCTTACTGCAATGTCCTTGGTAAGCATTGCAAAAATTCAGAAGCTAAAGCAATCTCCACACATCTGCATATACTGCTGGAAGCAAGCACACTACAGTATATAATATGTAATCTCCCTACTAGATTATCATGTTTATTATAGTTTCAAACTACAGTAGTTTATGTCCAGGCCTTACTCTGGAAGGTTCCTGCTTACTTGGTGGATTCCTTAATCTTGTACCTTTGGTTCTTGGACTTAACTTCTCTTCAAAAAGCCAATTACTGTACATTTTACCTGCTGTGGACTATCACATGTATAGTTATTTGGACTTTCCGGTTTGTTCTATTTTAGTCCGCATCTTTGGCTTTTCTTAATTTATTTTTCACATTCTTGCAGCTTATGTTTGCTTCATGCTCCTTTCTCTACATTAACTCAAATTTCTTGATTTTGGGTTATGACACACTTATTTTGCATCTTGTTTTGTTAAATCTTACACCATACCCAAACTGGGTGCCGTGGAACCAGGGTTGTAAGTTCATATCAGACGCCTGGAGGCAGAACAGACTAATGATGCCCTCACTTCCACCGCCAACACACACAGCCACATATGCACATACAGTACATACACATACCTGTCATATATGCACACACCCACACCCACATGTATACATACATGCAAACAGTCATATATGTACACACAGCCACATATATACATATGTGTACACACACAGCCACATATGCACACCCACAGCCACATATATACACACAGCCATACAGTATAAGCACACTAACAGCTATATGTGCACACACATAATAATAATTTAATTTATATACCTGCAGGACTCACAGGTGCTGCAGGTATATGGTACATTGTAGAAAGGATTAAGAATTATAGCAATTATAAAAAACAAACAGGAACAGTTAAATCTAAAAATTTAGGAAGCACAATGGGGGTCATTCTGAGATGATCGTAGCTGTGCTAAATTTAGCACAGTTACAATCATTCAGTGCCAGTGCCACCCCCCTGCAGAAGTCAGTGCTGGCCCACCCCCCGCAGAAGTGCAAAGGCATCGCACAGCGGCGATGCCTTTGCACTTCAAGAGTAGCTCCCGGCCAGCGCAGCTTTAGCGTGCTGGCCGGCAGCAACCCATTGCTCCCCGTCCCGCAGTGGCTGCATGTGACATCATGCAGCCGCTGCGGCCCGCCCCCCGTTCGGTCCGGCCACGCCTGCATTGGCCGGACCGCGCTCACGAAATGGTGGCAAAATGCCGCCGTTCCACCCCCTCCGTCCAGCGACCACCTCTGACTGTCAATCAGGCAGAGGCGATCGTAGCGGCCCGATGGCCTTTGGCCACCTGGCATGCGCCAGTGCAATGTGGCACCGGCGCAAGCGCAGTTCTGACCCGATCGCACCACTGTGATAAACTGCAGCGTGCAGTTGGGTCAGAATGACCCCCAATATCTGCAGTGTTGATGCAGAAATTTTTTGGTAATAACTTCCATGGGTTGCCCATTACACCAACAAAAGATACCAGCTGAGGCAGCCATCTTCAGCACACTATGTAGGATTTCCCTGGGCGGAATAGGTTATGCCTAAAGAGATGACACAAAATGAGTGCTTGCAGTGACCTAACACTAGGATTAGGGTACCATCATAACCTTCAGGTCCATGTATTTTTCATCCCATCCACGAGTGTACCAGGTGAGGCAGCCATGTTGGGGAGCACTATGAAGGTTACACTTTGAGAGATAAGCTATACAAGGACCTATCTGCCCTGATTGCAGCTTAACAGTGATATGAAAGTGATGAACCAAAATACAGTATGTAGCCAGTATTTGGGGACCAAAGCAATACTCGCTGTGCTGCCAACACCCATAAATATGGGTCTTGTTTAACATACAGTATATACTATAACAGTGACCTGGAACACTACAGGGGTTGTGCAAGTATCAGGGCTATAAGAATCTGTTGTTTGCCACTGCCTATAAAGTAATAATTTCACACAATATCATGTATTATCTTTGGATACAATATACTGGTACACTCATCTCTAGAGCCCTGGGCCGCACAGACCCATGGGATGCTGCTCACTCAGACTCCCCTCTGCACACACCACATTCCCTCTTACTTACATCCGAACAGCCCCCCATGGCCACAGGCTGCAGCACCTATCCCAGTGATGAGAGCACAGGACACTGATTCCTGCATCCAAAGCATGCCAGCCGGCCGTGTCAATGTGTTACAGCAGGCTTTTTCAACCAGTGTGCCGTGGCACACTAGTGTGCCGCGACCAGTTGCAAGGTGTGCCGCGGAGCCAGAGCAGCTTCCTGCACCTTCAGAGTGAATTGTTGGCCCGGGCTCTTCTTAGAGGATCAGTCGTGCTCCAACTGTGATGTATGCCTTGAAGACGTCTCACCACCCAGCTAGCCCACCTGTCTGTATACACATCTTCCAGTTCCTGCCTGCATACACAGGTTTCCTTGCCCACCCACATCCACACCTGCCCGACCACCCGCTTCTCAGTATTCGCAGCACTCCACTATGAACAACCCCCGCCACTGAGAGACAGGGAGGAAGACAGCTGATCGGTAGGGGCTAATATTTGTAATTTTTTCTCTCCTGTGGGGAGAATAAGGATTTATGGGGGGAACAATGTGAATAATTCATGTGGGGAGCAATAGGATTTATGTTGGGAGCAATATGAGTTATGTGGGGAGCAATGTGATTGTTTTTCCTGTGTAGGCCAATGTATGTGTGGATTTTATTTACTATGAGCGCCAATGTGTGGATTTTGTTATTTTTCTGTGGGGAACTGATGGTGTGCCTTGGCAATTTTAAAATATTGTTCGGTGTGCCGCGAGTAAAAAAAAAGTTGAAAATCACTGTGTTACAAGCTACACCACAAGGCCGCAGAGGGGAAGGAGGGGGAGATCGGATGGCTCTGCATATGGGAGCCAGGTTGACAGGGGGCAGGCACTCTATCAGACACTGCTGGGTAACCCCACCTCCTCTGACATGCATTAAGTGCTGCTGAGCTGCTCATTGCTGCGCGCCTTGACTGGCACACAGTGACAGTGGTTGAAGTGACCAGAGGCAATGGAGAAGCTGCCCTCTTCAGAGAAGGAGCCCGGAGGAAACCGACTCAATAGCCTCTGGTACTTCCGCCACTGCATGGAACCCTGAGGTGCCTTGGGGCACTTGCAACAGTGTCTTGGGTTGTTAATCCTCGACAAACTCAAATTATTTGTGGTCAATATAATAGGCAAAATAAGTGCTTCCATTCATAAAATACGTGGACAAACAGAAGTGAATCTTGTTCATCATTAGATCACTGAACCTAAGGAGTAGACATAGAAACACAATTTACTTTATGTCCTATTTTCTGAATTTCTCAATAAGAAACTTTTGGCCAATGGGTGCTGTGAAAAAAAAATCTCACTGTCTAGGGCACCATCACTCAAAAAACTTTGGGAACCAGTGCCATAGACATTCACCATCAATTCTTTTATTAGTAGTCAGTCATTTGAGTTTATGGTGGATAGCTATATGACTACACATCTACAATTTATCTTATATTGTGATTTATAGATCAGTGGGGGTAATTCCAAGTTGATCGCAGCAGGACTTTTGTTAGCAGTTGGGCAAAACCATGTGCACTGCAGGGGGGGGGGCAGATATAACATGTGCAGAGAGAGTTAGATTTGGGCGGGTTATTTTGTTTCTGTGCAGGGTAAATACTGGCTGCTTTATTTATACACTGCAATTTAGATTGCAGATTGAACACACCCCACCCAAATCTAACTCTCTCTGCACATGTTATATCTGCCTCCCCTGCAGTGCACATGGTTTTGCCCAACTGCTAACAAAATTCCTGCTGCGATCAACTCGGAATTACCCCCAGTGTTATATAAATAGCATATTTTGTAAGTGTTTCAGCTTTAGTGATTTGTAATTGGAAAATAATTACATGCAAAAATGTAATAACTGCTTCTTCTCACAGGTGCTATTTTAATGCAATGCTACAATTTAGTATTTCTTAACTAAATAAATAAAACTTTTGTTAGGTCCCCTAATGAACAAAGATACAATAAGCTGAGTGAGCAAGTGATTTGACAACATAATGAAAGTTGTCAGGGATATTCTCTCCAGGGGTCTGATCCAGAGATGGACACAGTAGCTACAGATGTTGAATTTGTGCACGCAGTAACTGTGCTAAAATATGTAAAATCATCAGGAAGCACTGATAAGAGAAAGATGCCTATTGCATACTTTTGTGAACTGCTACTGCATCCGATGACAGGGTGTCAAATATTGCAGCCCCAGATCTGCACATGCAGATCCAAAATAATCAGAGATGTACATAAACATTGCACCAGTGCCCATATTAAGGGTGTGGACAGTCTCCAGAGAGGGTGAGGCCAGCCACCATAGAGGTTTGGCTAACCATTAGAGAGTGCATGGCTGGGCCCCTTGATAAATAACAGCAATGCACTGTAGAAAATACACCATAGACCTGTGCAGTATAATGTAACTACATAATACAAGTACACAGTCTGGAACTTGATCCCTAGAAGAGGAGGTGGGCCCCCATGCAGTGGGGCCCACTGTGGGGTTTCCACTGAACCCCTGTGGGCCAGTCCAACCCTACATTGCATTTACAGTATGTACATCTCTGAACTCCTTTTCTGGGCTGTCTACTATTCCACAAAGACCACTTAGGAAGACACCATTTAAGCCTCCTTACCAACTGCAGTACTCCATACAGTAATGTATGTATAAAAACATGAACATTATCTACGGTACCAGTAAATATAAAGTATAATTGTTGTTTTGAGACTAACAGGAAAAAAAATATGTTAAACTAATGAAACACAGGCAGCACAGAAACTCTATAATTCTGCTTGTCTAGGTCTAGGCTAGATGGGGTCTTATCAGAAATCTAGAAACTGCTCTGTGTGACAATACCCACTGCATAAACCTATAGTAATGTTAGTAGCCATATTCAGCTGTCTGTGCAGCCATCATCATAATCACTATTATTTTTTTTCTTTCAATCTGGGGTGATATCAATGATTTGTGTATACAAACATATAACTGTTGTTATTGTGAAATAGACTTACTACTGTGTAAGTACATCACAGTAAGGGTTTTGGAGTGCAATCTGCACAATCTGTGAATAGAACTCTATTATTACATGTATCTAATAAATCTGTTGCATATTCCAATTTTTATATAGGGTATATTATTATTTTTTTATAGCTGAGTCAATTTGTTTTCCCTTGCTTACAGAACATTTTAATTTTCACTACATATTGTGATTAAATTAGTACATTTACCTGCTTTAAATTAGTATATGATAGATGGAGCTAAATGATTTAAAAAAATAGTGTATTAGTCCACACAGGAAAATTGCATTCACACATATAGCCTAAAGTACATATTTGGATACTTTGGACATGGGGGGGGGTAATTCAGACCTGATCGCTCACTAGCATTTTTTGCAGTGCTGTGATCAGGTCATAACTGTGCATGCGTATGCACCGCAATGTGCAGGCGCATCGCACAAGTACAAAGTGGGTCGTCGCTCAGCGATGGGTTTGTGCGAAGAAACCATTTGCACGGTCGTTCGCAAGGAGATTGACAGGAAGAAGGTGTTTGTGGGCGGCAACTGACCATTTTCTGGGAGTGTTTGGAAAACGCAGGTGTTCCCAAGCATTTGCAGGGCAGGTGTCTGATGTCAATTCCGGTCCGGAACAGGCCTGAAGTGATCGCAGCGGCTGAGTAAGTCCTGGGCTACTCAGAAACTGCACAAGATCTTTTGTACTGCTCGTACACACTTGCACAGCTTGCACACTTGCACAGCTAAAATGCATTCCCCGGTGTGCGGTGACTTTGCGAACGCAGGACTGCAAAAAACAGCTAGCGAGCTATCAGGCCGGAATTACCCCCATTGACCACAAGATCAGCACATGCTTGAACAGATTGGGAAATACAGCAAAATAAAGAAATCTAAACATGTGATACAGTGGAAGAGTAGGTAGTTATAATTGTGAAGAACAATAATTATACAAAGTGGCAAAGCACAAAGAAACTTCAAACCCTTTTGAATGTCACATAATTAAAAGCAATTGGTTCAAATATGCAATGTAAGAAGCACTGATGAGAGAGTAGAAGGTGAGTTTTCCAGCTGGTAGATATGTCATGAAATCCACTTAAAAATGTGATGATATTGTTACTGAAATAATTGGTTCCCAGAACTGGCCCATTCTGTACTCCAAACAAAATGGTAGGAAAAAAAACTATTTCTTGGACAGATGTTGAAAATATAGTTATCTGCAAAGAGATTTTTTATTTTAATTTTACCACTGTAATAATATGGCCACACCCAGGGCCAGTGCAAGGTTTCTCTGCACCCTAGGCAAATGCAAAACTTACAACAAGGATGTTTCTTTAAGAGACAGCCTTCATTCTGTGATAGGGATACTCAGTTGCCCACCTGCAGATCACTGCGCCCTAGGCAGTTACTGTACCTAAACCTGCCTAATGGTAGAGCTGACCCCCACCACACCTAAAAATACTGCAGTGCCCTTGGTGCAAATAAAGAAGAAGATATGTACTTGCAGAAAGTAACAACAGCATTGCTGAAATATTTGCATCGGTTGCCGTTGACACCATTAGGACAGTATCCTGTCAGACTAATCACCATACACTAATGGCTCCCAAACTCCGTCCTCATAACACCAAACAAGTTTTATAGTCACCTAGCAGGTACACAGGTATATCCATTACTCACTGAGCCATATTAAAATATCCACTGGTGGAGTTAATTATTTCACTTGTGATTCTGTAAGGAGAACTGGAAAACATGCACTGTGTGGGGGCCTGAGGATTGAGTTTGAGAACCTGTGTCATACACAAATGACTAACAATAATAACCAATGAAAGATTGATGGTGTCCAGACATACAGATCAGAAAAAGCTTTACAAACAAATAAAATTTATGATCAAAACAGTTGATAACATCTTTATGGAAGGTAAGGAACAATGGTCAGTAACAAAGCAAAGTTAATAATATTAAATCCAGTATGATAATAGCAAAAAAATGAAGGTGTCTAAGATATGCCATGTTTGGTCTTATATAGGTGTACACCAAATGATTACATGTGTCTGGATGTTCTGCAACTGATTATGCAATGAAAATCACTGAGGCTCTTCTCAATCCTATGAACTATGAGGGCAATTTAGAAGATTGGCTTCTGTGAAAATGGTAAGGAATGTGTCCGTTTGATGGCATATACCAGGTGTAGCCAACCCTGGTCCTCAAGAGCTACCAACAGTTCATGTTTTCCAGGTCTCCTCACAGAATCTCAAGTGAAGTAATTAGCTCCAACTGTGGATCTTTTAAAATGTGTCAGTAATGACTACACCTGTGCACCTGCTAGGTGAGCTGGGAAACGTGAACTGTTGGTAGCTCTTGAGGACCAGGGTTGGTTACCACTGGCATATACTGTATCTGGGACTAGCTCACTACAGCACCACCTTCATAAACTACTTTGGCTGTTTTATGCATGCACAGTACAGTTTTAGAGAGACACCATCTATTGGTTGAAAAGTGGTATTAATCATCTTGCGGTTTAGTGTGTTAAGCTATCACTTAGTACACCATAATGTGCTATTGCATGCTTATAAGATGCACCAGGTATGTGGCAGAAAACTGACTGTGGACTGTGAATAGGTGTATGTGGACTGTGGATAGGTGTATGTGGGCACATCTGTACATGTGTTTGAGTATAAAATACACATTATAATTTTGACTTCATTAAGGAACTCCTCCAGTAGGTAATGGTTATATACTGTAAATGCATATATAAGGTGGGCCATGTACACCTGACTTGTTTCATCAATAAGCAATTTGTGAAAAAATTTGAGTTAAAGTTGAGACCTGCATCTGATCCCCTCTATGCATATCTGCACAAAACGGTATCCTACCAGTGGGGGTCATTCCGAGTTGATCGCACGTAGCAACTTTTTGCTGCCCACACGATCAACTCAAGGCTGCCTATGGGGGAGGGCTTTTTTGCATAGCAAGGCTGCAAACGCTTGTGCAGCCCTGCTGTGCAAAAGAAGTTTGGTGTAGAACTAGACCAGGGTAACAGTTACTTACCCTGTGTGATCGAACCAGCGATGCAGGTCCCGGAATTGACATCAGTCATCCACCCTCCAAATGCCTGGACACGCCTGCGTTGGACTCACCACTTCCAGAAAATGGTAAGTTGCCACCCTGGAACACCTTCCTGCTGCCAATCTTCTTGTGATCACGCCAGTGATTGCTTTCTTCATTCTTCTGGTCATTGCCCAGTAACGGCCGTCGCTGGGCAATGACGCGCATGTGTATTGCGGCCACCGTGCAGGCGCAGAACAGACCTGTTCGCACCACTGTGACAACCAGCAGCATGCAAATGGGTCAGAATTACCCCCAGTGTATCTTAGCTTTTACTCATTTACTGTAGCATGATTTATCATGATTTAAATCTAAAATGTTTTTATTTTAAAATAACATTGAAATGTGTACTTTTACTAACCCTCAATGTTTGATAGGGATATTTTATCAGCGATTGATTGGCTCATGAGTCCAAATATTGTGCCAAGCTTTGAGTCATAAGCAAGTAAGTATTAAAGACTTGTCTTGGCTTCACACTATATACTCATAAAATCTAATCACTTACTGCACTCCCTTTCCATGAATTGATTCATCCAGAAATATTTACAATATAGTATCTTGAGATAAACAAAGGTAAACAAAAACAATATACTGTAGTAGATCAATAAATTGTTGACTATGTGTCTTTGTACTCATGCAGGGTTTAGGGGTGTGAATTTGGCTACATTTATTCAGGCAATTATATCCCATTGTGAGGGAGATTAATCTTACTTTGTCCCTTTTAGCTTTACACTTACAAGAAGTGTGCCTAATCAGCAAATCTCAATTATATTTTTCTTTCTTTTATCATCTAAATTCTTATTTCCCCATGCTCATATTGATGGACTGATACCCAGAATGGAACAATTATTGCATAGTGTAACAATGTTACACTTGGACCACTGTAATACTTAAAATGAACATAAACATATGTAAAGTCTCCTAAAATGGCTAAAATCGCCTTCTACCAGAAAACTTTATCAAGCCTTGAACATTCTATTGTTGAAGATTGTAAACTTGGGTTTAATAACAGACTGGGTTTGCTTCAATGGAACAAAGTGGGAATTTGTCAAGAACAACTCACCTGCCATGAATGCATTACAACCTTCTGCTCTTTGTCAAACAAACAGGGGATTGTATTGCATATTTATGATCAGCCAATCAAAATCACTGGACACAATTTTTTAGAGTATCACTGTGTTATGGTTTTTTAAAAAGAAACTAAACAGTGCTGCATCAAGCAATATATAATATAGATTAAATAAAATTATGCATCAAATGGGGAAAAATGAGACTGTGTATCATACATTTACTAAACAATAATTACATGAAATAGTGCCACATAAAATAAATAATCAAATCCTGTCTGTCTGAATACAAATACTAGAAAGGAATTTACTACAGAAAGATGGTACGATAAATGTGTAACCTCTTGTAGGCAAATGGAAACACTGTCTCAATTTTTGTTAAAGATGGTAATCTCAATATTGTGGTACAATAGGTAAAAAAATGAAAGGGAATTCCAACAGGAAAAGTATAGATTAGTAGTGTAGAAGCACCAAGTTAATTACAGTATATACATAATCTGGTATAACATGCTGATGAGAATAAACACAATTATTTTAATATAGACAAAATGTAAGTGTAGTCACTTCAAACATGAGCAAAAGTGCAATTTAAGATTACTGAAATGCTTAACAGTCAAAGTACTGTGGTATAATGATAATAGACACTAGAGACAGGAAAAAATTCTGGGACACCAGCTCTCTCCAAATGTGGGTCAATGACCCTTGTTAATTTCAGATCAATGATGGGCTGTATATATTGTACTGTATGTCCATGAATACTTCTCATTATCTTGACCAAACCAGTCATTCTAGTGGGTATAGTCAGCTACACACTCTGGATCTAATGAAGTTTTAATGTGTCTGGTGGGAATCCTGTGGCATGGATGGAACTGCTGGCAGCTTCTGTATCTGTGCTCTGCTATAAACTCTTGAGAGTGCATCTGTGCTGTGCCTCTATTAGAGCAACTCACTCTGTTAATAGAGAATTTAGCAAACAGGTGAAACAATAAACTGTCCTGTGCAGCTTAGTGATCGGATAGCTGGAAAATATAGTGGTTATAACACTGATTTGGAGGGTTCTGTCCTGTGTCAGCATGTAAAATATTATATCTCTAAAGTGGTTCTTTATGTAATCATGGTTTATCAGATGGCTGAGTTACAGTATATTGTCTATCAATTGAATTCTTCAGTGATTTCTCCATTAAATTGATATAAACTATATTGCCTTCCATCTCCATATACTTCCCATCCTGTAATCCATATCTTTCCTCCCTGCTTCTTTGTCTTTTTATGCTGCATTCTGCTTGACTTTTTTTTTCTTGTTTTCCTTTTCAGCCAAGCTAATCCTCATCTTTAGACACATGCTCCCTATTTCCTCTATTACATTTGGGCTACCATCATCATCTGCTTACTCCTGGTTCATGAACTCAAGTCTCCATGTGGTCTGCTTAGGCACACATGCATGCATTTTCAGCCATAATGCTGGTCCACTGCTTCACTTACTTGTTTAGTCTCCTGAATTTTGTAGGATCTGAGATATTTTGGTCTGTTAGTCATTACATTTTCTGTATAGAAATTCTTCATTCTGGTAACCCCTGCTGGACTAGGGTGGTTGTCACACCCCACTGTTAGTAGTATTTTTGCATTGTTTCCATGCAGTTTGAGTCTCTGCCACCAGGGGTTACCAGGCATCTGGTTATGTGAGCTGCAGTTCTGGAAGGTTCCAGTAGTGCTGCTCTTCCAAGATCAGGAGATGTTCATGGGTTTTGTGACTCTGTTATATTCTTTCACAGTTTATTTGTAGCAATATTGACTTTGTGTTTTTCTTATTTATGATTTCCTCATGTCCTGTCATATGGGATATGTATTTAATAGCAGGATTTTGTGATGCTAATTCTATTGCTTTACTATTACTTTTCTACTTACTTATGTGCAATTGGGTTGCCTGTTGCTATCATAACATTTTTTTATTTCCAAAGCTCCCCAAAATCATGTACTATCCTTAATGCATATCTGATTTCTGTGAATATATACACTCGTCCATCTGCTAATAGGCATGCCTTGTTTAGTGATTTTATTCTGCTACTTGTGCTAAGTGTGATGGTGAAAGAGGTACAAATACATTTTGAATCATCTACCACAGCATACTCAGAGTATTTTGTCACATCAACATCAGATGTTAAGCCAGGATTTTGGAGTGATACTTTTTCAAAACTCCCTTTGGAGCGGTATATTCATCCACATGTTAAACAATCATGAAAGGTTAAACTTCCCTCTCCCCACTACTCATTCTGAAACTCATCAGTTTTATTAACTGGAAGTAGAGTAAATGGGTTCAAAACATTGTATTTCATCAAAGAAATGTTTGGAAGCATAATAAGAGTAGTTTTCATTTTGTTAACTGTGCAGCTGTAACATGTCTAGTTTGCTGACAAATTGTTTTAGCAGCTACTGCATCTGGACCATACACTTTAAAATTGCATTAAAAAACAATATTAGCAAATTTGTAATGCAGTTGCAGCTATTGCTTAAGACATATCTAATAGTTTTGTGCCTGGGTCTAGTTGCAGGAAGTATAGGAAAGTTTGGAAAACAGTGTGCATATTAAATCCACATGTGCAGCTAATGTGTATACAATATAAGTGTTTATACAAAAACACTTTGAAGAAATGTATTGGTACAAAGAGAAGTTGTAAAAACACCAGAACGTGCTCCTAGGATAAAATAGTAACCTTAAGATAGTATAACATTGGCATTGATACAAAAATAAAAGGCAATAATCACCATATGTAAAAAAAATCCAGGGGGTGAGCAGATATTTCTGGTACTGATGATTTTCTCTGTCTTTAGATATAGAATCTTTAAATAAAATGTATCCATCCTCCACACAAGAATTCAGCAAGGTATGATTGATGGTAGACACATAAGGACAAAATAGTGCACTAATTATCTAAAAGAGTGATTTTAATACAATGATGCACTTACAACATGAAGTAGGTAAAACAGCATATCAAAGAATCCCCAGGAAGGCACACAGCTTGGAGTTGGGCTAACCGTGTTGTCCTTTAGGATGGGAAGCTGGTTGTATAGGTAACCCAAACTCTGTACCACTGCATACCTGCCAACTTTAAAGCTGGAGGAAGATGAAAAAGGAGCGTGGCCTCTGGAAAGGGGGCATTGCTTCACAGGAGTGCTGCAATCATGAGCAACCATCCGCACAGTGGGGGTCATTCCGAGTTGTACGCTCATTATTTTTTTCTCGCAACGGAGCGATTAGTTGCTAATGCGCATGCGCAATGTCCGCAGTGCGACTGCGCCAAGTAAATTTGCTATGCAGTTAGATTTTTTACTCACGGCATTACAAGGTTTTTTCTTCGTTCTGGTGATCGTAATGTGATTGACAGGAAGTGGGTGTTTCTGGGCGGAAACAGGCCGTTTTATGGGAGTGTGTGAAAAAACGCTACCGTTTCTGGGAAAAACGCGGGAGTGGGTGGAGAAACGGAGGAGTGTCTGGGCGAACGCTGGGTGTGTTTGTGACGTCAAACCAGGAACGACAAGCACTGAACTGATCGCAGATGCCGAGTAAGTCTGGAGTTACTCAGAAACTGCTAAGAAGTGTCTATTCGCAATTCTGCTAATCTTTCGTTCACAATTTTGATAAGCTAAGATTCACTCCCAGTAGGCGGCGGCTTAGCGTGTGCAAAGCTGCTAAAAGCAGCTTGCGAGCGAACAACTCGGAATGACCCCCAGTGTCTATTCACGGGGAGACAGAGGGAGAGGGGGCAATCCAGCAGCTCACAGAGCACTGGGCATGCCTCCCAGTAAGGAAAATGGGGACATTTTCCTTACTGGGAGGCATGCCCAGTGCTCTTTGAGCTGCTGGCATGACCCCTCTCCCTCTGTCTCCCCGTGAATAGATACTGTGCGGATGCGCACAACATCTATTATTTGCTCTGCATAGCACAGCAGCGAGTGCCAGAGCCTCCCAAATGCCCCCTTCCACCGTGGGACAGCGAGTCAGTCCCCAAAAAATGGGAGGTAAGCATGTGCAGGGAGAGATAGATTTGGGTGGGTTGTGTTCAAATGGAAATCTAAATTGCAGTGTAAAAATAAAACATACAATATTTACCCTGCCCAGAAACAAAATAACCTGCACAAATGTAACTCTCTCGGCACATGTTATATTTGCCCCACCTGCAGTGCACATGGGGGGTAATTCCAAGTTGATCGCAGTATCAAATTTTTTAGCAGTTGGGCAAAACCATTTGCACTGCAGGTGTGGCAGATATAACATTTGCACAGAGAGTTTGATTTGGGTGAGGTGTGTTCAATCTGCAATCTAATATGCAGTGTAAAAATAAAGCAGCCAGTATTTACCCTGCACAGAAATAAAATAACCCACCCAAATCTAACACTCTTTGCAAATGTTGTATCTGCCACACCTGCAGTGCACATGGGCCCTCATTCCGAGTTGTTCGCTCGCAAGGCGAATGTAGCAGAGTTACACACGCTAAGCCGCCGCCTACTGGGAGTGAATCTTAGCTTCTTAAAATTGCGACCGACGTACGCGCAATATTGCGATTACAAACGAGTTAGCAGTTTCAGAGTAGCTCCAGACTTACTCTGCCTGTGCGATCATTTCAGTGCTTGTCGTTCCTGGTTGACGTCACAAACACACCCAGCGTTCGCCCAGGCACTCCCACCGTTTCCCCGGCCACTCCTGCGTTTTTTCCGGAAACGGTAGCGTTTTCAGCCACACGCCCCTGAAACGCCGTGTATCCGCCCAGTAACACCCATTTCCTGTCAATCACATTACGATCGCCGGAGCGAAGAAAAAGCCGTGAGTAAAATTACTTTCTTCATAGTAAAGTTACTTGGCGCAGTCGCAGTGCGAACATTGCGCATGCGTACTAAGCGGATTTTCACTGCGATGCGATGAAAAATACCGAGCGAACAACTCGGAATGAGGGCCATGGTTTTGCCCAATTGCTAACTTTCTTGCTGCTGCGATCAACTCTGAATTACCCCATGGTTTCGTGCATTAGAGGAAAATGTTGTTTTGCAACCAACTTTGAATTAAGCTTATAATACAGTGTGTTTCCTTCTTTAGTTGCTAACAGGTGAGGATGAAAACTGCAAGAGTAATGGAGGCAAGTGTTTATTTTCTTTGACTCCTTACTTTGTCTCACAATCGCTATGGCTCTTGCATACAGTATTTACAGCAGAAAGAAGTATCACACACTTGTCACTGATGTGACTATAGGATTGAGTCAGGAACCGTCACCATACTGACAAGCAGGGGCTTCGGTATAGGGGGGGCAAGGGGGCAGCTCGCTCCCCCCCAAACATGAGAGAGGCACCTCTGCAAAGCAGGGAGGCGCTCTCCCTGCTTTGCTACTCTGCAGCTGCCGATTGCCGCTGTGCCTGTCACACTGCATGACAGGCAGCAGCGCTGGCAGCACAGGGATGGGAGGAGGGGGTTAGCTTGTACTCATTGAGAGCAGCAGCAGGGGAAGTCCCTGCAACTCACTGCGGTGCCTCGTCTCCTCCCCTCCCTGGTATCAGCAATAAGGTCAGAAGAACATGTGCCGAGCAGTGATTGGAGGAGCTCGGCACATGCTGATTAGAAGAGCCCCTGATTGGAGGAGCTGTCTCATGCTCCTCTGACCTCTGGAACACGGAGGATGTCACACAGCATGGCCCTTGTCTAAATGTGAGTAATGTATTCAACCTGACTCCTCTGTCTTCATAGCTCCTGCCTGTCTCTGCCACCCTCTCTATGCAGCTGCTGTCTCTCTCTCTCTCTCTCTCTCTCTCTCTCTCTCTCTCTCTCTGACTGCTACATGGTTTTCTCTCTGTCAAGCATCTGCCTCCCCTCCTGTCTCTCTGCTCAGCATCTGCCACCCCTCTCCACAGCATCTGTCCCCCCCTCTCTCTGCCCATCATCTGTCCCCCTCTCTGCAGCATCTGTCCCCCATTCTCTCTGCCCAGCATCTACTCCCCCTCTTTCTGACCATCATCTGCCCCCCTCTCTGCAGCATCTGTCCCCCCTTCTCTCTGCCCAGCATCTGCTCCCCCTCTTTCTGACCATCATCTGCCCCCCTCTCCGCAGCATCTGCCTCCCTCTCTCTGCCCAGCATCTGCCCCCTCTCCGCAGCATCTGTCCCCCCTCTCTCTGCCCATCATCTGTCCTCTCCACAGCACCTGTCCCCCCTTCTCTCTGCCCAGCATCTGCTCCCCCTCTTTCTGCCCCCCTCTCCGCAGCATCTGTCCCCCCTCCCCGCAGCATCTGTCCCCCCTCTCTCTGCCAATCATCTGCCCCCCTCTCCACAGCATCTGTCCACCCCTCTTTCTGCCCATCATCTATCCTCCTCTCCGCAGCATCTGTCCCCTCCCTCTCTCTGTCCATCATATTTCCCCCTCTCCGCAGCATTTGTCCCCCCTTCTCACTGCCCAGCATCTGCTCCCCCTCTTTCTGCCCATCATCTGCCCCCCCTCTCCACAGCATCTGTCCCCCCTCTCTCTGCTCAGCATCTGCCCCCCTCTCCGCTGCATCTATTCCCCCCTCTGCCCATCATCTGTCCCCCTCTCTGCAGCATTTGTCCCCCCTTCTCTCTGCCCAGCATTTGCTCCCCCTCTTTCTGCCCATCATCTGCCCCCCTCTCCACAGCATCTGTCCCCCCTCTCTCTGCCCAGCATCTGTCCCCCCATCTCTGCAGCATCTGTCCCCCCTCTCTCTGCCCAGCATCCACTTCCCCTCTTTCTGCCCATCATCTGCCCCCCTCTCCGCAGCATCTGCCTCCCCTCTCTCTCCGCAGCATCTGTCCCCCCTCTCTCTGCCCATCATCTGTCCTCTCCACAGCATATGTCCCCCCTTCTCTCTGCCCAGCATCTGCTCCCCCTCTTTCTGCCCCCCTCTCCGCAGCATCTGTCCCCCCTCCCCGCAGCATCTGTCCCCCCTCTCTCTGCCAATCATCTGCCCCCCTCTCCGCAGCATCTGTCCCCACTCTCTCTGACCAGCATCTGCCTCCCCTCTCTCTGCCCGTCATCTGTCCCCTTCTCTGCAGCATTTGTCCCCCCTTCTCTCTGCGCAGCATCTGCTCACCCTCTTTCTGCCCATCAACTGCCCCCCTCCCCGCAGCATCTGTCCCCCCTCTCTCTGCCCAGCATCTGCCACCTCTCCACAGCATCTGTCCCCCCTCTCTCTGCCCAGCATCTGCCCCCCTCTCCACAGCATCTGTCCCCCCTCTCTCTGCCCAGCATCTGCCCCCCTTTTCGCAGCATCTGTCCCCCCCTCTCTCTGCCCAGCATCTGCTCCCCCTCTTTCTGCCCATCATCTGCCCCCCTCTCCACAGCATCTGTCCCCCGTCCCTCTGACCTGCATCTGCCTCTGCTCTCTCTGCCCATCATCTGCCCCCCTCTCCACAGCATCTGTCCACCCCTCTTTCTGCCCATCATCTATCCTCCTCTCCGCAGCATCTGTCCCCCCCTCTCTCTGTCCATCATCTTTCCCCCTCTCCGCAGCATTTGTCCCCCCTTCTCTCTGCCCAGCATCTGCTCCCCCTTTTTCTGCCCATCATCTGCCCCCCCCCCTCCACAGCATCTGTCCCCCCTCTCTCTGCTCAGCATCTGCCCCCCTCTCCGCTGCATCTATTCCCCCCTCTCTGCCCATCATCTGTCCCCCTCTCTGCAGCATTTGTCCCCCCTTCTCTCTGCCCAGCATTTGCTCCCCCTCTTTCTGCCCATCATCTGCCCCCCTCTCCACAGCATCTGTCCCCCCTCTCTCTGCCCAGCATCTGCCCCCATCTCTGCAGCATCTGTCCCCCCTCTCTCTGCCCAGCATCCACTTCCCCTCTTTCTGCCCATCATCTGCCCACCTCTCCGCAGTATCTGTCCCCCCTCTTTCTGCCCAGCATCTGCTGCCCATCATCTGCCTCCTCTCCGCTGCATCTGTCCCCCCTCTCTCTGCCCAGCATCTGCCCCCCTCTCCACAACATCTGTCCCCACTCTCTCTTCCCATCATCTGTTCCCCTCTCCCAGCATCTGTCCCCCCTTCTCTGTGCCCAGTATCTTCTCCCCCTCTTTCTGCACATCATCTGCCCTCCTCTTCGCAGCATCTATCCCCCCTCCCTCTGACCAGCATCTGCCTCCGCTCTCTCTGCCCATCATCTGCCCCCCTCTCCGCAGCATCTGTCCACCACTCTTTCTGCCCATCATCTATCCTCCTCTCCGCAGCATCTGTCCCCCCCTGTTCATCACCTGTCCCCCTCTCCGCAGCATTTGTCCCGCCTCTCTCTGCCCAGCATCTGCTCCCCCTCTCCGCAACATTTGTCCCCCCTTCTCTCTGCCCAGCATCTGCTCTCCTCTTTCTGCCCATCATCTGTCCCCCCTCTCTCTGCCAATCATCTGCCCCCCTCTCCACAGCATCTGTCCACCCCTCTTTCTGCCCATCATCTATCCTCCTCTCCGCAGCATCTGTCCCCCCCTCTCTCTGTCCATCATCTTTCCCCCTCTCCGCAGCATTTGTCCCCCCTTCTCTCTGCCCAGCATCTGCTCCCCCTCTTTCTGCCCATCATCTGCCCCCCCTCTCCACAGCATCTGTCCCCCCTCTCTCTGCTCAGCATCTGCCCCCCTCTCCGCTGCATCTATTCCCCTCTTTCTGCCCATCATCTGTCCCCCTCTGCAGCATTTGTCCCCCCTTCTCTCTGCCCAGCATTTGCTCCCCCTCTTTCTGCCCATCATCTGCCCCCCCTCTCCACAGCATCTGTCCCCCCTCTCTCTGCCCAGCATCTGCCCCCATCTCCGCAGCATCTGTCCCCCCTCTCTCTGCCCAGCATCCACTTCCCCTCTTTCTGCCCATCATCTGCCCCCCTCTCCGCAGCATCTGCCTCCCCTCTCTCTGCCCAGCATCTGCCCCCTCTCCGCAGCATCTGTCCCCCCTCTCTCTGCCCATCATCTGTCATCTCCACAGCATATGTCCCCCCTTCTCTCTGCCCAGCATCTGCTCCCCCTCTTTCTGCCCCCCTCTCCGCAGCATCTGTCCCCCCTCCCCGCAGCATCTGTCCCCCCTCTCTCTGCCAATCATCTGCCCCCCTCTCCGCAGCATCTGTCCCCACTCTTTCTGACCAGCATCTGCCTCCCCTCTCTCTGCCCGTCATCTGTCCCCTTCTCTGCAGCATTTGTCCCCCCTTCTCTCTGCGCAGCATCTGCTCACCCTCCTTCTGCCCATCAACTGCCCCCCTCCCCGCAGCATCTGTCCCCCCTCTCTCTGCCCAGCATCTGCCCCCCTCTCCACAGCATCTGTCCCCCCTCTCTCTGCCCAGCATCTGCCCCCCTTTTCGCAGCATCTGTCCCCCCCTCTCTCTGCCCAGCATCTGCTCCCCCTCTTTCTGCCCATCATCTGCCCCCCTCTCCACAGCATCTGTCCCCCCTCCCTCTGACCAGCATCTGCCTCTGCTCTCTCTGCCCATCATCTGCCCCCCTCTCCACAGCATCTGTCCACCCCTCTTTCTGCCCATCATCTATCCTCCTCTCCGCAGCATCTGTCCCCCCCTCTCTCTGTCCATCATCTTTCCCCCTCTCCGCAGCATTTGTCCCCCCTTCTCTCTGCCCAGCATCTGCTCCCCCTCTTTCTGCCCATCATCTGCCCCCCCTCTCCACAGCATCTGTCCCCCCTCTCTCTGCTCAGCATCTGCCCCCTCTCCGCTGCATCTATTCCCCCCTCTCTGCCCATCATCTGTCCCCCTCTCTGCAGCATTTGTCCCCCCTTCTCTCTACCCAGCATTTGCTCCCCCTCTTTCTGCCCATCATCTGCCCCCCCTCTCCACAGCATCTGTCCCCCCTCTCTCTGCCCAGCATCTGCCCCCATCTCTGCAGCATCTGTCCCCCCTCTCTCTGCCCAGCATCCACTTCCCCTCTTTCTGCCCATCATCTGCCCCCCTCTCCGCAGCATCTGTCCCCCCTCTTTCTGCCCAGCATCTGCTCCCCCTCTTTCTGCCCATCATCTGCCACCTCTCCGCAGCATCTGTCCCCCCTCTCTCTGCCCAGCATCTGCCCCCCTCTCCACAACATCTGTCCCCACTCTCTCTTCCCATCATCTGTTCCCCTCTCCGCAGCATCTGTCCCCCCTTCTCTGTGCCCAGTATCTTCTCCCCCTCTTTCTGCACATCATCTGCCCCCCTCTTCGCAGCATCTGTCCCCCCTCCCTCTGACCAGCATCTGCCTCCGCTCTCTCTGCCCATCATCTGCCCCCCTCTCCGCAGCATCTGTCCACCCCTCTTTCTGCCCATCATCTATCCTCCTCTCCGCAGCATCTGTCCCCCCCTGTCCATCACCTGTCCCCCTCTCCGCAGCATTTGTCCCGCCTCTCTCTGCCCAGCATCTGCTCCCCCTCTCCGCAACATTTGTCCCCCCTTCTCTCTGCCCAGCATCTGCTCTCCTCTTTCTGCCCATCATCTGTCCCCCCTCTCTCTGCCAATCATCTGCCCCCCTCTCCACAGCATCTGTCCACCCCTTTTTCTGCCCATCATCTATCCTCCTCTCCGCAGCATCTGTCCCCCCCCCTCTCTCTGTCCATCATCTTTCCCCCTCTCCGCAGCATTTGTCCCCCCTTCTCTCTGCCCAGCATCTGCTCCCCCTCTTCCTGCCCATCATCTGCCCCCCCTCTCCACAGCATCTGTCCCCCCTCTCTCTGCTCAGCATCTGCCCCCCTCTCCGCTGCATCTATTCCCCCATCTCTGCCCATCATCTGTCCCCCTCTCTGCAGCATTTGTCCCCCCTTCTCTCTGCCCAGCATTTGCTCCCCCTCTTTCTGCCCATCATCTGCCCCCCCTCTCCACAGCATCTGTCCCCCCTCTCTCTGCCCAGCATCTGCCCCATCTCCGCAGCATCTGTCCCCCCTCTCTCTGCCCAGCATCCACTTCCCCTCTTTCTGCCCATCATCTGCCCCCCTCTCCGCAGCATCTGCCTCCCCTCTCTCTGCCCAGCATCTGCCCCCTCTCCACAGCATCTGTCCCCCCTCTCTCTGCCCATCATCTGTCCTCTCCACAGCATATGTCCCCCCTTCTCTCTGCCCAGCATCTGCTCCCCCTCTTTCTGCCCCCCTCTCCGCAGCATCTGTCCCCCCTCCCCGCAGCATCTGTCCCCCCTCTCTCTGCCAATCATCTGCCCCCCTCTCCGCAGCATCTGTCCCCACTCTCTCTGACCAGCATCTGCCTCCCCTCTCTCTGCCCGTCATCTGTCCCCTTCTCTGCAGCATTTGTCCCCCCTTCTCTCTGCGCAGCATCTGCTCACCCTCTTTCTGCCCATCAACTGCCCCCCTCCCCGCAGCATCTGTCCCCCCTCTCTCTGCCCAGCATCTGCCCCCCTCTCCACAGCATCTGTCCCCCCTCTCTCTGCCCAGCATCTGACCCCCTTTTCGCAGCATCTGTCCCCCCCTCTCTCTGCCCAGCATCTGCTCCCCCTCTTTCTGCCCATCATCTGCCCCCCTCTCCACAGCATCTGTCCCCCGTCCCTCTGACCTGCATCTGCCTCTGCTCTCTCTGCCCATCATCTGCCCCCCTCTCCACAGCATCTGTCCACCCCTCTTTCTGCCCATCATCTATCCTCCTCTCCGCAGCATCTGTCCCCCCCTCTCTCTGTCCATCATCTTTCCCCCTCTCCGCAGCATTTGTCCCCCCTTCTCTCTGCCCAGCATCTGCTCCCCCTCTTTCTGCCCATCATCTGCCCCCCCTCTCCACAGCATCTGCCCCCCCTCTCCACAGCATCTGTCCCCCCTCTCTCTGCCCAGCATCTGCCCCCATCTCCGCAGCATCTGTCCCCCCTCTCTCTGCCCAGCATCCACTTCCCCTCTTTCTGCCCATCATCTGCCCCCCTCTCCGCAGCATCTGCCTCCCCTCTCTCTGCCCAGCATCTGCCCCCTCTCCGCAGCATCTGTCCCCCCTCTCTCTGCCCATCATCTGTCGTCTCCACAGCATATGTCCCCCCTTCTCTCTGCCCAGCATCTGCTCCCCCTCTTTCTGCCCCCCTCTCCGCAGCATCTGTCCCCCCTCCCCGCAGCATCTGTCCCCCCTCTCTCTGCCAATCATCTGCCCCCCTCTCCGCAGCATCTGTCCCCACTCTTTCTGACCAGCATCTGCCTCCCCTCTCTCTGCCCGTCATCTGTCCCCTTCTCTGCAGCATTTGTCCCCCCTTCTCTCTGCGCAGCATCTGCTCACCCTCCTTCTGCCCATCAACTGCCCCCCTCCCCGCAGCATCTGTCCCCCCTCTCTCTGCCCAGCATCTGCCCCCCTCTCCACAGCATCTGTCCCCCCTCTCTCTGCCCAGCATCTGCCCCCCTTTTCGCAGCATCTGTCCCCCCCTCTCTCTGCCCAGCATCTGCTCCCCCTCTTTCTGCCCATCATCTGCCCCCCTCTCCACAGCATCTGTCCCCCCTCCCTCTGACCTGCATCTGCCTCTGCTCTCTCTGCCCATCATCTGCCCCCCTCTCCACAGCATCTGTCCACCCCTCTTTCTGCCCATCATCTATCCTCCTCTCCGCAGCATCTGTCCCCCCCTCTCTCTGTCCATCATCTTTCCCCCTCTCCGCAGCATTTGTCCCCCCTTCTCTCTGCCCAGCATCTGCTCCCCCTCTTTCTGCCCATCATCTGCCCCCCCTCTCCACAGCATCTGTCCCCCCTCTCTCTGCTCAGCATCTGCCCCCTCTCCGCTGCATCTATTCCCCCCTCTCTGCCCATCATCTGTCCCCCTCTCTGCAGCATTTGTCCCCCCTTCTCTCTACCCAGCATTTGCTCCCCCTCTTTCTGCCCATCATCTGCCCCCCCTCTCCACAGCATCTGTCCCCCCTCTCTCTGCCCAGCATCTGCCCCCATCTCTGCAGCATCTGTCCCCCCTCTCTCTGCCCAGCATCCACTTCCCCTCTTTCTGCCCATCATCTGCCCCCCTCTCCGCAGCATCTGTCCCCCCTCTTTCTGCCCAGCATCTGCTCCCCCTCTTTCTGCCCATCATCTGCCACCTCTCCGCAGCATCTGTCCCCCCTCTCTCTGCCCAGCATCTGCCCCCCTCTCCACAGCATCTGTCTCCACTCTCTCTTCCCATCATCTGTTCCCCTCTCCGCAGCATCTGTCCCCCCTTCTCTGTGCCCAGTATCTTCTCCCCCTCTTTCTGCACATCATCTGCCCCCCTCTTCGCAGCATCTGTCCCCCCTCCCTCTCACCAGCATCTGCCTCCGCTCTCTCTGCCCATCATCTGCCACCCTCTCCGCAGCATCTGTCCACCCCTCTTTCTGCCCATCATCTATCCTCCTCTCCGCAGCATCTGTCCCCCCCTGTCCATCACCTGTCCCTCTCTCCGCAGCATTTGTCCCCCCTCTCTCTGCCCAGCATCTGCTCCCCCTCTCCGCAACATTTGTCCCCCCTTCTCTCTGCACAGCATCTGCTCTCCTCTTTCTGCCCATCATCTGTTCCCCCTTTCCACAGCATCTGTCCCCCTCTCTCTGCCCAGCATCTGCCACCCTCTCCGCAGCTTTTGTCCCCCCCTCTCTCTGCCCATCACCTATCATCCTCTCCACAGCATCTGTCCCCCCCTCTCACTGCCTAGCATCTGTCCCTCTCTCCGCAGCATTTGTCCCCCCTTCTCTCTGCACAGCATCTGCTCCCCCTCTTTCTGCTCATCATCTGCCCCCCTCTCCGCAGCATCTGTCCCCCCTCTCTCTGCCCAGCATCTGTTCCCCCTCTCTCTGCCCATCATCTGTCCTCTCCCCAGCATCTGTCCCCCCCCCCTCTCCCTGCCCATCATCTTCCCCCCTCTCCACAGAATCTGCCCCCCCTCTCTCTGCCCAATATCTGCCTCCCCTCCTCTCTCTCTGCCTGGCATCTGCCTCCCGCTGATGGTGCTCCTGTATACCAGCACCTCTGCCCCTGCTCACGCCGGCACTGGGAGCGCTGCGGTTGGATACCTGCCACGCAGCGGCGGAACTACTGCACCGGGGCCCAAAGCAACAAAGGGGCCCACAGCAGTAGTATGAACAGTACTAATAAAGAGTCAAACTGACTCATTATAGTACTCCAAGTACGCAGCCGGCTGCAGGACATGACAAAGAGGAAGGAGGCGGTCCGGGGGCTTCTGTTTCCTTCCATCCCCTACTCTCTCCTCTGACCTCTTCCGCTGGTGCTGACACATTGCTGCTTCTGGCTGAGGTCTGACTGTGACATCTGATCTCATGACGTCCCCAGTGCAGAAAATTGAGGAGAGGACACCCACTGCAAGGTACCCGCTTTTGAAAGTTTGGCAATATACCAGAAGCCAGCCAGTGCTTACCTAAGCACAATGAGATATTAACTTATGTACTGTATGTGGGGCTGAACTGTCAAGCTGACACAGAGACCAGCCAGGGTACAGTATATATTATTCAACTGCCTGCACACTGTCAGAACACCTAACGCTGCAGCCCCATGCACAGAATCCGACACCTGGGAGTTATGTGTCCTAACCCTCCCCCTCTACCCCCCTAACCCTCCCTACCTGCAGCCTCACCCTAACCCTCCAATCCCCGCAGCCTAACCCTCCCTCACCACAGTCGAACCCTAACCCCCCGCCCCTCTTTAGTGCCTAACCTTCCCTCCCCTCAGCCTAACCCTCCCCCTTAGAGCCTAACCCTCCCCACCCCGCAGACTAACCCTCCCCGGGGGTGCATAACCCTAATCCCCCCCCCTTCCCACAGCCTAAACCTAACCTCACCCCCCTCACCGCAGCCTAACCCTAACACCCACTTCCCGCAGCCTAAACCTAACTCCCCCCACTTCCACCCTCCACGCCTTACTTCTCCGGTTGCACATCACACAGACATCTAGGATCCGGCGTCGGGATTGTGATCCTATTCGGGATGCCAACGCCAGCATTCCGAGCAGTGTCGGGATTCCGACGTAGGTATTTCAAATGCCGGGATCCAAACCAGATCCCATGTTTACCATGTTGCTGGTAATGCTAATAATCATAATGATGCACCGACACATATGCCTTTCATGTCACCCACTGTCACACTGTTCTGGGAATCTAGGGGCGCCAAACTCAGATTATATCTTGCCCCCCCAACCTAAAAACGTTCTGACGCCCCTGCTGACAAGTACAGGGAATCTTATTTTTAAATTCTCAGGTGTAAATTAGTTTGAAACTATGAATTCAGTGTTTACACACAAATATCACTAATCTAATGCACATGGGCTTACTCTGTAAATGTTCTAATAGTCTATGTACTTAGTGTAAAAGGCATGTTTTTTGATGCCTGAAATAAACCTAAAGATTTATGTTCTTATGATTTTAGATACCATCAGTAGTTACATCTATTTCCCTTAAATCCATCCTTTACTGACAAACCTTCCTTATCTTTGCTGAGCAGACAACCTGTGGTCACCTGCCATCAAACACAGCAGTGCTTTTGGCCCAGGGTCAGACACTAAACTGCAATCTCTAATCAAATATACCATCCACAGGTATCAGCAAGAATATTGCAATTACTGACTACTGTAATTAATTGGCATAACATTACATTTACTATTTAGAAATATTTAGGAAATATTAATACCTTTGCTAGAATGCAAACTTTTTATACGATTTAAGCGCAATAGAAACCGGTAAAGTAAGATTTCTCTATACTTCACATTACAATGTGACATATGATTACAGAGCTTAAGACAAAGTGTAATGAGGTCCTCTTCCTTGCTCAGCATATGTGATACAGTAGAGGTTTTTGTTGTTACTATTGCACTAAAAAATGTGTAAACACATTCCCGATATCAGATTTGTGTTTAATTTTTTCTATTCCTGATTGGTTTATTTGTACAAAATTATTAAATAAACTCAAATGGTTGATCATAAGTATCTGCCTTCACCAGAAGTAGCAATCCAAATGATATAATAGTGATCAAGTAATTGATATATCATTTGACATCTTTCCAATGAATATTTTGTATATTCTAATTTTTTGCTCAAGCTCAGTATAACTCCCAAAATAGAAGATGCAAATTTAAAGAAAAACTTGCTATGCTAAACTACTCAGCATGGACTGCTCCCACTGAGTGTCCTGTGCTGCATGGTTTATTGAGGTATACAATATGAGAACACATCTGTATCTGCAAAACCAGTAGCACAAGTGATACTGTAAATATTTATTTCATGCTTTATGTTTACTTTTGTTCTATGTCCTTTATATGATCCTTAAAATGTCTGAATATATATATATATATATATATATATATATATATATATATATATATATAGTGTAAAGCAGGGGAGAAGAACAAGCGCCATATGGTGTAGTATTTTGAATAAATAGGAGTAATGGATACGTATATATGAAATAAGTACCGGATAAATTCTTGAGATTTATGCCTGTCTGTCTCGCTAAATTCCTTGTGGCTATTCCCCACCTAGGAGACAAAAGATTATCGCCATATGGTGTAGTAACCTCAGATATACCTTGGGGTACCCTCCCCTATATTTTATGCGTACCAAAAGAAGGTTATAATAAAGCATATAGGATATGTTTGTATCCAAGTAGATCAAGTCGGTCCAATAGCTGAATCAATCGACTGCTGCTGCCTTGTATAGTATTATCAGAAAAAATTTTTTAATCCATAAAATAATAATATACAAAAACAGATAAATAAAACAAATCAGAAAATCTTAGCTGATTGGTATAGGCAGTAGTCAGGTCAGTCTCAACGCGTTTCGCCTCCAGGGCTTCCTCAGGAGAATACATCATAACAAAAGGTGCACATATTTATAGTGCTTTCAGTTTCGTTTTGGCCATCACTTCCGGTTCGCGTCATTTCCGGAACCGGAAGTGCTAGGTCCGACATGAATAACAAATGTATACGTGACTGGGTATTTAGCTTGATATTTAGTAGTGGATAACATTGGTGGTTCAGTGTTAGTATAGCCTTCAGAGCAAGCTGTATGGCGCAAAACGGACATACAGTCCGTATGTTCCGTGAAACCGGAAGTGACGCGGGTCGTCCCGGCCACTGCCGCGTCACTTCCGGTTTTAGAATAGAACCATCGTGCGTTCCAGCAGTGTTTACTGGGCACTTCCTGTTGGCGGTTGGCAAGCTGGTTGGCGTAAGTAACATAGATATCATACAAAAAACACAAAAAAAAAAACAAAACACAATCACTATGATATCTATGTTACTTCCGCCAACCAGCTTGCCAACCGCCAACAGGAAGTGCCCAGTAAACACTGCTGGAACGCACGATGGTTCTATTCTAAAACCGGAAGTGACGCGGCAGTGGCCGGGACGACCCGCGTCACTTCCGGTTTCACGGAACATACGGACTGTATGTCCGTTTTGCGCCATACAGCTTGCTCTGAAGGCTATACTAACACTGAACCACCAATGTTATCCACTACTAAATATCAAGCTAAATACCCAGTCACGTATACATTTGTTATTCATGTCGGACCTAGCACTTCCGGTTCCGGAAATGACGCGAACCGGAAGTGATGGCCAAAACGAAACTGAAAGCACTATAAATATGTGCACCTTTTGTTATGATGTATTCTCCTGAGGAAGCCCTGGAGGCGAAACGCGTTGAGACTGACCTGACTACTGCCTATACCAATCAGCTAAGATTTTCTGATTTGTTTTATTTATCTGTTTTTGTATATTATTATTTTATGGATTAAAAAATTTTTTCTGATAATACTATACAAGGCAGCAGCAGTCGATTGATTCAGCTATTGGACCGACTTGATCTACTTGGATACAAACATATCCTATATGCTTTATTATAACCTTCTTTTGGTACGCATAAAATATAGGGGAGGGTACCCCAAGGTATATCTGAGGTTACTACACCATATGGCGATAATCTTTTGTCTCCTAGGTGGGGAATAGCCACAAGGAATTTAGCGAGACAGACAGGCATAAATCTCAAGAATTTATCCGGTACTTATTTCATATATACGTATCCATTACTCCTATTTATTCAAAATACTACACCATATGGCGCTTGTTCTTCTCCCCTGCTTTCACAGAATCTTATGACTGAACATACCCAAGTCATATTCTGAAGAACTGAGCAGCCACCAAAGAAGTTTGGGAGGTGTTTTCTGACGGAGTGTTCACAACTGACTTAATCCAAACAGCAGGACCTTTTTTGACGACCCCTTGCATTTAAAAGAACTTTTGGACGTGAGACTGAGCGCACTGACCTGAAAAAACTCTCTATATATATAGTGTATACTGCAGCAGATATTTTATGGTCACTATTTAATGTTTATCGGTTATAGATATGAGTGGGTCCGGTTCTCTGAGAACTGGTTCCATCCGAACACACCAAATACAAGGGGAAATCCGAGTCCAGCCTGGGGGGTTTCCCATCTGACTCAGTTCACAAAACAAGATAGAAATCATTAATCCCAGCATTGGACTTACCACGGTGATCAGCGCCATTTGTTTCACTGACTACTGTACTCTGCTGTGTGACTGAGAGGTGGTCTTCAGGTTGCCGGTGGTTGGGGTCCCAGCAACCGCCGGCATACTGACATCTCCTCTCCCTCTTGGGTGTCCACGACCCTCCTGGAGGGAAAATAGATAGCGTGGCGTGCGTAGTGCGCCACCGTGCCCACAGCGTGGCAAGCGCAGCGAGCCCACAAGGGGTTCATTTGCGCTCACCAAGCTAACGGTATGCCGGCGGTCGGGATTCCGGTGCTGGTATGCTGGTCGCCGGGACCCCAACTGCCGGCAAACCATACTACACCCGTGACTGAGCTGTGTCTGTCCAGGGGCTGTGTTGTTTCTGTCCAGGGGCTGTTTTGCATCTGTCCAGGGGCTGTGTTGTGTCTGTCCATGGGCTGTGTTGTGTCCATCCAGGGACTGTGCTGTGTCTGTCCATGGGCTGTGCTGTGTCTGTCCATGGGCTGTGCTGTGTCTGTCCAGGGACTGTGCTGTTTCTTTCCAGGGGCTGTGCTGTGTCCATACACTTCAGGGGCTGCTCCTGTGCTCAGTTCTGTGCTTTGTCCATACACTCCAGAGCTGCCAAAGCAACTGTCCAGTGTCCATCCACTCCAGTGTTGCAGATGCACCTATTCAGTGTCTATCTGTTCCAGTGCTGCTGACGCACCTGTCTGGTGTCCATCCACTCCAGTGCAGCCAATGCACCTGTCCATTGTCCATCCACTCCAGTGCAGCCAATGCACCTGTCCAGTGTCCATCCACTCCAGTGCAGTCAATGCACCTGTCCAGTGTCCATCCACTCCAGTGCAGCCAATGCACCTGTCCAGTGTCCATCCACTCCAGTGCTGCCAATGCACCTGTCCAGTGTCAATCTGCTCCATTGTTAAAATAAATAAAATTAGAGCAAATCATTTTTTTTTTTATAAAAAAGCACTTTTTAAAAAGTCATAAAAGTAAAAAGTGATTTTTTTTATTTTTTGGGGGGCTTTACCTCAGTGTATCCCTAACATAAGTACTGTGATGCAGCAGGTCATATTTCAGTGTATCCATACAATTAATGTGATGCTTCAGCCATACCCCAGTGTATCCATAGAGTAATATGATGCTGCAGGCCATATCCCAGTGTATCCATACAAGTACTGTGATGCTATATACCATACCTTAGTGTATCCATATAAGTACTGTAATGCTGCTGGCAAAACCCCAATGTGTATCCATAACACACAAGTACAGTGACACTGCAGGCTGTACCCCAGTGTATCCATGCAAGTACTGTAATGCCTCAGACCATACCTCAGTGTGTATCCTTAATGCAAGTACTGAAATGCCTCAGGCCATACCTGAATGTGTATCCATAACACAAGTACTGTGACACCTCAAGCTATACCTCAGTGCGTATCCTTAATGCAAGTACTGAAATGCCTCAGGCCATACCTGAATGTGTATCCATAACACAAGTACTGTGACACCTCAAGCTATACCTCAGTGCGTATCCATAACACAAGTACTGTGACGCCGCAGACCTCACTGCATTCACAGTGTGACTCCACAGTGCCATTTGCAGACAAAAACAGTTAATAAAAAGTAAAAAAATAAGAATTTACTTACCGATAATTCTATTTCTCGTAGTCCGTAGTGGATGCTGGGGACTCCGTCAGGACCATGGGGATTAGCGGGCTCCGCAGGAGACAGGGCACATCTAAAAAAGCTTTTAGGTCACATGGTGTGTACTGGCTCCTCCCCCTATGACCCTCCTCCAAGCCTCAGTTAGGTACTGTGCCCGGACGAGCGTACACAATAAGGAAGGATCTTGAATCCCGGGTAAGACTCATACCAGCCACACCAATCACACCGTACAACTTGTGATCTGAACCCAGTTAACAGTATGATAACAAAACGAAGTAGCCTCCGAAAAGATGGCTCACAACAATAGTAATAACCCGATTTTTGTAACAATAACTATGTACAAGCATTGCAGACAATCCGCACTTGGGATGGGCGCCCAGCATCCACTACGGACTACGAGAAATAGAATTATCGGTAAGTAAATTCTTATTTTCTCTAACGTCCTAGTGGATGCTGGGGACTCCGTCAGGACCATGGGGATTATACCAAAGCTCCCAAACGGGCGGGAGAGTGCGGATGACTCTGCAGCACCGAATGAGAGAACTCCAGGTCCTCCTTAGCCAGAGTATCAAAATTTGTAAAATTTTACAAACGTGTTCTCCCCTGACCACGTAGCTGCTCGGCAAAGTTGTAATGCCGAGACTCCTCGGGCAGCCACCCAGGATGAGCCCACCTTCCTTGTGGAATGGGCATCTACATATTTCGTCTGTGGCAGGCCTGCCACAGAATGTGCAAGCTGAATTGTACTACAAATCCAGCGTGCAATAGACTGCTTAGAAGCATGAGCACCCAGCTTGTTGGGTGTATACAGTATAAACAGCAAGTCAGACTTTCTGACTCCAGCCGTCCTAACTATATATATATATATATATATATATTTTTAGGGCCCTGACCACGTCTAGTAACTTGGAGTCCTCCAAGTCCCTAGTAGCCGCAGGCACCACAAGAGGTTGTTTCAGGTGAAAACGCTGACACCCCTTTATGAAGAAACTGGAGACGAGTCCCAGTTCTGTCCTGTTCAAATGGAAAATTTTAATATGGGCTTTTGTAAGACAAAGCCGCCCATTCTGACAATCGCCTGGCCGAGGCCAGGGCTAACAACATGGTCACTTCCCATGTGAGATATTTGTCAACAGCATGGTCACTTTCCATGTGAGATATTTCAAATCCACAGATTTGAGCGGTTCAAACCAATATGATTTTAAGAAATCCCAACACTATGTTGAGATCTCACGGTGCCCCTAGGGGCACAAAAAAGCTGTATATGCAATACATCCTTTACAATCTGGACTTCAGGAACTGAAGTCAATTCTTTCTGGAAGAAAATCTACAGGGCCGAAATTTAAATGTTAATGAACCCCAATTTGAGGTCCAAAACACTCCTGTTTTCAGGAAGTGTAGAAATCGACCTAGTTGAATTTCCGTCGTGGAGCCTTCCTGGCCTCACCCACGCAACATATTTTCACCACATGTGGTGATGACGTTGTGCGGTCACCTCCTTCCTGGCTTTGACCAGGGTAGGTATGACCTCTTATGGAATGCCTTTTCCCCTCAGGATCCGGCATTCAACCGCCATGCCGTCAAACGCAGCCGCGGTAAGTCTTGGAATAGACATGGTACTTGCTGAATCAAGTCCCTTCTTAGCTCCCCAGGCCCTTAGTCCTCTGTGAGCATTTCTTGAAGTTCCGGGTACCAAGTCCCTCTTGGCCAATCCGGAGCCACTAGTATAGTTCATACTCCTCTATGTCTTATAATTCTCAATACCCTGGTTATGAGAAACAGAGGAGGGAACACATACACAGACTGGTACACCCACGGTGTTACCAGAACATCCACAGCTATCGCCTGAAGGTCTCATGACCTGGCGGAATACCTGTCCCGTTTTTTGTTCGGGCGGGACGCCATCATGTCCACCTTTGGTCTTTGCCAACGGTCCACAATCATGTTGAAAAACTTCCCTATGAAGTTTCCACTCTCCCGGGTGGAGGTCATGCCTGCTGAGGAAGTCTGCTTCCCAGTCGTCCACTCCCGGAAAGAACACTGCTGACAGTGCTATCACATGATTTTCCGCCTAGCGAAAAATCCTTGCAGTTTTCACTGCCCTCCTGCTTCTTGTGCCGCCCTTCTGTTTACGTGGGCGACTGCCGTGATGTTATCCCACTGGATCAATACCGGCTGACCTTGAAGCAGAGGTCTAGCTAAGTTTAGAGCATTATAAAATTGCTCTAAGCTTATTTATGCGGAGAGAATTCTCCAGACTTAATCACACTTCCCTGGAAATTTTTTCCCTGTGTGACTGTTCCCCAGCCTCTCAGGCTGGCCTCCGTGGTCACCGGCATCCAATCCTGAATGCCGAATCTGCGGCCCTCTAGAAGATGAGCACTCTGTAATCACCACAGGAGAGACACCCTTTTCCTTGGATATAGGGTTATCCGCTGATGCATCTGAGGATGCGATCCGGACCATTTGTCCAGCAGATCCCACTGAAGAGTTCTTGCGGGAAATCTGCCGAATGGAATTGCTTCGTAATAAGCCACCATTTTTACCAGGACTCTTGTGCAATGATGCACTGACACTTTTCCTGGTTTTAGGAGGATCCCGATTAGCTCGGATAACTCCCTGGTTTTCTCCACTGGGAGAAACACGTTTTTCGGGACTGTGTCCAGAATCTTCCCTAGGAACAGTAGACGTGTCGTCGGAAAAAGCTGCGATTTTGGAATATTTAGAATCCACTCGTGCTGTCGTAGAACTACTTAAGATAGTGCTACTCCGACCTCCAACTGTTCTCTGGACCTTGCCCTTATCAGGAAAGCGTCCATGTTTCTTTTAAGAAAAATCATCATTCCGGCCATTACCTTGGTAAAGACCCGGGGCGCCGTGGACAATCCAAACGGCAGCGTCTGAACTGATAGTGACAGTTCTGTACCAGGAACCTGAAGTACCCTTGGTGAGAAGGGCAAATTTGGACCTGTAGGTAAACGTCCCTGATATCCAGTGACATCATATCGTCCCCTTCTTCCTGGTTCGCTATCACTGCTCCGAGTGACTCCATCTTGATTTGAACGCTTGTATGTAAGTGTTCAAATATTTCAGATCTCACCGAGCCGGTTGGCTTCAGTACCACAATATAGTGTGGAATACTACCCCCTTCCTTGTTGTAAGAAGGGTACTTTGATTATCACCTGCTGGGATTACAGCCTGTGAATTGTGTGAGGGGGAGACGTCTCGAATTTCCAATGTACACCTGGGATATTACATGTAGGATCCCGGAGTTCCCTTGCGAGTGTTGCTGAAACTCTTGAGATGACCCCCTACCGCACCTGAGTCCGCTTGTACGGCCCCAGCGTTATGCTGCGGACTTGGCAGAAGCCGTGAGGAGCTTCTGTTCCTGGGAATGAGCTGCTTGCTGCAGTCTTCTTCCCTTTCCTCTCCCCCTGGGCAGATATGACTGGCCTTCGCCCGCCTGCCCGTATGGGGACGAAAGGACTGAGACTGAAAAGACTGTGTCCTTTTCTGCCAATATGTGACTCGGGGTAACAAAAGGTGGATTTTTCAGCTGTTGCCATGGCCACCAGGTCCAATGGACCGCCCCTTTATACGGCAATACTTCCATATGCCGTCTGGAATCTGCCTCACCTGACCACTGTCGTGTCTTCGTCTGGCAGATATGTACATCACATTTACTCTTGATGCCAGAATGCAAATATGCCTCTGCGCATCACACATATATAGAAATGCATCCTTAAAATGCTCTATAGACAATAAAATCCTGTCCCTGTCAAGGGTATCAAATTTTCAGTCAGGAAATCCGACCAAGCCCCCTCAGCGCTGCACATCCAGGCTGAGGCGATTGCTGGTCGTAGTATAACACCAGTATGTGTGTATATACTGTTATGATATTTTCCAGCTTCCTATCAGCTGGCTCCTTGAGGGCGGCCGTATCTGGAAACGGTAACGCCATGTTTTTTATAAGCGTGTGAGCGCCTTGTCCACCCTAAGGTGTGTTTTCCAACTCGCCCTTACTACTGGCGGGAAAAAGGGTATACCGCCCATAACTTTCTGTCGGAGGAACCCCACGTATCATCACACACTTCATTTAATTTATCTGATTCAGGCAAAACTACAAGTAGTTTATTCCCACCCTACAAAATACCCTTATTTGTGGTACTTGTGGTATCAGAAATACGTAACACCTCCTTCATTGCCCTTAACATGTAACTTGTGGCCCTAAAGGAAAAATACGTTTGTTTCTTCACCGTCGACACTGGGGTCAGTGTCCGTGTCAGTGTCTGTCGACCGACTGAGGTAAATGGGCGTTTTTACAAGCCCCTGACGGTGTCTGAGACGCCTGGACCGATACTAATTTGTCCGCCGGCTGTCTCATGTCGTCAACCGGCTTGCAGCGTGTTGACATTATCACGTAATTCCATAAGTAAGCCATCCATTCTGGTGTCGACTCCCTAGAGAGTGACATCACCATTACAGGCAATTTTCTCCGTCTCCTCACCAACATTTTCCTCATACATGTCGACACACACGTACCGACCTACAGCACACACATACAGGGAATGCTCTGATAGAGGACAGGACCCACTAGCCCTTTGGGGAGACAGAGGGAGAGTTTGCCAGCACACACCAAAAGCGCCATAATGTATATAACAACCCTAGAAGGTGTTGTTTCTATATATGGGCTCTTAATATATAATTATATCGCCAATTTATGCCCCCCTTCTCTTTAACCCTGTTTCTGTAGTGCAGGGGAGAGTGGGAGCCTTCCTCACCAGCGGAGCTGGTCAGGAAAATGGCGCTGAGTGCTGAGGAGAATAAGCTCCGCCCCTTTCACGGCGGGCTTTTCTCCCGGTTATTAGGAAAACTGGCCTGGGTTAAATACATACATATAGCCTTAATGGCTATATGTGATGTATTTATTTGCCTCTAAGGTAATCTATATTGCTGCCCAGGGCGCCCCCAGCAGCGCCCTGCACCCTCCGTGACCGAGATCAGTGAGCCGTGTAGCAACAATGGCGCACAGCTGCAGTGCTGTGCGCTACCTTCATGAAGACTGAGGAGTCTTCTGCCGCCTGTTTCCGGACCTCCGTTCTGCCGTTTTTCAGCGTCTGTAAGGGGGATCGGCGGCGCGGCTCCGGGACGAACCCCAGGCTGACCTGTGTTCCGACTCCCTCTGGAGCTCAGTGTCCAGTAGCCTAAGACTTCAATCCTCCTGCACGCAGGTGAGTTGCAAGTCTCTCCCCTAAGTCCCTCGTTGCAGTGATCCTGTCGCCAGCAGGAATCACTGATTAGAACCTAAAAAAAAAACTTTTCTAAACAGCTCTTTAAGAGAGCCACCTAGATTGCACCCTCTCGGACGGGCACAAAAACCTAACTGAGGCTTGGAGGAGGGTCATAGGGGGAGGAGCCAGTACACACCATGTGACCTAAAAGCTTTTTTAGATGTGCCCTGTCTCCTGCGGAGCCCGCTAATCCCCATGGTCCTGACGGAGTCCCCAGCATCCACTAGGACGTTAGAGAAAATATGTTTTTTGTACAAATTGTTGTGTGTGCTGTACCCCACTGCATTTTTGTTCACAAACATATAAGTGCTGTGAAACCCTGCAGTATGAGTGATCATTGACAAAAAAAAGAATTAGTAAAAAAAAAAGATTGTTTGCACTTTTTTATGTTTGTCTATATGGATAACGATCAACTGAGAGAAGAACAGAAACCACACACCAGTGATGCAGCTGCTGCCACCTGTCATGAAGATACTAGTAGTGCAACTTCATTTACTACAGCCAATGACAAAGGGCACAGAGGTTTTTGTAGGGATGAGCGGATTCGGTTTTACTCGGTTTTACTCGGTTCTCAAAACGGCATCTTATTGGCTCACGGATGTCACGTGTTTTGGATAGCCAATAAGATGCCGTTTTGAGAACCGAGTAAAACCGAGTAAAACCGAGTAAAACCGAACCTCGCTCATCACTAGTTTTAAGTCAGAGCATCTAAAATCCAAAAAACATTATACAGTGGTAAGGAAAAAAACACCTCTAATAAAGGGAAAGTTGGGTGCAGAAAAACATAAAATTGCCAAGAGGAATTTCACCACAAAGAAAGGCTCAGGCTCAGGCTCTGGCCTTTATTTATAAGTAGTGGTTTTGCAACTGTCAGTGAGGCATCTTCTTCTGCTTCTTATGATGACGCAAGGACTTTTCACTCACAGTCTAGAATGAAAACCACTAATTCAGAAGAACAGAGCCGCGTGCTGTAGGAGACTTTTACACTGCAGCACTTGGCTCCTGTCACTTTTGGAGGATCTGACATTTGGTGTCACCCCCTCTAGGTGTCACGCCCAGGTGCGTTCCGCACCCACCGCACCCGCCTTGTGAAGCCACTGCAGTAGAACAAACTGTGCATTCAGAATTGTCATATTTTCCTGCGGAGTATCTAGGGGTGTCCACATTATCTATGTGTGAGTCTGACATTTCTCACACTGTCCTCATAGAGAAGCCTCTTTCACCACCTTCCACCATTTCTGCACCATCTGCATAGGTGAGGAGCAGCCCCAGTAAAGAGATGGCGATGAGGGCATAATAGAAATTAAGACTTCTTGTATGGAAGTGGAACAGGATGAAGGGCATACAGTATGTTTGTACTACTGATATCTGACTCTGAGGATGTTGATGATTTTGTTTGTGTAAGTCAGCCACAAGTGGCTGCTGTTCTTGCCTGTAATAAAAAAGAAAGCCAATGTGATGCCTGGGTGTGGGATCATTTTTACCCAAATTCTGACAATGTTTGTTAAGGCATCTGCTCCATTTGTGAGGCCAAAGTCAGTAGAGATAGAGACATTAACAATTAAGACACCTCTTCCATGTTCTGTTATTTTCGGCACGTTCAAGTAATTTTTCCCCCAAGATTATAATATCATTAACACCCTCACCATCAACCTCCTCATTAGTGATTGGAGATAGTCCTTCTAAAAATTGTTTTGTGAGGGCCCAAACAAACGAAGCACTTCAGATGCTAAAGTGTCAGTCCCTTTCGCTGAAGTGCTTGGTTTCTTAAACTGTGCATGTTCTTTTTAATATCCCACATAAGGGTGGGTGGGAGAGTCCAAGGACAATTATTATTATTACATTTTATTTATAGGGCGCCACAAGTGTTTCGCAGCGCCGTACAAAGGACAGTACAGGGAGACAAAACTTAGCATAACAGTAAATAAATAACAAAAATGGAGTGCAGGTAACAAAGAGCAACACAATTCTCAAAACATAATACAGCTTAGATGTAAGTAGCGAAGGAGTAATCATTGTACTACTTGGGGCTGGCGGCCATAAATAGAGATGAGCCTTTACCAGCAGGACAGAAAGCAGGTAAAGATGGTCGCTGAGTGAAATGTGTCAAGAAGAGGGTTTAGACAAGAGGATAGAGGGCCCTGCTCTGAAGAGCTAACAATCTAGTGGGGAGGGGCAACAGACAGATGACATGAGGTGCAAGCAGGTAGAAGCCTGATGGTGGTATGCGAGCAAAGCAGAGATGTCCAAGGCATGGGGCAGGGGGATGGAGGAGCAGCCTAAGGACTAGGTTATTCATTGGAGGGGTACGCTTTGATGAATAGGTGGGTTTTCAATGCCCGTTTGAAGCTTTGCAAGGTCGGGGAGAGTCTAATGGAGCGGGGGAGCGCATTCCACTGAAGGGGTGCAGCACGGGCAAAATCCTGAACTCGTGCATGGGAAGCAGTGACCAAGGCAGAGGAGAGGCGACGGTCATCAGCCGACCGTAGTGGGCGGGAGGGAGTATGAAGGGAGAGCAGGTTGGAGATGTAGGGACTGGGAGCAGTGGAATTAGAGATGGCCTTGTATGTGAGGGTGAGGAGTTTGAAGAGGATTCTGTAGGGGAATGGGAGCCAGTGTAGATTTTGTTGAAGGGGAGTGGCAGAAGTGGAGCGGCGGGAGACAATTCCATCTTGCACCAATTTTCATTTCTGCATTGCTGTGTTGCAATGTTTCATAGATGTGCTATAAACTTCCACATGCTGCTCTGTCGGTTAGCAACCAGCCAACTTGCTGCAGCCTTTGTCCTAAACTTGATTAAAACAATATCTTGAGCTGGTCAAAATTGACTGGAAATTAATGTTATTGAGGTTAATAATGCTGTATGAACCAAACATGTCCACATTATGTGATTTTAGCTGTATTAATGATTTTCTGAAGAAAAAAAACCCCCCACAGATCCAATACCAAAACAAGCAAAGGCGCTTTTGGCAAGATCAAATCCAGATCCAAAACATAAAAGAGATACAGATCGAAAACCAAAACCAAAACAAGGGGTTTGGCACACATCTCTTAAAGTTTTACATGATAGGTGCAGTATATTCCAGGATGTAATTTGGTGTATTACTGTACAATTTCTTTTGAACAAATATCTTTAGTGTCCATGACAGGAGTTCAAATCTCCATAGATTATGAATATGTTATTGTAGTAAATATTGTTAAATTACATATTTTAAAAATTTCACTCTGGCTTGGCCATTACCTTAATTCTTACACAAAACTCATCACTGAGTAAAAGATAGAAAACATACAATAGGGTGACTCTTAAGATACATCTGAGTCAGCACTGACGAGAATCCCTCCTATGTAATGGGTAAATTTACTAAGGTGGGCGTTTTTTAGAACTGGTGATGTTGCTCATAGCAACCATTCATATTCTACTTAACATTTTTCTAGCTGCTTCTAGAAGATAATAGATAGAATCTGGTTGCTATTGAAAACATCAGTTCTAAAAAACTGCCGCCTTAGTAACTTTGCCACTAAGGGGTATATGCAATTGTGGTCGAATTCCCGAAATTGTCGAATTTCGGGTCATTTTCGACCAAAAAAAAAATTTCCCCTATGCAATCCAGTGCTTTCCGACCAAAAAACGGACTTTCAAAATTCGACTTTTTGAAATTCGAATTTTTGCAAATTCGACTTTTCTGCAATGATACAAGTGCTGCAATTCGACCAAAGCATATTCAATTCAAGTTTGGAAATTCGACAGCAGGGCTTTTAGACAGCAAATTCGTCATTTTCAATCTGCCACACTTTGGAGGGTGAAAACAAATAAAAAAAATTTAAACATGTTTTTTTTGGTGTTTTTTTTTTTGGGAATAGCAGATCTATTTATATTAGAAGGGATTAGGTACTTTTTTTTTTTTTTTGGGAGGCACAAATATTATTTATATATTTTTTAAAATATTTTTTTTTTTTTTTTTTATGCTGGAAGGGTAAAATCATAAAAAAAAATGGCGTGGGGTCCCCCCTCCAAAGCATAACCAGCCTCGGGCTCATTGAGCTGGTCCTGGTTCTAAAAATGCGGGGAAAAAATTGACAGGGGATCCCCCGTATTTTTAAAACCAGCACCGGGCTCTGCGCCTGGTGCTGGTGCCAAAAATACGGGGGACAAAAAGAGTAGGGGTCCCCCGTATTTTTAACACCAGCATCGGGCTCCACTAGCTGGACAGATAATGCCACAGCCGGGGGTCACTTTTATGCCGTGCCCTGCGGCCGTGGCATTAAATATCCAACTAGTCACCCCTGGCCGGGGTACCCTGGGGGAGTGGGGACCCCTTCAATCAAGGGGTCCCCCCCCCCCCAGCCACCCAAGGGCCAGGGGTGAAGCCCGAGGCTGTCCCCCCCCATCCAATGGGCTGCGGATGGGGGGGCTGATAGCCTTTGTGGTAATAAAAAGATATTGTTTTTTCCAATAGTACTACAAGTCCCAGCAAGCCTCCCCCGCAAGCTGGTACTTGGAGAACCACAAGTACCAGCATGCGGGAGAAAAACGGGCCCGCTGGTACCTGTAGTACTACTGGGAAAAAAATACCCAAATAAAAACAGGACACACACTCCGTCGACAGTAAAACTTTATTTCATACGTCGACACACACATACTTACCTATGTTCACACGCCGACATCGGTCCTCTTCTCCATGTAGAATCCACGGATACCTGTAAAGAAAAGTTCAAAATACTCACCTCAACCATGGTCCAGAGATAAATCCACGGACTTGGCAAAATAAGAAAACGCAAATACCCGCACCAAAAACGGACTGAAAGGGGTCCCATGCTGACACATGGGACACCTTTCCACGAATGAGACCTGTCAGTGACAGCTGTCACTGACAGGTCTCTAAGCCAATCAGGAAGCGCAACTTCGTTGCGCTCACCTGATTTGCTGAGCGCTGTCTGCACTGTGACAGCGCATCGCACAGCTCCCTCCATTATATTCAATGGTGGGAACTTAGCGGCTAGCGGTGAGGTCACCCGCCGGTCAGCGGCTGACCGGCGGGTGACCCCACCGCTACCCGCAAAGTTCCCACCATTGAAAGTAATGGAGCGGCTTTGCGATGCGCTGTCACAGTACAGACAGCGGACAGCCAATCAGGTGAGCGCCACGGAAGTAGCGCTTCCTGATTGGCTGAAGGGACGTCAGTGACAGGAGTCACGTGATGTCCCGGCATTCGGGAGAAAGGGGTCTTATGTGAAAACATTGGACCCCTTTCTAGTCCGGTATGGATCGGTGTTCGGTTTGCTTTTTTGCCAAGAACGTGGATTTACCTCTGGACGTGGATGTACCTCTGGACGCTGGAAGGTGAGTATAATTTTTTCACAGGTACCCTCGGATCGTCGGCGACCGTGGCAGTCGGCGTGTCAACATAGGTAAGTATGTGTGTGTCGGCAGTATGTAATAAAGTTGTACAAGTCACGGTGTCTGTGTCCTGTTTTTATTTGGGTATTTTTTTTCCAGTAGTACTACAGGTACCAGCGGGCCCGTTTTTCTCCCGCATGCTGGTACTTGTGGTTCTCCAAGTACCAGCTTGCGGGGGAGGCTTGCTGGGACTTGTAGTACTAATGGAAAAAACAATATCTTTTTATTATCACAAAGGCTATCAGCCCCCCCATCCGCAGCCCATTGGATGGGGGGGGACAGCCTCGGGCTTCACCCCTGGCCCTTGGGTGGCTGGGGGGGGGGGGACCCCTTGATTGAAGGGGTCCCCACTCCCCCAGGGTACCCCGGCCGGGGGTGACTAGTTGGATATTTGATGCCACGGCCGCAGGGCACGGCATAAAAGTGACCCCCGGCTGTGGCATTATCTGTCCAGCTAGTGGAGCCCGATGCTGGTGTTAAAAATACGGGGACCCCTACTCTTTTTGTCCCCCGTATTTTTGGCACCAGCATCAAGCGCAGAGCCCGGTGCTATTTTTAAAAATACGGGGGATCCCTGGCCAATTTTTCCCCTGCATTTTTAGAACCAGGACCAGCTCAAAGAGCCCGAGGCTGGTTATGCTTTGGAGGGGGGACCCCACGCCATTTTTTTTTCGGGTTTTTCACGTTTTTTCCCGTTTTTTAAAATCGCGGCAAAATCCGCCAAATCGGCCGATTTTCGCCCGCGATTCTGGCGAATCCGTTTTTCATTGAATATGGTGAATCCCGGCAGGCACCTGCCGGGATTCACCTGGCGAATTTGGTCGAATTAAAAAACGGCGATAATTGCCGCGAATTCGACCGCAATTGCATATACCCCTAAGTATTCATTTTAAAGGCTTTGGGAATCCTTCTTTCCTAGCTACAGACTCTAAGGTACTCCCTCACTTTGTGAGCCAGCAACTACTGTACCCTGTCTTTTCCGATAACAGGCAAATGTCATAAATGATAGTTAAAAGGAAATGTGTGATGGGGAAGCCGCACTGGTTCAGATAATTATGAGATGTATAGGGGACTACCTGGGAATACCCTGGTGCTGCAATATAATTTTGTCCTCCCAAGGCACATATCAACCTAAAAGGGCATGTTAAGAGGAACTGATGATTCCATAAGAAAATTGACGATTGAACCTGTGATTTAACTCCCTGCGAATATACTTCCCATTGGGATATATGCAGGCTGAATGAGGGTTCTATTTTACCCATTGTATATATTTGGTATAAGTGTTAACTGCATAAAAATACACCAATAAATGCCAAGCCGGCTCATTCTCAATCTAGTATTCTACTAATAATTGTGTAATGTATAGTCTTTATATTTTCGCATTTTAACACTTTCTCTGAAGGAACTCTGTTATTTTAAAAGTACATAATAAAAAATGTATAGTTTTATCAGTCTACTATATCTGAATATACCCAGTCCTCTAGAATATGAGTGCTTCCCAAAAAGAGTCATTTGCTTTCTTTTTCTGTCCTTAACTTCAAATGTCATAAATGAGGCAGAGCTATCACTTACATTCAATAACTTATGATTTTCTAAGCAGAAATGAATCTGCTGTTCCTGTAATATGTTCTGAGCAAATAAGAATATCTGCAGGGTTATATGGTTTAACTAACTGTGGAAAAGTGAAACTATAATGTACTGTAGTGTACTTTAAATCTACAATTAATAGCTAATGAATTCGTTCAAAAACTTAAAACACCATCAGATTCAACCAGCGACACCCCACCTTCCAGCTCACAACCTGCATGTCATCCCAGGCATTGTTTTATAATCCAAGGAGGGCATGACCTGCCCATGTTATGTACTTTTATAAGCACATTTTAAATTTCGGGTTTTTTTTTCAAATAGCTTGAAAAATATTGAATAATAAAAAATATATATTTATATATTTTTTAGAAAGTCTGTAATTAAATGTTTAATTTCTTTTAAAAAGTAGCATCAAATAGTAACATGGTATAGTGGTACATCGAAATTGAATACAAAGATAATAATAATAATAATAATAATAAAACAAAATATAGAAGGCAGAATTAAAGTGAAAGCAGACAAAGGCTGAAGAGGCATGAGGATAGATAAGAATTCTGTTTTATTCCTGAGTGTGAAAGCTTTTGTTACTAGTCAGATTAGTTGTATTGGTTGGTTGTCATTCATTTGTTGAGCCAATTAGGGCTCTGTCGCATGAATTCTTATTGATGTTATTTAAAGGGCCTCATTTGTGCAGGCAGCCTCTGATTTTTTTTTGGGGGGGGCGTCCCGCCCTCACGCCCAAAACCTTGTTTGTCCCTGCTTTGATTATTGCTGTTTTTTTCCCATACGGGGAAGGGTAGCATGGCAGGAGAGGACTGCATCTCAGTGACTTTCTGTGATGCAAGAGATCGATGTGGGGCACCTACCCTCTAAATTACATGACACGTTTGTCCTGCTCTGTGTGGGAGACGTGGGCACTTCTATTGCATGAGCATTTAGACTGTGTCAGGGAGGTGATACCTCACAATGTAAGTGCATCAGTATTAGGAATGTTGTAGTTGTCCTCTAGGGCTTAGTATAATAGATAAGGCTGGAAATGAGATTGCAGTGTCTTCTGGCCACCTTTCCTCTAAGGTTAATTATAATTAATTAAAAAGCTGTGAGCTTTAAACCAATCTGTCTGTCATTATTTCAGATATATATATATATATATATATATATATATAGTTAATTAAGCTGGTTAATTGGCTTAATTATACTTTATAGTTTGAATTGGTTTTAATATTGTAAGGTTTTAGTGGGTTAATTAGGATTAAACCAATGAAGCTCTTACAGTAAATAAAATGTGTGAAGGTGAGGGGGAAAGGTTAGAGGAGTATTGGGAGGAGAGGAAGGAGGAAGAAACTATACTATGTCACTATGGGTAAAAGGCAGGTTTAATGAAAAAGTATCTAATGCTAGATTAAGGGGGTTTGGCCTCAAATTACTGGGTCCATGGAGTCCAAATTCTCATCAAATGTTCAGAAGTATTCTGCAGTGTAGAAGTAATGCTGTCCACTTTGTAAACTTCCATATAGATTTAAGGATAGCTGTAATAGAAGAGGGATTGCTTATTTTCCAGAGAGTGACTATTTGGCATTTAGCTGCATTTAGAATATGCTTGATCAGTTTCTACATAGGACATGAGGGATTTGGTGGGAAACATGAGGGATATGGTGGGAAAGCAAGGAGTAAAAGGAAGATCCAGGAACCTGAATACCAGTCACGGCTTAATGAGGTCATGATTTTTCCTCCAATAACCTTGGATGGAGGGGCAGGGCCACCATATTTGAAGCGGAGTCCACTGTTGGTCACACCAAAACAAATATAAATCAGAGTAAGTGGGGTACATTTTTATTTATTATCAGATTCTTATATAGCGCAGCATATTCCGTTGCGCTTTACAAATGGAACAACAGTAATAGAACAAAACAGGGTAATAAACAGACAGACATACTGTAGAGATAAGAAGCCCTGCTTGTAAGCTTACAATCTATATGGAAATAGGCATTGATACACAAGAATAGATTCTACCTATCGCATAATGTTCCACCAGATTGCAAGGATTCTTAATGGGTTGCATGATATCATCACATAGCAATGTTGGCCAAGGGTCAGAAGGGTGTGGAAGTGAAGAAAGACAAAATATGTGAGGTTATGTGTGAACGGGTGGTCTTCACTTTGTCGGCAGCTGGGCTTCTGACGACCAGCATACCGGCGCCGGAATCCCGACTGCCTGCATTCCGACACTTCTTGGGGGTCCACGACCCCCCTGGAGGGAGAATATATAGCGTGGCACGTGTATCGCGCCACTGTGCCCGCAGAGTGGCGAGTGCAGTGAGCTCACAAGGGGCTCATTTGCGCTTGCCCAGCTCTCGGTATGCCGGCGGTCAGGATTCCGGTGCCGGTATGCTGGTCGCCGGGAGCCTAACCGCCGGCATCACATACTACACCCTGTGTGAACACGGGGGATGTAATTGTATAGGTTATGTGGGTGGGTGGATATTTTGAGATGAGCCAAGAGATGTACAGTATTTTGGTTCAGTTTGGATAAAAGCCTTGTATGTAAGTAAAAGTATTTTATATTGAATATGGTAAAATACTGGTAACAATGGAGGGATTGACAGAGTGGAACCAGAGACGATGAAGATGGCAACATGGAATGAAGTTGTGTGGGAACTAAATACCAACTAGTCATACAGTTTAAAATCATTTCCCTTTATACACACCAAGATAGAGCTTTATTCTATTTACATTTCTCTATCGTCCTAGTGGATGCTGGGGTTCCTGAAAGGACCATGGGGAATAGCGGCTCCGCAGGAGACAGGGCACAAAAAGTAAAGCTTTAGGATCAGGTGGTGTGTACTGGCTCCTCCCCCTATGACCCTCCTCCAAGCCAGTTAGATTTTTGTGCCCGGCCGAGAAGGGTGCAATTCTAGGTGGCTCTCCTAAAGAGCTGCTTAGAGAAAGTTTAGCTTAGGTTTTTTACTTTACAGTGAGTCCTGCTGGCAACAGGATCACTGCAACGAGGGACAGAGGGGAGAAGAAGTGAACTCACCTGCGTGCAGGATGGATTGGCTTCTTGGCTACTGGACATCAGCTCCAGAGGGACGATCACAGGTACAGCCTGGATGGTCACCGGAGCCTTGCCGCCGGCCCCCTTGCAGATGCTGAAGTAAGAAGAGGTCCAGAATCGGCGGCAGAAGACTCCTCAGTCTTCTAAAGGTAGCGCACAGCACTGCAGCTGTGCGCCATTTTCCTCTCAGCACACTTCACACGGCAGTCACTGAGGGTGCAGGGCGCTGGGAGGGGGGCGCCCTGGGAGGCAAATGAATACCTATTTTGGCTAAAAATACCTCACATATAGCCTCCGGAGGCTATATGGAGATATTTAACCCCTGCCAGAATCCGTTAAGAGCGGGAGACGAGGCCGCCGAAAAAGGGGCGGGGCCTATCTCCTCAGCACACAGCGCCATTTTCCCTCACAGAAAGGCTGGAGGGAAGGCTCCCAGGCTCTCCCCTGCACTGCACTACAGAAACAGGGTTAAAACAGAGAGGGGGGGCACTAATTTGGCGATATGCTTATATATATTAAGATGCTATAAGGGAAAACACTTATATAAGGTTGTCCCTATATAATTATAGCGTTTTTGGTGTGTGCTGGCAAACTCTCCCTCTGTCTCTCCAAAGGGCTAGTGGGTCCTGTCCTCTATCAGAGCATTCCCTGTGTGTGTGCTGTGTGTCGGTACGTGTGTGTCGACATGTAGGAGGACGATGTTGGTGAGGAGGCGGAGCAATTGCCTGTAATGGTGGTGTCACTCTCTAGGGAGTCGACACCGGAATGGATGGATTATTTAGGAAATTACGTGATAATGTCAACACGCTGCAAGGTCGGTTGACGACATGAGACGGCCGACAAACAATTAGTACCGGTCCAGACGTCTCAAAAACACCGTCAGGGGTTTTAAAACGCCCGTTTACTTTAGTCGGTCGACACAGACACAGACAGGGACACTGAATCCAGTGTCGACGGTGAATAAACAAACGTATTCCTTATTAGGGCCACACGTTAAAGGCAATGAAGGAGGTGTTACATATTTCTGATACTACAAGTACCACAAAGAGGGTATTATGTGGGATGTGAAAAAACTACCATAGTTTTTCCTGAATCAGATAAATTAAATAAAGTGTGTGATGATGCGTGGGTTCCCCCCGATAGAAAATTATGGGCGGTATACCCTTTCCCGCCAGAAGTTAGGGCGCGTTGGGAAACACCCCTTAAGGTGGATAAGGCGCTCACACGCTTATCAAAACAAGTGGCGGTACCGTCTATAGATAGGGCCGTCCTCAAGGACCAGCTGACAGTAGGCTGGAAAAATATCATAAAAAGTATATACACACATACTGGTGTTATACTGCGACCAGCGATCGCCTCAGCCTGGATGTGCAGAGCTGGGGTGGCTTGGTCGGATTCCCTGACTAAAAATATTGATACCCTTGACAGGGACAGTATTTTATTGACTATAGAGCATTTAAAGGATGTATTTCTATATATGCGAGATGCACAGAGGGATATTTGCACTCTGGCATCATGAGTAAATGCGATGTCCATAACTGCCAAAAGATGTTATGGACACGACAGTGGTCAGGTGATGCAGATTCCAAACGGCACAAAGGTGTATTGCCGTATAAAGGAAGAGGAGTTATTTGGGGTCGGTCCATCGGACCTGGTGGCCACGGCAACTGCTGGAAAATCCACCGTTTTTTACCCTAAGTCACATCTCTGCAGAAAAAGACACCGTCTTTTCAGCCTCAGTCCTCTCGTCCCTATAAGATCATATCTGCCCAGGGATAGAGGAAAGGGAAGAAGACTGCAGCAGGCAGCCCATTCCCAGGAACAGAAGCGTTCCACCGCTTCTGACAAGTTCTCAGCATGGCGCTGAGACCGTACAGGACCCCTGGATCCTACAAGTAGTATCCCAGGGGTACAGATTGGAAGGTCGAGACGTTTCACCTTCGCAGGCTCCTGAAGTCTGCTTTACCAAGGTCTCCCTCCGACAAGGAGGCAGTATGGAAAAAAATTCACAAGCTGTATTCCCAGCAGGTGATAACTAAATTACCCCTCCTACTACAAGAAAAGGGGTATTATTCCACACTATATTGTGGTACTGAAGCCAGAAGGCTAGGTGAGACTTATTCTAAAAAATTTTTTGAACACTTACAAAGGTTCAAATCAAGATGGAGTCACTCAGAGCAGTGATAACGAACCAGGAAGAAGAGGACTATATAGTGTCCCGGGACATCAGGGATGCTTACCTCTATGTCCCAAATTTGCCCTTCTCACTAAGGGTACCTCAGGTTCGTGGTGCAGAACTGTCACTATCAGTTTCAGACGCTGCCGTTTGGATTGTCCACGGCACCCCGGGTCTTTACCAAGGTAATGGCCGAAATGATGATTTTTCTTCGAAGAAAAGGCGTCTTAAGTATCCCTTACTTGGACGATTTCCTGATAAGGGCATAGTCCAGGGAACAGTTGAAGGTCGGAGTAGCACTATCTCGGATACTGCTACAACAGCACGGGTGGATTCTAAATATTCCAAAATCGCAGCTGATCCGACGACACGTCTGCTGTGCCTAGGGATGATTCTGGACACAGTCCAGAAAAAGGTGTTTCTCCCGGAAGAGAAAGCCAGGGAGTTATCCGAGTTAGTCAGGAACCTCCTAAAAACAGTGCATCATTGCACAAGGGTCCTGGTAAAAATGGTGGCTTCCTACGAAGCAATTCCATTCGGCAGATTTCACGCAAGAACTTTTCAGTGGGATCTGCTGGACAAATGGCCCGGATCGCATCTTCAGATGCATCAGCGGATAACCCTATATCCAAGGACAAGGGTGTCTCTCCTGTGGTGGTTATAGAGTGCTCATCTTCTAGAGGGCCGCAGATTCGGCATTCAGGATTGGATGCTGGTGACCACGGAGCCCAGCCCGAGAGGCTGGGGAGCAGTCACACAGGGAAAAAATTTCCAGGGAGTGTGATCAAGTCTGGAGACTTTTCTCCACATAAATATACTGGAGCTAAGGGTAAATTTATAATGCTCTAAGCTTAGCAAGACCTCTGCTTCAGGGTCAGCCGGTATTTATCCAGTGGGAAAAACATCACGGCAGTCGCCCACGTAAACAGACAGGGCGACACAAGAAGCAGGAGGGCGATGGCAAAAACTGCAAGGACTTTTCGCTGGGCGGAAAATCATGTGATAGCACTGTCAGCAGTGTTTCATCCCGGGAATGGAAACTGGGAAGCAGACTTCCTCAGCAGGCACGACCTCCACCCGGGAGAGTGGAAACTTCATCGGGAAGTTTTTTCCACATGATTGTAAACCGTTGGGAAATACCAAAGGTGGACATGATGGCGTCCCGTCTGAACAAAAAACGGGACAGGTATTGCGCCAGGTCAAGAGACCCTCAGGCAATAGCTGTGGACGTTCTGGTAACACCGTGGGTGTACCAGTCGGTGTATGTGTTCCCTCCTCTGCTTCTCATACCTAAGGTGCTGAGAATTATAAGACGTAGAGGAGTAAGAACTATACTCATGGCTCCGGATTGGCCAAGAAGGACTTGGTACCCGGAACTTCAAGAGATGCTTACAGAGGTCTTATGGCCTCTGCCGCTAAGAAGGGACTTGCTTCAGCAAGTACCATGTCTGTTCCAAGACTTACCGCAGCTGCGTTTGTCGGCATGGCGGTGGAAAGCCGGATCCTAAGGGAAAAAGGCATTCCGGAAGAGGTCATTCCTACCCTGGTCAAAGCCAGAAAGGAGGTGACCGCACAACATTATCACCACATGTGGCGAATATATGTTGCGTGGTGTGAGGCCAGGAAGGCCCCACAAAGAAATTTCAACTCGGTCGTTTCCTGCATTTCCTGCAAACAGGAGTGTCTATGGGCCTCAAATTGGGGTCCATTAAGGTTCAAATTTCGGCCCTGTCGATTTTCTTCCAGAAAGAATTGGCTTCAGTTCCTGAAGTCCAGAAGTTGTCAAGGGAGTATTGCATATACAACCCCCTTTTGTGCCTCCAGTGGCACTGTGGGATCTCAACGTAGTTCTGGGATTCCTCAAATCACATTGGTTTAAAACCAGTCAAATCTGTGGATTTGAAGCATCTCACAGGAAAAGTGACCATGCTCTTGGCCCTGGCCTGGACCAGGCGAGTGTCAAATTGGTGGTTTTTTCTCAAAAAAGCCCATATCTGTTTGTCCATTCGGACAGGGCAGAGCTGCGGACTCGTCCCCAGTTCTCTCCCTAAGGTGGTGTCAGTGTTTTACCTGAACCAGCTTATTGTGGTGCCTTGCACCTACTAGGGACTTGGAGGACTCCAAGTTGATAGATGTTGTCAGGGCCCTGAAAATATGTTCCAGGACGGCTGGAGTCAGGAAAACTGACTTGCTGTTATCCTGTATGCACCCAACAAACTGGGTGCTCTTGCTTCTAAGCAGACTATTGCTAGTTGGATGTGTAATACAATTCAGCTTGCACATTCTGTGGCAGGCCTGCCACAGCCAAAATATGTAAATGCCCATTCCACAAGGAAGGTGGGCTCATCTTGGGCGGCTGCCCGAGGGGTCTCGGCTTTACAACTTTGCCGAGCAGCTACTTGGTCAGGGGCAAACACGTTTGCTAAATTCTACAAATTTGATACCCTGGCTAAGGAGGACCTGGAGTTCTCTCATTCGGTGCTGCAGAGTCATCCGCACTCTCCCGCCCGTTTGGGAGCTTTGGTATAATCCCCATGGTCCTTTCAGGAACCCCAGCATCCACTAGGACGATAGAGAAAATAAGAATTTACTTACCGATAATTCTATTTCTCGGAGTCCGTAGTGGATGCTGGGCGCCCATCCCAAGTGCGGATTATCTGCAATACTTGTACATAGTTACAAAAATCGGGTTATTATTGTTGTGAGCCATCTTTTCAGAGGCTCCGCTGTTATCATACTGTTAACTGGGTTTAGATCACAAGTTGTACGGTGTGATTGGTGTGGCTGGTATGAGTCTTACCCGGGATTCAAAATTCCTCCCTTATTGTGTACGCTCGTCCGGGCACAGTACCTAACTGGCTTGGAGGAGGGTCATAGGGGGAGGAGCCAGTACACACCACCTGATCCTAAAGCTTTACTTTTTGTGCCCTTTCTCCTGCGGAGCCGCTATTCCCCATGGTCCTTTCAGGAACCCCAGCATCCACTACGGACTCCGAGAAATAGAATTATCGGTAAGTAAATTCTTATTTTTTTTAACCACTTCTCAGTCTTCATATACTTCATTTCATCCCCTCCCAGGCCAGCTCATGGGCTTTTTTGAGTTGCTGTTTTTAAGATAATAAATATCAATAGAAGAAATAAAGCCCTAGGATGTTTAAAATTGGTGACACACTGATTCAAGCAGAGAGTTCTGGAACATGGAAAAAGGGACATGAATGGAATGGTAAAAGTGGCAAAGTTGCAAGTATTGATACAAAATACGGTACAGTGAGAAAGGGAAAGAGAAAGATTATAATATTTAGGGTCCAAATATAAAACATCCCATGTTCCAGACCAGGGCAGAAGGCAGGTTGTTCCACAACTGAACTAGGAGAGTGTGAAAGGAGCACAGTAAATGAGAACAGGAGTTCAAACTACAGAGAAAAAACTGTACAGTTGGCAAAGAGTAGATGATAGAGAGGTGGGGTCTGCAGCTTAGACCATGGAGAGTAGGTCCCAAAGACATCAGCTTCTATGGACAGCTAGGACCTATAGCGAGGGGAGTATGCCACAGAACACTGGGTACTAAATGCTTGATAGTATTTAATAAGACTGGGAACCCTCAGAAGCCCATCAGTGTTTTGTTTCTACAAGATTATCATTTAAACTCTCTATGTCTTGTTGGCCCATATGAAGGGGGAAAAGACTCTTTGCAAATGTTTCAGATTGTTAATAGTAATGTGTTTCATAAGCATCTGCCAAAGATATAATAAATGATATCGGACATTCATTATGACGGATAAAGATCGGCCTAACCAGTAGATCCAAATCTTATTCCAGACCAACAAATTGAATTTGATTTCCTTTTTTCCTTCTGTGGTCTGCAGCGTGCCTGTTTGAAATAAAGCCAACTTGATATGTATGGGTCAAGGATACCATTGCCAGAGCTAATATATTGTCCAAGATCTTAGTAAGAAGTTTGAAATCCACATTAAAAAATGATATTGTTCTATAGATGCTTTCTATAGAAAGAGAAGGGATAAGGGGGGATGGGGGGGGGGGGGGGGGGGGGTTATCCCATGGTATCCACTGCACACTAAATAGTACTTGAAGCAATACTTGAGAACTATATGGTGATAGAAATTCAGAGATATTTGCAAATACATGGTAAGCTGCATTGTTGAAAGTACTATTTAATGTGCAAGGGATACCAGTGGGGAAAATGCACCCCCTTTCTGTTTTCTGTTTGTTGTGACCTCTCCTATTCATGCATCTGTTAAGTGCTGCCAAACTTATTGAGCAGCTTCCACTGTGTGTGCAACAAAAAGAAACTGGGTATGACTTATTCGGCGCTGTTGTCTGGATGGTGTCCTATATTGTTTATCCTGGGCTGTTTTTCTTTTAGGTAGATTTTACACCAGGTAACCCAAAAAATAATGTAAAAAAAAAATTATATAGTGAAGTAAAATTTTTACACTTTTTAATAACCATTAAAAAAAATTTTTTTTAGCTCCACATAAAATACATATGCAGCAGGTCGTCTATACAGCCGTGATAAATGTAATTACCAGAGACTTTGAACTGAAGTATTCAGTTCAAGATCAGCATGAGAAAGGTGAGTCCAGGGCACCCTCGATGTTATTTGTGCTGTTCCCAGTCCTCCGGCTTCACAAAAACACGGCTGTTCCCGGCGGCCTTTTATTAGCACCTCCGACGCGTTTCCACCCCGGTACTGGGGTCTTTTTCAAGGAGTTCTCAAAGTATGTATGTGGAGCCATCAACCAAAAGAATATTTAAATGTCCATTATCCAATGAAACGGTGCCGATCGCAGCTGATGTCTATACACTCATTTCCTACAAGTCCCATGTTTCGTAGCTGCGATCGGTGCCTGTTTCCATAGTGACGCAACGTCACTTCCGCTTCAGATCCCCGATTTCCTACATGTCCCATGCTACCTCACTGTAACCAGCGTCTGTTTCCATAGTGACCTGACGTCACTTCCATCCCGGACCGTCAATATAACCTGTCCAGTAATATGGTGATGCGTCATTTGTCATGGTGATGTTGCCGGTTAATAGTTCTCTCGATTACAGTTCTCAAGTTCATATTAGCTCTCCATATTGTCCAGGGTGTGTAATTATATATATAATAAACCTCTGGGGATCCCGGATTTCAATTTACACTATGGAAGAGAAAACATTTGAAAAACACTTTATAACATATGCAGCATTTTTTTTTAAAAAGGTGGGAGAAGTTGAAAAATAGAAGGAGGGGGGTGATTGAGGTGAATAGATAGAGGGAGTCTATGGTATGGAAGATAAAAAGCCGTGTGCTCTAAATGGTTTTTAAAGGCATAAAAAGGGGCATAAAAAACAGGGGTAAAAGGAAGATACTCAGTGGTCTATCATTATAAAAACCATTTAATCTCAAAATCTGAATTTAACCCCCTGGTTTCAGAGTTCCTAATTCGGAGATTAATTTCATTTCAGCCTTTACTAGCTGGATAGCTAGATCTCTCTGTCGTCGAAGTCCTGAAACCCATTTTAAGCCAAAAATTATTTCTCTGACGTCCTAGTGGATGCTGGGAACTCCGTAAGGACCATGGGGAATAGACGGGCTCCGCAGGAGACTGGGCACTCTAAAGGGCCCTACTCACTGGCCGACCCGCCGTCGAGCTGCCCGACGGCGGATACGGCCGACGAGCGACCCGGCGGCGGGGGGGCAGTGACGGGGGGAGTGAAGTTTCTTCACCCCCCCCGTCACACGGCTGCATTGAAGTGCAGGCAAATATGGACGAGATTTTCCATATTGGCCTGCATGCACAGCCGACGGGAGACCAGCGATGAATGAGCGCGGGGCCGCGCATCGTTCATCGCTGGAGTCTCCACACTGAAAGATATGAACGAGTTCTCGTTCATTTATGAACGAGATCGTTCATATCTTACAGAAAATCGGCCAGTGTGTAGGGCCTATAAGAAAGAATTAGGTCTACTGGTGTGCACTGGCTCCTCCCTCTATGCCCCTCCTCCAGACCTCAGTTAGAATCTGTGCCCGGCTCGAGCTGGTTGCACACTAGGGGCTCTCCTGAGCTCCTAGTAAAGAAAGTATTTATTAGGTTTTTTATTTTCAGTGAGATCTGCTGGCAACAGACTCACTGCTACAAGGGACTTAGGGGAGAGAAGCGAACCTACCTGCTTGCAGCTAGCTTGGGCTTCTAGGCTACTGGACATTAGCTCCAGAGGGATCGAACACAGGCCCAGCCTCAGTCGTCCGGTCCCGGAGCCGCGCCGCCGTCCCACTTGCAGAGCCAGAAGACGGAAGATTCCGAGGAGAAAATCGGCGGCTGAAGACTCCGGTCTTCATTAAGGTAGCGCACAGCACTGCAGCTGTGCGCCATTGCTCCCCATGCACACCACATACTCCGGTCACTGATGGGTGCAGGGCGCTGGGGGGGGGGCGCCCTGGGCTGCAATTAGATTACCTTAAAAATGGCAAAAGACACATAATATAGTCTAATAAACTATATATGTGTAAAAATCCCCTGCCATAATATTAATATAAAGAGCGGGAGAAGCCCGCCGAAAATGGGGCGGGGCTATCTCCCTCAGCACACTGGCGCCATTTCCTCTTCACAGCTCCGCTGGAAGGACGCTCCCCAGGCTCTCCCCTGCAGTTTCCAGGCTCAATAGGGTAAAAAAGAGAGGGGGGGCACTAAATTTAGGCGCAATACTTTGTATTATAGCTGCTATAGGAAAAATCACTTTGTGTAGTGTAAATCCCTGTGTTATATAGCGCTGTGGTGTGTGCTGGCATACTCTCTCTCTGTCTCCCCAAAGGACTTTGTGGGGTCCTGTCCTCAGTCAGAGCATTCCCCTGTGTGTGTGCGGTGTGTCGGTACGGCTGCATTGACATGTTTGATGAGGAGGCTTATGTGGAGGCGGAGCAGGTGCCGATAAATGTGATGTCACCCCCTGCGGGGTCGACACCAGAGTGGATGGATATGTGGAAGGTATTAACCGACAGTGTCAACTCCTTACATAAAAGGTTTGATGACATAACAGCTGTGGGACAGCCGGCTTCTCAGCCAGTGCCTGCCCAGGCGTCTCAAAGGCCATCAGGGGCTCAAAAACGCCCGCTACCTCAGATGGCAGACACAGATGTCGACACGGAGTCTGACTCCAGTGTCGACGACGATGAGACTAATGTACATTCCACTAAGGCTATCCGTTGCATGATTACGGCAATGAAAAATGTGTTGCACATTTCTGACATTAACCCAGGTACCACTAAAAAGGGTATTATGTTTGGGGAGAAAAAGCAACCAGTGGTTTTTCCCCCTTCAGATGAGTTAAATGAAGTGTGTGAAGAAGCGTGGGCTTCCCCTGATAAAAAATTGGTGATTTCTAAAAAGTTACTAATGGCGTACCCTTTCCCGACAGAGGACAGGGTACTTCGGGAGACATCCCCGAGGGTGGATAAAGCGCTCACACGCTTGTCAAAAAAGGTGGCACTACCGTCTCAGGATACGGCCGCCTTAAAGGATCCTGCGGATAGAAAGCAGGAGGCTATCCTGAAGTCTGTATATACACACTCAGGTACTATACTGAGACCTGCTATTGCTTCAGCATGGATGTGCAGTGCTGCAGCAGCGTGGTCTGATTCCCTGTCTGATAATATTGATTCCCTTGACAGGGACGCTATATTGCTAACCATAGAGCATATTAAAGACGTAGGGGTATATTTACTAAGGTCCCGATTTTGACCGAGATGCCGTTTTTTCTTCAAAGTGTCATCTCGGTAATTTACTAAACTCAAATCACGGCAGTGATGAGGGCATTCGTAATTTTTTGGAAGTTCAAGAAAAAAATTACGAATGAATACACCATCGGTCAAAACGCGGCTGTTTAAGTATGAATCTCGGTAATTTACTAAGAAGTGCAAAGCAAAAAAAAACAAAACACTGCCGTGAAAAATTACAACTCGTAAAAAAGTGCTAAAAAAAAACAGACCTGCTTTTTTTCCCCGTGATTGGATAGGCATGCACGGATCCATGAGATCCGTGCATGTATATCAGTGGGAAGGGGTGGGAAAGTGGTTATTTTCGGGGAAAAAAATGCGTGGGGTCCCCCCTCCTAAGCATAACCAGCCTCGGGGTCTTTGAGCCGACCCTGGTTGCAGAAATATGGGGAAAAAAATTACAGGGGTTCCCCCATATTTAAGCAACCAGCATCGGGCTCTGCACCTGGTCCTGGTTCCAAAAATACGGGGGACAAAAAGAGTAGGGGTCCCCCGTATTTCTAAAACCAGCACCGGGCTCCACTAGCTGGACAGATAATGCCACAGCCGGGGTCACTTTTATATAGTGCCCTGCGGCCGTGGCATCAAAAATCCAACTAGTCACCCCTGGCCGGGGTACCCTGGGGGAGTGGGGACCCCTTCAATCAAGGGGTCCCCCCCCAGCCACCCAAGGGCCAGAGGTGAAGCCCGAGGCTGTCCCCCCCATCCAATTGGCTGCGGATGGGGGGCTGATAGCCTTTTGTGAAAATGAAAAGATATTGTTTTTAGTAGCAGTACTACAAGGCCCAGCAAGCCTTCCCCGCATGCTGGTACTTGGAGAACCACAAGTACCAGCATGCGGCGGAAAAACGGGCCCGCTGGTACCTGTAGTACTACTACTAAAAAAATACCCAAAAAAAGACAAGACACACACACCTTGAAAGTAAAGATTTATTACATACATCCACACAAACATACAAACATACCTACCTATGGCCCCACGCAGGTCGGTCCTCTTCTCCAGTAGAATCCAAGGGGTACCTGTTGAATAAATTATACTCACCAGCTCCAGGGTCCCAGGCTCCTCGCAGCATCCATTTGTAATCCACGTACTTGAATAAAATAAAAAAACGGACACCCGAGCCACGCACTGAAAGGGGACCCATGTTTGCACATGGGTCCCCTTTCCCCGACTGCCAGAAACCCACTCTGACTTCTGTCTAAGTGGGTTTCTTCAGCCAATCAGGGAGCGCCACGTTGTGGCACCCTCCTGATCGGCTGTGTGCTCCTGTACTGACTGACAGGCGGCACACGGCAGTGTTACAATGTAGTGCCTATGCGCTCCATTGTAACCAATGGTGGGAACTTTCTGCTCAGCGGTGAGGTCACTTTCGGTCAACCGCAGGGCAGAAAGTTCCCACCATTGGTTACAATGGAGCGCATAGGCGCTACATTGTAACACTGCCGCGTGCTGCCTGTCAGTCAGTACAGGAGCACACAGCCGATCAGGAGGGTGCTACAACGTGGCGCTCCCTGATTGGCTGAAGAAACCCACTTAGAAAGAAGTCAGAGTGGGTTTCTGGCAGTCGGGGAAAGGGGACCCATGTGCAAACATGGGTCCCCTTTCAGTGCGTGGCTCGGGTGTCCATTTTTTTATTTTATTCAAGTACGTGGATTACAAATGGATGCTACGAGGAGCCTGGGACCCTGGAGCTGGTGAGTATAATTTATTCAACAGGTACCCCTTGGATTCTACTGGAGAAGAGGACCGACCTGCGTGGGGCCATAGGTAAGTATGTTTGTATGTTTGTGTGGATGTATGTAATAAATCTTTACTTTCAAGGTGTGTGTGTCTTGTATTTTTTTGGGTATTTTTTTAGTAGTAGTACTACAGGTACCAGCGGGCCCGTTTTTCCGCCGCATGCTGGTACTTGTGGTTCTCCAAGTACCAGCATGCGGGGGAGGCTTGCTGGGCCTTGTAGTACTGCTGCTAAAAACAATATCTTTTCATTTTCACAAAAGGCTATCAGCCCCCCATCCGCAGCCAATTGGATGGGGGGGACAGCCTCGGGCTTCACCCCTGGCCCTTGGGTGGCTGGGGGGGACCCCTTGATTGAAGGGGTCCCCACTCCCCCAGGGTACCCCGGCCAGGGGTGACTAGTTGGATTTTTGATGCCACGGCCGCAGGGCACTATATAAAAGTGACCCCCGGCTGTGGCATTATCTGTCCAGCTAGTGGAGCCCGGTGCTGGTTTTAGAAATACGGGGGACCCCTACTCTTTTTGTCCCCCGTATTTTTGGAACCAGGACCAGGCGCAGAGCCCGATGCTGGTTGCTTAAATATGGGGGAACCCCTGTCATTTTTCCCCCCATATTTCTGCAACCAGGGTCGGCACAAAGAGCCCGAGGCTGGTTATGCTTAGGAGGGGGGACCACACGCATTTTTTTTCTCCGTTTTACAGTGTTTATTTAAAAAAAAAAAAAATGAACCCCAGCACGGATCACACAGATCCGGCCGAGATTCATTTTGAAAAAGTCGGCAGTGTTTTGCTAATCACTGCCGTAAAAAAGGTAAAAAAAACACGAATGACATCGACATCGGAACAAATGAAAAATCCGAATACGACAGCTTAGTAAATTAGTCGTAATAAATTCAAAAAGTTGCAATTTTACACTTTCGATGTCATTCGTGATTGAACTTTGACCTTTTTCCGAAAATTACGAATGTTAGTAAATATACCCCGTAGTCTTATACATGAGAGATGCACAGAGGGATATTTGCCGGCTTGCATCTAGAATAAATGCAATGTCCATTTCTGCCAGGAGAGTATTATGGACTCGGCAGTGGACAGGTGATGCGGATTCTAAAAGGCACATGGAGGTTTTGCCTTACAAGGGTGAGGAATTGTTTGGGGATGGTCTCTCGGACCTCGTTTCCACAGCGACAGCTGGGAAGTCCACATTTTTACTAGAGATGAGCGCCTGAAATTTTTCGGGTTTTGTGTTTTGGTTTTGGGTTCGGTTCCGCGGCCGTGTTTTGGGTTCGACCGCGTTTTGGCAAAACCTCACCGAATTTTTTTTGTCGGATTCGGGTGTGTTTTGGATTCGGGTGTTTTTTTAAAAAAACACTAAAAAACAGCTTAAATCATAGAATTTGGGGGTCATTTTGATCCCATATTATTATTAACCTCAAAAACCATAATTTCCACTCATTTTCAGTCTATTCTGAATACCTCACACCTCACAATATTATTTTTAGTCCTAAAATTTGCACCAAGGTCGCTGGATGACTAAGCTAAGCGACACTAGTGGCCGACACAAACACCTGGCCCATCTAGGAGTGGCACTGCAGTGTCACGCAGGATGTCCCTTCCAAAAAACCCTCCCCAATCAGCACATGACGCAAAGAAAAAAAGAGGCGCAATGAGGTAGCTGACTGTGTGAGTAAGATAAGCGACCCTAGTGGCCGACACAAACACCGGGCCCATTTAGGAGTGGCACTGCAGTGTCACGCAGGATGTCCCTTCCAAAAAACCCTCCCCAATCAGCACATGACGCAAATAAAAAAAGAGGCGCAATGAGGTAGCTGACTGTGTGAGTAAGATTAGCGACCCTAGTGGCCGACACAAACACCGGGCCCATTTAGGAGTGGCACTGCAGTGTCACGCAGGATGTCCCTTCCAAAAAACCCTCCCCAATCAGCACATGACGCAAAGAAAAAAAGAGGCGCAATGAGGTAGCTGACTGTGTGAGTAAGATTAGCGACCCTAGTGGCCGACACAAACACCGGGCCCATTTAGGAGTGGCACTGCAGTGTCACGCAGGATGTCCCTTCCAAAAAACCCTCCCCAATCAGCACATGACGCAAAGAAAAAAAGAGGCGCAATGAGGTAGCTGACTGTGTGAGTAAGATTAGCGACCCTAGTGGCCGACACAAACACCGGGCCCATTTAGGAGTGGCACTGCAGTGTCACGCAGGATGTCCCTTCCAAAAAACCCTCCCCAATCAGCACATGACGCAAAGAAAAAAAGAGGCGCAATGAGGTAGCTGACTGTGTGAGTAAGATTAGCGACCCTAGTGGCCGACACAAACACCGGGCCCATTTAGGAGTGGCACTGCAGTGTCACGCAGGATGTCCCTTCCAAAAAACCCTCCCAATCAGCACATGACGCAAAGAAAAAAAGAGGCGCAATGAGGTAGCTGACTGTGTGAGTAAGATTAGCGACCCTAGTGGCCGACACAAACACCGGGCCCATTTAGGAGTGGCACTGCAGTGTCACGCAGGATGTCCCTTCCAAAAAACCCTCCCCAATCAGCACATGACGCAAAGAAAAAAAGAGGCGCAATGAGGTAGCTGACTGTGTGAGTAAGATTAGCGACCCTAGTGGCCGACACAAACACCGGGCCCATTTAGGAGTGGCACTGCAGTGTCACGCAGGATGTCCCTTCCAAAAAACCCTCCCCAATCAGCACATGACGCAAAGAAAAAAAGAGGCGCAATGAGGTAGCTGACTGTGTGAGTAAGATTAGCGACCCTAGTGGCCGACACAAACACCGGGCCCATTTAGGAGTGGCACTGCAGTGTCACGCAGGATGTCCCTTCCAAAAAACCCTCCCCAATCAGCACATGACGCAAAGAAAAAAAGAGGCGCAATGAGGTAGCTGACTGTGTGAGTAAGATTAGCGACCCTAGTGGCCGACACAAACACCGGGCCCATTTAGGAGTGGCACTGCAGTGTCACGCAGGATGTCCCTTCCAAAAAACCCTCCCCAATCAGCACATGACGCAAAGAAAAAAAGAGGCGCAATGAGGTAGCTGACTGTGTGAGTAAGATTAGTGACCCTAGTGGCCGACACAAACACCGGGCCCATTTAGGAGTGGCACTGCAGTGTCACGCAGGATGTCCCTTCCAAAAAACCCTCCCCAAACAGCACATGACGCAAAGAAAAATAAAAGAAAAAAGAGGTGCAAGATGGAATTGTCCTTGGGCCCTCCCACCCACCCTTATGTTGTATAAACAAAACAGGACATGCACACTTTAACCAACCCATCATTTCAGTGACAGGGTCTGCCACACGACTGTGACTGATATGACGGGTTGGTTTGGACCCCCCCCAAAAAAGAAGCAATTAATCTCTCCTTGCACAAACTGGCTCTACAGAGGCAAGATGTCCACCTCATCATCACCCTCCGATATATCACCGTGTACATCCCCCTCCTCACAGATTATCAATTCGTCCCCACTGGAATCCACCATCTCAGCTCCCTGTGTACTTTGTGGAGGCAATTGCTGCTGGTCAATGTCTCCGCGGAGGAATTGATTATAATTCATTTTAATGAACATCATCTTCTCCACATTTTCTGGATGTAACCTCGTACGCCGATTGCTGACAAGGTGAGCGGCGGCACTAAACACTCTTTCGGAGTACACACTTGTGGGAGGGCAACTTAGGTAGAATAAAGCCAGTTTGTGCAATGGCCTCCAAATTGCCTCTTTTTCCTGCCAGTATAAGTATGGACTGTGTGACGTGCCTACTTGGATGCGGTCACTCATATAATCCTCCACCATTCTTTCAATGGTGAGAGAATCATATGCAGTGACAGTAGACGACATGTCCGTAATCGTTGTCAGGTCCTTCAGTCCGGACCAGATGTCAGCATCAGCAGTCGCTCCAGACTGCCCTGCATCACCGCCAGCGGGTGGGCTCGGAATTCTGAGCCTTTTCCTCGCACCCCCAGTTGCGGGAGAATGTGAAGGAGGAGATGTTGACAGGTCGCGTTCCGCTTGACTTGACAATTTTCTCACCAGCAGGTCTTTCAACCCCAGCAGACTTGTGTCTGCCGGAAAGAGAGATCCAAGGTAGGCTTTAAATCTAGGATCGAGCACGGTGGCCAAAATGTAGTGCTCTGATTTCAACAGATTGACCACCCGTGAATCCTTGTTAATCGAATTAAGGGCTCCATCCACAAGTCCCACATGCCTAGCGGAATCGCTCCGTGTTAGCTCCTCCTTCAATGTCTCCAGCTTCTTCTGCAAAAGCCTGATGAGGGGAATGACCTGACTCAGGCTGGCAGTGTCTGAACTGACTTCACGTGTGGCAAGTTCAAAGGGCATCAGAACCTTGCACAACGTTGAAATCATTCTCCACTGCGCTTGAGACAGGTGCATTCCACCTCCTATATCGTGCTCAATTGTATAGGCTTGAATGGCCTTTTGCTGCTCCTCCAACCTCTGAAGCATATAGAGGGTTGAATTCCACCTCGTTACCACTTCTTGCTTCAGATGATGGCAGGGCAGGTTCAGTAGTTTTTGGTGGTGCTCCAGTCTTCTGTACGTGGTGCCTGTACGCCGAAAGTGTCCCGCAATTTTTCTGGCCACCGACAGCATCTCTTGCACGCCCCTGTCGTTTTTAAATAATTCTGCACCACCAAATTCAAGGTATGTGCAAAACATGGGACGTGCTGGAATTTGCCCATATTTAATGCACACACAATATTGCTGGCGTTGTCCGATGCCACAAATCCACAGGAGAGTCCAATTGGGGTAAGCCATTCCGCGATGATCTTCCTCAGTTGCCGTAAGAGGTTTTCAGCTGTGTGCGTATTCTGGAAACCGGTGATACAAAGCGTAGCCTGCCTAGGAAAGAGTTGGCGTTTGCGAGATGCTGCTACTGGTGCCGCCGCTGCTGTTCTTGCGGCGGGAGTCCATACATCTACCCAGTGGGCTGTCACAGTCATATAATCCTGACCCTGCCCTGCTCCACTTGTCCACATGTCCGTGGTTAAGTGGACATTGGGTACAACTGCATTTTTTAGGACACTGGTGAGTCTTTTTCTGACGTCCGTGTACATTCTCGGTATCGCCTGCCTAGAGAAGTGGAACCTAGATGGTATTTGATAACGGGGGCACACTGCCTCAATAAATTGTCTAGTTCCCTGTGAACTAACGGCGGATACCGGACGCACGTCTAGCACCAACATAGTTGTCAAGGCCTCAGTTATCCGCTTTGCAGCAGGATGACTGCTGTGATATTTCATCTTCCTCGCAAAGGACTGTTGAACAGTCAATTGCTTACTGGAAGTAGTACAAGTGGGCTTACGACTTCCCCTCTGGGATGACCATCGACTCCCAGCAGCAACAACAGCAGCGCCAGCAGCAGTAGGCGTTACACGCAAGGATGCATCGGAGGAATCCCAGGCAGGAGAGGACTCGTCAGAATTGCCAGTGACATTGCCTGCAGGACTATTGGCATTCCTGGGGAAGGAGGAAATTGACACTGAGGGAGTTGGTGGGGTGGTTTGCGTGAGCTTGGTTACAAGAGGAAGGGATTTACTGGTCAGTGGACTGCTTCCGCTGTCACCCAAAGTTTTTGAACTTGTCACTGACTTATTATGAATGCGCTGCAGGTGACGTATAAGGGAGGATGTTCCGAGGTGGTTAACGTCCTTACCCCTACTTATTACAGCTTGACAAAGGGAACACACGGCTTGACACCTGTTGTCCGCATTTCTGTTGAAATAGTTCCACACCGAAGAGCTGATTTTTTTTGGTATTTTCACCAGGCATGTCAACGGCCATATTCCTCCCACGGACAACAGGTGTCTCCCCGGGTGCCTGACTTAAACAAACCACCTCACCATCAGAATCCTCCTGGTCAATTTCCTCCCCAGCGCCAGCAACACCCATATCCTCCTCATCCTGGTGTACTTCAACACTGACATCTTCAATCTGACTATCAGGAACTGGACTGCGGGTGCTCCTTCCAGCACTTGCAGGGGGCGTGCAAATGGTGGAAGGCGCATGCTCTTCACGTCCAGTGTTGGGAAGGTCAGGCATCGCAACCGACACAATTGGACTCTCCTTGTGGATTTGGGATTTCGAAGAACGCACAGTTCTTTGCGGTGCTACTGCTTTTGCCAGCTTGAGTCTTTTCATTTTTCTAGCGAGAGGCTGAGTGCCTCCATCCTCATGTGAAGCTGAACCACTAGCCATGAACATAGGCCAGGGCCTCAGCCGTTCCTTGCCACTCCGTGTGGTAAATGGCATATTGGCAAGTTTACGCTTCTCCTCCGACAATTTTATTTTAGGTTTTGGAGTCCTTTTTTTACTGATATTTGGTGTTTTGGATTTGACATGCTCTGTACTATGACATTGGGCATCGGCCTTGGCAGATGACGTTGCTGGCATTTCATCGTCTCGGCCATGACTAGTGGCAGCAGCTTCAGCACGAGGTGGAAGTGGATCTTGATCTTTCCCTAATTTTGGAACCTCAACATTTTTGTTCTCCATATTTTAATAGGCACAACTAAAAGGCACCTCAGGTAAACAATGGAGATGGATGGATACTAGTATACAATTATGGACGGACTGCCGAGTGCCGACACAGAGGTAGCTACAGCCGTGAACTACCGTACTGTGTCTGCTGCTAATATAGACTGGTTGATAAAGAGATGTCGTAGTATGTATGTATGAAGAAGAAAGAAAAAAAACCACGGTTAGGTGGTATACAATTATGGACGGACTGCCGAGTGCCGACACAGAGGTAGCCACAGCAGTGAACTACCGTACTGTACTGTGTCTGCTGCTAATATAGACTGGTTGATAAAGAGATGTCGTAGTATGTATGTATGAAGAAGAAAGAAAAAAAAAACACGGGTAGGTGGTATACAATTATGGACGGACTGCCGAGTGCCGACACAGAGGTAGCCACAGCCGTGAACTACCGTACTGTACTGTGTCTGCTGCTAATATAGACTGGTTGATAAAGAGATGTAGTAGTATGTATGTATAAAGAAGAAAGAAAAAAAAACCACGGGTAGGTGGTATACAATTATGGACGGACTGCCGAGTGCCGACACAGAGGTAGCCACAGCCGTGAACTACCGTACTGTACTGTGTCTGCTGCTAATATAGACTGGTTGATAAAGAGATGTCGTAGTATGTATGTATAAAGAAGAAAGAAAAAAAAACCACGGTTAGGTGGTATACAATTATGGACGGACTGCCGAGTGCCGACACAGGTAGCCACAGCCGTGAACTACCGTACTGTACTGTGTCTGCTGCTAATATAGACTGGTTGATAAAGAGATGTAGTATGTATGTATGAAGAAGAAAGAAAAAAAAACCACGGTTAGGTGGTATACAATTATGGACGGACTGCCGAGTGCCGACACAGAGGTAGCCACAGCCGTGAACTACCGTACTGTACTGTGTCTGCTGCTAATATAGACTGGTTGATAAAGAGATGTCGTAGTATGTATGTATAAAGAAGAAAGAAAAAAAAACCACGGTTAGGTGGTATACAATTATGGACGGACTGCCGAGTGCCGACACAGAGGTAGCCACAGCCGTGAACTACCGTACTGTACTGTGTCTGCTGCTAATATAGACTGGTTGATAAAGAGATGTAGTAGTATGTATGTATAAAGAAGAAAGAAAAAATAATCACGGGTAGGTGGTATACAATTATGGATGGACTGCCGAGTGCCGACACAGAGGTAGCTACAGCCGTGAACTACCGTACTGTGTCTGCTGCGACTGGATGATAAATAATGATATAAAAAATATATATATATCACTACTGCAGCCGGACAGGTATATATATTATATAATGACGGACCTGCTGGACACTGTCTGTCAGCAGAATGAGTTTTTTATAGAATAAAAAAAAAAACACCACACAAGTGAAGTCACACGACGAGTGTTTAACTTTTTCAGGCAATCACAATATAGTATACTACTAACTATACTGGTGGTCAGTGTGGTCAGGTCACTGGTCAGTCACACTGGCAGTGGCACTCCTGCAGCAAAAGTGTGCACTGTTTAATTTTAATATAATATGTACTCCTGGCTCCTGCTATAACCTATAACTGGCACTGCAGTGCTCCCCAGTCTCCCCCACAATTATAAGCTGTGTGAGCTGAGCACAGTCAGATATATAATATATACATAGATGATGCAGCACACTGGGCTGAGCAGTGCACACAGATATGGTATGTGACTGTCTTGTACTCCTGGCTCCTGCTATAACCTATAACTGGCACTGCAGTGCTCCCCAGTCTCCCCCACAATTATAAGCTGTGTGAGCTGAGCACAGTCAGATATATAATATATACATAGATGATGCAGGCATGCAGCACACTGGGCTGAGCAGTGCACACAGATATGGTATGTGACTGAGTCACTGTGTGTACCGTTTTTTTCAGGCAGAGAACGGATATATTAAATAAAACAACTGCACTGCTGGTGGTCACTGTGGTCAGTCACTAAACTCTGCACTCTCTTCTACAGTATCAGCCTCAGGTCAATCTCTCTCTCTCTCTCCTAATCTAAATGGAGAGGACGCCAGCCACATCCTCTCCCTATCAATCTCAATGCACGTGTGAAATGGCGGCGACGCGCGGCTCCTTATATAGAATCCGAGTCTCGCGAGAATCCGACAGCGTCATGATGACGTTCGGGCGCGCTCGGGTTAACCGAGCAAGGCGGGAAGATCCGAGTCGCTCGGACCCGTGAAAAAAAACATGAAGTTCGTGCGGGTTCGGATTCAGAGAAACCGAACCCGCTCATCTCTAATTTTTACCCCAGGTTCCCTCACAGCCAAATAAAGCACCGTATTATCAGGTACAGTCCTTTCGGCCCCAGAAAGGCAAGCGGGTTAAAGGCGCGTCCTTTCTGCCCAGAGGCAGGGGTAGAGGGAAAAAGCTGCACCATACAGCCAGTTCCCAAGAACAGAAATCCTCCCCTGCTTCCACTACATCCACCGCATGACGCTGGGGCTCCACTGGTGGAGCCAGGTGCGGTGGGGGCCCGTCTCCGGAACTTCAGCAACCGGTGGGTTCGCTCACAGGTGGATCCCTGGGTTCTACAAGTGGTATCTCAGGGATACAGGCTGAAATTCGAAACGTCTCCCCCTCGCCGTTACCTCAAATCAGCCTTGCCAGCTACTCCCCTGGACAGGGAGGTGGTGCTGGCGGCAATTCACAAGCTGTTCCTCCAGCAGGTGATAATAAAAGTTCCCCTCCTTCAACAGGGACGGGGTTACTATTCCACAATGTTTGTGGTACCGAAACCAGACGGTTCGGTGAGACCCATTCTAAATTTAAAATCCTTGAACACTTATATAAGAAGGTTCAAGTTCAAAATGGAATCGCTCAGGGCGGTTATTGCAAGCCTGGAAGAAGGGGATTTCATGGTATCACTGGACATCAAGGATGCGTACCTGCATGTCCCCATTTACCCACCTCACCAGGTGTACCTCCGGTTTGTGGTACAAGACTGCCATTACCAATTCCAGACGTTGCCGTTTGGTCTGTCCACGGCACCGAGGGTATTTACCAAGGTAATGGCCAAAATGATGATACTCCTTCGAAAGAAGGGAGTTATAATTATCCCATACTTGGACGATCTCCTTATAAAGGCGAGGTCCAGGGAGCAGTTGTTGGTCGGAGTAGCACTATCTCAGGAAGTGCTACAACAGCACGGCTGGATTCTGAATATTCCAAAGTCGCAGCTGGTTCCTACGACGCGTCTGCTGTTCCTGGGTATGATTCTGGACACAGAACAGAAGAAGGTGTTTCTCCCGGAGGAGAAGGCCAAGGAGTTGTCATCTCTGGTCAGAGACCTCCTGAAACCATAACAGGTGTCGGTGCATCACTGCACGCGAGTCCTGGGAAAGATGGTAGCTTCTTACGAGGCAATTCCATTAGGCAGGTTCCATGCAAGGATCTTTCAGTGGGATCTGTTAGACAAGTGGTCCGGATCGCATCTTCAGATGCATCGGCTGATCACCCTGTCCCCGAGGGCCAGGGTGTCTCTGCTGTGGTGGCTGCAGAGTGCTCATCTTCTAGAGGGCCGCAGATTCGGCATACAGGACTGGGTCCTGGTGACCACGGATGCAAGCTTCCGAGGTTGGGGGGCAGTCACTCAGGGAAGAAACTTCCAAGGACAATGGTCGAGTCAGGAGGCTTCCCTACACATAAATATTCTGGAACTAAGGGCCATTTACAATGCCCTAAGTCAGGCAAGACCCCTGCTTCAAAACCAGCCGGTGCTGATTCAGTCAGACAACATCATGGCGGTCGCCCATGTAAACCGACAGGGCGGCACAAGAAGCAGGATGGCGATGGCAGAAGCCACAAGGATTCTCCGATGGGCGGAAAATCACGTGATAGCACTGTCAGCAGTGTTCATTCCGGGAGTGGACAACTGGGAAGCAGACTTCCTCAGCAGGCACGACCTCCACCCGGGAGAGTGGGGACTTCATCCAGAAGTCTTCCAACTGATTGTAAACCGTTGGGAAAGGCCACAGGTGGACATGATGGCGTCCCGCCTAAACAAAAAGCTAAAAAGATATTGCACCAGGTCAAGGGACCCTCAGGCGATAGCTGTGGACGCACTAGTGACACCGTGGGTGTACCACTCGGTTTATGTGTTCCCTCCTCTTCCTCTCATACCAAAGGTGCTGAGGATAATAAGAAAGAGAGGAGTAAGAACTATACTCATCGTTCCGGATTGGCCAAGAAGGACTTGGTACCCGGAACTACAAGAAATGATCTCAGAGGACCCTTGGCCTCTGCCTCTCAGACTGGACCTGCTGCAGCAGGGGCCCTGTCTGTTCCAAGACTTACCGCGGCTGCGTTTGACGGCATGGCGGTTGAACGCCGGATCCTGATGGAAAAGGGCATTCCGGTTGAAGTCATTCCTACGCTGATAAAAGCTAGGAAAGATGTGACAGCAAAGCATTATCACCACATATGGCGAAAATATGTTGCTTGGTGTGAGGCTATGAAGGCCCCCACGGAAGAATTTCAGCTGGGTCGATTTCTGCACTTCCTACAGTCGGGAGTGACTATGGGCCTAAAATTGGGATCCATTAAAGTCCAGATTTCGGCCCTGTCTATTTTCTTTCAAAAAGAACTGGCTTCACTGCCTGAAGTTCAGACGTTTGTTAAGGGAGTGCTGCATATTCAGCCCCCTTTTGTGCCCCCAGTGGCACCTTGGGATCTCAACGTTGTGTTGGATTTCCTAAAATCACATTGGTTTGAGCCACTTCAGACCGTGGACTTAAAATATCTCACGTGGAAAGTGGTCATGCTTTTGGCCTTGGCTTCGGCTAGGCGGGTGTCAGAATTGGCGGCTTTGTCCTGTAAAAGCCCCTATCTGATCTTCCATATGGACAGAGCAAAATTGAGGACGCGTCCCCAATTCCTCCCTAAGGTGGTATCAGCGTTTCACTTGAACCAACCTATTGTGGTGCCTGTGGCTACTCAGGACTTGGAGGCTTCCAAGTTGCTGGACGTAGTCCGGGCCCTGAAAATATATGTTTCCAGGACGGCTAGAGTCAGAAAGACTGACTCGCTGTTTATCCTGCATGCACCCAACAAGTTGGGTGCTCCTGCTTCTAAGCAGACTATTGCTCGCTGGATCTGCTCCACGATTCAACTTGCACATTCTGCGGCTGGACTGCCGCATCCTAAATCAGTCAAAGCCCATTCCACGAGGAAGGTGGGCTCTTCTTGGGCGGCTGCCCGAGGGGTCTCGGCTTTACAACTTTGCCGAGCTGCTACCTGGTCGGGATCAAACACGTTTGCAAAATTCTACAAGTTTGATACCCTGGCTGAGGAGGACCTTGAGTTTGCTCATTCGGTGCTGCAGAGTCATCCGCACTCTCCCGCCCGTTTGGGAGCTTTGGTATAATCCCCATGGTCCTTACGGAGTTCCCAGCATCCACTAGGACGTCAGAGAAAATAAGAATTTACTCACCGGTAATTCTATTTCTCGTAGTCCGTAGTGGATGCTGGGCGCCCATCCCAAGTGCGGATTGTCTGCAATACTTGTATATAGTTATTGCCTAACTAAAGGGTTATTGTTATGAGCCATCTGTTCGTGAGGCTCAGTTGTTATCCATACTGTTAACTGGGTATAGTATCACGAGTTGTACGGTGTGATTGGTGTGGCTGGTATGAGTCTTACCCAGGATTCCAAATCCCTTCCTTATTGTGTCAGCTCTTCCGGGCACAGTTTCCCTAACTGAGGTCTGGAGGAGGGGCATAGAGGGAGGAGCCAGTGCACACCAGTAGACCTAATTCTTTCTTAGAGTGCCCAGTCTCCTGCGGAGCCCGTCTATTCCCCATGGTCCTTACGGAGTTCCCAGCATCCACTACGGACTACGAGAAATAGAATTACTGGTGAGTATTTTCTTATTTTTGATCTCAGATATGTTACTACTGTGTGTGCATTTGTGAAAGGCATTGTATGGGATCAGCATTTGGAAGTCATGCTGGTTCCTATAGTGCTACTTGGTGCTCCTAGGTAAGTGAGCCCTCAATTTGGATATATTTCAGTATGGGCCTTTATCATGATGACTTACAATAGCAAATTACATGGCCCTAAGTAGGCACTGGTATCATGCAGTAGCGGATCTTGCCACGGGCAAGCAGGACTTTTGCCCGGGGCGCCGCCTTCCGGAGGGCGCCGCACCATGGCAAGATCCGCTGCTGCTGTGCCCCCCGTTGGTCGCTCTGTCCCGCTGCCGCTGCCCCCCGCTGTGAAGGGAACTAGACGCGTAGCGTCTAGTTTCCCTTCATGGAGGGGACCTTTACTGTGCGGTGCGCGATGACGTCATCGCGCACCGCACATCATTTCACTACTGTACAGGGGGCGTAAATGACCACGCCCCCTGTACGAAACCACGTCCCCATTGCCCGCCCGGGGCGCTGGAAGAAGCAGAACCGGCCCTGGTATCATGCACTGCAGGGACGTGCAATCAGGGGAGGCAGTGCCTCCCCTGTCATTAATGATTACACTAATACAAAGAAGATACTTATGACACATATGTGTCATAAGTATATTCTTTATATCATTGTCATCATTTATACATTGTAAAAATAGGTTTCAATTAGTTTCGGAGGCACCAAGAGTGGTGCCTCCTGCTGCCAATAATAAAGGACAAGAAGCGGGGGGCGGGGCCAAGCAATAGGCAGTAAAAAGCCCATTTAAAAAAGCATAGTAAGCGGCACTAGTATAAGTGCTTCAGTGACAGGGGCGTGCTTTCAGTCCATATGAAAGCACGCCCCTGCCTCTGAGGCAGATATGATTGGTCAGCAGATTTGGAGCTCACCTTGGGATCCAGCCCACCTTCACTGGGACTTAGAGGCTCCTCCTTATTGTCCACCCCCTACACCGCACCTCCACTCCTCTCACTCATCCGTCGCCACTGGAAACTGGAACTCGGGACTCTCTGCCGCCAGGGATGGCCGTACCATTACTCCAGGTAAGGCGCATCAGAGCCCGGTAGTAGTAGTAACTCGGTCTTCACCTGCCTCGGACACTGTCTGTAGACACTGACAGTGTGTTACCTCACCTCCTCCATCCCCCCTCCGCATACTCATACTTCTAAATGAAGTGCTCTGCAGCCTCCGTGTCTGCACAGGTCTGTGTCCCCACTACTCTGGTCACCAGCGCAGCAGCGCAGAGAGTGTGTGCATCCCATGGGCTGTCCTGCTCTTATTTTTTCACGAACGCCATATGGGCTCTGTCAGCGAGATGTGCGCACTGTGCCAGCGTATAAGGGGATGAGGGAGTCATTTGTGCATGTGTGCAGCAGGGGTATAATGGGGGGTGATTACTACTTATGTGCCAACTTATAAGGGGGGGAGTTATTAGTGCATGTAAGCAGGGGTATAAAGGGGGGGGTGATTACTACATATGTGCTGGGGTATAAGGGGAGGGAGGAGTGATTACTGCATGTGGGCAGCGATATAAGGGGAGGGTAGTGATTAGTGCGTGTGTGCCTGGGTTTAAAGGGATTACTGCCGCTGCCTCAATCAACCGCCCTGCAGCTCTAATCCTGCATCCATACTACCATGCAGACCCTCTGCTGTTCTCCTTAACCTTGGCACCTTTGCTGCCCAGACCCTGGCTGCCTCTGCTCCCAGACTTCGCGGGCATTGGCGGCAGCATTAGACTGTGAATTAGCAATGGGGGCAGTTCCTGGCTTCAACCTTAGCAGGCATTAGCAGCTGGCGGGGATGACAGTACAGTAGTGGGCACTGGCAGCGGGCATGCCTCACCAGCCACTGACCTCACGGCACGCCACTGATGCACTGTAAGAACTGCAAATAATCAGAGAAGCCATGAAGGGGCTCGTCAGTTTGCCCTGTTTTTGCATGTATATGCAACAAATATCTCTGAATTTCTATTACCATATAGTTTTCAAGTAATGTTGCAAGTACTATTTAGTGTGTCTTGTTTTCTGTCCCCCGAGGAGATCCAGTACAAACCAAGAACCAGTTTGGATTTAGGGTTACAATATATGGCCTAATTCAGACCTGATCATATCAGCAACTTTGTTAGCAGATGGGCAAAACCATGTGCACTGCAGGGGGGGGGGGGGGGTGGGGGGGGGCAGATTCATGTGCAGAGAGAGTTAGATTTGGGCGGGTTATATTGTTTCTGTGCAGGGTAAATACTGGCTGCTTTATTTTTACACTGCAATTTAGATTTCAGTTTGAACACACCACACCCAAATCTAATCTCTCTGCACATGTTATATCTGGCTCCCCCTGCAGTGCACATGGTTTTGCCCATCTGCTAACAAAGTTGCTGCTGCGATTAGGGCTGAATTAGGCCCATAGGGGGTCATTCCGAGTTGATCGTAGCTGTGCTGCGTTTAGCACAGCTACGATCATTAACTCAGACATGCAGGGGGACACCCAGCAGAGGGCTAGTCCGCCCCGCATGTCAGTGCCGGCTCCCCCGCACAAATACAAAAGCATCGCACAGAGGCGATGCCTTTGTATTTGAGGAGTAACTCCCGGCCAGCGCAGCTCCTGCGGCTGGCCGGGAGTTGCTCGTCGCTCCCGTTGGCAACAGCGGCTGCGTGACACGTCACGCAGCCACCGCGGCCCGGCCCCCCAACGGTCCAGCCACGCCTGCGTTGGCCGGACCGCTTCCCCTAAACAGCGGCTTAACGCCGCCATTTAGCCCCCTCCCGCCTAGCGACCACCTGTCTCAGAGGCGATCGCTAGGTAACAAAAGCTGTCATGCGCCGGCGCATGCGCAGTTCCATCCCGATTGCTGCGCTGCGACAAACTGCAGCGAGCGATCAGGTCGGAATGACCCCCTAAGTTCTTTAGTAATGTTGAAAATACTATTTAGTGTGCAGGAGATACCATCGAGGAAAAAGCACCTCCCTTTCTGTTTTCTGTTTATTGTGACCCCTCCCTTTCATGCCCCGATAAGTGCTGCCAAACTGATTGAGCAGCTTCTACTGTGTGTATTTGTGAAAGGCATTGTATGGGATCACCATTTGGAAGACATGCTGGTTCCTGTAGTGCTACTTGGAGATCCCATGGGTGACTCCTAGGTAAGCGAGCACTTAATTTGTTTCTGTATGGGACTTTATGATGAGGCCTTAAAATAGACATTTACATGGCCCTAAGTGGGCACTGGTATCATCCAGTGTAAATAATCAGAGAAGCCGTGAAGGGCTCGGTAGCTTGTCATATATTTGCATATATATGCAACATATGTATCTGAATTTCTATTACCTTATAGTATTCAAATATTGTTGCAAGTACTATTTAGTGTACAGCGGATTCGGGGGGAGGAGGGATGAAGCACCCCCTTTTCTGATTTCTGACTGCAGATGAATTGCCATTGATTTCCCACAATATTTGTGTTACTGTCTATCTTAACTGTACTAGCACCTCTGTGCATACGCTTTGTGCATATCTGTGTAATGCATGTGCTGTAGGAGTTTAGAGAATTATTCACATACGTGCAGTTGCAAAAAACTGCTTTACTACATGAACATTGGCATTGTTTGTGTCACTTAATTAGGTCCTATGAGTCACTGAAAATTCTGAGAATAATAAAACATATTTAGTAAAGCCATATAGATGGAGCCGCGCTCATCTGAGGCAGCTCCATCGCAGACGTGCACTTATGGCGTTACTTGCCGATCCGTCCGCCTAGCACCACTGGGAGTGCACAGAGACGATCTCCCATTCAATAGAATGGGGCGCGTCTCCATCAGCATCTCCGTCATGGACGCGCGCACGCCCCGGGCTGAGATGCTCTCCCATTCTAGTGAATGGGGCTTGTCTCTATCATAGAGACACTCTCGTCGGCAGGCACACCCGGGCGGCCGCGCTCAGGCACAGACAGAGCCATGACTAGTGTGGCTCCATCTGCATATTCAACATAGTGTATAAAGCATTAGAGAAAATAAAAGTACAACTATTTATTCTACATTGGAAGAAAATGAGTAATCCTTAGTATTAAAAATGTAGTTATTGCCATAATAAATTTGACACTGGAATCTTTTCACTTCAACTGTTCATTATGCTAAATCTACTATTTAGCAAAGTAGCTGCTCAATTAATGCTGCAGAAGCACTATTCATATTTGAAATCTTACCTTTAATATATACCTTTCAATAAGAAAGAAGAGGAGGCTGTAGTGATCAAAGTTATTGCACATATATCTCATATAAATATATGTGTAATAACCAAGGTCATTAAAGGAGTAGGGTGGAGATTTGCTTTATATTCTGATTTCTCCTGTTCTGATTTCTCATAGTTTGTGGGCATCCTAATGAATCCAAAATCCCATCACCCTAATTTACCTGATGATTGCACAGTTGATTAAAGGCTCAGCCATGTGGAGATACAGAGCAATGTTCACCACTCATGCTGTGTAAGATTGGAGAGACTTTTACATTATAATGAATTGATTAAATAACTCCGTTAGCAGAACCTAGTGAGGTATTGTCTGTGTTCACTGATTGTCTCTCTACTAAGATAAAGCTGCAAAAGAAGTTTTGAACTGACACTTTTTCTATTGAAGTGATAAAATCTAACAACATGAGTGACTGGTGTAAAACTATATGAACACAGTGCCACTAAAAGTCATTTTTTTATATCTCACCCTTAAATCAATTTACATTAAAAAAAAAAAAAAATGTTGCATCACAAGATACGTCCAGCTTTCTATCACCAGTAAATGTACACAATTTATTCCAATTGCATTTGATAACATTTGTCAGGTTTATAAAAAAGAATTGGTAATATACCATGGTATATAAACTGGCGCTGGCATATAAACCAGGCATATCTACTGTACATTAGGTTGAAAATATCAGATGACTCCCAGTGCTGGGAGGGTACAGGTAAACAGGGCCGGAGCTTCCACTAGGCAGCTTTAGGCAGCTGCCTAGGGGCGCCGGGACCTGAGGGGGCGGCCTGCTATAGCTGTCTGAAAAAGGTAGCGTGGTCCTATCTTTCACAGCCACTGCAATCCTCCCAGGACTCGTATCTTACAGTAGCCGTGACTGCTAAGCTCCTGTATTGCAGCCTCCAGCTCCACAAGGCACAGGCAGTAACTGTGACAGCTCCTGGAGTCCTGGCTGGGGGTGACATGGAGCACTGCTCTTCATTCCAGGCTCTTTTACAGACTACTCAGTCCCAACTCTGCATCGCAGCCTGCAGGTAGTGGCTGCACAGTGTACTCTCTGCATTTGAGTCCACTGAGGGGTGGGGGGAGGAGATGAGCAGCAGGCATGCACACAGTTTGGGTGGGATGAGCAACAGCATGCATGCAGATGGTGGGGGGGATAGGACAGCAGACTTTTAACAGAGTGGAGGGGGGGGTGAGAGTAGCAGGCACCCACACAGACTGGGGAGATGGGGAGAAAAGAGCAGCAATGCAACAAACTGGGGGTGGGGGAGAGCCGCAGCATGCCTTTCATCTGAAGGGTGGGTAGGGGGAAGGGGCAGTAGGCAGAAGTTTTGCCTAGGGTGCCAAGAAACCTTGCACCGGCCCTGCAGGTAAATAATGATAGATAGATAGATAGATAGATATAGCAGCAGACGGTACGTCACTCAGGACAACGTATACAAAATTAGTAGAAAAAACCTGTGCGCAACAGGATCACAATTAAATATAAATTGTTTTATTAATAATCCAATATTGGATAGAAATAAGAAAAATAAAATATAATCTTTAGGAGTGACCACACAATTATAATAATATAACAATTATCACAAATAAATTTTAAACCATCTATAACTCATAAGGTAAAACCCACAAAAATATCACAGTCTCTCTGAGATATAACTAATCTGAACTGGTGTTGGTACAATAATTCAGAATATATTCCCCAAATAGTAATCTCAATTCAGTGCACTGATTAATTAATTATGGAATGTCCACATAGGCTGGCCAGCCTGTATTTAAATGAGATGCATATTAATTCACCAAAAATTCATCCAAAGGAGTCAGTTAATTTGTATGTAAAGTGTCTGTGACACAATACTGGAATTAGAGTAATGAAGAAAAGGTCACCGTGCAGTTGGACCGCTGGGATAAGCAAGCTAACCAGTGCGGGTGTCGGCGAGAGGCAGCACGAGACGGTTGCCTGATGTCATTATCCCCAGCAAACAGCTTTGTACACCAGCGTCACTGGGAGGATAAACACCGCTCGGCTGGATGGGACACTCGCTATATTCCCACGCTACTTAACTGGTCGGTATGTAAGCGGTCCAACTGCACGGTGACCTTTTCTTCATTACTCTAATTCCAGTATTGTGTCACAGACACTTTACATACAAATTAACTGACTCCTTTGGATGAATTTTTGGTGAATTAATATGCATCTCATTTAAATACAGGCTGGCCAGCCTATGTGGACATTCCATAATTAATTAATCAGTGCACTGAATTGAGATTACTATTTGGGGAATATATTCTGAATTATTGTACCAACACCAGTTCAGATTAGTTATATCTCAGAGAGATTGTGATATTTTTGCGGGTTTTACCTTATGAGTTATAGATGGTTTAAAATTTATTTGTGATAATTGTTATATTATTATAATTGTGTGGTCACTCCTAAAGATTATATTTTATTTTTCTTATTTCTATCCAATATTGGATTATTAATAAAACAATTTATATTTAATTGTGATCCTGTTGCGCACAGATTGGGTTTTTCTACTTATTTCATTTTTTGGGGGTTAGCAACCTTCCCCCTTTTTGCCAAATTGTGCAGCATTAGGAAGTTCCCACAGGGTTGAAGGCTACGGGCGCCCGTTTATCTTGGTTTATTTTTTTCAACGTATACAAACACAACATTAACTTAGCATCAATGTTTCAATCTTAAATGATTTTCGTCATGATAATTATTTTGAGCAATAGAGTATGACTTGCAGTATAGCGGGGTCCCCAGTCGGGGGCTGCAGGCTTAAATGCATTGAACAATACATGAACTAAACCTCCTCCACTGTTTATTAGTGTTAATTAATCTAGTGAGTGCAGAGCCCCTGAGATTTCTATTATAGTCACATACCGTGTTGCACCCCAAATGTAGGAATAGGTGAGTGCCGTGGAATAGTGATATCTATCTATCTATCTATCTATCTATCTATCTATCTATCTATCTATCTATCTATCTATCTATAACCCTTAAAATCATTAACCAAGTAGGTTTAACATAGAAAATTACCCAAAAGTATATACAGTATAAAGTAGAGATGAGCGCCGGAAATTTTTCGGGTTTTGTGTTTTGGTTTTGGGTTCGGTTCCGCGGCCGTGTTTTGGGTTCGACCGCGTTTTGGCAAAACCTCACCGAATTTTTTTTGTCGGATTCGGGTGTGTTTTGGATTCGGGTGTTTTTTTCAAAAAACCCTAAAAAACAGCTTAAATCATAGAATTTGGGGGTCATTTTGATCCCAAAGTATTATTAACCTCAAAAACCATAATTTCCACTCATTTTCAGTCTATTCTGAATACCTCACACCTCACAATATTATTTTTAGTCCTAAAATTTGCACCGAGGTCGCTGTGTGAGTAAGATAAGCGACCCTAGTGGCCGACACAAACACCGGGCCCATCTAGGAGTGGCACTGCAGTGTCACGCAGGATGTCCCTTCCAAAAAACCCTCCCCAAACAGCACATGACGCAAAGAAAAAAAGAGGCGCAATGAGGTAGCTGTGTGAGTAAGATAAGCGACCCTAGTGGCCGACACAAACACCGGGCCCATCTAGGAGTGGCACTGCAGTGTCACGCAGGATGTCCCTTCCAAAAAACCCTCCCCAAACAGCACATGACGCAAAGAAAAAAAGAGGCGCAATGAGGTAGCTGACTGTGTGTGTAAGATAAGCGACCCTAGTGGCCGACACAAACACCGGGCCCATCTAGGAGTGGCACTGCAGTGTCACACAGGATGTCCCTTCCAAAAAACCCTCCCCAAACAGCACATGACGCAAAGAAAAAAAGAGGCGCAATGAGGTAGCTGACTGTGTAAGTAAGATAAGCGACCCTAGTGGCCGACACAAACACTGGGCCCATCTAGGAGTGGCACTGCAGTGTCACGCAGGATGGCCCTTCCAAAAAACCCTCCCCAAACAGCACATGACGCAAAGAAAAAGAAAAGAAAAAAGAGGTGCAAGATGGAATTGTCCTTGGGCCCTCCCACCCACGCTTATGTTGTATAAACAAAACAGGACATGCACACTTTAACCAACCCATCATTTCAGTGACAGGGTCTGCCACACGACTGTGACTGATATGACGGGTTGGTTTGGACCCCGCCCAAAAAAGAAGCAATTAATCTCTCCTTGCACAAACTGGCTCTACAGAGGCAAGATGTCCACCTCATCATCATCCTCCGATATATCACCGTGTACATCCCCCTCCTCACAGATTATCAATTCGTCCCCACTGGAATCCACCATCTCAGCTCCCTGTGTACTTTGTGGAGGCAATTGCTGCTGGTCAATGTCTCCGCGGAGGAATTGATTATAATTCATTTTAATGAACATCTTCTCCACATTTTCTGGATGTAACCTCGTACGCCGATTGCTGACAAGGTGAGCGGCGGCACTAAACACTCTTTCGGAGTACACACTTGTGGGAGGGCAACTTAGGTAGAATAAAGCCAGTTTGTGCAAGGGCCTCCAAATTGCCTCTTTTTCCTGCCAGTATAAGTACGGACTGTGTGACGTGCCTACTTGGATGCGGTCACTCATATAATCCTCCACCATTCTTTCAATGTTGAGAGAATCATATGCAGTGACAGTAGACGACATGTCCGTAATCGTTGTCAGGTCCTTCAGTCCGGACCAGATGTCAGCATCAGCAGTCGCTCCAGACTGCCCTGCATCACCGCCAGCGGGTGGGCTCGGAATTCTGAGCCTTTTCCTCGCACCCCCAGTTGCGGGAGAATGTGAAGGAGGAGATGTTGACAGGTCGCGTTCCGCTTGACTTGACAATTTTCTCACCAGCAGGTCTTTCAACCCCAGCAGACTTGTGTCTGCCGGAAAGAGAGATCCAAGGTAGGCTTTAAATCTAGGATCGAGCATGGTGGCCAAAATGTAGTGCTCTGATTTCAACAGATTGACCACCCGTGAATCCTTGTTAAGCGAATTAAGGGCTCCATCCACAAGTCCCACATGCCTAGCGGAATCGCTCCGTGTTAGCTCCTCCTTCAATGTCTCCAGCTTCTTCTGCAAAAGCCTGATGAGGGGAATGACCTGACTCAGGCTGGCAGTGTCTGAACTGACTTCACGTGTGGCAAGTTCAAAGGGCATCAGAACCTTGCACAACGTTGAAATCATTCTCCACTGCGCTTGAGACAGGTGCATTCCACCTCCTATATCGTGCTCAATTGTATAGGCTTGAATGGCCTTTTGCTGCTCCTCCAACCTCTGAAGCATATAGAGGGTTGAATTCCACCTCGTTACCACTTCTTGCTTCAGATGATGGCAGGGCAGGTTCAGTAGTTTTTGGTGGTGCTCCAGTCTTCTGTACGTGGTGCCTGTACGCCGAAAGTGTCCCGCAATTCTTCTGGCCACCGACAGCATCTCTTGCACGCCCCTGTCGTTTTTTAAAAAATTCTGCACCACCAAATTCAAGGTATGTGCAAAACATGGGACGTGCTGGAATTTGCCCATATTTAATGCACACACAATATTGCTGGCGTTGTCCGATGCCACAAATCCACAGGAGAGTCCAATTGGGGTAAGCCATTCCGCGATGATCTTCCTCAGTTGCCATAAGAGGTTTTCAGCTGTGTGCGTATTCTGGAAACCGGTGATACAAAGCGTAGCCTGCCTAGGAAAGAGTTGGCGTTTGCGAGATGCTGCTACTGGTGCCGCCGCTGCTGTTCTTGCGGCGGGAGTCCATACATCTACCCAGTGGGCTGTCACAGTCATATAGTCCTGACCCTGCCCTGCTCCACTTGTCCACATGTCCGTGGTTAAGTGGACATTGGGTACAGCTGCATTTTTTAGGACACTGGTGACTCTTTTTCTGAGGTCTGTGTACATTTTCGGTATCGCCTGCCTAGAGAAATGGAACCTAGATGGTATTTGGTACCGGGGACACAGTACCTCCAACAAGTCTCTAGTTGGCTCTGCAGTAATGATGGATACCGGAACCACGTTTCTCACCACCCAGGATGCCAAGGCCTCAGTTATCCGCTTTGCAGTAGGATGACTGCTGTGATATTTCATCTTCCTCGCAAAGGACTGTTGAACAGTCAATTGCTTACTGGAAGTAGTACAAGTGGGCTTACGACTTCCCCTCTGGGATGACGATCGACTCCCAGCAGCAACAACAGCAGCGCCAGCAGCAGTAGGCGTTACACGCAAGGATGCATCGGAGGAATCCCAGGCAGGAGAGGAATCATCAGAATTGCCAGTGACATGGCCTGCAGGACTATTGGCATTCCTGGGGAAGGAGGAAATTGACACTGAGGGAGTTGGTGGGGTGGTTTGCGTGAGCTTGGTTACAAGAGGAAGGGATTTACTGGTCAGTGGACAGCTTCCGCTGTCGGCCAAAGTTTTTGAACTTGTCACTGACTTATTATGAATGCGCTGCAGGTGACGTATAAGGGAGGATGTTCCGAGGTGGTTAACGTCCTTACCCCTACTTATTACAGCTTGACAAAGGGAACACACGGCTTGACAAATGTTGTCCGCATTTCTGGTGAAATACTTCCACACCGAAGAGCTGATTTTTTTGGTATTTTCACCAGGCATGTCAACGGCCATATTCCTCCCACGGACAACAGGTGTCTCCCCGGGTGCCTGACTTAAACAAACCACCTCACCATCAGAATCCTCCTGGTCAATTTCCTCCCCAGCGCCAGCAACACCCATATCCTCCTCATCCTGGTGTACTTCAACACTGACATCTTCAATCTGACTATCAGGAACTGGACTGCGGGTGCTCCTTCCAGCACTTGCAGGGGGCGTGCAAATGGTGGAAGGCGCATGCTCTTCACGTCCAGTGTTGGGAAGGTCAGGCATCGCAACCGACACAATTGGACTCTCCTTGTGGATTTGGGATTTCGAAGAACGCACAGTTCTTTGCTGTGCTTTTTCCAGCTTGAGTCTTTTCATTTTTCTAGCGAGAGGCTGAGTGCTTCCATCCTCATGTGAAGCTGAACCACTAGCCATGAACATAGGCCAGGGCCTCAGCCGTTCCTTGCCACTCCGTGTGGTAAATGGCATATTGGCAAGTTTACGCTTCTCCGACGACAATTTTATTTTAGGTTTTGGAGTCCTTTTTTTACTGATATTTGGTGTTTTGGATTTGACATGCTCTGTACTATGACATTGGGCATCGGCCTTGGCAGACGACGTTGCTGGCATTTCATCGTCTCGGCCATGACTAGTGGCAGCAGCTTCAGCACGAGGTGGAAGTGGATCTTGATCTTTCCCTAATTTTGGAACCTCAACATTTTTGTTCTCCATATTTTAATAGGCACAACTAAAAGGCACCTCAGGTAAACAATGGAGATGGATGGATACTAGTATACAATTATGGATGGACTGCCGAGTGCCGACACAGAGGTAGCTACAGCCGTGGACTACCGTACTGCACTGTGTCTGCTGCTAATATAGACTGGTTGATAAAGAGATGTAGTATGTATGTATAAAGAAGAAAGAAAAAAAAACCACGGGTAGGTGGTATACAACTATGGACGGACTGCCGAGTGCCGACACAGAGGTAGCTACAGCCATGGACTACCGTACTGTACTGTGTCTGCTGCTAATATAGACTGGATGATAATGAGATGAGTATGTATAAAGAAGAAAAAAAAAACCACGGGTAGGTGGTATACAATTATGGATGGACTGCCGAGTGCCGACACAGAGGTAGCTACAGCCGTGGACTACCGTACTGTACTGTGTCTGCTGCTAATATAGACTGGTTGATAATGAGATGTAGTATGTATGTATAAAGAAGAAAGAAAAAAAAACCACGGGTAGGTGGTATACAATTATGGACGGACTGCCGAGTGCCGACACAGAGGTAGCTACAGCCGTGGACTACCGTACTGTACTGTGTCTGCTGCTAATATAGACTGGATGATAATGAGATGTAGTATGTATAAAGAAGAAAGAAAAAAAAACCACGGGTAGGTGGTATACAATTATGGATGGACTGCCGAGTGCCGACACAGAGGTAGCTACAGCCGTGGACTACCGTACTGTACTGTGTCTGCTGCTAATATAGACTGGATGATAATGAGATGTATTATGTATAAAGAAGAAAAAAAAAACCACGGGTAGGTGGTATACAATTATGGATGGACTGCCGAGTGCCGACACAGAGGTAGCTACAGCCGTGGACTACCGTACTGTACTGTGTCTGCTGCTAATATAGACTGGATGATAATGAGATGTAGTATGTATAAAGAAGAAAGAAAAAAAAACCACGGGTAGGTGGTATACAATTATGGATGGACTGCCGAGTGCCGACACAGAGGTAGCTAAAGCCGTGGACTACCGTACTGTACTGTGTCTGCTGCTAATATAGACTGGATGATAATGAGATGTAGTATGTATAAAGAAGAAAAAAAAAACCACGGGTAGGTGGTATACAATTATGGATGGACTGCCGAGTGCCGACACAGAGGTAGCTACAGCCGTGGACTACCGTACTGTACTGTGTCTGCTGCTAATATAGACTGGATGATAATGAGATGTAGTATGTATAAAGAAGAAAGAAAAAAAAAACCACGGGTAGGTGGTATACAATTATGGACGGACTGCCGAGTGCCGACACAGAGGTAGCTACAGCCGTGGACTACCGTACTGTACTGTGTCTGCTGCTAATATAGACTGGTTGATAATGAGATGTAGTATGTATAAAGAAGAAAGAAAAAAAAACCACGGGTAGGTGGTATACAATTATGGATGGACTGCTGAGTGCCGACACAGAGGTAGCTACAGCCGTGGACTACCGTACTGTACTGTGTCTGCTGCTAATATAGACTGGATGATAATGAGATGTAGTATGTATAAAGAAGAAAAAAAAACCACGGGTAGGTGGTATACAATTATGGATGGACTGCCGAGTGCCGACACAGAGGTAGCTACAGCCGTGGACTACCGTACTGTACTGTGTCTGCTGCTAATATAGACTGGATGATAATGAGATGTAGTATGTATAAAGAAGAAAGAAAAAAAAACCACGGGTAGGTGGTATACAATTATGGACGGACTGCCGAGTGCCGACACAGAGGTAGCTACAGCCGTGGACTACCGTACTGTACTGTGTCTGCTGCTAATATAGACTGGTTGATAATGAGATGTAGTATGTATAAAGAAGAAAGAAAAAAAAACCACGGGTAGGTGGTATACAATTATGGATGGACTGCCGAGTGCCGACACAGAGGTAGCTACAGCCGTGGACTACTGTACTGTACTGTGTCTGCTGCTAATATAGACTGGATGATAATGAGATGTAGTATGTATAAAGAAGAAAGAAAAAAAAAACCATGGGTAGGTGGTATACAATTATGGATGGACTGCCGAGTGCCGACACAGAGGTAGCTACAGCCGTGAACTACCGTACTGTGTCTGCTGCGACTGGATGATAAATAATGATATAAAAAATATATATATATCACTACTGCAGCCGGACAGGTATATATTATATAATGACGGACCTGCTGGACACTGTCAGCAGAATGAGTTTTTTATAGAATAAAAAAACACCACACAAGTCACACGACAAGTGTTTAACTTTTTCAGGCAATCACAATATAGTATACTATACTGGTGGTCAGTGTGGTCAGGTCACTGGTCAGTCACACTGGCAGTGGCACTCCTGCAGCAAAAGTGTGCACTGTTTAATTTTAATAATATGTACTCCTGGCTCCTGCTATAACCTATAACTGCTCCCCAGTCTCCCCCACAATTAAGCTGTGTGAGCACAGTCAGATATTATACATAGATGATGCAGCACACTGGGCTGAGCACAGATATGGTATGTGACTGAGTCACTGTGTATCGTTTTTTTCAGGCAGAGAACGGATTATATTAAATAAAACTGCACTGGTGGTCACTGGTCAGTGGTCAGTCACTAGTAAACTCTGCACTCTCTAGTACTCCTAAGCTCCAGTAAATCAAGTGTCTCTGTCTCAATCTCACTCTCTCTCTTCTAATCTAAATGGAGAGGACGCCAGCCACGTCCTCTCCCTATCAATCTCAATGCACGTGTGAAAATGGCGGCGACGCGCGGCTCCTCATATAGAATCCGAGTCTCGCGATAGAATCCGAGCCTCGCGAGAATCCGACAGCGTCATGATGACGTTCGGGCGCGCTCGGGTTAACCGAGCAAGGCGGGAAGATCCGAGTCGCTCGGATCCGTGTAAAAAAAGCTGAAGTTCGGGCGGGTTCGGATTCCGAGGAACCGAACCCGCTCATCTCTAGTATAAAGGCAAAATATTTATAAATCTGGCATTTTAAAAACAAACAATTTTCTCTCCTGGGTAAACGATTTAATGTAATAAATAAAAACACATTTTCATCTTTACAGAAAGTCAATTGAAAAACATACCACAATATTAATATAATAACATTTAGGCATAAAATCTTGTAAACCCAAAACAAAAATAAAGCATAAAATTAAAGTATAAATATAAAACAATTTCTCACTGGTAGGAAAAACTGGATGCGTTTCATGGCTCCTGGCTGCTTCCCCAAGCAGTAAAAGAGTGAAGAGTGATTTAAGCCAAATCAGAATACAAATGCACATAAAGCCTTAATTAGGAATATTAGCAATTAAACACTACTCATTATTCCCAATTAACGCTATTACACCTTTCATATACACACTGTGTATTATGATATATGATATTATGAGAGATATACATTTCTACTGTATGTATTCTCATATAATTTATGTACTTATTTGAAAAAGACACAATTCCTACAATTTTATAGCATGAACACTAGTTCCATATTAAAGTTTTAAACTATTTTAATAAATATACAGATTTTATCATACTTACAGTGTTCTTTTTCATATGTTGGTTACTCTATGTATTTACTATTGATCAAATGTTATCAAACTACTAATAATATCTTCATAGGTCGATATACATTTTTGTCACTGGAACTAGCACCTTTATGACACTGTGAGTGAAAGGTGCATTCATTTAGAATTTACTAAACCAGAAATATATAATTTACTACATACATAACTAAAATTTTTTTATATAGAAAATGAATGTAGTTACTATATATGGAATCCTCAATGATATCCAGAAATTGCAATATACAGTATTGTCCAGACATACGTATATGACTAATCTCCCACTGTAGACCTTCCATATATGGCATATGGTGGTGTCTGTGAGCTGTCATGTAAATAGATTGGCTGTTGGCAATTGAGGTAAATTCAGATGTGTCTTCATTTGCTTAGCCTCAATATGCCATGAGGTGCAAGACACTTGGCATGAGTGAGCAGCAGTCTGTTAAACTGTGCTGTAATCATTTGGTAAAGATATTGATTTTGCAGTGCATGTGTTATCATTTTGATAATCAGTATAAACAGAATACCCTTTTGATACACTTGTAGGAATATTCAGCCATTTGTAGTGAATGACAATATGCCAGGCTAATATGGTGCATGGGTTTCCATTTCAAAATCCTCATTTTCAGAAAAGTATCTGACAGAAGCACTGAATGACATAAACATTTGAAGGTTTGAAGAGCAGATCATACTACAGTAGGCTTATGCACTAATGCATAAACCTATTCTCTATAGCAAGCATGCAGGGTCAGATCCTGACCAATTAAAGCAAGGGCAACCCCCCACCTTACAAAAAATGATCAAATCTCAGTTTAAGCATAATGATACATGATGCAAGGCATGAAAGGAGTCGCTGATATCAGACCTGTGAACCTTTCCTCTTTTTAACCCAAATTGCATACTTTATTCTTTATTTGGCATCTTAATTCAATAATACTGTACTAAGTACTGTACTTTGGTTTAGTAACTATACTTTGGTTTAGTATCTCTATTGACCCCCCTGTCACAGCACCCCACACCAGCCTGCCCTCAGATATGTCAATCTTATGCAGGTGGGTGGTTGTAACAAGGTTTTAACTTAAACTTCCACCACGCATTGAGTATTGAATAGCACTCTTGAGATTGCCAGATACTAAAATCACACTTACAAGATTGACAATTGATACATAAATATGTATCAATGTCCTCTCAAGGCAAGATAATTCATAGAGCAAAGAGAAAATGCTGATAAACTTTTGGGATTTATTCAGAAAATAACTCCAGGGTTAAGTTACAAAGACAGACAACACACAGCTATGCACAGGTTGACAACAAGAAAATAAAAGGGATACAAGGTAAAAAAAAACCTAAATAATCATACAATGAGGTTTTGGGTCATTCTGAGTGGGCGAGACCACAAGAAAGCAGAAGATGGGACCACTCCAAGCATGAAGCTACTCCCTTGAAAGTCAACAATCAGCAGAATGTGCTTTTGAGCCATATGCAGATGGAGTCACTCTCATTGAATGTAGCTACATCGCAGGCATGGGCGAACGGCATGCCTAGGTGCACCTGTGCCTCGGCTCACCACCGAGCGTACAGACAATCCCATTCAAAGTGAATGGGTTGCATGTGCATCTACAAAGCACCCACGTTCCATTAATTCCCGTCACAGCGGGGAACGCCTAGTCACAGATGGAGCCATCATTAAAGTGGCTCCATATGTAGTTCCACAACCCCTACTTCCTCAGTAGCCCCCTCCAGACTGAAAAAAGACTGTCCCTTTTCTTTTCACAAAAGTTTGTGTAGATGTAAATTAGGCTTCCCCTGGTGGACCAATAAACTCATATATCTCTTTTGCTTAAGGGACAAGGTTAAATAGTTATACCTTTTGGTAGGATATTGAATAGTATTTATGGCAGGAAAGCTGACACTCTCTAGAATGCCTGTCTGTCTCTCGGGGATGCAACAAGGGCCTCCCTACTGTGAAAAGTAAATGTTCACTTCCCAACACCCAAACAGCTTACAGCAGACCCTGGCTAGTCACTAATAAGCTTGTAATTTGTCTGGAGAAACCTTTTTCTTGTTGAATATACACTTTACAGATTGCAACTAGTAATTCATGCCAAACAGACAATTATAAAATTTACATTTTGAGAGCACTATCATAATTCCCATACTGGTCATGCCCAGGTTATTATTCATAGGACCATGAGCACAGTTTACCCAGTACATACAGTCACAATAAATGACTTTGAGGAATTACCATAACCCATGGCACTGCTACACCTTCCCCCTAAGAATAGAGCAGGGAGATGGTGATCATCCATCACATAGTTCCCTTGCCACACTGACTACCTCATCACCTTGCTGGTAGAGTCCATCAGCATTCCCTTGCTCTGCCCCTTTTTAGTGTTGAATAGTGGATGTGTACCATTGCAGAATTAGATTTCATCTTATCAATTTACCATTACCCCCGGTTGTACCTTGTTCAACCAGCTAAGTGAGCTATATTCAGAAATTACCAAGATGTCTCTCCCATAGAGGTATGGCTGCAGCTAGTACAATAGCTAGACATTCATTCTCAATAGTGGCATATGTCACCTCCTGGGGGAGCAGTTTCCTACTCCAGAGCAGTTTCCCTGCCCATCTACTTAACTGAGGACAGCTCCCAGACCATAGTTAGAGGCGTCAGTCTGCACAATAAATCTGCATTCAAAATTTGGCGCTTACAGCACAGGATACTGAGCTAGGGCAAAACTTCAGAGCCCTGAAGGCCTACTCACAATCTGCAATCCATGCGACCAGATTCAGATGCTTCTTTTGGGTCAAGTCAGCTAGGGTTTAAATGAGGTCACCGTAGTTGCATATAAACTTACAGTCCCCAACTTACAGTCAATGACAATGATCCATCCTGCTTCTTATCCTGAGGGGTAGGCCATATTATGATAGCCTATACTTTTCTTGGTTCTGGACATAAAATGCCTCCCTCTACACAGTGTTCCAGGTACTGTACTCACTCATGTCAAGCTAACATTTTTCAGGCTTGATAGTCAAGCCTGCCCCAGCGATTTTGTTTAATACACTATCAAAATGTCTCAGGTGTTCCTCCCAGGCCTGGCTGAACACAGCATTGTCATCCAGATATGCCACTGCATGTCCTAACTGGCCTTCCAGTAGGTCATTAAACAGGTGCAGGTTTCATTCCAATTCAAACAGCCCAAATAGGGTGATAAATGTGAACCACTCATGCACCTCAGGTGACAATGAGATCTGCCAGTTCCCGCCACTGAGAGCCATGATCATGATGTAGCATGCCTGGGCAAGCTGATCTAGCAGTCCATCTAACCTGGGCAGGGGATAGGTATCAAATGCAGTGGTGTCATTTAACCTTCTATATTCCACAGTAGAGATAAGCCGGGCCAATTCTCCGAGACCGGACCTACACAAACAATCCGGGCCAGGATCCGAGTCTGGCTCGGGGTTTCCAGCCAGACTCGGATTCCAAAACTAGGCAAAACATTGTTATCCCACTGTTGGATTCTCGTGGATTCTATAAAGAATGTTGGATTTTATAAAGGTCCTGGTGATTGAAGCCATTTTCACTGTGGCATTGGAGAGTGCACTGAACTGATGTGTTCATCTCAGTGTGGGTTGTGGTATGGGGCTGGTGGCTGCTATAGTGCTGGTGTATCAGTCCAGGGGTGCTATGTCTGTCGTATGGTGTATCTTACACCATACGATAGATACACCATACCATGTCCATATACATCCAGGGGCTCTACCCCAGTGTTAAAACCCAGTATACTGTGTGTACATGCAGGTGCTGGTGTGTTCTATCAGTATCAGTCCAGGGGTGCTCTGTCTGTCATCTGGTTTATCTGATAAGGGGTTCTCTGTCCACATAGGGGTGATCTGTGAATACATCCAGGGACTCTGTCCCAGTGTTAATTAAAAACCCAGTATAATGTGTGTACATCATGGGGCTGGTGTGTCCCATCTGTATCAGTCATGGGGTGCTCTGTCTGCCATCTGATGTATCTGACAAGGGGTGCTCTGGTCACCTAGGGATGATCTGTCTGTCCATCCAGGGACTAAGTTACAGTGTTAAATTAAAATAATAAAACTTAAAAATCTTAAAATATAAATATAAAAAATATATTTTTTTTTTGATTGCGCTGTACCAGTGTACTATACAATTTTTATTTTATTTTCGTAAGTACTGTGACACTGGTGGTCAGACCACAGTTTATTACTATTTCGTATTCATGCACATATTGTGTGACACATATGCTGAAAATAAGCCTCAGTGTTTGATCAGTTTCTGACTCATACACATATTGTGCAACACAGTGGGTGAAGGTAGTACCACAGTAATATATTTTGTACTCATACACATAGTGTGTGACACTGTTGGTGAAATAAACCACAGTGTTTGATAACTATTTCTGACTCATACATGTATTGTGTGACACCATGGGTGAAGGTGGTACCACAGTAATATATTTAATTCCTTACTCAAACAAATATTGTGTGACACTGTTGGTGAAATTAAACCACAGTGTTTGATTACTATTTCTGACTCATACACGTATTGTGTTACACTCTAGGTGAAAGTAAACCGTAGTATTAGATTATTATCCCTGCCTCATACACGTATTGTGACACTGTAGATTGTACTTTTTTTGTACAAATTGTGGCATGTGCTGTACTCCACTTGTCAGCGTCCGGAATCTTACCGGTACGCTGCGGCCGCTGGGCTGGCTCCCTTGGCGGTGTGCGGGCAGCGGCGGAGGTGGGCTGCTGCGCCGGGTCCGTGGGCAGCAGTAGCGGCGGTGATGGGGTCCGCTCGTGGCGGCAGGTTGCTGCTACAGCGGGTTGCTCTAGCTGAGCCGTTGCTTGGAGACCAGGGGCAGTGAGCAATGTGGCTTTGCAAAAAGATCTGCATTACTGGGCACCGCCATGTTGGATACCAAGTTTTAAGCATAGTTCCTGTTTCCTGTTTCTTCCAGCCAATCCAGGGGAAGCTCTCCATATAAAAGGGGGCTGGTTTAGGACAGGGACACCATTGCTTCAAGTTACAACTAGTGATGAGCGGGTTCGGTTCCTTGGAATCCGAACCTCCCCGAACTTCACCCTTTTATGCACGGGTCCGAGCAGACTCGGATCCTCCCGCCTTGCTCGGTTAACCCGAGCGCGCCCGAACGTCATCATCCCGTGGTCGGATTCTCGCGAGATTCGTATTCTATATAATGAGCCGCGCGTTGCCACCATTTTTCACTCGTGCATTGGAGATGATCATGAGAGGACGTGGCTGGCGTCCTCTCAGTTTCTATGTTCAGTGTACTGCAAATATCTGTGCTCAGTGTGCTGCAAATATATGTGCTCAGTGTGCTGCAAATATCTGTGCTCAGTGTGCTGCAAATATCTGTGCTCAGTGTGCTGCAAATATCTACGTTCTCTGCCTGAAAAACGCTCCATATATGTGCTCAGTGTGCTGCAAATATCTGTGCTCAGTGTGCTAATTGCTTTATTGTGGGGACTGGGGACCAGCAGTATTATATAGTAGGAGGACAGTGCAGAGTTTTGCTGACCAGTGACCACCAGTATACATTCTCTGCCTGAAAAATGCTCCATATCTGTGCTGCATTGTAGTATATAGTAGGTGGACAGTGCATAATTTTGCTGACCACCAGTATATATATAGCAGTACGGTACAGTAGTCCACTGCTCTACCTCTGTGTCATCAAGTATACTATCCCATCCATACCTGTGGTGCATTTAAGTTTTGCACAGTATATATATAGTAGGAGGACAGTGCATAATTTTGCTGACCACCAGTATATAATATATAGCAGTACGGTACAGTAGGCCACTGCTCTACCTACCTCTGTGTCGTCAAGTATACTATCCCATCCATACCTGTGGTGCATTTAAGTTTTGCACAGTATATATATAGTAGGACAGTGCATAATTTTGCTGACCACCAGTATATAATATATAGCAGTACGGTACAGTAGGCCACTGCTCTACCTACCTCTGTGTCGTCAAGTGTACTATCCATCCATACCTGTGGTGCATTTCAGTTTTGCACAGTTTGCTGACAACCAGTATATAATATATAGCAGTACGGTACAGTAGGCCACTGCTCTACCTACCTCTGTGTCGTCAAGTATACTATCCATCCATACCTGTGGTGCATTTCAGTTTTGCACAGTTTGCTGACCACCAGTATATAATATATAGCAGTACGGTACAGTAGGCCACTGCTCTACCTACCTCTGTGTCGTCAAGTATAGTATCCATCCATACAGTACCTGTGGTGCATTTCGGCTTTGACAGTTTGCTGACCACCAGTATATAATATATAGCAGTACGGTACAGTAGGCCACTGCTCCACCTACCTCTGTGTCGTCAAGTATACTATCCATCCATACCTGTGGTGCATTTCAGTTTTGCACAGTTCGCTGACCACCAGTATATAATATATAGCAGTACGGTACACTAGGCCACTGCTCTACCTACCTCTGTGTCGTCATGTATACTAAGTATCCATCCATACCTGTGGTGCATTTAAGTTTTGCACAGTATATATATAGTAGGAGGACAGTGCATAATCAAGATCCACTTCCACCTCGTGCTGAAGCTGCTGCCACTAGTCATGGCCGAGACGATGAAATGCCATCAACATCGTCTACAAAGGCCGATGCCCAATGTCATAGTAGAGAGACTGTAAAATCCAAAAAAATAAAGCTCAGTAAAATGACCCAAAAATCGAAATCAAAATCGTCTTAAGAGAAGTGTAAACTTGCCAATGTGCCATTTACGACACGGAGTGGCAAGGAACGGCTGAGGGCCTGGCCTATGTTCATGGCTAGTGGTTCAGCTTCACATGAGGATGGAAGCACTCATCCTCCTGCTAGAAAACTTAAAGGAGTTAAGATCGCAAAAGCACAGCAAAGAACTGTGCGTTCTTCTAAATCACAAAGCATGTAAAATCCAAAACACAAAAGATCAGTAAAAAAATGACCCAAAAATCTAAATTAAAAGCGACTGAGGAGAAGCGTAAACTTGCCAATATGCCATTTACGACACAGAGTGGCAAGGAATGGCTGAGGCCCTGGCCTATGTTCATGGCTAGTGGTTCAGCTTCACATGAGGATGGAAGCACTCATCCTCTCGCTAGAAAAAAGAAAAGACTTGCGGCAAAAGCACAGCAAAGAACTGTGCGTTCTTCGAAATCACAAATCCAAAAGGAGAGTCCAATTGTGTCGGTTGCAATGCTTGACCTTCCCAACACTGGACGGGAAGAGGTGGCGCCTTCCACCATTTGCACGCCCCCTGCAAGTGCTGGAAGGAGCACCCGCAGCCCAGTTACTGATAGTCAAATTGAAGATGTCACTGTTGAAGTACACCAGGATGAGGATATGGGTGTTGCTGGCGCTGGGGAGGAAATTGACAAAGAGGATTCTGATGGTGAGGTGGTTTGTTTAAGTCAGGCACCCGGGGAGACACCTGTTGTCCGTGGGACGAATATGGCCATTGACATGCCTGGTCAAAATATAAAAAAAATCACCTCTTCGGTGTGGAATTATTTCAACAGAAATGCGGACAACTGGTGTCAAGCCGTGTGTTGCCTTTGTCAAGCTGTAATAAGTAGGGGTAAGGACGTTAACCACCTAGGAACATCCTCCCTTATACGTCACCTGGAGAGCATTCATCACAAGTCATTGACAAGTTCAAAAACTTTGGGTGACAGCGGAAGCAGTCCACTGCCAACTAAATCCCTTCCTCTTGTAACCGAGCTCCTGCAAACCACACCACCAACTCCCTCAGTGTCAATTTCCTCCTTAGACAGGAAAGCCAATAGTCCTGCAGGCCATGTCACTGTCAAGTCTGACGAGTCCTCTCCTGCCTGGGATTCCTCCGATGCATCCGTGAGTGTAATGCCTACTGCTGCTGGCACTGCTGTTGCTGCTTGGAGTCGATCGTCATCCCAGAGGGGAAGTCGGAAGACAACTTGTACTACTTCCAGTAAGCAATTGACTGTCCAACAGTCCTTTGCGAGGAAGATGAAATATCACAGCAGTCATGCTGCTGCAAAGCGGATAACTCAGGCCTTGGCATCCTAGGTGGTGAGAAACGTGTTTCCGGTATCCACCGTTAATTCACAGGGAACTACAGAATTTATTGAGGTACTGTGTCCCTGGTACCAAATACCATCTAGGTTCCATTTCTCTAGGCAGGCGATACCGAAAATGTACACAGACATCAGAAAAAGAGTCACCAGTGTCCTAAAAAATGCAGTTGTACCCAATGTCCACTTAACCACGGACATGTGGACAAGTGGACCAGGGCAGACTCAGGACTATATGACTGTGACAGCCCACTGGGTAGATGTATTGCCTCCCGCAGCAAGAACAGCAGCGGCGGCACCAGTAGCAGCATCTCGCAAACTCCAACTCGTTCTTAGGCAGGCTACGCTTTGTATCACCGCTTTCCATAAAAGGCACACAGCTGACAACCTCTTACGGCAACTGAGGAAGATCATCGCAGAATGGCTTACCCCAATTGGACTCTCCTGGGGATTTGTGACATCGGACAACGCCAGCAATATTGTGCGTGCATTACATCTGGGCAAATTCCATCACGTCCCATGTTTTGCACATACCTTGAATTTGGTGGTGCAGAATTATTTAAAAAATGACAGGGGCGTGCAAGAGATGCTGTCGGTGGCCCGAAGAATTGTGGGCCACTTTCGGCATTCAGCCACTGCGTGCCGAAGACTGGAGCACCAGCAAACACTCCTGAACCTGCCCTGCCATCATCTGAAGCAAGAGGTGGTAATGAGGTGGATTTCAACCCTCTATATGCTTCAGAGGATGGAGGAGCAGCAAAAGGCCATTCAATCCTATACAGCTACCTACGATATAGGCAAAGGAGGGGGAATGCACCTGACTCAAGCGCAGTGGAGAATGATTTCAACGTTGTGCAAGGTTCTGCAACCCTTTGAACTTGCCACACATGACGTCAGTTCAGACACTGCCAGCCTGAGTCAGGTCATTCCCCTCATCAGGCTTTTGCAGAGGAAGCTGGAGAGATTGAAGGAGGAGCTAAAACAGAGCGATTCCTCTAGGCATGTGGGACTTGTGGATGGAGCCCTTAATTTGCTTAACCAGGATTCACGGGTGGTCAATCTGTTGAAATCAGAGCACTACATTTTGGCCACCGTGCTCGATCCTAGATTTAAAACCTACGTTGTATCTCTCTTTCCGGCAGACACAAGTCTGCAGAGGTTCAAAGACCTGCTGGTGAGAAAATTGTCAAGTCAAGCGGAACGTGACCCATCAACAGCTCCTCCTTCACATTCTCCCTCAACTGGGGCTGCGAGGAAAAGGCTAAGAATTCCGAGCCCACCCGCTGGCGGTGATTCAGGGCAGTCTGGAGCAAGTGCTGACATCTGGTCCGGACTGAAGGACCTGCCAACGATTACTGACATGTCGTCTACTGTCACTGTATATGATTCTGTCACCATTGAAAGAATGGTGGAGGATTATATGAGTGACCACATCCAAGTAGGCACGTCAGACAGTCCATACGTATACTGGCAGGAAAAAGAGGCAATTTGGAGGCCCTTGCACAAACTGGCTTTATTTTACCTAAGTTGCCCCCCCTCCAGTGTGAACTCCGAAAGAGTGTTTAGTGCAACCGCTCACCTTGTCAGCAATCGGCATACGAGGTTACTTCCAGAAAATGTGGAGAAGATGATGTTCATCAAAATGAATTATAATCAATTCCTCCGTGGAGACATTCATCAGCAATTGCCTCCAGAAAGTACACAGGGACCTGAGATGGTGGATTCCAGTGGGGACGAATTAATGCTCTGTGAGGAGGAGGATGTACACAGTGAAAGGGGTGAGGAATCGGACGATGAGGAGGAGGTGGACATCTTGCCTCTGTAGAGCCAGTTTGTGCAAGGAGAGATTGATTGCTTCTTTTTTGGTGGAGGCCCAAACCAACCAGTCATTTCAGTCACAGTTGTGTGGCAGACCCTGTTACTGAAATGATGGGTTTGTTAAAGTGTGCATGTCCTGTTTATACAACATAAGGGTGGGTGGGAGGGCCCAAGGACTATTCCATCTTGCACCTCTTTTCTTTCATTTTTCTTAGCATCACGTGCTGTTTGGGGACTATTTTTTTGAAGGGCCATCCTGTTTGATAATGCAGTGCAACTTCTAGATGGGCCAGGTGTTTGTGTCGGCCACTTGGGTCGCTTAGCTTTGTCACAGAGCTACCTCATTGCGCCTCTTTTTTTCCTTGCATCATGTGCTGTTTGGGGACTATTTTTTTGAAGTGCCATCCTGTCTGACACTGCAGTGCCACTCCTAGATGGGCCAGGTGTTTGTGTCGGCCACTTGGGTCGCTTAGCTTAGTCACACAGCTACCTCATTGCGCCTCTTTTTTTCTTTGCATCATGTGCTGTTTGGGGACTATTTTTTTGAAGTGCCATCCTGTCTGACACTGCAGTCCCACTCCTAGATGGGCCAGGTGTTTTTGTCGGCCCCTTGGGTCGCTTAGCTTAGTCACACAGCTACCTCATTGCGCCTCTTTTTTTCTTTGCATCATGTGCTGTTTGGGGACTATTTTTTTGAAGTGCCATCCTGTCTGACACTGCAATGCCACTCCTACATGGGCCAGGTGTTTTTGTCGGCCACTTGGGTCGCTTAGCTTAGTCACACAGCTACCTCATTGCGCCTCTTTTTTTCTTTGCATAATGTGCTGTTTGGGGACTATTGTTTTGAAGTGCCATCCTGTCTGACACTGCAGTGCCAGTCCTAGATGGGCCAGGTGTTTGTGTCGGCCACTTGGGTCGCTTAGCTTAGTCACACACAGCTACCTCATTGCGCCTCTTTTTTTCTTTGCATTATGTGCTTTTTGGGGACTATTTTTTTGAAGTGCCTACCTGTCTGACACTGCTGTGCCACTCCTAGATGGGCCAGGTGTTTGTGTCGGCCAGTTGGGTCGCTTAGCTTAGTCACACAGCTACCTCATTGTGCCTCTTTTTTTCTTTGCATCATGTGCTGTTTGGGGACTATTTTTTGAAGTGCTATCCTGTCTGACACTGCAATGCCACTCCTAGATGGGCCAGGTGTTTGGTCGGCCACTTGGGTCACTTAGCTTAGTCACACAGCTACCTCATTGCGCCTCTTTTTTTTCTTTGCATCATGTGCTGTTTGGGGACTATTTTTTGGAGTGCCATCCTGTCTGACACTGCAGTGCCACTCCTAGATGGGCCAGGTGTTTGTGTCGGCCACTTGGGTCGCTTAGCTTAGTCACACAGCTACCTCATTGCGCCTCTTTTTTTCTTTGCATCATGTGCTGTTAGAGGACTATTTTTTTAAAGTGCCATCCTGTCTGACACTGCAGTGCCACTCCTAGATGGGCCAGGTGTTTGTGTCGGCCACTTGGGTCGCTTAGCTTAGTCACACAGCTACCTCATTGCGCCTCTTTTTTTCTTTGCATCATGTGCTGTTTGGGGATTATTTTTTGGAGTGCCATCCTGTCTGACACTGCAGTGCCACTCCTAGATGGGCCAGGTGTTTGTGTCGGCCACTTGGGTCGCTTAGCTTAGTCACACAGCTACCTCATTGCGCCTCTTTTTTTCTTTGCATCATGTGCTGTTTGGGGACTATTTTTTTGAAGTGCCATCCTGTCTGACACTGCAGTGCCACTCCAAGATGGGCTAGGTGTTTGTGTCGGCCACTTGGGTCGCTTAGCTTAGTCATCCAGCGACCTCATTGCGCCTCTTTTTTTCTTTGCATCATGTGCTGTTTGGGAACTATTTTTTTAAAGTGCCATCCTGTCTGACACTGCAGTGTCACTCCTAGATGGGCCAGGTGTTTGTGTCGGCCACTTGGGTCGCTTAGCTTAGTCACACAGCTACCTCATTGCGCCTCTTTTTTTTCTTTGCATCATGTGCTGTTTGGGGACTATTTTTTTTGAAGTGCCATCCTGTCTGACACTGCAGTGCCACTCCTACATGGGCCAGGTGTTTTTGTCGGCCACTTGGGTCGCTTAGCTTAGTCACACAGCTACCTCATTGCGCCTCTTTTTTTCTTTGCATCATGTGCTGTTTGGGGACTATTTTTTTGAAGTGCCATCCTGTCTGACACTGCAGTGCCACTCCTAGATGGGCCAGGTGTTTGTGTCGGCCACTTGGTTTGCTTAGCTTAGTCATCCAGCAACCTCGGTGCAAATTTTAGGACTAAAAATAATATTGTGTGGTGTGAGGTGTTCAGAATAGACTGGAAATGAGTGTAAATTATGGTTATTGAGGTTAATAATACTATGGGATCAAAACGACCCCCAAATTCTATCATTTAAGCTGTTTTTGAGGGTTTTTTGTAAAAAAAACACCCGAATCCAAAACGCACCCGAATCCGCCCAAAAATTTTCAGGGAGGTAATGCCAAAAACGCGTCCAAATCCAAAACACGGCAGCAGAACCGAATCCAAAACCAAAACACAAAACCCGAAACATTTCCAGTGCACATCACTAGTTACAACCCTGTTGTAGGTGCTTTAGCCTGTGCTCCCAGGATTCCTGCTGTATTCTGATTCCTCCTGATCCTGCTTGGTCGGTTCTCTGTTGCTGCTGCAGCTCTGCCGTTTCTAGCCTGCTACTGCCTGTGGAAGCGCTTCTGGAAAATCCGGTCCAGTAAGACTCTTTGGGCACAGTCGTCCCCGGGTCTTCTGCCTTGTCTTTTAAGCCACACTCCACAGATCTCCTTCACTAGCCACGCCTTTGTACCACCGACCACAGCCTGCAGATTATTATCTTCAGCCTTGTTTTCCAAACAACAGTCCACAGTCCTTGTCTCCAGCCACGTCTTCAACCACCATCCACAGTTCCACAGTTCATCATCTACAGTCTCGTCTTTCAAATCAGAGTCCACAGTTCTTCACCTCCAGCCATGTCGTTAACCATCGTGCTCCAGCCTCGGTTCTCTACCTCAGCCCTGTACATAATAAATACTTTCCATTGACTCTCAAACCCCGCCTACGTTCTTCATTGCTCCGTGTCCCATGCAAAGGAACTATGGGGGTCATTCCGAGTTGTTCGCTCGCAAGCTGCTTTTAGCAGCTTTGCACATGCTAAGCCACCGCCTACTGGGAGTGAATCTTAGCATATTAAATTTGCGAACGAAAGATTAGCAGAATTGCGAATAGACACTTCTTAGCAGTTTCTGAGTAGCTCCAGACTTACTCGGCATCTGTGATCAGTTCAGTGCTTGTCGTTCCTGGTTTGACGTCACAAACACACCCAGCGTTCGCCCAGACACTCCTCCGTTTCTCCAGCCACTCCCGCGTTTTTCCCAGAAACGGTAGCGTTTTTTCACACACTCCCATAAAACGGCCTGTTTCCGCCCAGAAACACCCACTTCCTGTCAATCACATTACGATCACCAGAACAAAGAAAAAACCTTCTAATGCCGTGAGTAAAATTCCTAACTGCATAGCAAATTTACTTGGCGCAGTCGCACTGCGGACATTGCGCATGCGCATTAGCGACTATTCGCTCCCTTGCAACAAAAAATAACGAGCGAACAACTCGGAATGACCCCCTATATCCAGCCCCCTCATCTGGTTCATTCACAGCCTGCTACCTCCTCGGGCAAATCTCAGCTGCCGGATCCTCAAACTCTGCTAGACGTGACACCACTTGGCTTGTGTTTGTTAAAACATATGGAGGTTGAACAATTGAGAGTAGAGGTATAGACATCTTAAGTTAGGGCATGTAAAATAAAAAAAGTAAAAGTCGGATTAGTAAAAATCAGATTAGTGCAATAATAAACAAAAATAAAATGTTGTCTAGGCAATAAAGACCGCCACCAATGCCCACATTGATTCATTTACATTTTTTTAAATCAAACAAATTAAAAAACTAATCAATCATTCCTTCCACTGCATACTGTACATACTGTACCTCCTTTGGACCCCTGATCTAGTTGTTGATAAAGATCTGTGTCAGACCATTTTTGCAGATTTTGGTTTAATTTATTGTTCATTATTAAAACAGCTAAAGTCACATGATTTGCCCTTTTGTTGTTCCTAGAGAATTATTAACCCAAAAAACATTCAATTTAAGGCATTTCCAGGTCATTTTGACCACAGTACCAACAATGAAAAATATATATTGTTCAATATATATTTTTAGATGCTGTAATCATCTCTACAGATTATTTTCAGCCTCAATGTAGGATCAGTTCCTGAAAGATATGTTTGACCTGGAGAAAGTAACCTAACCACCCATTGGAGTAGTTTGACAACAACGGGTGGAGTGCCTCAAGGTGCTTCAGCCAGTTTTACGCAAGGTATGTAGTACCATGTAAATAAATATGTATGTTTTCGACAAATATACACAACTCATTTTTGTATTAATTAAACATATTTCCATTTTTTGCAGACATCCTGGCAGAAAGGAAGATTAATTGAGCCAAGTCTTGGCTGTGGCTCCTTTTATATGGAATCCAAAAACTGAAAGATCTGACGCTGGATGAAATCAATATTGTGACGTGGTTAAAAATGTAGGAAACAAAAAATAGGCCAAAATTCTGTGATATTAGCTGTTTCTATGATTTTGTTTCTAATAAAATACAGATCGAAAACTAAAATCTACAAGGGTGGTTCTGGGAAAACCAGTACAGATCCAAAACATGAAGGAAGTACAGATCCAAAATCAAAACCCTGGTTGGTGCACATCTCTAGTCCACACAGAACCAGGTGCATCCACATTTCTTTGGGAACAGTACTACTGGGGTTGCCCAGGAACTGTTGGACCCCTGAATCACCCCTAGCTGCAGCATCTCATCAATCTACCTTTTCAGATGCTAATACTTCTGGGGCGGTGCTGTATGCTGCCTGTCATAAGGTTGTTTGATTACCTGTGTTCATTTGATGTGTCACTAGGTCAAACTGTGCTTGATATGGTGTCAGCTAGCTGATCTAGCTGTACAGCTGACATCATCTCATCTTGGTGAGCCTCTGTCAGTAACCCTCCTTTCTGGGCAGCAACTGCCAGGCCTAACAAGCGGTCAGATTCGTGTTTATGTTCAGGCAAGCTACACTCATCTGAAATACACACTTCCCTGTCTTTATACACTTTGAGCATGTTAATGCAGTAGATTTTCTGTCTTTTATGGCCTGCCTCTAGAGGTACTACATAATTCACATCATTGATGGACTGTACTATTGTGTAGGGTCCTTGCCAGGCAGCCTGCCACTTGTCCTGCCTGCAGCTGGTTTAAAACCTGAACCTTCTGACCTACCTCAAGTATGCATTCTCTCACATTGCGATCATACTACCTCTTTTGTTTTGTCTGCTTAGCTTCCAAATTATCCCGTGCCATTCCCATCTGGGATTGCAGCTTCACCCTGTACTGTACTACAGTATGTAGTGTACCACTGTTCAGGGGTGACCAGCTTACCTTTCCACTCTTCCCGGATCATATCTAAAGGTTCACGCATGCAGCACCCATGTTGAAGTTAAAAGGATGAAGATACTGTGGATTCCTACGGCACCTCGCATATGTAAATTGGAGGTGCGACAGGAACATCTCTTAATTCTTTCCCTGGGACTCCACAAAGGTCTGCATCATCTGTTTCAGGGTGCAATTGAGGCATTCCATGAAACCATTGGTCTTGGGCTGATAAGGGGTCGTAAGGGGGTCACAGGTGGTATAGCTCCTAATTAGCTGTCCTCCACACTTGCAGTGGTTCACTCTTCCTTTGAGGCAGCACTGCGGGTAGTCACTGCTAAAATCTTAGGCACAGGGCTGCTCAGAACATTTACATTTTTCCCTGACTTGGTTACATGTGCAAGATCATTTGATAACTGTGCATCACATGGGTTTTCATGATGATATGCAGTTTGACCCATTTCTGATTCTACCCTGTGGAACTGCAAAGGGTTATTTTCTATAACACACAAATTGGTATGACTGTTACCATCACCAACATTGGCAAGTTGAAAAAAGTTATTCCCTGATTTACCAACAAAATCATTTTCCACAATACATACAGGCATAGATGTTAGCGGCAGAAAAACATGATTAGCATGTTACCAGTAAGGGGGTTTCCCCGTTCCAGTGTGCCCCAGGCCTGGGCTGAACCCTGGGGCTATCCCCTGCATTCCTTGCTGATGGGTGCGAGGTTGACAGGTTTATTGTCAAAGTCAGATATAAATACAATTGTAATTTAAAGGAGGAGTACAAGTCTCAGCAAGACTCCCTTGTATGTGTGTACTTGGAGAACCACCAGTACCATTTGCGGCATTAAGGCACACCTTGGTCATCAAGGCACACTGACAGTGCAGGTTTTAGTGATATCCAGGGTTCAGTACAGATGGTTAAAGCAAAATAACCGAGGCACTAATTAAGGGGGTTATTCAGTACTGATCACACCTCTGCGAATTTGCAGAGGTCTGCAATCAAATAGCCACCACCCAGATAGAGTAAAAACCCCATGCAAGTCTGTGTAAGGCTTGCAAAAATCTCAGCAACTGCCAATCAGCTGCAAATCCATTCGCAACTCACTCACCATCGAATGATTTTTCCAGTTTGTGCAGTCTGTGTGTAGCCCAGGACCTACTCCTACAGTACTATAGAATCCAGCTGATTGTCGCCAGAGCTGACATCACACAACTTCCCTGAAAATGCTTGGCCACGCCTGTGTTTTTCCTGACACTCCCAGAAAACGGGCAGTTGCCATCCCCAAACTATGGCTTCCTGTCAATCAACTTGCATGCGGCTAGCAATAATAAAAGTCGCTATATTTTTTTTGCAGTTTGGCCTCGCGCATGCATACTATGATCCGTATGCACGCGCAGTTGATCGATAATCATCCAGCTTGAATAGTTCCCTAAGTCACCTGTGCCCAAACATCATTAAAATGGACATCATTAAAACTTGGACTGTTATTGTGCTTTGAGTATTGAGGTTGGGAATGCTTGCTTTGCAGAGTGCAATAATTGAGTCCCTTAATAAAGTTGTATATATATATATATATATATATATATATATATATATATATATATATAAAAATACTGCTAGTCCATGCATGATAATGTACTAGTTTAAAATAGAGATGTGCACTTGAAATTTTTCGGGTTTTGGTTTTGGGTTCGGTTCCGCGGCCGTGTTTTGGGTTCGACCGCGTTTTGGCAAAACCTCACCGAATTTTTTTTGTCGGATTCGGGTGTGTTTTGGATTCGGGTGTTTTTTTTAAAAAACACTAAAAAACAGCTTAAATCATAGAATTTGGGGGTCATTTTGATCCCAAAGTATTATTAACCTCAAAAACCATAATTTCCACTCATTTTCAGTCTATTCTGAATACCTCACACCTCACAATATTATTTTTAGTCCTAAAATTTGCACCTAGGTCGCTGGATAACTAAGCTAAGCGACCCTAGTGGCCGACACAAACACCGTGCCCATCTAGGAGTGGCACTGCAGTGTCACGCAGGATGTCCCTTCCAAAAAACCCTCCCCAAACAGCACATGACGCAAAGAAAAAAAGAGGCGCAATGAGGTAGCTGTGTGAGTAAGATAAGCGACCCTAGTGGCCGACACAAACACCGTGCCCATCTAGGAGTGGCACTGCAGTGTCACGCAGGATGGCCCTTCCAAAAAACCCTCCCCAAACAGCACATGACGCAAAGAAAAAAAGAGGCGCAATGAGGTAGCTGTGTGAGTAAGATAAGCGACCCGAGTGGCCGACACAAACACCGGGCCCATCTAGGAGTGGCACTGCAGTGTCACGCAGGATGGCCCTTCCAAAAAACCCTCCCCAAACAGCACATGACGCAAAGAAAAAAAGAGGCGCAATGAGGTAGCTGTGTGAGTAAGATAAGCGACCCTAGTGGCCGACACAAACACCGGGCCCATCTAGGAGTGGCACTGCAGTGTCACGCAGGATGGCCCTTCCAAAAAACCCTCCCCAAACAGCACATGACGCAAAGAAAAAAAGAGGCGCAATGAGGTAGCTGTGTGAGTAAGATAAGCGACCCTAGTGGCCGACACAAACACCGTGCCCATCTAGGAGTGGCACTGCAGTGTCACGCAGGAAGGCCATTCCAAAAAACCCTCCCCAAACAGCACATGACGCAAAGAAAAAAAGAGGCGCAATGAGGTAGCTGTGTGAGTAAGATAAGCGACCCTAGTGGCCGACACAAACACCGTGCCCATCTAGGAGTGGCACTGCAGTGTCACGCAGGATGGCCCTTCCAAAAAACCCTCCCCAAACAGCACATGACGCAAAGAAAAAAAGAGGCGCAATGAGGTAGCTGTGTGAGTAAGATAAGCGACCCTAGTGGCCGACACAAACACCGGGCCCATCTAGGAGTGGCACTGCAGTGTCACGCAGGATGGCCCTTCCAAAAAACATTCCACAAACAGCACATGACGCAAAGAAAAATGAAAGAAAAAAGAGGTGCAAGATGGAATTGTCCTTGGGCCCTCCCACCCACCCTTATGTTGTATAAACAGGACATGCACACTTTAACCAACCCATCATTTCAGTGACAGGGTCTGCCACACGACTGTGACTGAAATGACGGGTTGGTTTGGACCCCCACCAAAAAAGAAGCAATTAATCTCTCCTTGCACAAACTGGCTCTACAGAGGCAAGATGTCCACCTAATCATCATCCTCCGATATATCACCGTGTACATCCCCCTCCTCACAGATTATCAATTCGTCCCCACTGGAATCCACCATCTCAGCTCCCTGTGTACTTTGTGGAGGCAATTGCTGCTGGTCAATGTCTCCACTGAGGAATTGATTATAATTCATTTTAATGAACATCATCTTCTCCACATTTTCTGGATGTAACCTCGTACGCCGATTGCTGACAAGGTGAGCGGCGGGACTAAACACTCTTTCGGAGTACACACTTGTGGGAGGGCAACTTAGGTAGAATAAAGCCAGTTTGTGCAAGGGCCTCCAAATTGCCTCTTTTTCCTGCCAGTATAAGTACGGACTGTGTGACGTGCCTAATTGGATGCGGTCACTCATATAATCCTCCACCATTCTTTCAATGGTGAGAGAATCATATGCAGTGACAGTAGACGACATGTCCGTAATCGTTGTCAGGTCCTTCAGTCCGGACCAGATGTCAGCATCAGCAGTCACTCCAGACTGCCCTGCATCACCGCCAGCGGGTGGGCTCAGAATTCTGAGCCTTTTCCTCGCACCCCCAGTTGCGGGAGAATGTGAAGGAGGAGATGTTGACAGGTCGCGTTCCGCTTGACTTGACAATTTTGTCACCAGCAGGTCTTTGAACCCCAGCAGACTTGTGTCTGCCGGAAAGAGAGATCCAAGGTACGTTTTAAATCTAGGATCGAGCACGGTGGCCAAAATGTAGTGCTCTGATTTCAACAGATTGACCACCCGTGAATCCTTGTTAAGCGAATTAAGGGCTCCATCCACAAGTCCCACATGCCTAGCGGAATCGCTCCGTGTTAGCTCCTCCTTCAATGTCTCCAGCTTCTTCTGCAAAAGCCTGATGAGGGGAATGACCTGACTCAGGCTGGCAGTGTCTGAACTGACTTCACGTGTGGCAAGTTCAAAGGGCATCAGAACCTTGCACAACGTTGAAATCATTCTCCACTGCGCTTGAGACAGGTGCATTCCACCTCCTATATCGTGCTCAATTGTATAGGCTTGAATGGCCTTTTGCTGCTCCTCCAACCTCTGAAGCATATAGAGGGTTGAATTCCACCCCGTTACCACTTCTTGCTTCAGATGATGGCAGGGCAGGTTCAGTAGTTTTTGGTGGTGCTCCAGTCTTCTGTACGTGGTGCCTGTACGCCGAAACTGTCCCGCAATTCTTCTGGCCACCGACAGCATCTCTTGCACGCCCCTGTCGTTTTTTAAAAAATTCTGCACCACCAAATTCAAGGTATGTGCAAAACATGGGACGTGCTGGAATTTGCCCATATTTAATGCACACACAATATTGCTGGCATTGTCCGATGCCACAAATCCACAGGAGAGTCCAATTGGGGTAAGCCATTCCGCGATGATCTTCCTCAGTTGCCGTAAGAGGTTTTCAGCTGTGTGCGTATTCTGGAAAGCGGTGATACAAAGTGTAGCCTGCCTAGGAAAGAGTTGGCGTTTGCGAGATGCTGCTACTGGTGCCGCCGCTGCTGTTCTTGCGGCGGGAGTCCATACATCTACCCAGTGGGCTGTCACAGTCATATAGTCCTGACCCTGCCCTGCTCCACTTGTCCACATGTCCGTGGTTAAGTGGACATTGGGTACAACTGCATTTTTTAGGACACTGGTGAGTCTTTTTCTGACCTCCGTGTACATTCTCGGTATCGCCTGCCTAGAGAAGTGGAACCTAGATGGTATTTGGTAATGGGGGCACACTGCCTCAATAAATTGTCTAGTTCCCTGTGAACTAACGGCGGATACCGGACGCACGTCTAACACCAACATAGTTGTTAAGGCCTCAGTTATCCGCTTTGCAGCAGGATGACTGCTGTGATATTTCATCTTCCTCGCAAAGGACTGTTGGACAGTCAATTGCTTACTGGAAGTAGTACAAGTGGGCTTACGACTTCCCCTCTGGGATGACGATCGACTCCCAGCAGCAACAACAGCAGCGCCAGCAGCAGTAGGCATTACACTCAAGGATGCATCGGAGGAATCCCAGGCAGGAGAGGACTCGTCAGAATTGCCAGTGACATGGCCTGCAGGACTATTGGCATTCCTGGGTAAGGAGGAAATTGACACTGAGGGAGTTGGTGGGGTGGTTTGCGTGAGCTTGGTTACAAGAAGAAGGGATTTACTGGTCAGTGGACTGCTTCCGCTGTCACCCAAAGTTTTTGAACTTGTCACTGACTTATTATGAATGCGCTGCAGGTGACGTATAAGGGAGGATGTTCCGAGGTGGTTAACGTCCTTACCCCTACTTATTACAGTTTGACAAAGGCAACACACGGCTTGACAAATGTTGTCCGCATTTCTGGTGAAATACTTCCACACCGAAGAGCTGATTTTTTTTGTATTTTGACCAGGCATGTCAATGGCCCTATTCCTCCCACGGACAACAGGTGTCTCCCCGGGTGCCTGACTTAAACAAACCACCTCACCATCAGAATCCTCCTGGTCAATTTCCTCCCCAGCGCCAGCAACACCCATATCCTCCTCATCCTGGTGTACTTCAACACTGACATCTTCAATCTGACTATCAGGAACTGGACTGCGGCTGCTCCTTCCAGCACTTGCAGGGGGCGTGCAAATGGTGGAAGGCGCATGCTCTTCACGTCCAGTGTTGGGAAGGTCAGGCATCGCAACCGACACAATTGGACTCTCCTTGTGGATTTGGGATTTCGAAGAACGCACAGTTCATTGCGGTGCTTTTGCCAGCTTGAGTCTTTTCAGTTTTCTAGCGAGAGGCTGAGTGCTTCCATCCTCATGTGAAGTTGAACCACTAGCCATGAACATAGGCCAGGGCCTCAGCCGTTCCTTGCCACTCCGTGTGGTAAATGGCATATTGGCAAGTTTACGCTTCTCCTCCGACAATTTTATTTTAGGTTTTGGAGTCCTTTTTTTACTGATATTTGGTGTTTTGGATTTGACATGCTCTGTAGTATGACATTGGGCATCGGCCTTGGCAGACGACGTTGCTGGCATTTCATCGTCTCGGCCATGACTAGTGGCAGCAGCTTAAGCACGTGGTGGAAGTGGATCTTGATCTTTCCCTAATTTTGGAACCTCAACATTTTTGTTCTCCATATTTTAATAGGCACAACTAAAAGGCACCTCAGGTAAACAATGGAGATGGATGGATACTAGTATACTTATGGATGGACTGCCGAGTGCCGACACAGGTAGCTACAGCCGTGGACTACCGTACTGTGTCTGCTGCTAATATAGACTGGATGATAATGAGATGAAAACAATATATATATATGTATGTATATATAATATCACTAGTACTGCAGCTGGACAGGTAGATAATATATTTATTAGGTAATGATGACTGATGACGGACCTGCTGGACACTGTCAGCTCAGCAGCACCGCAGACTGCTACAGTAAGCTACTATACTATAGTAGTATGTACAAAGAAGAAAGAAAAAAAAAAACCACGGGTAGGTGGTATACAATTATGGATGGACTGCCGAGTGCCGACACAGAGGTAGCTACAGCCGTGGACTACCGTACTGTGTCTGCTGCTAATATAGACTGGATGATAATGAGATGAAATCAATATATATATATATGTATGTATATATAATATCACTAGTACTGCAGCCGGACAGGTAGATAATATATTTATTAGGTAATGATGACTGATGACGGACCTGCTGGACACTGTCAGCTCAGCAGCACCGCAGACTGCTACAGTAAGCTACTATACTATAGTAGTATGTACAAAGAAGAAAGAAAAAAAAAAAACACGGGTAGGTGGTATACAATTATGGATGGACTGCCGAGTGCCGACACAGAGGTAGCTACAGCCGTGGACTAACGTACTGTGTCTGCTGCTAATATAGACTGGATGATTGATAATGAGATGAAATCAATATATATATGTATGTATATATAATATCACTAGTACTGCAGCCGGACAGGTAGATAATATATTTATTAGGTAATGATGACTGATGACGGACCTGCTGGACACTGTCAGCTCAGCAGCACCGCAGACTGCTACAGTAAGCTACTATACTATAGTAGTATGTACAAAGAAGAAAGAAAAAAAAAAACACGGGTAGGTGGTATACAATTATGGATGGACTGCCGAGTGCTGACACAGAGGTAGCTACAGCCGTGGACTAACGTACTGTGTCTGCTGCTAATATAGACTGGATGATTGATAATGAGATGAAATCAATATATATATATGTATGTATATATAATATCACTAGTACTGCAGCCGGACAGGTAGATAATTTATTTATTAGGTAATGATGACTGATGACGGACCTGCTGGACACTGTCAGCTCAGCAGCACCGCAGACTGCTACAGTAAGCTACTATACTATAGTAGTATGTACAAAGAAGAAAGAAAAAAAAAAAACCACGGGTAGGTGGTATACAATTATGGATGGACTGCCGAGTGCCGACACAGAGGTAGCTACAGCCGTGGACTAACGTACTGTGTCTGCTGCTAATATAGACTGGATGATTGATAATGAGATGAAATCAATATATATATATGTATGTATATATAATATCACTAGTACTGCAGCCGGACAGGTAGATAATATATTTATTAGGTAATGATGACTGATGACGGACCTGCTGGACACTGTCAGCTCAGCAGCACCGCAGACTGCTACAGTAAGCTACTATACTCTATAGTAGTATGTACAAAGAAGAAAGAAAAAAAAAAAACCACGGGTAGGTGGTATACAATTATGGATGGACTGCCGAGTGCCGACACAGAGGTAGCTACAGCCGTGGACTAACGTACTGTGTCTGCTGCTAATATAGAGTCTAGACTGGATGATAAATTATTGATAATGAGATGAAATCAATATAATATCGTTAGTACTGCAGCCGGACAGGTACTATATATATTTATTATGTAATGACTGATGACGGACCTGCTGGACACTGTCAGGTCAGCACAGCACCGCAGACTGCTACAGTAAGCTACTATAGTAGTATGTATAAAGAAGAATGAAAAAAAAAACCCACGGGTAGGTGGTATACAATATTATATATATATATATATATATATATATTATATACAATTATATATATATATATATATATATATATTAAACTGGTGGTGATTGATTATTAAACTGGTGGTCACTTCATGTCACGTTGCAACTTGCAACTAGTACTCCGAGGCCTAAGCAGACAATCACAAAATATATTATTATACTGGTGGTCAGTGTGGTCACAACAATGGCAGTGTGGCACTGACTCTGGCAGCAAAAGTGTGCACTGTACGTTATATGTACTCCTGAGTCCTGCTCTCAGACTCTAACTGCTCCCCACTGTCAGTGTCTCCCCCACAAGTCAGATAATACACTTACAGTCACACTATCTATTATCTAATCTATAAATATCACTTCAGCAAGTAGTATAGTAGTATACAGTATAGTAGTACTCCTCCTAATAATGCTCCCCAAAATACTGTGTCTCTCTCTTCTCTAAACGGAGAGGACGCCAGCCACGTCCTCTCCCTATGACTCTCAATGCACGTGTGAAAATGGCGGCGACGCGCGGCTCCTTATATAGAATCCGAGTCTTGCGATAGAATCCGAGCCTCGCGAGAATCCGACAGCGTGATGATGACGTTCGGGCGCGCTCGGGTTAGCCGAGCAAGGCGGGAAGATCCGAGCCTGCTCGGACCCGTGTAAAAAACCTGAAGTTCGGGCGGGTTCGGATTCAGAGGAACCGATCCCGCTCATCTCTAGTTTAAAATCAGCAATGCATTGTATAAAATACACCACTGTACTATGCAGTATATTTTAAGTGCACAGTCTAGAACATGATTCCTAGAGAAGGTGGTGGGCTTTCAGGCAGTGGTGCCCACCGGGGGTTTCCCCTGTACCCCTGTGGGCCAGTCCGAGACTGTTCAGCAAGAGCTTCAGCCCATGCCTGGCACAGACTGGAGAGGGGAAACACCCTTATTGGGGTGGTCCCAACTACTTCAAGAATCCCTGGACTGGGCTGACTAGTTAGGGGCTAGAATGTTTTGGCCAGGGTGACCAGTGGACTGTGTTCCCTGGATGTGGCATTACCACCCTGCTAGTGGATCTGGTTCTAAAAATATGGGGGACCCCTATACGATTTTACACCTCATATTTTTAAAACCAGGGCCAGCTTAATGAATTCTGTTTTAGTTAATTAAATATGGGGACCCCTACGCATTTTCTCCAATGTATTTTTTAAGGTAAATAAAACTCTAGGAACAAAAGGGCACAATTTAAATTATTTCAGTTCTTTCATCAATTTAAAAAAAACAGTCATGCCGGTTTGGCAAATCCAGATCCAAAACCAGAAATCAATTCACATCCAAATCCAGCAAAAATGGTCCTGCACATAACTCTCTAATATATATATATATATATATATATTAGAGAGTTATGTGCAGGACCATACATACATACACATGTGTATATATGCATGTGTGTGTATATATATATATATATATATATATATACACACAGTGGAACGTACGCCGCTCTGCTGTGCTCTCAATGCATGCAATTCTGTGGATTCTTCACACTTGCTTTTACACATTCATTTTTGTATGTACGGTATATGTATGTTGGTTTGTCATGTTAATTGGTGTATGTGCTGGTATATTCAGTGCTTTTTGCACATTTTTAGATTACTGAACAGGTGCCTCTTGTTGTTTAATGAGGGGGAGTGCTATATGGGTATAAATGTGGGCTATCCACACTGGTTTGTGATCTTGACAAAGGTCCCCACATGGGACAGAAACGCTGATACCCCATGCTGATTTCCTGATGCTATTAACAATAAAAAGGCATATGAAGACTGGTGAGTGCTCCCGATACTTTATTACTACATTGGAATAGACTGCGTCCAGGGGACACATGTCTATATATGGATGCAACCCCAGCAGCTAATATACAAGGCTAGAGTGTGGATTGTACAAGAATATATATATATATATCAAACAAACAAGACATAACTCATGAAAAAAAATATTTAGGAGCAGTGCAGGGTCCAAAAATAGAATACAAAAACACTCACTTTTATAAGACAAAAAAGTAGAAGACCCAGCACCCCAGCACTTACGTTTACTCAGTGTAATTTCCATACAAACTCCATTTGTTAGCGGCAGCACCTCGACAGCCATTTCAACCACATCATAGTCCCTAAAAAAAACCATTGTGATGTGGTTAAAACTGCTGTCGGGCTGCTGCTGCTGACAAATGGGAGTCTGTATGGAAATTACATTGATGTTTCTCTATAAACATCCCCTCCTAAACGTGAGTACTGGTTCTTGTACTTTTTATTTTTTTTACAGAAGTGAGTGTTTTTTTTTAATATATATATATATATATATATATAGCATCTTGGGGGTCTGGCACTCCCTGCTTGCACTGAATAACTATGCCAGTGTCTTCTTGGTAAATAACATGTCCATGCAAAGGTGCAGCACTCAGGCTTTCAGTAAGCAAACCCTCACATGTGCATGCTGCACCTTTGCATGGATATATATATATATATACCCATACAATAGGCACGGCACTCCAGGGACTCGTTCCAATAAGGCTTTTATTCAAGGTGCTGTGATCAACATGTTTCGGGGCATGCGCCCCTTCATCAGGACCCACCAAAACAAACAAGACATACACACAAAGAACATTTATATACCTGATGCCAAACCTCACCTGTTGCCGGCGTCCGCGTCCACAGCTGCTGCTGCTGATTCACTCCCGGGATCTCACTTCCGGGTCACGCAAGACGTGGTTGCTAAGCAACCCTTAGCTTGCGCTCCTGTCCTGTAAGTCCGGCTTCCGTGTCGTCAAGCAGTGCGGCATGTGGGCGGACCTGGCAAAGCAAGCATAATGTGTTTAAAAACAAGGTTAAAAAACGTTTGCATGACAATACATAAACCTGGATACTCTAAATATTAACATATTATTGCACTTTTTATACTTTTTATACAACAGTCAATTAACCATATAGATCACCTCTCACCCGCAAGTACTCAGAGTTATCTATAGATAAACTAAATTCTATCTTTTGGGGGATAGACTGCAAGTACAACACGAACTTCAGGGACACCTCATCTCAGGCTATTCCAGTTGATTTTGTCGTTTAATCCGTCCGGTGATATAGTACCCAACCGGACAATCCATCTGGATTCTAATAAACACAGAGCTTTGATGCGATCACCTCCACGAGGGGATTCCACCACATGATCAATTAAAAAATGCTTCAGATCAGAAAGGGAATGGCCCATCATTCTAAAATGACGGGCCACAGGCTGGTCCATGGATTTACCTTCAGCTGATAAATGGATGGCGGACCTGTGCAGAGCCATCCGCTCCCGAAATTTACGGGAGGTCTGCCCCACATAATATAAACCACAAGGACATGTGATCACATACACCACAAAAGTAGAAGTGCATGTGAGCACATGCCGGATGTCATACTTTTTATGTGAGTGTGGGTGTTTGAACGATTTGCAGGTCACCATGTATCTGCATGTAGTGCAATTATGACAACCGTAACAACCTGCTGGTTTCACATACACATTAGGTAATTTGGGAATCCCTCTCCCTGTGATGTCAGTAATCATCAGCCTATCCCTCAGGTTGCGGCCCCTTTTGAACGCTGCTATAGGGCGTACATCTTTGAAACAAGACAGATCTTTGTCTGAGGCTACAATTGGCCACAAGGCCTTGGTGGCTCGATTAATTACAGGGCTAGCTGTTGTAAAACTGCTAACCCATGGGAGGACTTTAGCAGATGATTTAGTGCGTGACTGTAGTAATTGGGTTCTAGGTATTTTTAACACCTGTTGTTTGTTATCCTGAAGCATTTTAGGATCATAGCCCCGTGCCGTAAATTTGGCTATTAATCTATCAATGGAGATTGCAGCTTTTAGCGGATCACTTGAGATTCTCGCCACCCTCATCATTTGAGAGCGGGGCAAACCCCGCTTCAGCGATGATGGGTGATGGCTTGAAGCGAGTAAGAAGGTATTTCTGTCCACATCTTTATGAAACACCTCTGTTGCTATCCTCCCTTCAATAACATTTACTTGTACATCTAGAAAATGTGCCTGAACTTCACTATACTGAATGGTGAATTTCACTGCCGATGTCCCACCATTGATCTCATCTAATACATTCATTAATGCATCTATGTTTCCCGTCCACAATACAAAAATATCATCGATATAACGAGTATATACTTTAATGCTACCGGATATCTCTGCATGATTTAGAAACAATTGCTCTTCTTGCTCAAACATATAAACGTTGGCGTACGACGGGGCCACAGGGGACCCCATTGCACACCCCCGTTGTTGTAAGTAGTATTGACCGTCATAGAGGAAATAATTTCTATAGAGGGTCAACTCTAACAATTTCAAAAAAAGATCATGGTTGAATAATACAGGATCTAGAAATTGTTGTAAAAAATTTTTCATCGCCCGTAATCCACCCTCTTGGGGGATCGACGTATAAAGACTACATACGTCTAGGCAGCATAACCATGTTCCCTTAGGTACTTCGGAAACACCACCTAACAATTTCACGAATTCTGTGGTGTCTTTCAAGAAAGTCTCCTTCTTGCTCAACAATGGTTGAAACAGATAATCCAATAATTGTGCCACAGGATAATATAAGGAACCCCGCGCCGATATAATCGGTCGACCGGGCGGATTCCTGCTGTCTTTGTGTAGCTTCGGCAATGTGTATAACACCGGCACCTTCAGATGTTCCACTAATAATGCATTACAGATCCTGGGGGTGATGTGTTGTTGTTGTACAGCTACTCCCAACATCTCACGCAGTTCCTTTTGGAATTTGCTTGTAGGGTTCCTGGGTAGACGACTGTATACTCCTTCTTCGGACAACTGTTGTTCAATTTCATGACGATAGTCAGTGATGTCTTGTACCACAATGGCCCCGCCTTTATCGGCTGGCCTGATAATTATATCCTCATATGTGCTCAGGCGTTTTACCGCAGAGGCTTCTTCTCTGGATAGATTTTTATGTACTTTACCAGGTGCCATTCTGAATCTCGTCACCGAATCGTGTAGTAAACGGTCGAACGTTTTTAATGATGGATTGACCGACACTGGATCAAATTTCGATCTTGTCTTGCCCATTAAGAACAATTCAGGAGACGAGCTCTCCGGTATCCTCTTTTGGTGTTGGAAATGTTCCTTTAAACGTAGATTTCTGGAGAACTTGTGATGGTCGAGTCTCCATGTAAATTCATCGTGCATGTTGGTAGGCACGAAGGCCAGGCCTTTCTGTAATACTTGAATTTCTGTTGGCTGTAGTATCCTTTTTGACAGATTAAAAATCAAGCTGTCTTTTTGCGGGAGGGATTTCGCCTGACTTCTCTTATTTCTTTTGTTCTGCCCGCCCCTGCGGGTGGTCTTTCTCCACCCCTCTGGGTGGCCCCACCTTGGCCTAAAGGGATCCTCTCTGACGTAGAGGCTTCGTCTGATTCAGAGATTGCGAATTCACTGTCGCTATTATTTTGAGGCGTTGAAGTATAATTTTGTGGACGCCGAGGTTGCCACGGTCTACGGCGTCTTTCTAAGGCATTATTGCGTGTTGCTGATGCGCTCCCAGATAGCCACCTGTAGATTCTGTTCTCCTCATAATCAGCATCAACTGTGTGTTTTTTGTTCTTTTTAAATTTGATTAAGTTCTTCTTATATTGGTCGCATTGCTGTTGTAGTTTATTAAGCCAGCTTGAATTGGCCACATCTTCCAGCACATCCTGGTGGGTGTTCTCAAATGCTGAGATCTTCGTGCGTGTCGCCTGTAGTTCACGGCCAGCTTCTTCTATGACCAGTACCATTAGGTCTAGCGCACACTTGTTGAGGATACCTATCCACTTCCGTACAAACTCAGGGTTTTGTCTGCCAATCGGCACATTTGCCACTCTGAAACCCCGCGGAATTTTGCGTTCGCGTACATAGTCGGATAGGGATGTTCCATGCATCAAATAGTCTATTTCACGTCTTTTTAATTTAAATAGTTGAAAATGCAACTCCTCTAAGTTGTGCACTGGGTCAGTTGTTGTCACTGGCTCTTTGAACAGGATTTGCTGCACCTGATCTGCAGTGAAGCTGAAGGTCTCACAGGGAGGGACTTTAAAATCCCTGCATCCACTTGCCTCATGTGTCTCAAGTACCTCCGTTGAGGGTTCCATAATGGTTATGTGCTCGTATCAACAATTGATTATTGCTGGTACCTTGTCCAGTTGCTATTGCAGGCAAACGGCAAATAATTAATCAGTGTAATCCCAGTGAAATCAAAGATATATAAATGTCTATTTTATCCATTCATAGCTGTGGTGCTATACAACAGATGTGGAAAAATCCAAAGTCTTCCACAACAAATGTACCAATACAATTCAGCCGGCACTCCTTGCTTCTGAACTACTGGTCCCGGTGTCCTGTGCAGCATTCCATAACATACCCATACAATAGGCACGGCACTCCAGGGACTCGTTCCAATAAGGCTTTTATTCAAGGTGCTGTGATCAACATGTTTCGGGGCATGCGCCCCTTCATCAGGACCCACCAAAACAAACAAGACATACACACAAAGAACATTTATATACCTGATGCCAAACCTCACCTGTTGCCGGCGTCCGCGTCCACAGCTGCTGCTGCTGATTCACTCCCGGGATCTCACTTCCGGGTCACGCAAGACGTGGTTGCTAAGCAACCCTTAGCTTGCGCTCCTGTCCTGTAAGTCCGGCTTCCGTGTCGTCAAGCAGTGCGGCATGTGGGCGGACCTGGCAAAGCAAGCATAATGTGTTTAAAAACAAGGTTAAAAAACGTTTGCATGACAATACATAAACCTGGATACTCTAAATATTAACATATGACGAAGGGGCGCATGCCCCGAAACATGTTGATCACAGCACCTTGAATAAAAGCCTTATTGGAACGAGTCCCTGGAGTGCCGTGCCTATTGTATGGGTATGTTATGGAATGCTGCACAGGACACCGGGACCAGTAGTTCAGAAGCAAGGAGTGCCGGCTGAATTGTATTGGTATATATATATATATATATTTATTATATATGTGTATGTGTATATTAGTGATGAGCGGGTTCGGTTCCTCGGAATCCGAACCCGCCCGAACTTCACCTTTTTTTACACAGGTCCGAGCGACTCAGATCCTCCCGCCTTGCTCGGTTAACCCGAGCGCGCCCCGAACGTCATCATCCCGCTGTCGGATTCTCGCGAGACTCGGATTCTATATAAGGAGCCGCGCGTCGCCGCCATTTTTCACACGTGCATTGAGATTGATAGGGAGAGGACGTGGCTGGCGTCCTCTCCGTTGTATTGGAAAGAAAAAAAAAATTAGTGACTTAGTTTTAATTGTGGGGAGGATTGGGGACGGGGAGCAGCTGTTAGGGAGTACAGTGCAGGGTTTTGAGTTTAATCCGTTGTTTCTCTGCCTGAAAAAAAACGCTCCACAATATCTGTGCTCACTCAGTGTGCTGCACTGCTGCATGATATATCTGTGCTGAGTGCACTGCTCACACTGCCTAATTGTGGGGACTGGGGAGCAGTTATAGCAGGAGTACAGTGCACAGTTTTGCTGACAGTGACCACCAGTCCAGTATACGTTTGTCTGCCTGAAAAACACTGTGGTGTTTTTTTTTTTCTTTCTTCATGCTAGTTTGTTTAGCAGTCTGCTGACAGTGTCCACCAGGTCCGACCGTTATACAGTATATTATATATATAATTAAGCACTAAGCAGCAGTACGGTAGGCCACGGCTGTACCTACCTCTGTGTCGTCAGTGCACTCGTCGTCCATAAGTATAAGTAATACTATACTATCCATCCATCTACATTGTATACCTGTGGTGGTTTTTTTTTCTTTCTTCATACTAGTTTAGCAGTCTGCTGACACTGTCCACCAGGTCCGTTATACAGTATATTATATTTATATATAAGCACTAAGCAGCAGTACGGTAGGCCACGACTGTACCTACCTCTGTGTCGTCAGTGCACTCGTCGTCCATAAGTATAAGTAATACTATACTATCCATCCATCTACATTGTATACCTGTGGTGTTTTTTTTTTCTTTCTTCATACTAGTTTGTTTAGCAGTCTGCTGACACTGTCCACCAGGTCCGTTATACAGTATATTATATTTATATATAAGCACTAAGCAGCAGTACGGTAGGCCACGGCTGTACCTACCTCTGTGTCGTCAGTGCACTCGTCGTCCATAAGTATAAGTAATACTATACTATCCATCCATCTACATTGTATACTTGTGGTGTTTTTTTTTTCTTTCTTCATACTAGTTTGTTTAGCAGTCTGCTGACACTGTCCACCAGGTCCGTTAAACAGTATATCATATATATAAGCACTAAGCAGCAGTACGGTAGGCCACGGCTGTACCTACCTCTGTGTCGTCAGTGCACTCGTCGTCCATAAGTATAAGTAATACTATACTATCCATCCATCTACATTGTATACCTGTGGTGGTTTTTTTTTTCTTTCTTCATACTAGTTTGTTTAGCAGTCTGCTGACACTGTCCACCAGGTCCATTATACAGTATATTATATTTATATATAAGCACTAAGCAGCAGTACGGTAGGCCACGGCAGTACCTACCTCTGTGTCGTCAGTGCACTCGTCGTCCATAAGTATAAGTAATACTATACTATCCATCCATCTACATTGTATACCTGTGGTGGCTTTTAGTTGTGCGCAAAATATGGAGAAAAAAATGTGGAGGTTAAAAAAATAGGGAAAGATCAAGATCCACTTCCACCTCGTGCTGAAGCTGCTGCCACTAGTCATGGCCGAGACGATGAAATGCCATCAACGTCGTCTGCCAAGGCCGATGCCCAATGTCATAGTACAGAGCATGTAAAATCCAAAACACAAAAGATCAGTAAAAAAATGACCCAAAAATCAAAATTAAAAGCGTCTGAGGAGAAGCGTAAACTTGCCAATATGCCATTTACGACACAGAGTGGCAAGGAATGGCTGAGGCCCTGGCCTATGTTCATGGCTAGTGGTTCAGCTTCACATGAGGATGGAAGCACTCATCCTCTCGCTAGAAAAAAGAAAAGACTTGCGGCAAAAGCACAGCAAAGAACTGTGCGTTCTTCGAAATCACAAATCCAAAAGGAGAGTCCAATTGTGTCGGTTGCGATGCCTGACCTTCCCAACACTGGACGGGAAGAGCTTGTGCCTTCCACCATTTGCACGCCCCCTGCAAGTGTTGAAAGGAGCACCCGCAGTCCAGTTCCTGATAGTCAAATTGAAGATGTCAGTGTTGAAGTACACCAGGATGAGGATATGGGTGTGGCTGGCGCTGGGGAGGAAATTGACAAGGAGGATTCTGATGGTGAGGTGGTTTGTTTAAGTCAGGCACCCGGGGAGACACCTGTTGTCCGTGGGAGGAATATGGCCATTGACATGCCTGGTGAAAATACCAAAAAAATCAGCTCTTCAGTGTGGAAGTATTATAACAGAAATGAGGACAACAGGTGTCAAGCCGTGTGTTGCCTTTGTCAAGCTGTAATAAGTAGGGGTAAGGACGTTAACCACCTCGGAACATCCTCCTTATACGTCACCTGCAGCGCATTCATAATAAGTCAGTGACAAGTTCAAAAACTTTGGGCGACAGCGGAAGCAGTCCACTGACCAGTAAATCCCTTCCTCTTGTAACCAAGCTCGCGCAAACCACACCACCAACTCCCTCAGTGTCAATTTCCTCCTTACCCAGGAAAGCCAATAGTCCTGCAGGCCATGTCACTGGCAAGTCTGACGAGTCCTCTCCTGCCTGGGATTCCTCCGATGCATCCTTGAGTGTAACGCCTACTGCTGCTGGCGCTGCTGTTGTTGCTGCTGGGAGTCGATCGTCATCCCAGAGGGGAAGTCGGAAGACCACTTTTACTACTTCCAGTAAGCAATTGACTGTCCAACAGTCCTTTGCGAGGAAGATGAAATATCACAGCAGTCATCCTGTTGCAAAGCGGATAACTGAGGCCTTGACAACTATGTTGGTGTTAGACGTGCATCCGGTATCCGCCGTTAGTTCACAGGGAACTAGACAATTTCTTGAGGTAGTGTGCCCCCGTTACCAAATACCATCTAGGTTCCACTTCTCTAGGCAGGCGATACCGAGAATGTACACGGACGTCAGAAAAAGACTCCACAGTGTACTAAAAAATTCAGTTGTACCCAATGTCCACTTAACCACGGACATGTGGACAAGTGGAGCAGGGCAGATTCAGGACTACATGACTGTGACAGCCCACTGGGTAGATGTATTGCCTCCCGCTGCAAGAACAACAGCGGCGGCACCAGTAGCAGCATCTCGCAAACGCCAACTCGTTCCTAGGCAGGCTACGCTTTGTATCACCGCTTTTCAGAATACGCACACAGCTGAAAACCTCTTACGGCAACAGAGGAAGATTATCGCAGAATGGCTAACCCCAATTGGACTCTCCTGGGGATTTGTGGCATCGGACAACGCCAGCAATATTGTGCGCGCATTACATCTGGGCAAATTCCAGCACGTCCCATGTTTTGCACATACCTTGAATTTGGTGGTGCAGAATTATTTAAAAAACGACAGGGGCGTGCAAGAGCTGCTGTCGGTGGCCAGAAGAATTGCGGGACACTTTCGGCGTGCAGGCACCGCGTACAGAAGACTGGAGCACCACCAAAAAAACCTGAACCTGCCCTGCCATCATCTGAAGCAAGAGGTGGTAACGAGGTGGAATTCAACCCTCTATATGCTTCAGAGGATGGAGGAGCAGCAAAAGGCCATTCAAGCCTATACATCTGCCCACGATATAGGCAAAGGAGGTGGAATGCACCTGTCTCAAGCGCAGTGGAGAATGATTTCAACGTTGTGCAAGGTTCTGCTGCCCTTTGAACTTGCCACATGTGAAGTCAGTTCAGACACTGCCAGCCTGAGTCAGGTCATTCCCCTCATCAGGCTTTTGCAGAAGAAGCTGGAGGCATTGAAGGAGGAGCTAAAACAGAGCGATTCCGCTAGGCATGTGGGACTTGTGGATGGAGCCCTTCATTCGCTTAACCAGGATTCACGTGTGGTCAATCTGTTGAAATCAGAGCACTACATTTTGGCCACCGTGCTCGATCCTAGATTTAAAACCTACGTTGGATCTCTCTTTCCGGCAGACACAAGTCTGCAGGGGTTCAAAGAACTGCTGGTGAGAAAATTGTCAAGTCAAGCGGAGTGCGACCTGTCAACATCTCCTCCTTCACATTCTCCCGCAACTGGGGGTGCGAGGAAAAGGCTACGAATTCTGAGCCCACCCGCTGGCGGTGATGCAGGGCAGTCTGGAGCGACTGCTGATGCTGACATCTGGTCCGGACTGAAGGACCTGCCAACGATTACTGACATGTCGTCTACTGTTACTGCATATGATTCTCTCACCATTGAAAGAATGGTGGAGGACTATATGAGTGACCGCATCCAAGTAGGCACGTCAGACAGTCCGTACGTATACTGGCAGGGAAAAGAGGCAATTTGGAGGCCCTTGCACAAACTGGCTTTATTCTACCTAAGTTGCCCTCCCTCCAGTGTGTACTCCGAAAGAGTGTTTAGTGCCGCCGCTCACCTTGTCAGCAATCGGCGTAAGAGGCTACTTCCACAAAATGTGGAGAAGATGATGTTCATTAAAATGAATTATAATCAATTCCTCCGTGGAGACATTCACCAGCAGCAATTGCCTCCAGAAAGTACACGGGGATCTGAGATGGTGGATTCCAGTGGGGACGAATTAATAATCTGTGAGGAGGGGGATGTACACAGTGAAAGGGGTGATGAATCGGACGATGATGATGAGGTGGACATCTTGCCTCTGTAGAGCCAGTTTGTGCAAGGAGAGATTGATTGCTTCTTTTTTGGTGGGGGCTCAAACCAACCAGTCATTTCAGTCACAGTCGTGTGGCAGACCCTGTCGCTGAAATGATGGGTTGGTTAAAGTGTGCATATCCTGTTTATACAACATAAGGGTGGGTGGGAGGGCCCAAGGACAATTCCATCTTGCACCTCTTTTTTCTTTCATTTTTCTTTGCGTCATGTGCTGTTTGGGGAGTATTTTTTAGAAGGGCCATCCTGCGTGACACTGCAGTGCCACTCCTAGATGGGCCAGGTGTTTGTGTCGGCCACTTGGGTCGCTTATCTTACTCACACAGCTACCTCATTGCGCCTCTTTTTTTTCTTCTTTGCGTCATATGCTGTTTGGGGAGTATTTTTTGGAAGGGCCATCCTGCCTGACACTGCAGTGCCACTCCTAGATGGGCCAGGTGTTTGTGTCGGCCACTTGGGTCGCTTATCTTACTCACACAGCTACCTCATTGCGCCTCTTTTTTTTCTTCTTTGCGTCATGTGCTGTTTGGGGAGTATTTTTTGGAAGGGCCATCCTGCCTGACACTGCAGTGCCACTCCTAGATGGGCCAGGTGTTTGTGTCGGCCACTTGTGTCGCTTAGCTTAGCCATCCAGCGACCTCGGTGCAAATTTTAGGACTAAAAATAATATTGTGAGGTGTGAGGTGTTCAGAATAGACTGAAAATGAGTGGAAATTATGGTTATTGAGGTTAATAATACTATGGGATCAAAATGACCCCCAAATTCTATGATTTAAGCTGTTTTTTAGGGTTTTTTGTAAAAAACACCTGAATCCAAAACACACCCGAATCCGGAAAAAAAAATTCGGTGAGGTTTTGCCAAAACACGTTCGAACCCAAAACACGGCCACGGAACCGAACCCAAAACCAAAACACAAAACCCGAAAAATTTCAGGTGCACATCCCTAGTGTATATATATATACACAGTGGTCGAAGTGGGCCATTATGCGGCGGTATGGCATACTGGCACTTCAGTACCACTGGCCCAGAAGTGTTTTTTTTTTTTTTAAGTGTGCAGCCTCGTGCAGCAGGAGTCAGGGGGTAGTGACCAGCCTGCTGCACTTACAAGAGATGCTCTGTAGGATGCTGCTCTGTATTGGTCCCGTCCCATCATTGCCGCCGCCGTTCCCCTGTAGTTCTGCTTGTACACATGTGGTACACTCCATCCTTCCACCACTGGATCCCTGCTGGGTGTTCATGTGTGGTGCACTCGGCACTCCTTCATTCTGCAACTGGATCCGTGCTGAGCATACACATGGGGTGAGCCCAGCTCTCCTCCCTGCCACCACTGGATTCCAACCACGCACCCATCAAGTACTGTAGGTCTCACTGGTAGTGTGTAATACAGCCAATAGTCTAAGGTCCCTGACTCCCCCCAGTAGTCTAATGTCCCTGAGTCCTCCAGCAGTCTAATGTCCCTGAGTCCCCCAGTAATCTAATGTCCCTGACTCCCCCTACCCTACAGCCCCGTTCTCACCTTGTGCCCCTCTTGCATTCTGCGTCTACCTTCTTTCTTTGTCCTGCTCCCCAATATGTCCTACTAACAGCCTGCACTTTCCCTCTCACCTTGCATCTTCTCCCACCCTGCACCTCCCTCACCCTGTGTCCTTTCCCACCCTGCACCCCCCTCTCACCCTGCATACTCTCCCACCTTGCACCCCCCTCTCTCCCTGCATCCTCACCCACCCTGCACCCCCCTCTCACTCTGTGTCTCTCCCAACCTGCACCCCCCTCTCACCCTGTGTCCTGTCCTACCCTGCACCCCCCCACACTACATCCTCTCCCCTCCTGCACCCCCCCTCTCACCCTGCGTCGTCTCCCACCCTGCACCCCCTCTCACTCTGCATCCTCTCTTACCCTGCACCCCCTCTCTCACCCTGCATCCTGTGTCCCCCATCCTCCTCTATCCCTCTCCCCAATATATCCTACTCACACCCCACATCCCCCTTTCACCTGGCCCTTCTTCCACCCTGCAACCCTCTCCCATCCAGTATCCCAATCCCCAATATGTCCCTCTCCCACCCTGCATCCTCTTCCACCCAGTGTCCTAATCCCCAATATGTCTCTCTCCCACCCTGCATCCTCTCCCACCAGGCATCCCCCCTTCCTCTGTCTCTCTCCCCATTATGTCCTTCTCCCACCCTGCATCCCCCCTCTCACCCAATGCCCCCATCCCCTCAGTCCTTCCTCCACCATGTGTCCTACCTTTAATCCAGTGATTCTTATGGACATGACCCTTGTGATTGGCCATGCCATTTTTTTTGGTGTGCGCAACAGTACACCCTGTAGAGGACACTATACCCCTTTCAATTTTCCATACCCCCACTTCAAGACCACTGTATATATATATATATATATATATATATATATATATATATAAAAATATATATATATATATATATACACGGTGGTGCTCAGCGCTCAGACTTCTTAAGTTTGATATTATAGTCAGATTCATGATTTTGATGGCAATAAGTCTATTTCATCATTCCCCCTCCTTATCCATGGATGGCTGCTTCTTGAGGGTCTGGCACTCCTACTTGCACTGAATTAGTCTGTTATTCAAACTGTCCTTCAAAGAGATCTGAAATAAAAGAGTGAGAAAAAGCACCTCCTAGTATAGTATGTTACCATATGTTCTGCCCCTCCCCTCAAGAGAGCACCCTAAAGATTAAAGGTGTACCATAAATGGTGGTTATTTAACAACTTCTGTTAGTGGAATTGAACCACTTCTGTTAGTGCAGGGTCAATATCATATGTATTCACAGCACCAATGCAGTCTGGAAGATTCCTCTCTATTGATACCCATTGAGTATATCATATGCAAGGAGATAGAGAATGAGCACAATAGTGTAATAAAAATTCACACAAATGTATCAATGAAACATAAGAAAAATGCCCGTACAAATTAAAAAAATTAAAACCACTTATCTGAGATGACTCTCATTCCCATCTGCAGAGGGGTGGAGTTATAGTCCTTCCACTCAAAGAGACGGAAAAAGAAACAACCTTTAGAATATAATCTCTGAGTCCTGGTAAATATTGTGCTATTACACCCTAGAGCGAACACTGAATACCTTTAAATTTTGCATACCCCACTTCAAAATTCTGACTCCGACCACTGTATAGTATATGAGCAGGGGCGTCAGAACGCTTTTTGGTTGGGAGGGCAAGATATAATTTCAGTTTGGCGCCCCTAAATATCTAAATGTCATCCCCTCTGTGTTATACTTCATAATAAAAATGGAGAGAGAGCTGTAGAGAGAGATATGGCGAGAGAGAGACATGTAGAGAGAGAGAGACCTGGAGAGAGACACATAGAGATAGAGACACATGGAGAGAGAGAGATGGGGAGAGAGACACATGGAGATAGAGACACATGGAGAGAGAGAGAGAGATGGGGAGAGAGATACATGGATGGAGAGAGAGAGGTATATCATCATCAGCAGAATGTGTGCCCAGGAGAGCAGTTACCTGGAGAACTCCGGGAGGATTTTGCATGGTCTCTCCGGCCAGGCAGAGGATCTGCAGGGGCTCTGGGGGGCTCCCAGGCCATCACTCACATGTAGGCAGTGGTCCAGAAAAAAATTGGTGGCCGTGGGGCGAAGCGGGGGAGGAAGGGAGGAGGAGGGGAGGATAGGCAGTGACAATGCGGCTGATGCAGGATGGTGTAAGGCAGGGCGTAACTAGAACTTTGTGGTTCCCATAGAAAAATCTCGACAGGGCCTCCCCTGCCTCCCGCCGTTGTCACTTCAATGCCTCTTAGGGGAGCAAGAGAGAGAGAGAGAGAGAAAGACAAAGCAGGTATCAGGTGTAGAGGGAAAGAGAGAGGTGCGAGAAAGAGAGGGAGGTCAGGGAGAGAGAGAGAGGGTTTCACAGAAAAAGAGGGAATGAGCAAGAGATAGGAGCGAGAGAGAGAGAGAGAGAGAAAGAGGGTGTAAAGGCGGGTACACACTAGGTGACGGGGAAATGCCAGCGATGAACGATATAACGTTCAACGATATAGCGCGTTACTACACTGATCGTTATTGTTCAACGATAACGATCAGTGTCATCACCGCCAGCATTCCCGAACATGCAGCTCAGCCCGACATTGACGGGTTAAGCTACATGTCAGCACACTATTGGTGACCGCTGAACGATGTGCGGGAGCTCACATCGTTAACCTGTCACCGATATTTCCCACATATGCATTGTACGATATAAGTCTAAAAATAAACAATAGACTTTTATGTCGTTAAGTTTATTTTTTAGGCCAAAATCTCCTAGTGTGTACCCCCCTTAAGGGAGAAAGAAAGTGTCAGGGGGAGAGAGAGTGTGTCAGGGGGAGAGAGGGTCAGAAAGAGCGACAGACTGAGGGAGAGAGACTGTCAGGGGGAGAGAGAGGGAGAGACAGTGTTAGGGAGTGAGGAAGAGACAGTGTCAAAAAGAGAGAGACGGACAGTGTCAACAGACAGTGTCAGGGAGAGAGAGAGAACTAGACAGCATCAGGGAGAGACGTTGTCACACAGAGAGAGAGAGAGAGATAGAGTGCCAGGGAGAGAGAGAGAGAGTGTCAGAAAGAAAGTGACGGAGAGAGAGTGTCAGGAAGAGAGTGAGGGTGATGATGTCAAAGAGAAAGAGAGTGTAGGGAGGGGACATAGACAGTGTCAGGGAGAGAGTTGAGAGGGAGAGAGAGATAGAGAGGTGGGGCAGCCAGAGACACACTACCTTTATAGTCTACAGCACAACACAGGTCTCTTATGGGGGCGGGCACTTCACAGCATTAGGCCCCGCAAATTGCGGCACTGCCACTGGGAGCCTGCCAGGGCAGGTAGGTTAGTGGCAGAGCAGGCCGGGCCAGGCTAGTCCCCCCTCTCCCGTTACATACTCCGTGGCTGCAGGCAGGGCCGGCCCGAGCCTAATTGTTTTGGTAAGCGAAAATATATTTTGGCGCCCCTTAGTGGAATTTATAGGGGCGTGGTTTAATGGGGAAGAGACGTGGCCACAGAATAGTACCAATAGTGCCTCACAGTAGCATCAATTACGCACATTACACCTCACAGCAGCGTCCGCTAGCCACATTACACAGCACAGTAGAGTCCGCTAGTCACATTACACAGCACAGCAGTGTCCGCTAGTCACATTACACAGCACAGCAGCGTCTGCTAGTCACATTGCACAGCAGCTTCCGCTAGTCACATTACACAGCATAGCAGCATCTGCTAGTCACGTTACACAGCACAGTAGCGTCCGCTAGTTAAGTTACACAGCACAGTAGCGTCCGCTAGTCACATTACACAGCACAGTAGCGTCCGCTAGTCACATTACACAGCACAGTAGCATCCACTAGTCACATTACACAGCAGAGTAGCGTCCGCTAGTCACATTACACAGCACAGTAGCATCCGCTAGTTACATTACACAGCACAGTAGCGTCCGCTAGTCACGTTACACAGCACAGTAGCATCCGCTAGTCACGTTACACAGCACAGTAGCGTCCGCTAGTTAAGTTACACAGCACAGTAGCGTCCGCTAGTCACGTTACACAGCACAGTAGCAGTGTTCACAAATACGCGCTATAGCGCATATTTTACCTGATAATTGACAGCGGTGACTCAAAAAAAAACCCTGCAGGGTCCCAAAGGATGCGCTCTGACCAATAAGCAGCGCTGTCCTGTGCTGTCAGTCATTTTAACTCTCCAATGGCAGAGGAAGGGGAGGAGACCATGGAGAGTGTGATCTCCCGCCTTCCCCTCTCTGCTCTGCACGGGACCTGGAACATCCAGCCGGCCGTATGTGGCAGGGGCTGTCATCTCCGGCCGGGCATGAAGCTCTGCCACATCGGTCATCCACAGGAGACAGCAGAGGAAGCCGTTTGTGGGGATCAAGACCGGGGAAGATGCAGCGGTAGGCGGTGGGACAGCAGGTGGCTGGGGGCACTGGCGCATGTAGGGGAAATGGGGGGGTGTACTCTGAGTACCTACCCCCCGTAAGGCCGATCCATGCTGCTGCCACACCGATGGTTTATTTCTTCAGATGCAGCCGCAGGCAGGGGGATCGCAGCAGGGGGTAGCCATGGAGGTTTCGGAAAGCTGCTGCAGAGCAAACTGTAGCTTTTTACAGCACAGCAGCTGACTGACTGCACTCCTCCTCAGCTCCGGACACAGGGTGAGAATGCGGGGCCGGTGAGTGAAGCGGGTGGTGGCTGGGCTTGCTGTGGGGGGTTCCCGCTACATCTGGCGGGACAACTGGGGGTCTGAGGTGGTGGCTGCAACTTGTAAAGGGCTCTAGCCGGTGCAAAGTGTATAACGTGCTCTAGCCGGTGCAAAGTGTATAACGTGTAACGTGCTCTAGCCGGTGCAAAGTGTATAATGTGCTGTACCCGGTGCAAAGTGTATAATGTGCTGTACCCGGTGCAAAGTGTATAACGTGCTGTACCCGGTGCAATGTGTATATAACGTGCTCTACCTGTGTGGTATAATGTGAATTGGTACTGTTATGTGGCCATGCTCTTTCCCCATAAAGCCACGCCCCTAAATTTTTGGTGCACACCTTCGCCGTGCACTGTCCTTGATTATAAGTATGGCAGAAGGAGCACCAATTTACTTTCTGCCAAAGGGCACTGAAATGTCTACTTACAGCTCTGGGGCAGAGTGTCCTGTATGCTACACAGCCCAGCAACATTGTCACCCCCTCCTCCCCCTCGCAATACTTTTGTAGTGTCGAAATCAAGTCTGTTTTTTTATTTTAATAATTAATAAGATTAATATGAACCTTCATTCCGATGGGACCCAGAAAAGGACAGATAGGACCCCAATTTTTAAAAGTGAGGGGTCCGTGGGACCCACTTTTTTTTGGCTCAGCACGATCACTGCAGTAGGTTCCGCTAGTCACGTTACACAGCACAGTAGCGTCCGCTAGTCACGTTACACAGCACAGTAGCGTCCGCTAGTCATGTTACACAGCACAGTAGCATACGCTAGTCACGTTATACAGCACAGTAGCATCTGTTACTCATATGTGAGAGAGAGCAGCCTGTATCCAAGGCGGGCGGCAGCGGCGTTGTACAGCGAGTGACGGTGACTCACTGTCAGCAGCGGCGGGGATTTGGCGAAACCTGGAATGGACAAGTTTCCGAAGCACCTGACCACATCAGCTCCTTGCAGCGACCTCTGCCGATGGGGAGCAAAAACAGTGGGTAAGAGGTCACTTATTAATTATTCATTTATTTATCATTTATTTCTGCATTAAAAACATTTGTCCCGTCCTAGGCTGCCAGAGTTATAGAGATAGAGAGCTGCAGCACCAGCAGCTATCTCAGTGCTCCCACTCCCTCTGTCTGGGAGCAGCAGCAGGGTAGGTAGGAGGCTGTCAGCCCTGCACGGTGTCACTCTGCCCAGGGGTAGAGGCAGCAGGGTAGGTAGGAGGCTGTCAGCCCTAAGCAGTGTCACCCTGCCCAGGGGTAGCGGCAGTAGGGTAGGTAGGAGGGCTGACAGCTTTCTGGCAGTGCGGGAGCAGCAGCAGCTTCGAGCGCGGAGCTGGCATGATCTCTCCCTCCCTCCTGGCAGCCCGTCGCGGACACTCCCCTGGACACTTACACAGCTCCCCAGCGGCAGCTGCAGTGAACTGATCCTCTCTGCGGTCCACCGAATCACCCAGCGGTGACCTTCACTGTCCGGCGCACTACACGGACGCCATAGCCCGCGGCGCGTATGTGTTGGGCCGCCGCTGGCTGCAGGGAGTTTCAAGGCAGAGCTACTGTAGGAGGGGGCAGAGCCACTGTGGGGGAGGAGGTGGCACAAAGGAGGTGTCCGGGACCACCGCCAGATGCTGTGGATGACTGAGTAAGCAGAAAGTGCGGCAGCCGGCAGCAGTATATCACTTGACCATCTGCCGCTATTCTGCTGCAATTTATAGGTGCCTCACTCATCTTTGTGGGGGGCGAGCTGCCCCCTTGCCCCCCCAGTTCCGACGCCCCTGTATATGAGAGATATTGAGAGAGAAAGAGAACAATACTGCATATGTCATTTGTTTTCATTCATTTCTAATTGTAAAGTAAATTTTATATTTTATGTTGGAATATAAATGTTTTTGATCATATGGCTACTATGAGAATGTTTTATTTTTTTAAATATATATTTTACTAGCTGGAGTACCCGGCGATGCCCGGGATTTTTAGAATGTGTGTTTACAAAAATAAATGTAAATATTAAACATACAGTATAAATAATAACATTGTATATAGCTGAATACCCGTGCTTTGCTACGGGATGAGGATGGTAAATTAGAGTGATAGTTGTTTGTTAATTTACATTGGCTGGAGATCTAGTATATAGGCATATCTTTCTTCCCTGACGCACTTTGTGTAGTGGCCCGACCCCTTTTCGGTCCCACAAGGGACCATGCTCTTCCCACTATTCAACTCTCAGTCTGTGGCTTCCTGCGGCCTCCATTCCCCTCCTCACATCATGTCAGTGCTCCATGAGATTATCGTTTTTTTTTACAGTTTTGTATATAACGCAGCACATTATGTATCTCCTGATATACTCTGTGCTGCTTGGGGACCTTGCTACTTCCACTATAGAACTCTCAGTGTGTGAGTTTGTGCTACCTGCATTCCCCTCCTCACATCATGCCACTGGCCGTGTCACATGCAGCCCTGTCATCACTGACATATCATGCATGTCCTGATACACTGTAGTCTGTGCTGCTGGACCACCCCTAGGGGTGCTAGTGGTGTGTTACCCTTGCATTGATATAGTGTGTGTTGCAGGGCCACCCCTAGGGGTGTATGGGTGCTAGTGGTGTGTTACCTCCACAGTGTTTGTTCCCAGAGTGTAAGTCATATGTGTAGCAAGAGTGTTGTAAATTGGTCCAGGCATTCAGGAGTTATGCTGTCTCCTGAAAGACTCTGTGCTGCTGTCCCACCCCTAGGGGTGCTAGGGGTGTATAACCCCCACAGAGTTTGGTCCCAGATTGTAAGTCAGATGTGTACCAAGTTTGGTGTAAATTGATCCAGGCCTTCCACAGTTATGCTGTCTGCTGACATACTCTGTGCTGCTGTCCCATCCCTAAGGGTGCTAGGGGTGTCTGACCCCCACAGTGGTTGTTTCCAGAGTGAAAGTCATATGTGTACCAAGTTTGGTGTAAATTGCTGCAGGCATTCCAGACTTATGCTGTCTGCTGAAATACTCAGTGCTGCTGCCTCACCCCTAGGGGTGCTAGGGGTGTCTTCCCCCCCACAGTGTTTGTTTCCTGATTGTAAGGCATATGTGTTACCAATTTTTGAGTACATTGCTCCAGCAATTCCAGAGTTATGCTGTCTCCTGATATACTCTGTGCTGCTGTCTCCCCCCTAGGGGTGCTAAAGATTTCTAATTGTTTTAGTTGCCTTTGCCATGTTTTAATTAGAGATGTGCACCGGAAATTTTTCGGGTTTTGTGTTTTGGTTTTGGGTTCGGTTCCGTGGCCGTGTTTTGGGTTCGAACGCGTTTTGGCAAAACCTCACCGAATTTTTTTTGTCGGATTCGGGTGTGTTTTGGATTCGGGTGTTTTTTTCAAAAAACCCTAAAAAACAGCTTAAATCATAGAATTTGGGGGTCATTTTGATCCCAAAGTATTATTAACCTCAATAACCATAATTTCCACTCATTTTCAGTCTATTCTGAACACCTCACAATATTATTTTTAGTCCTAAAATTTGCACCAAGGTCGCTGGATGACTAAGCTCAGCGACCCAAGTGGCCGACACAAACACCTGGCCCATCTAGGAGTGGCACTGCAGTGTCACGCAGGATGGCCCTTCCAAAAAACACCCCCCAAACAGCACATGACGCAAAGAAAAAAAGAGGCGCAATGAGGTAGCTGTGTGAGTAAGCTAAGCGACCCTAGTGGCCGACACAAACACCTGGCCCATCTAGGAGTGGCACTGCAGTGTCAGGCCGGATGGCCCTTCCAAAAAATACTCCCCAAACAGCACATGACGCAAAGAAGAAAAAAAAGAGGCGCAATGAGGTAGCTGTGTGACTAAGATAAGTGACCCTAGTGGCCGACACAAACACCTGGCCCATCTAGGAGTGGCACTGCAGTGTCACGCAGGATGGCCCTTCCAAAAAATACTCCCCAAACAGCACATGACGCAAAGAAGAAAAAAAAGAGGCGCAATGAGGTAGCTGTGTGACTAAGATAAGCGACCCTAGTGGCCGACACAAACACCTGGCCCATCTAGGAGTGGCACTGCAGTGTCACGCAGGATGGCCCTTCAAAAAACACTCCCCAAACAGCACATGACGCAAAGAAAAATGAAAGAAAAAAGAGGTGCAAGATGGAATTGTCCTTGGGCCCTCCCACCCACCCTTATGTTGTATAAACAGGACATGCACACTTTAACCAACCCATCATTTCAGTGACAGGGTCTGCCACACGACTGTGACTGAAATGACGGGTTGGTTTGGACCCCCACCAAAAAAGAAGCAATTAATCTCTCCTTGCACAAACTGGCTCTACAGAGGCAAGATGTCCACCTCATCATCATCCTCCGATTCATCACCGTGTACATCCCCCTCCTCACAAATTATCAATTCGTCCCCACTGGAATCCACCATCACAGCTCCCTGTGTACTTTGTGGAGGCAATTGCTGCTGGTGAATGTCTCCATGGAGGAATTGATTATAATTCATTTTAATGAACATCATCTTCTCCACATTTTCTGGAAGTAACCTCGTACGCCGATTGCTGACAAGGTGAGCGGCGGCACTAAACACTCTTTCGGAGTACACACTTGTGGGAGGGCAACTTAGGTAGAATAAAGCCAGTTTGTGCAAGGGCCTCCAAATTGCCTCTTTTTCCTGCCTGTATATGTACGGACTGTCTGACGTGCCTACTTGGATGCGGTCACTCATATAATCCTCCACCATTCTTTCAATGGTGAGAGAATCATATGCAGTGACAGTAGACGACATGTCCGTAATCGTTGGCAGGTCCTTCAGTCCGGACCAGATGTCAGCATCAGCAGTCGCTCCAGACTGCCCTGCATCACCGCCAGCGGGTGGGCTCGGAATTCTGAGCCTTTTCCTCGCACCCCCAGTTGCGGGAGAATGTGAAGGAGGAGATGTTGACAGGTCGCGTTCCGCTTGACTTGACAATTTTCTCACCAGCAGTTCTTTGAACCCCTGCAGACTTGTGTCTGCCGGAAAGAGAGATACAACGTAGGTTTTAAATCTAGGATCGAGCACGGTGGCCAAAATGTAGTGCTCTGATTTCAACAGATTGACCACCCGTGAATCCTTGTTAAGCGAATTAAGGGCTCCATCCACAAGTCCCACATGCCTAGCGGAATCGCTCTGTGTTAGCTCCTCCTTCAATGTCTCCAGCTTCTTCTGCAAAAACCTGATGAGGGGAATGACCTGACTCTGGCTGGCAGTGTCTGAACTGACTTCACGTGTGGCAAGTTCAAAAGGTTGCAGAACCTTGCACAACGTTGAAATCATTCTCCACTGCGCTTGAGACAGGTGCATTCCACCTCCTATATCGTGGTCAGTTGTATAGGCTTGAATGGCCTTTTGCTGCTCCTCCAACCTCTGAAGCATATAGAGGGTTGAATTCCACCTCGTTACCACTTCTTGCTTCAGATGATGGCAGGGCAGGTTCAGGCGTTTTTGGTGTTGCTCCAGTCTTCTGTATGTGGTGCCTGTACGCCGAAAGTGTCCCGCAATTCTTCTGGCCACCGACAGCATCTCTTGCACGCCCCTGTCGTTTTTTAAATAATTCTGCACCACCAAATTCAAGGTATGTGCAAAACATGGGACGTGCTGGAATTTGCCCATATTTAATGCACACACAATATTGCTGGCGTTGTCCGATGCCACAAATCCACAGGAGAGTCCAATTGGGGTTAGCCATTTTGCGATGATCTTCCTCAGTTGCCGTAAGAGGTTTTCAGCTGTGTGCGTATTCTGGAAAGCGGTGATACAAAGCGTAGCCTGCCTAGGAAAGAGTTGGCGTTTGCGAGATGCTGCTACTGGTGCCGCCGCTGCTGTTCTTGCGGCGGGAGTCAATACATCTACCCAGTGGGCTGTCACAGTCATATAGTCCTGAGTCTGCCCTGCTCCACTTGTCCACATGTCCGTGGTTAAGTGGACATTGGGTACAACTGCATTTTTTAGTACACTGGTGAGTCTTTTTCTGAGGTCTGTGTACATTTTCGGTATCGCCTGCCTAGAGAAATGGAACCTAGATGGTATTTGGTACCGGGGACACAGTACCTCAAACAAGTCTATAGTTGGCTCTGCAGTAATGATGGATACCGGAACCACGTTTCTCACCGCCCAGGGTGCCAAGGCCTCAGTTATCCGCTTTGCAGCAGGATGACTGCTGTGATATTTCATCTTCCTCGCAAAGGACTGTTAGACAGTCAATTGCTTGGTGGAAGTAGTAAAAGTGGTCTTACGACTTCCCCTCTGTGATGACCATCGACTCCCAGCAACAACAACAGCAGCGCCAGCAGCAGTAGGCGTTACACTCAAGGATGCATTGGAGGAATCCCAGGCAGGAGACGACTCGTCAGAATTGCCAGTGACATGGCCTTCAGGACTATTGGCATTCCTGGGGAAGGAGGAAATTGACACTGAGGGAGTTGGTGGGGTGGTTTGCGTGAGCTTGGTTACAAGAGGAAGGGATTTACTGGTCAGTGGACTGCTTCTGCTGTCGCCCAAAGTTTTTGAACTTGTCACTGACTTATGATGAATGCGCTGCAGGTGACGTATAAGGGAGGATGTTCCGAGGTGGTTAACGTCCTTACCCCTACTTATTACAGCTTGACAAAGGCAACACACGGCTTGACACCTGTTGTCCGCATTTCTGTTGAAATACTTCCACACCGAAGAGCTGATTTTTTTGGTATTTTCACCAGGCATGTCAATGGCCATATTCCTCCCACGGACAACAGGTGTCTCCCCGGGTGCCTGACTTAAACAAACCACCTCACCATCAGAATCCTCCTTGTCAATTTCCTCCCCAGCGCCAGCAACACCCATATCCTCCTCATCCTGGTGTACTTCAACACTGACATCTTCAATCTGACTATCAGGAACTGGACTGCTGGTGCTCCTTCCAGCACTTGCAGGGGGCGTGCAAATGGTGGAAGGCGCATGCTCTTCACGTCCAGTGTTGGGAAGGTCAGGCATCGCAACCGACACAATTGGACTCTCCTTGTGGATTTGTGATTTCGAAGAACGCACAGTTCTTTGCTGTGCTTTTGCCAGCTTAAGTCTTTTCATTTTTCTAGCGAGAGGCTGAGTGCTTCCATCCTCATGTGAAGCTGAACCACTAGCCATGAACATAGGCCAGGGCCTCAGCCGTTCCTTGCCACTCCGTGTGGTAAATGGCATATTGGCAAGTTTACGCTTCTCCTCCGACGATTTTATTTTAGATTTTTGAGTCCTTTTTTTACTGATATTTTGTGTTTTGGATTTTACATGCTCTGTACTATGACATTGGGCATCGGCCTTGGCAGACGACGTTGATGGAATTTCATCGTCTCGGCCATGACTAGTGGCAGCAGCTTCAGCACGAGGTGGAAGTGGATCTTGATCTTTCCCTATTTTTGGAACCTCAACATTTTTGTTCTCCATATTTTAATAGGCACAACTAAAAGGCACCTCAGGTAAACAATGGAGATGGATGCATACTAGTATACTTATGGATGACGAGTGACTGACGACACAGAGGTAGCTACAGCCGTGGACTACCGTACTGCGTCTGCTAGTATAGAGATGATAATGATATAAAAAATATATATATATCACTACTGCAGGTATATATAATATAATGACGGACCTGCTGGACACTGTCAGCAGACTCCTACTACTAGTATGAAGAAGATAGAAAAAAAAACCCCACCACAGGTAGGTATACAATTATGGACGAGCACTGACGACACAGAGGTAGCTACAGCCGTGGACTACCGTACTGCGTCTGCTAGTATAGAGATGATAATGATATAAAAAATAAATATATATCACTACTGCAGGTATATATAATATAATGACGGACCTGCTGGACACTGTCAGCAGACTCCTACTACTAGTATGAAGAAGATAGAAAAAAAAAACCACCACAGGTAGGTATACAATTATGGACGAGCACTGACGACACAGAGGTAGCGCCGTGGACTACCATACTGCGTCTGCTAGTATAGAGATGATAATGATATAAAAAATATATATATATCACTACTGCAGGTATATATAATATAATGACGGACCTGCTGGACACTGTCAGTAGACTCCTAAACTACTAGTATGAAGAAGATAGAAAAAAAAAACCCACCACAGGTAGGTATACAATTATGGACGAGCACTGACCACACAGAGGTAGCCACAGCCGTGGACTACCGTACTGCGTCTGCTAATATAGAGATGATAATGATATAAAAAATATATATATATCACTACTGCAGGTATATATAATATAATGACGGACTTGCTGGACACTGTCAGCAGACTCCTAAACTACTAGTATGAAGAAGATAGAAAAAAAAACCCCACCACAGGTAGGTATACAATTATGGACGAGCACTGACGACACAGAGGTAGCTACAGCCGTGGACTACCGTACTGCGTCTGCTAGTATAGAGATGATAATGATATAAAAAAAATATATATATATCACTACTGCAGGTATATATAATATAATGACGGACCTGCTGGACACTGTCAGCAGACTCCTAAACTACTAGTATGAAGAAGATAGAAAAAAACCCCCCACCACAGGTAGGTATACAATTATGGACGAACACTGACGACACAGAGGTAGCCACAGCCGTGGACTACCGTACTGCGTCTGCTAATATAGAGATGATAAAGATGATAGAGATGAACAAAAAAAATATAACACTACTGCAGGTAAATATTTATATAATATAATGAATGACGGACCTGCTGAACACTGTTAGCAGAATGCGTTTTATAGAATAAAAAAAAAAAACACCACAGGAGTGTTTAACTTTTTCAGGCAGAAAATATACTGGTGGTCACTGGTCAGTCACACTGGCAGCAAAAGTGTGCACTGTACTCCTGCTATAACTGCACCCCAGTCTCCCCCACAATTCAGCTGTGTGAGCAGTGAGCACTCAGCACAGTCAGATATACATAGATGATATTATCATGCAGCACACTGAGGCTGAGCACAGATATGGTATGTGACTGTGTATCGTTTTTTTTCAGGCAGAGAACGGATTATATTAATTAATAAATAAAACTGGTGGTGGTCACTAGTAACTATCAGCAAAACTCTGCACTCTGAGTACTCCTAATGCTCCCCAAAATTACTAAGTTAGTAGTAAATCAACTCAAGTGTCTCTATCTATTCTAACGGAGAGCACGCCAGCCACGTCCTCTCCCTATCAATCTCAATGCACGTGTGAAAATGGCGGCGACGCGCGGCTCCTTATATAGAATCCGAGTCTCGCGATAGAATCCGAGCCTCGCGAGAATCCGACAGCAGGATGATGACGTTCGGGCGCGCTCGGGTTAACCGAGCAAGGCGGGAAGATCCGAGTCTGCCTCGGACCCGTGTAAAAAGGCTGAAGTTCGGGGGGGTTCGGATTCCGAGGAACCGAACCCGCTCATCACTAGTTTTAATATGCTCATATGTAAAGTTTCACGATCTTCGCTTGGAAACTGTGGATTTGTATAGAAAGACAGTAGGACAAATATTCGCTTTTATATAGTAGATGAATAAAAACAAGTTTTTTTTTGTCCAATTTTGAAGACGTTGGTTATTGATAGATAAGCAGTGGGTTACATATGTCAATATTTGATGGATAACAGGGTATAAATATTTGTGTATAACACAGTTTGGCATAATAAACATTGGCATACGTTATTGCACCATTATGAGTATAATCCAGATTTAAAATGAATTTACTATAACATACTGTAGGCCATTACATTAATTAGGGATTGATAAATAAATAAATATTGATTATGGATTGATAAAAAAATCTTAACATGTTATCAGTGCAGTGGTATAGTTAATAATAAATATATATATATATATATATATACACACACACTATACAGGATAGATAGATAGATAGATAGATAGATAGATAGATAGATAGATAGATAGATACATTATGTCTATCTATCTATCTATCTATCTATCTATCATTAATCACTATTATATTATTAGGATTAGTCAATAGTTAGTTATAAATAGAGTATTGATATGGGTATCACTGATATATTTATACTATTTATGAGACTATATAAAAATGTTGATTGCTGGAGGAGAACAAAATATCAGATTGAGAAGAATGGACTTTGTTTATAAATTGTTTAATCATAGGGCACTAAATTGATTAACTAAATTTGCAATAGCTTTATTGTATACAGATTGGTTCATTAACCACAGATACCAAGCTTCATTCTTGATATCGGCAGGACTAATTACAGCACAATTGCAGTTCAAGCCTCACTTTGCTATTGAACACGATAGGGTATATGCATGCAGGTGTGAGTTCAATGAACTGGCATGATCAAGGTGATTAAGGCTGTAGAATTTATTTGGCAGAAAAGTAAAACTAACCCTGGTTTGGCCATTTATATTGTTGCCGCTTTGGTGTCAATCTACTATCTTAATCACAGAGAGCATCTTGTTTCATGGAACTTGCAGCCTATTACATATACCCCCAAGCCTCCATCTCAACATTGACAGAACCTATAACAAGATTTTTGCAATCAATCACTGTAATCACAAAATTAGTATTTATTACGATTAGATAACTGACCCCCCCCCCCCCCCCCCCCAAACTTCACATCCGGAGCCAGGATCAGAGCCTGGCTCTGGAATTCCCGCCAGACTTGGAAACCAGAACTAGGCAAAATGTCATCATCCTGCTGTCAGATTCTCGCGGGTTTTGGATTCCATATAAGGAGACACGCGTTGCCACCATTTTCACTCCAGTCCTGTAGCGTGTAGCGAGAGGACGTGTCTCTCTCCTCAGTGTCAGTCTCTGTGGGAAAGTGGTGTGGTGACCTGCTCTGTCTTATGTGTCATTCCAGTGCTGTCTTGTGCTGCATCAGTCCAGTGGTGCTGTCTTGTGCTGCATCAGTCAAATCACAGTGGTGGTGTCCTCTGCTGCTAATATATCCAGTGCTGCTGTATAAGTCCAGTCCAGTGATGCTGTGTTGTGCTGCATCAGTCCAGTGGTGGTGTCTTGTGCTGCATCAGTCCAGTCACAGTGGTGGTGTCCTCTGCTGCCATATGTCCAGTGCTGCTGTATAATTCCAGTCCATTGCAGTGGCGCTGTGTTGTCCTGCATCAGTCCAGTGGTGGTGTCTCTGTGCTGCCGGATAAGTCCAATGATGCTGCCGGATAAGTCCAATGATGCTGCCGGATAAGTCCAGTGGTATTACTGCCGTATAAGTCCAGTGGTATTACTGCCGTAAAAGTCCAGTGATACTGTCGTATAAGTCCAGTGATACTGCCGTATAAGTCCAGTGATACTGCTGTATAAGTCCAGTGATACTGCCGTATTATGCCAGTGGTACTGCCACATAAGTCCAGTGGTACTGCCACATAAGTCCAGTGATACTGCCACATAAGTCCATTGATACTGCCGTATATGTCCAGTGGTACTGCCGTATAAATCCAGTGGTACTTCCACATAAGTCCAGTCCAGTGGTATTGCCGTATAAGTCCAGTGGTATTACTGCCATATAAGTCCAGTGATTCTGCCGTATAAGTCCAGTGGTACTGCCGTATAAGTCCAGTGGTGGTACAGCAGTATAAGTCTAGTGGTACTGCCCTATAAGTCCAGTGGTACTGCCCTATAAGTCTGGTGGTACTGTCATATAAGTCCAGTGGTACTGCCATATAAGTTCAGTGATACTGCTGTATAAGGGGGTCATTCGGACCCGAGCGCACACGCTGCCTTTTTCTGCAGCCGTGCAATCGGGTCTGAACAGCGCATGCGTGTGGGCTACAATGCGCAGGTGCGATGGCTGTCGCCGGGCAGCGATGGACTTTACAAAAAAAAGCAAGAAGATTGACAGGAGCAGGACGTCAAAGGGTGTCATCTCACCATTTTCATTGAGTGTCCAGGAAAAGGCAGGCGTGCCCGGATGTTTCCAGGGAGGGTTCCTGACGTCAGCTCCATCCAGGTTCATCGCAGTGGCTGAGTAAGCCCTGAGCTGTGCAGAGACAAGCGTTCGTACCACTGCACAGTGATTACCCCGTCCCCTGTAGGCCGCAACTACCTGATTGCTGCAGTGCAAATAATAGCCTGCTAGCGATCAGGTCTGAATCACCGCCTAAGTCCAGTGGTATTACTGCCATATAAGTCCAGTGATACTGTCATATATGTCCAGTGGTACTGCCGTATAAGTCTAGTGGTACTTCCATCTAGTTTTTAAGTGCCATCCTATCTGCCACTGCAGTGCCACTCCTAGATGGGCCAGGTGTTTGTGTCGGCCACTTGGGTCGCTTAGCTTAGTCACACAGCTACCTCATTGCACCTCTTTTTTTCTTTGCATCATGTGCTGTTTGGGGCCTAGTTTTTAAATCTGCCATCCTGTCTGCCACTGCAGTGCCACTCCTAGATGGGCCACACGTTTGTGCCGCCCACTTGTGTCGCTTAGCAAAGTCATCCAGCTACCTCGGTGCAACCTTTTGGCCTAAAAACAATATTGAGAGGTGTGAGGTGTTCAGAATAGACTGGAAATGAGTGGAAATTATGGTTATTGAGGTTAATAATACAGTAGGATCAAAATTACCCCCAAATTCTGTGATTTTAGCTGTTTTTGTGTTTTTTTCAAAAATCATCCAGATCCAAAACCAAAACCAAACCCCGAAAGGGTGGTTTTGGCAAAACCAATCCAGATCCAAAACACAAGCGAGGATCCAGATCCAAAACCAAAACCCAAAATGCGAAAAGTGCCCGCTGCTCATCTCTAATTACCATCAATTATGCAAAATGTTTGTCACATTAGTCCCTGGAGCAAACCATGGGGGAAACCTGAACAATCACTGTCAGAGCTTTAGAACTTTACACATGTAGAGCCTTAGTTGTACTAACACTGTACTACTGTTTTACAAATATGGAATTGATGAAAGCACAGTATAAGGTTATGAAAATTGACAATACATTTGGTTCAGTAGAACAGAAATGTGTTTTAATGCTGTAACAAGCAGTACTTACAGTGTTGTTACATTCCTGTGTGGTTTCCATTGACACCTACAGGGAAACCACACAGGATTAATAAGTAGTTGCAAGCATCTAGTTATTTAATCTTGACCTCCTGTCCTGATGTCACAAACTGGACTGGTAAAGTCTGTTTCTGCACTTCATGGCATTGCTTTCCACACCTAAACTGTCAGGATACTGTGTGTTCCAAACTTCAATATTCATAAAGACTGTTTGCTTTGTGAAGCTGGAAGATGGATGTCGCCATCTTGCCTGAAATTAGCTGACTCCTGCTCAACCAGCCCACTAACATAGCAAGTTGAAGCTGTTTTGTAGGGAGGAATGGGGTAAAATTCCTCCAACCCAATGTTCAGGACTAATCAACAATTGCCGGAAACATTTACACGCAGTTACTGGCTGCACAAGGGCATCATACCAGATACTGAAAGCAAAGGTTCACATAATTTTGCCACTCACAGATATGTGATATTGGATCATTTTCCTCAATAAAAAATGAGCATGTTTAAATTTTTTGTCTCATTTGTTTGATTTGATTCTCTTTATATACATTTAGGACTTGTGTGAAAATATGAGATAGTTTTAGGCCAAATATCAGCAGAAATATAGAAAATTCTGAAGGGTTTACAAACTTTCAAGCACCACTGTACATGGGAACATATGATGCAAACATATTATGCAATTTTATGCAATTAACATTACAGATTCCTTTCCTAGTGTACATTCATGTGTATGAATGTGTAAGACCTGAGACATCTGCTTTGAGCATCTGTTGACACTGTAGTACCGACTGATGCCTCTTTATATGTCACCATCAGTAGCACAATTGAAACTTGCACCAGCCCTATAGCAGGTTCAGATTTTCCATCTGAGTTTTGCCTCCTATGTGAACAATTGAGAGTCTATAAATGCACACATTTCAGCAACATGCCTGTAATACTCCCATAACATGCCCATGCAGATGGATCCACGCTCATCTGAGGCGGCTCCATCGCAGGCGTGCACTCCCGGCATGACTAGGTGATCTGTCCACCTAGTCACGCTGGGAGTGCACAGAGACCCTCCCATTGTGAGCATGTCTGTCCGGGCATGCGGATGGAGATTGTCTCCATTAAAGTGAATGAGTTGTGTATCCATCACGAGCGCGCGTCCGGCCGGAGATGCTCTCGGTGATAGGAGCGCCCGGGCGGGTGCGCCTAATCACAGATGGAGCCATGAATAGCGTGGCTCGATCTGTATGATGGACCATCTCAGTGTGTCAGTTTAGTCACTGCCCAGGAATGTCCAGCACTTTTCCTAAATTTTTCTGATAAAGTGCATCTCAATAAAAACAATACCTCTGTAACACTTTCACTGGTAGATTTTTTTATATTGATTTTTGCACATACAGTATACAGCAGAACAAAATTGCCTACACTCTGTGAACTTTGCCATTGCGCGTGATTTTGATTCAGGCCCTTAGGGTGTGGGTTTTCCCTTATTTGCCAGCCTCTTTTTTGCTTGGTATGTTCTGTCCAAAATTCTCCTAACTTTGTAAAGAAAATTGGTCAGTTGAGATTCTGAAACCATTGGAGTGGTCTTTACGGTTTCTCCTGATTTAATTTCTAATGCAATGAGTCAGAAACAGGAAAAAAAAAAGATCAAATACATTGAGCCTCTAGGGAAGTGTTAATGGGATTGGTCATTATTTCACAGATTTGAGGATATTATTGATTTACATGAATCGTGTATGAATTGACTTGTTATAAATGTACATTAATCTGCCAATGCTGTTATGGATACCCATGAATCTGATGATGTTGTCACTGATATGTCTGAATCTTCTGATATTGTCAATGATATGCCTAAATCTGCTCACTTTGATTTGAATAGTGAGGGGAGATAGAATAGGCATTACAGTAAACTGATGTTAAATTAAATTTGCATAGTGCTAATGTGAAACAGGATGCAGTCAGGTGGGTCCATGCCACCAATCAAGTGGGAATAGAACGTGTAGCAAGCTGCGCCACCACCGGTATTTTGGCAGATGGCATGCCACTGTCGGGATACTGACAGCCGGCATCCTGTCTTTCGGGATATCATATGTATTCCATGTGAAACTTACTGTTAACAAAGATAATGTGTGGTTAAGGAGTTAAAATGCAGAAATATTGTCTATTCCCATTGTTCCATTCTCTGATCTCAGTGCTGCTCATTGAGAAATCCAGAACTCTGTAGAGATTTTGAAAATGTAGCTGTTGTTTATGGTCAATCATTGGATAGTACAATAAAATTTTTATATGAGCAAATGTTTTCTATTACAGAATGATATTTTGTATAGGACAGATCAACGTTGGCTACTGGGTGACATTTTTAAAAAATTGGTGGTGCACACTTGACAAGGCAATATGATAGAGAGAATTACAGCCAGGTTTTTTGGGTAGGAATTTATCTTTAAATATTATTCAGCATATCCAGATTGTCAGTCTCATTGTGAAAGGCAACCTAGTCCAGCCCTATTAGTTCTTTTTCCAATTAGAAACCTGCCTTTTGAAAATATTGGGGTTGATTTTGTGGGTCCCATTGAACCATCTCCAGTGGTTGTTGGTTTATTTTAGTAATAGCTGATTATGCCATTTGTTATCTAGAGGTATTTCTCTGAAGTACTGCTTCAGATAAAAAGGTACAGGTGGTCCTAATTCACCTAGCCATATGCAGTGAGACACTTGGCACAACTTAGATACTCTGCAATGGGTAGTGATTCATATTTCTTCCTGAATTTTTCCTATTAGTCACACTGTAGTCACATATAATAGTTTTGTTGCAAAATAATTAGTATAAAATCACAGAATAAACATAATGATGTAATACAGTATGTTGCAAAAGGCATGGCTCAAGTTACTCCCATCAGGACTCTGTCTTTTGCCTTTTTATCCAGATTAGCAACCAAGTTGCATGTAGAAGTATATGAAATCCCAGCATCAGTGTTCAGAGAACCCTTACATTGTACTTAAGTCCCAAAAATGATGTGAAGTTGCAGCTAAGTTGCAAGGATTGTAGTGTGCCAAATGAAACTATTTGGAATGATTTGATAAAAGGTGTATGTGGATAAATCTGTATCCATGGAGTTAATAGAGTTATTTTCTAGAGTTGGTATTCCGAAGGTAATCCTTATGAATTAATGAACCAATTGTATGCCTCACTTAATAAAAGTGTCTTAAAACTTCTAAAGATGAATTAGTGGAGAGTTTTAGTCACACTATAAAATCAATGTTGAGACAATATACTGTATGGAGACAGAGGTACATTAGAATTAACTTATTTTCTACTTGCTGTTAAATGTTTGAAAGGTTCCTCACACTTCTACAAGGTTTTCACCATTTGAGCTTCTTTATGGTTGAAAACTTTGGGATGTCCTTGATCTCTTGCAAGAATCTTGGAAGGAAGAGCTGGTAGAAGCTGATGGAAGGACAGTATGATCTTCAGTATGTTGTGATATTGCAAAATCATTTACATTTGGTAGGCTAAATAGCCATAGAGAATTTATTAAACTCCCAAAACTAGAATGGTTATCTTATTTAAATACAAGGGGGCTCATGTTTTTGCACCAGTAGAAATGTTATATTACTCTAGGTAGCTAAGAACTTGCAAACTTGTATCTTTGTAGTAAAATATAAAGTAGAATAGAAAATGCTGTAGTTTCACAACTAGATGCTGGAAGGGGAGAACAGATTTATTATATAAATTGACTGAAGGAAAGGACAGAGGAGGAGATGCTGTTTTTTTAATCCTGTTGAGGGTAGAAGTATTTCATAAGTATATACTTGGATATTAGTTATTAAAGAAAAAGCAAGAAATGTTAAAAATAGGGTTTATAAAACAGTCCAATAGTAAGGGGTAACCTAGCACAAGAAGTAATTCCCAATGCCAATAACTACAAGATTGTCAGAATAAAAAATAATTAATATATATTGATTTACAGAAACTACAGATGGAGCCTTGATCATCTATGCTGTCAATTGCGTTATTCCCGATCACGGAGTCGCAGCATTCATGGGCACAAGGCGGCGTGCCTAGTCTTAGGGAGGCTCACAGAGCTTATCATGGCATTTGTTTTTACTGGTGAGTGTAATAACTGTGATCATCCATCAGATGTCGCTTTTTAAAATCACCATTGCGCGTGCGTGTGGTCTCCATTGAAATACAGTGCACTATAGCTCAAGAACTACTTTACTGTACACTGTATGGGCAATGCTGTATGTGCGTATCATAACACTATTTAAAATACACTGCAGCAATGAGATACCGTAGACAAATCAATAAATAAAAATAGTATATACAGATGCAAACGAATGTGTTAAAGCAATGGTCCATTGATGTTAGGTTTATGTCAGTATTAAATTAAATTAAAGTGGGCTTAAAGCTTAATGTCTCCGGTTCTGGGGGTCCATTCGGCTTAGAACTGGGTGTTATGGAAGGGGAGATGATTATCTACCAGAGGATACCAGCCACAATTTCTGTGACCCCTACAAGGTTAACAGCAAGCGTTGGAACCCATGGTGGGTCTAAATTAAAGGGCCCATTATAGTCTAATGGAAAAATGGGTCCAATTTGCATCCCTATATCTCCGGTTTTGGGTGTCCCAGAGACTCAACCCCAGTACCATATGAAAGAGGAGAATCTTGGCTTTCCTGACAGATTGGCCACTATTGTATGTGTCACTGCAAAGGGAAACAGCAAGCAACCATGTGTCAGGTCCCCTCCAATTGTCCGCCCAGCTTGCACGGGGTTTAGCGTTTCTGGCTAGATAGAAAATACTGTACAGAGACGCTAAGCATGGTGTTTTGGCATCTAGAAATTTAGGGAAGAGCTTTTATCTCGTCACATTATACTTATAACACTTGCCACTGTAACCTTTAGAGCAGAGTACGTTACAAGCTGTTCATGCTACTGTACTTGGTACTCAAACAGAAAATACTGTACAGAGATGCTAAGCACAGTGTTTTGGCATCCAGAAACTTAGGGAGGAGCTTTTATCAGGAAAAATTGAGGAATTAGAAATGGTAGCAATGAATGAACAATATGACATTATAGGTATTACTGAAACATGGTGGGTGTGCTTCTCATGACTGGGCAGTAACCTTAAAGGGCTATACTCTCTTCAGGAGAGACAAGGCAAATAAAAGGGGAGGAGGAGTATGTCTATATGTTAAGCCAATCTTAAAACCTTTTTTCAAGGAAATTATTGATGACGGTACAGGGAACAACATGGAGTCTTTATGGGTGGATTTAGCTGGTGGATGCAAATGCTCAAATAAGCTAATAATAGGGACATTCTACAGTATAAACCACCAGATATCAGTGTGACTGAGGAAGCACAGCTCTTACAGCAAATTTAAAAAGATGCAGGAATGTGGGAAGTGTTAATTTTGGGGGATTTTAATTAGCCAGACATAAACTGGTATAATGCGTCATGTAACACAGCAAGAGGTAACCGGTTTTTAAATGTAATAAAAGATCACTACTTGTACCAAGTAATAGAGGGACCAACTAGAAACAGGAATATACTAGACCTAGTAATAACAAATAATGTGGATGTAATATCAAATATTAAGGTAAGAGAGACTTTGGATATCAGTGTTCATAATTTGGTCTTATTCAAAATAAGTTACCAAAAACAGCAATGTAAGAGCTCAACTAAGACCTTTAATTTTAGTAAGGCAAACTTTACTAGGCTTAAGCATGCTTTAAAGGTAATAGATTGGGATATATTGTTTAAGGGTATGAACACTGTTGTAATGTGGGATGTGTTTAAAATGTTGCTAGTCAAATACATGCATGAGTTCATTCCTATGGGCAACAAAGGCAAAAGTACTAAGTATAAGCCAATGTGGCTAAACAAGAAGGTAAGGGTTGAAATGGAAAAAAAGAGGCAGAATTTTAAAGCATACAAGTCAGATGGGAATAATGGATCTTTCTTCTGCTATATGGAATGTAATAACAAGTGTAAAAAGGAAATCAGAATGGCTAAAATAGAAAATGAAAAACAAATTTAAAGGATAGTAAAACGAACCCAAAAAGTTAATTAAGTACAGATGGAGCCATGCTAATTGTGGCTCCGTCTGTGACTGGGTGCGCCCAGCAAGGTGGACCGCTGGGAGCAAACGGGGCACGTGTGTATCTTAGATGCATGCGTGCCCCATTCACTTTGAATAGGAGCATCTGTGTACGCTCACCAGCAGGCCACCTGAGATGTAGCCACGCTCAATGAACATGGCTCCATCTGTATATCAATGGTAAAAGGTTAAAAAAGTCAATATAGGACCCTTAAAAAGTGAATTGGACATTTTGATTATTGATGACAAGGAAAAAGCAGAGAAATTAAACAAATTTTTTATGTCAGTTTGTACTAGAGAGGAACACATGGTGAGAAGTTTATATAATAATTTAAATGACAATGCTCCATTACCTAGTACTCGTTTGAGTGAGGAAGAAGTCTGTGAGCCAAGGGTTCTAATGGAGCTAAGCTCAGAAATAGCAAGGCCTTTTACTTAATCTTCAATGATTCAATTACATCTGGATTGGTTCCGAGGGACTGGCGAATAGCAGATGTGGTGCCATTATTTAAAAAAGAAGCAAAACCCATCCTTGAAACTATAGACCAGTAAGTCTAACATTTATATTAGGGAAAACATTAGAAAGCATACTACTGGATAGCATTCAGGAGTATTTACGGTACTGCAAGCTTATTAGTAGGAACCAGCATGGATTTGAGAGGGATAGGTCATGTCAGACAAACTTAATTAGCTTCTATCAGGAAGTGAGTGTGAACTTAGATGTGTGAAATGCGGTGATGTGGTCTTTTTAAATTTTGCAAAAGCCTTTGACACAGTACCACACATGAGGTTGATACACAAACTAGAAGAGGTTGAACATGGAAGTGAAATTTGTACGTGGGTCAAAAATTGGTTGGATAATAGGGAACAGAGAGTTGTGTCAAATCTAATTTACTCAAACTGGGCTAAAGTATAAAGTGGGGTACAGTACCTCAAGGGTCTGTAGTAGGACCATTACTGTTTAACATATTTATATATTACCTCAGAGATGGCCTTGAGAGCAATGTTTCCATTTTCACAGATGACAATAAATTGTGTAAAATAATGAAATCAGAACAAGATATTGATTGTCTACAGAATGACCTAACCAAACTGGAAATTTGGGAAGTTAAGTGGAGTATGAGGTTTAATATAGGGAAATATAAATCATGCATTTTGGGACTAAGAACAAAAATGCAATTTATAAATTAAATGGGTAAATGTTAGGCAAATCTGTAATAGAGAAAGATTTGGGTGTGCTTATTGACAATAGACTTAGTAGCAGAGCCCAGTGTGAGTGTGAAGTAGCAAAGGCAAATAAGGTATTAGCACGCATAAAACGGGGGATGAAGACAAGGGAAGAAAGTATAATCCTGCCACTATATAAATCATTGGTATGGCCACATTTGGAACACTGTGTACAGTTCTGGGAACCACACTATAAAAAAGACATACTGGAACTTGAAAAAGTTCAGAGAAGAGCTACAAAATTAATTAAGGGCTTAGAGTCATTAGATTATAATGAAATGTTTACCAGATTAGATATGTTTACATTCCAAAAGAGGCGACTAAGAGGAGACATAATTCATATTTACATATACATTAAGGGGCAATATAGGGAATTATCTGGTGAATTGTTTTTCAAGAGATGTGTACACAGAATGCATGGCCACCCCCTAAGTTTAGAAAGTTCATACCCAGTGAAGAAAGGGTTTCTTCACAGTGAGGGCGGTAAAGATATGGAATTCACTGCCAGAGAAGGTTGTACTAGCTGACTCAATTAATAAGTTTAAGAAATGGTAAGACAATTTTTTAGCAGAAGAAGAAATTCAAGGATACAACCTTTAATAATGAGATTAAACAGGTTGAACTTGAGGTTGAATAAAGACAAGTTGTCAATCAACAACTATGTAGATGTTAGTATTTGTTTTAGTTTCCTGATGATGGTCACAATGAGCTGTATATATTTTTCATTCAAGTGAACTTATAAACATTTACCTGCCCTTATCTAATATTGTCTGTTTATTTATATTGTTTGTTTATCATACTGTAATGTTTATCTAATTGTTTTATCTAGAGATGAGCGGGTTCGGTTTTACTCGGATTTACCCGACTCTCCTTATTGGCTCATGGACGTCACGTGTTTTGGTTAGCCAATAAGAGAAATCCAGAAAAAAAGAACTTGCGATAATTCTGGCGTTAAGAACCGAGTAAATCTGAACCCGCTCATCTGTAGTTTTATCTGATTGTTAGAATTTTTAGCTTCAAACATGTTGCATACTACACATTGCCATATGTGAGGAGTTATATTAATTAAAGATTATTAATTTAAATATATGGTACACTGAGCGCCCTTTTTCTCTATTTTTTGGGGTAGAAAAATGTTATACATTTTTCAGATGTAAACAAGAAGTATAAGCAGGACAATATAGTGAGTCAAAAACATTAAAGACAATGGAGCCAACATTACGGTGTCCGGACAGAAACTTGAGAACACAATCAAAATTAGTCAGCATTACATCACATATTGTCTAATGAAAAAGCAATTAGAAGTGACAATTAAAAGAAGAAAAACCGATAGGAAAAAGCAATTAGAAGTTTCAATTGAAAGATGAAAAACCAATAGGAAGAGGGGAGAAAACTAGGGAAGGGAAACACAGCGAGATCTGGTGGTAGGAGAGCGTTTAGTATGGCTGATAAAGGGAGAGAGTATCATAAAATGGAGAAGCAGAGAGGTATTAATTAGTAAATCTATAGGAATATCATTTGATTACCAAAAACAGCAATATTACATCACGTGGTGCGTATAAGAAACCATCTGTTGTTAATAAATGGTTACAAGATATCTGAGGCAGTGTTAGGAGAAAGTATATTTATATAGCATTCCCATTTTGCAAAAAACTTCGACACTCCAAGTTCAACATCAGACTGCATTAAAGACCGCCTATCAAAATACATCAGTTGGAGTAATTTTTGCTTAACCTCATTCAGAGATGGTGAAGTAAGGGATGTCCAGTGAAGTAAAATTACTTTTTTGTGAAAGTAATAATCAAAACCAGTAAGGGGAGAGAAAGTCTTTGCAAGTTAACCGTACTCCAATTACCAAAGTCTAGGAAAATACTAGAGATGAGCGGGTTCGGTTCCTCGGAATCCGAAACCCCCCGAACTTCACCCATTTTACACGGTTCCGAGGCAGACTCGAATCTTCCTGCCTTGCTCGGTTAACCCTAGCGCGCCCGAACATCATCATCCCGCTGTCGTTTTCTCGCGAGATTCGTATTCTATATAAGGAGCTGCGCGTCGCCGCCATTTTCACTCGTGCATTGGAGATGATAGGGAGAGGACGTGCAGCATTCTCTCAGTTGTGTTCAGTGTGCTGCAAATATCTGTGCTCAGTGTGCTGCAAATATCTGTGCTCAGTGTGCTTGCAAATATCTGTGCTCAGTGTGCTAAAAATATCTATGTTCTCTGCCTGAAAAACGCTACATATCTGTGCTCAGTGTGCTTTATTGTGGGGACTGGGGACTGCCAGTATTATATAGTAGGAGGACAGTGCAGAGTTTTGCTGACCAGTGACCACCAGTATTATACGTTCTCTGCCTGAAAAACGCTCCATATCTGTACCGCATTGTAGTATATAGTAGGAGGACAGTGCAGAATTTTGCTGACCAGTGACCACCAGTATTAAATCAGTACGGTACAGTAGTCCACTGCTCTACCTACCTCTGTGTCGTCAAGTATACTATCCATCCATACCTGTGGTGCATTTTAGTTGTTGTGCGCAGTATATATAGTAGGAGGACAGTGCATCATTTTGCTGACCACCAGTATATAATATATAGCAGTACGGTACAGTAGTCCCCTGCTCTACCTACCTCTGTGTCATCAAGTATACTATCCACCCATACATGTGGTGCATTATAGATGTTGTGCGCAGTATATATAGTAGGAGTACAGTGCATAATTTTGCTGACCACCAGTATATAATATATAGCAGTACGGTACAGTAGGCCACTGCTCTACCTACCTCTGTGTCGTCAAGTATACTATCCATCCATACCTGTGGTGCATTTTAGTTGTTGTGCGCAGTAGTAGGAGGAAAGTGCATAATTTTGCTGACCACCGGTATATAATATATAGCAGTACGGTACAGTAGGTCACTGCTCTACCTACCTCTATGTCGTCAAGTATACTATCCATCCATACCTGTGGTACATTTTAGTTGTTGTGCACAGTATATATAGTAGGAGTACAGTGCATAATTTTGCTGACCACCAGTATATAATATATACTGTAGCAGTACGGTACAGTAGGCCACTGCTCTACCTACCTCTATGTCATCAAGTATACTATCCATCCATACCTGTGGTGCATTTTAGTTGTGCACAGTAGTAGGAGGACAGTGCATAATTTTGCTGACCACCAGTATATAATATATAGCAGAACGGTACAGTAGGCCACTGCTCTACCTACCTCTGTGTCGTCAAGTATACTATCCATTCATACCTGTGGTGCATTTGAGTTGTTGTGCGCAGTATATATAGCAGGAGGACAGTGCATCATTTTGCTGACCACCAGTATATAATATATAGCAGTACGGTACAGTAGTCCACTGCTCTACCTATCTCTGTGTCGTCAAGTATACTATACTATCCATCCATACCTGTGGTGCATTTTAGTTGTGCGCAGTATATATAAAAGGAGTACAGTGCATAATTTTGCTGACCCCCAGTATATAATATATAGCAGTACGGTACAGTAGGCCACTGCTCTACCTACCTCTGTGTCGTCAAGTATACTATCCATCCATACCTGTGGTGCATTTTTGTTGTTTTGCGCAGTAGTAGGAGGACAGTGCATAATTTTGCTGACCACCAGTATATAATATATATCAGTACGGTACAGTAGGTCACTGCTCTACCTACCTCTGTTTCGTCAAGTATACTATCCATCCATACCTATAGTGCATTTTAGTTGTGCGCAGTATATATAGTAGGAGTACAGTGCATAATTTTGCTGACCACCAGTATATAATATATAGCAGTATGGAACAGTAGGCCATTGCTATTGATAAATTACTGGCATATAATTCCACACATTAAAAAATGGAGAACAAAAATGTGGAGGGTAAAATAGGGAAAGATCAAGATCCACTTCCACCTCGTGCTGAAGCTGCTGCCACTAGTCATGGCCGAGATGATGAAATGCCATCAACGTCGTCTGCCAAGGCCGATGCCCAATGTCATAGTAGAGAGCATGTAAAATCCAAAAAAACAAAAGTTCAGTAAAATGACCCAAAAATCAAAATTAAAAGCATCTGATGAGAAGCGTAAACTTGCCAATATGCCATTTACGACACGGAGTGGCAAGGAACGGCTGAGGCCCTGTCCTATGTTCATGGCTAGTGGTTCAGTTTCACATGAGGATGGAAGCACTCATCCTCTCGCTAGAAAAATGAAAAGACTTTAGCTGGCAAAAGCACAGCAAAGAACTGTGCGTTCTTCTAAATCACAAATCCCCAAGGAGAGTCCAATTGTGTCGGTTGCGATGCCTAACCTTCCCAACACTGGACGGGAAGAGGTGGCACCTTCCACCATTTGCACGCCCCCTGCAAGTGCTGGAAGGAGCACCCGCAGCCCAGTTCCTGATAGTCAAATTGAAGATGTCACTGTTGAAGTACACCAGGATGAGTATATGGGTGTTGCTGGCGCTGAGGAGGAAATTGACAAGGAGGATTCTGATAGTGAGGTGGTTTGTTTAAGTCAGGCATCCGGGGAGACACCTGTTGTCCATGGGACGAATATGGCCATTGACATGCCTGGTCAAAATACAAAAAAATCACCTCTTCGGTGTGGAATTATTTTAACAGAAATGCGGACAACAGGTGTTAAGCCGTGTGTTGCCTTTGTCAAGCTGTAATAAGTAGGGGTAAGGACGTTAACCACCTAGGAACATCCTCCCTTATACGTCACCTGGAGCGCATTCATCAGAAGTCATTGACACGTTCAAAAACTTTGGGTGACAGCGGAAGCAGTCCACTGACAACTAAATCCCTTCCTCTTGTAACCAAGCTCCTGCAAACCACACCACCAACTCCCTCAGTGTCAATTTCCTCCTTAGACAGGAAAGCCAATAGTCCTGCAGGCCATGTCTCTGTCAAGTCTGACGAGTCCTCTCCTACCTGGGATTCCTCCGATGCATCCTTGAGTGTAACGCCTATTGCTGCTGGCGCTGCTGTTGTTGCTGCTGGGAGTCGATCGTCATCCCAGAGGGGAAGTCGGAAGACCACTTGTACTACTTCCAGTAACCAATTGACTGTCCAACAGTCCTTTGCGAGTAAGATGAAACATCACAGCAGTCATCCTGCTGCAAAGCGGATAACTCAGGTCTTGGCAGCTTCGGTGGTGTTAAACGTGTGTCCGGTATCCACCGTTAATTCACAAGGAACTAGAGAATTGCTTGAGGTAGTGTGTCCCCGGTACCAAATACCATCTAGGTTCCATTTCTATAGGCAGGCGATACCGAGAATGTACACAGATGTCAGAAAAAGAGTCACCAGTGTCCTAAAAAATGAAGTTGTACCCAATGTCCACTTAACCACGGACATGTGGACAAGTGGATAGGGCAGACTCAGGACTATATGACTGCGACAGCCCACTGGGTAGATGTATTGCGTCCCGCAGCAAGAACAGCAGCTGCGGCACCAGTAGCAGCATCTCGCAAACGCCAACTCGTTCCTAGGCAGGCTACGCTTTGTATCACCGCTTTCCATAAGAGGCACACAGCTGACAACCTCTTACGGAAACTGAGGAACATCATCGCAGAATGGATTACCCCAATTGGACTCTCCTGGGGATTTGTGACATCGGACAACACCACCAATATTGTGCGTGCATTACATGTGGGCAAATTACAGCACGTCCCATGTATTGCACATACATTGAATTTGGTGGTGCAGAATTATTTAAAAAATGACAGGGGTGTGCAAGAGATGCTGTCGGTGGCCCTAAGAATTGCGTGCCACTTTCGGCATTCAGCCACCGCATGCCAAAGACTGGAGCACCAGCAAACACTCCTGAACCTGCCCAGCCATCATCTGAAGCAAGAGGTGGTAACGAGGTGGAATTCAACCCTCTCTATGCTTCAGAGGATGGAGGAGCAGCAAAAGGCCATTCAAGCCTATACAGCTACCTACGATATAGGCAAAGGAGGGGGAATGCACCTGACTAAAGCACAGTGGAGAATGATTTCAACGTTGTGCAAGGTTCTGCAACCCTTTGAACTTGCCACACATGAAGTCAGTTCAGACACTGCCAGCCTGAGTCAGGTCATTCCCCTCATCAGGCTTTTGCAGAAGAAGCTGGAGAGATTGAAGGAGGAGCTAAAATGGAGCGATTCCGCTAGGCATGTGGGACTTGTGGATGGAGCCCTTAATTCGCTTAACCAGGATTCACGGGTGGTCAATCTGTTGAAATCAGAGCACTACATTTTGGCCACCGTGCTCGATCCTAGATTTAAAACCTACGTTGTATCTCTCTTTCCAGCAGACTCAAGTCTGCAGAAGTTCAAAGACCTGCTGGTGAGAAAATTGTCAAGTCAAGCGGAACGTGACCCGTCAACAGCTCCTCCTTCACATTCTCCCACAACTGGGGCTGCGAGAAAAAGTCTAAGAATTCCGTGCCCACCTGCTGGCGGTGATGCAGGGCAGTCTGGAGCGAGTGCTGACATCTGGTCCGGACTGAAGGACCTTCCATTGATTACTGACATGTTGTCTACTGTCACTGCATATGATTCTGTCACCATTGAAAGAATGGTGGAGGATTATATGAGTGACCGCATCCAAGTGGCACGTCAGACAGTCCGTACGTATACTGGCAGGAAAGAAGCAATTTGGAGGCCCTTGCACAAACTGGCCTTATTTTACCTAAGTTGCCCCCCTCCAGTGTGTACTCCGAAAGAGTGTTTAGTGCAACCGGTCACCTTGTCAGCAATCGGCGTACTAGGTTACTTCCACAAAATGTGGAGAAGATGATGTTCATCAAAATGAATTATAATCAATTCCTCCGTGGAGACATTCACCAGCAGCTATTGCCTTCAGAAAGTACACAGGGACCTGAGATGGTGGATTCCAGTGGGGACGAATTAATAATCTGTGAGGAGGAGGATGTACACAGTGAAAGGGGTGAGGAATCGGACGATGAGGAGGAGGTGGACATCTTGCCTCTGTAGAGCCAGTTTGTGCAAGGAGAGATTGATTGCTTCTATTTTGGTGGGGGCCCAAACCAACCAGTCATTTCAGTCACAGTCGTGTGGCAGACCCTGTCGCTGAAATGATGGGTTTGTTAAAGTGTGCATGTCCTTTTTATACAACATAAGGGTGGGTGGGAGGGCCCAAGGACAATTCCATCTTGCACCTCTTTTTTCTTTAATTTATCTTTGCATCATGTGCTGTTTGGGGACTATTTTTTAAATCTGCCAACCTGTCTGACACTGCAGTGCCACTCCTAGATGGGCCAGGTGTTTGTGTCGGCCACTTGGGTCGCTTAGCTTAGTCACACAGCGACCTTGGTGCACCTCTTTTTTTCTTTGCATCATGTGCTGTTTGGGGACTATTTTTTTAATCTGCCATCCTGTCTGACACTGCAGTGCCACTCCTAGATGGGCCAGGTGTTTGTGTCGGCCACTTGGGTCGCTTAGCCGAGTCATCCAGCGACCTCTGTGCAAATTTTAGGACTAAAAATAATATTGTGAGGTGTGGAGTTTTCAGAATAGACTGGAAATGAGTGGAAATTATGGTTATTGAGGGTAGTAATACTATGGGATCAAAATGACTCCCAAATTCTATAATTTAAGCTGTGTTTGAGGGTTTTTTGTAAAAAAACACCCGAATCCAAAACACACCCGAATCCGACAAAAAAATTTCAGGGAGGTTTTGCCAAAACGCGTCCGAATCCAAAACACGGCCGTGGAACCGAATCTAAAAGCAAAACACAAAACCCGAAAAATTTCCGGTGCACATCTCTAGAAAATACAAGCAATAATATCAGGGGAAACATATATCTTAAATATGGCATTAATATATGCCATTACCTTGTACCAAAAATGCTGAATGATGCCACATTCTCAAATACAATGTAGGAAGGAAGCAGAGGAGTGGTGGCAATTTTGGCAAGTACCAGTTTCCTCCACCACCCAGTGTTTCCTTTGGGAAGGGGAGATATATGCCCTATGAAGGAAATGGAAATGAACCTCCTGTAGATAAGCTGATTGTAGATTACAGTAGGCCTCGTCAAAATGTTTATGTATAGATATGAGTGAGGAAATTGTAGGGAATATAGAAGTCCAAGGACTTATGGAAGATTCCCAGTATTTATCTGAGACTAGGGTGAGTAATTGGGAGAATAAATGCCTGGTACGGTAGGGTAGTGTTAGCGAAAAATTTAAAAGTGAGTTTAGGAAATCTTTCGATTAGTGGAACATTGTATCTTTTCAAGGGAGAATACATAATGGCGAGCTTGTAAATACATATAGAATTGCGAATTAGGAAAAGAATATACGGGCAGAAAATAAATAGTTTGTGCCTCCATGATCTAAGACTTTGGAAATATTGGACAAGCCATTGTCTCTCTAGCAATAAAAGAAGGGATTAGTCAATGAATAGGGAAAAGCAGGGTTGCCCCAGAGAGGGATGTATGGAGAACTTCAATGATCTCTCAAGAGTTTTTTTTTTTTTAATAGTGAGCCATGCACAGTAGGTATCATGAAACAATACATTATTATGCAGGGAATTAGGTTTTGGTTTGGTTTTCTATGAAGTAAATTTACCAGGGAATATGGATGAAATAAGGCCTGATCTAGAGAGGGGAGGTGTACAATGCCATGTCCAGAAGCCAGTCGCAAATATATCTGGAAAAAAAACTGTGAGAGCAAAACAATGAAGATTTGGGGCCTTCATGCCACCATGTGATTGGGGAAGTTGTAAATTAGCAAGGGAGATACTAGCTTTTTTCCCCTGTCAAAGGAAGTGAGTCACATATTTGTTAAATCTAAGTAAATCCGATTTGCATTAACCAATAGGTAGCATTTACATAAAATAAAATATCTTTGGAAAGATTATGCTTTTTATTACTGCTAAACAACCTAAAAGTGACAAAGGCAGGGAGGAACATGCACCAAATGACGTAGATATTTTATTGAGTACAGATGTGAAATTGGGTTTATATAATGCGTTAAGAGAATAGGTGTTGTGAATACCTAAATATTTGATGCTATCTATGACTACTTTAAAAGAAAAAAGAGAAGGGTTCAATATCGGAGGTGATGGGAAGCATTTCAGATTTGTTAATGTTTACTTTATATCCTGAATATTGGCTGAAAGAAGATATCAAGTTCATAATCTCTGCAATGCTAGAGGTAGGATTAGAAAGAAAATGCAACATATCATCATGGAATAATGAAATCTTAAATTCAATATTTCTAATCAAAATGTCCGTAACAGAAGGGGTCTTGCTGATCGCTATCGCCAGAGGTACAATTGCTACAGTGAATAATAGTGGAGACAGTGGGCATCCCTGTTGAGTACCCTTGATGATAGGGAAAGGCATAGAGAGAAAGCCATTGCAATATACCTGAGAAGATTAACCATGCTACAATGCTTTGAGCAAATTTATAAACAAGAGTGGGAAACCAAATTTCAATAAAGACTGAAAGAGATGGGGCCACAATATCATATCAAAAGCCTTTTTGATGTCTAGGGCTTGTACTACATTATCAGTAATAGGTGGGAAGTCTGAAAGATGCTGAATAACTGAAAGAAGTCATCGAACATTAGTCTACCTATAATGAAGCCAGTTTGGTCATTATGAAAAATAGAGGGAAAAATATTTTTGAGGTGATTCGCAAGAATTTTAGTTCAAATTTAAAGTCGAGATTCAACAATGAAATAGGTCTATAATAATTTGTGGAAGAGAGGTCCCTGCCAGGTTTAGGAATAAGTATAATAATAGCTGTGTTAAATGTAGGGGGAAAGAGGATTTAGAAATCACAGCGTTATAAGCTGAAACATGGGAATTCATTATCTGGGGAAGAAGGATCTTGTAAAATTCTGAAAAGAATCCATCAGGGCCAGGGTCTTTTAAGGGTTTAAGGTGCCGAATAGTAGAAGCCACTTCCTCTTGGGAGACTGGATTAGTCAAAGTATCTAGATAAGAAGTATGGACTTGAGAGAAGTGAGAGAGATATGGGTCAGATAATTTGGAAGTGGATGAATCAAAGGTACGGCAAGTATTAGACTAGTCTGAGTAAAGGGTAATTACCATGATAGAAGGTGAGGAGATGTATAGGGATTCATAGAAGGAGCTCATTATGTGAGCCACTTGGGCATTGTCATTGGTTAAAGAACAATCTGGCAATTTACGAGGATGAACTAACATAGGTGGGCGAGAACCTCTGAGAAGGGATGTCAGTAATTTACTGGTCTTGTTTCCAAATTTGTGAAATTTATGTTCAATGACAAATAAATATTTATCGCTCATGGGGGTCATTCCGGGTTGATCGTAGCAGTGCTAAATTTAGCACAGCTACGATCGTAAACTCAGACATGCGGGGGGGGGTGCCCAGCACAGGGCTAGTCCGCCCTGCATACCAGTGCCGCCCCCCCGCACAAATACAAAAGCATCGCACAGACGCGATGCCTTTGTATATGTGGAGTAACTCCCCGCCAGCGCAGCTCCTGCGGCTGGCCTGGAGTTGAGTCTCACCGCAGCAGCTGTGTGATATGTCATGCAGCTGCCGCGCCACGTGCCCCCAACGATCCGGCCACGCCTGCATTGGCTGGACCACGCCTACTAAACGGCGGCTTAACGCCGCCGTTCAGCCCCCTCCCCCCAGTGACCGCCTCTGTCTCAGAGGCAATCGCCGGGCACCGACGACTGCCATGCACCGGCGCAATGCAGCGCCAGCGCATGCGCAGTTCCGACCCGATCGCTGCGCAGCGACAAACTGCAGCGAGCGATCGGGTCGGAATGACCCCCATGGTCTGCAATAAGTTATAAAATTTGGTCTTAGCCATGATATAGGAGGTTTTATTGTCAGGTGTGGGATGAAGTTTAAAAATTTGGTAGGAATCAGATAAGGATTGTTGAAGAGAGAGAGATATGATTGAGCGTATTTTTCCGAGTCATAGAAGTATGAGAAATTATAGCATCTCTGAGAACCGATATGGCTGTCTGCCAAAATAGAATGGGATCAGAGGTTGCGTGTTTTTCATTATCATATGCATAATCATTCCAAGCCATTTGCAACTTATCACGAAAAATCTGGGTATCTGATAGGCCAGTAGTAAAATGCCAATGTTTGGTAGATTGTGATGGGGGATGTAAAGAGAGAACCAGGTGAGTGCATGGTCTGAAACTGTGATAGGTTCTATGGAAGCTTTCGAGACTTTTGGTAAAAAATCGGAGGAGAGAAAGGTATAATCAATTCATGAAAGAGTATTGTGTGCTGCGGACAAACAAGTGAATTCAGTTTCCGCGGGGTGCAATGCTCTCCATACATCCACAATCTGGAGCTGGTTAGAGAAAGAAGAAATCCCTAATTTTGGAGTAGAAAGGGTATTTGCTGGAGGGATTAGAATGGTCCAAGTAGGGGGAGGAGACTAAATAAAAATCACCACAAATAATGAGATTGTCACATTTGTATAAGGGTGAGCATCATCAACAAGGAGGAAAAAAATGTTTTCAAACATCAGGGGCATATACAGTACATAAAACAAAGAACGTGTCTGCTAATACTACGGAGACGAGAACAAATCTACCATCTAGATAAAATTACCACTCTGGATTTAGAATTGTAAGGGGACATTGCAAAAACTTCCCAACCTTGTCTTGCAACCTTAGCAGTTTCTAGGGCAGTGACATGGGATTCTTGTAAAAAAGCTAAGTTTAAATTTTGCTTAGAAAGATATTGAATCATTTTGCAGTGTTTTGCTGGGGAATTAATACCTCCTACATTTAAAGAACTTATTTTCATATCTACGGGGGCCATATGCAATGAGGGAGCAATAGCAAAATAAAGAAATACCTTGGCCTACCCACCAGGAACATTGAAAAAATCAGTGCAGAAAATGAAAAGAAAGAGAAGGTGGAGTGGACCATATAATAAAGAGTGAAAACACAGAAATGCAGCTGCAAAAAGCAATATATGAGTGAGAGAAAGGACTTCTGGTGAATAACAATAACTAATGCATAATGCAAATACAATATAGATAAATTCTAGATCTGGGAGAGCCCTATAATAGAAAAAAAAAACATCCCGAAGTGGGACATTTTTGAGAGAAAGGGGAAAATACGATAATATATGTTATCACAGCTCATAACAGACAAGTATATTGAAACACAACGAGAGGCCTATGAGACCTTAGGGAGATAATATGTATACATATAACAAATAATTTAAACACAAGGAACATTGAGATTCCAGCAAGGAACAATAATAAAAAACAGATATTCATAAACCGTAAAACAAACCAAAGAAATGAGGACCACGTAAACGATAATTGGATTGTAGCCTGAGCAGGCATAACTTGGTACCATCATTTAAACAGGTGTCCAAAGGGTAAGCTGCAAGTTCATGAGATGCAAAATAAGGGTCAGCAATATCTTGGGATTGAGAGTGATCCTGTTTTTGGAGGTATGCTTCCACATCAGATATATCTTGAAAATCCACAAATGAGTCACCTAAGTAAAGACGGTGTGCTGGATATAATAATCCAAACTTCTTTTTTTCCTGTACTAGGCATGAACAAAGAGGCAAAAAAGCTTTCCTAGGTCTTCTCAATTCAACAGAAAAGTCTTGAAAAACTAGCAGCTTCGTATTCTCCCATATGATATGACGGCATTTTCTAGAAGCTGTCCAGGGCGCCACCTTGTGTAAATAATTCAAACACCTGAAAATCCTAGGAGTTGATCAGATGATTTGTGGACAGGACCAATACAATGTATGTGTTCAATTACAAGATATTTGCATTCAGCAGTTACTCCTAGAATAGATGGCAGGGTGACACTAGCGAACTTATAGATAGCTTGATCTTTAACTGATTCAGGAAGGTCAACAATCCTGATGTTATTTCGATGAGATCTATTTTCAATATCATCTAGCTTATTCCAAAGCTGGCACCATATTAGAATCGGCGTAGCGTGACTCCTGTCTAGGTGCAGTGGATTTTGCAACATGTGCCGTAGATAAGTATCTTTTTATCCAAGATGATACAGTGCAGGAGAGGCAGAGTAAATAAGACACACACAGTGTGTGTAATGCCATATCACAGTGGAGCACTGCAAAATCTCAGAGAAGTGTGGAGCCTGCTATCAATAAATACCCCAGCCTGAGTGTGACAGATGTGGGAGGTGTTTGGAGGGTACTGTATCCTCTCATCAGGCAAAGAGGCAGTGTGATTGTGGCAAAATAGCCATTCTGTGCTATGTCCCTTGAGGGGTCTGCATGCAGGGCTGGGCCGCGTGCAGCATGGACAGCCGCTGGAAGCCATCGGAGAGCACCCTGTAAGTAAAGGCATGTCAGCGGTAAATACAACTATGAGCTCCTGGCTGTCAGATTGCGGAAGGGGGGGACAATGCCCACTGCAAGGGGGGCTTGTTTGGAAGCTCCAGAAGGCCTTGTCATGCTGGAAGATGAAGGGCTCTCTGGGAGCTCAGCTGCAGGGCTGCTTAGCGCATTAAGTCGGAACTGGAAGTCTCTGCCCTTTTCTCTTAATTTTCTTTAATATCCCCAAAAAATATTGACCGGATCCTGACAATTATACTGTGCCTTGACCTCTTCACCTTCCCTGTAACTCCCCACCTGGGTCTTTGCCCTCACTCTCCCTGTATTTCCCTATTAGCATCCATGCCTTCACCCTCCTTGTAACTCCACCACAGTGTCCTCACCCTCCTTGTTACTCCTCCCTTAGTATCCCTGCCCTCACTCTCCCTGTAACTCACACTCAGGGGTATATTTACTAACATTCGTAATTCTCCCGATTTGGTGGGAGAATAATCACGAATGACATCGAAAGTGTAAAACTGCAACTTTTTGAATTTATTACGACGAATTTACTAAGCTGCCGTATTCTGCATTTTCGGGTTTTCCGATGTCGATGTCATTCGTGGTTTTTTTTTGTTTTTTACGGCAGTGATTAGCAAAACACTGCCGACTTTTTCTAAATGAATCTCGGCCGGATTTGTGTGATCCGTGCTGGGGTTCTTTTTTTTTTTTTTTTAATAAGCACTGTAAAACTGTTAAAAAAAATGGCGTGGGGTCCCCCCTCCTAAGCATAACCAGCCTCGGGCTCTTTGAGCCGATCCTGGTTGCAGAAATATGGGGAAAAAAATGACAGGGGTTCCCCCATATTTAAGCAACCAGCATCGGGCTCTGCGCCTGGTCCTGGTTCCAAAAATACGGGGGACAAAAAGCGTAGGGGTCCCCTGTATTTTTAAAACCAGCTCCGGGCTCCACTAGCTGGACAGATAATGCCACAGCCGGGGGTCACTTTTATACCGTGCCCTGCGGCCGTGGCATCAAATATCCAACTAGTCACCCCTGGCCGGGGTACCCTGGGGGAGTGGGGACCCCTTCAATCAAGGGGTCCCCCCCCCCAGCCACCCAAGGGCCAGGGGTGAAGCCCGAGGCTGTCCCCCCCATCCAATGGGCTGCGGATGGGGGGCTGATAGCCTTTTTGTAAAAGTGATTGATATTGTTTTTAGTAGCAGTACTACAAGGCCCAGCAAGCCTCCCCCGCATGCTGGTACTTGGAGAACCACAAGTACCAGCATGCGGCGGAAAAACGGGCCCGCTGGTACCTGTAGTAAAACTACTAAAAAAATACCCAAAAAAAGACAATACACACACACCTTGAAAGTAAAGTTTTATTACATCCATCCACACAAACATACATACATACTTACCTTATGTTCACACGAGGGTCGGTCCTCTTCTCCAGTAGAATCCATGGGGTACCTGTTGAATAAATTCTACTCACCAGATCCAGGGTACCAGGCTCCTCGGATAATCCTGTTGTAATCCACGTACTTGATTAAAAAAATAAAACGGATACCCGAGCCACGCACTGAAAGGGGACCCATGTTTTCACATGGGCCCCCTTTCCCCGAATGCCAGAAACCCACTCTGACTGATGTCTAAGTGGGTTTCTTCAGCCAATCAGGGAGCGCCACGTTGTAGCACCCTCCTGATCGGCTGTGTGCTCCTGTACTGTCTGACAGGCGGCACACGGCAGTGTTACAATGTAGCGCCTATGCGCTCCATTGTAACCAATGGTGGGAACTTTCTGCTCAGCGGTTGACCGAAAGTGACCTCACCGCTGACCACAAAGTTCCCACCATTGGTTACAGTGGAGCGCATAGGCGCTACATTGTAACACTGTCGTGTGCCGCCTGTCAGACAGTACAGGAGCACACAGCCGATCAGGAGGGTGCTACAACGTGGCGCTCCCTGATTGGCTGAAGAAACCCACTTAGACATCAGTCAGAGTGGGTTACTGGCATTCGGGGAAAGGGGACCCATGTGAAAACATGGGTCCACTTTCAGTGCGTGGCTCGGGTCTCCGTTTTTTTTTTTTTTAATCAAGTACGTGGATTACAAAAGGATTATCCGAGGAGCCTGGTACCCTGGATCTGGTGAGTAGAATTTATTCAACAGGTACCCCATGGATTCTACTGGAGAAGAGGACCGACCCTCGTGTGAACATAAGGTAAGTATGTATGTATGTTTGTGTGGATGCATGTAATAAAACTTTACTTTCAAGGTGTGTGTGTATTGTCTTTTTTTGGGTATTTTTTTAGTAATAGTACTACAGGTACCAGCGGGCCCGTTTTTCCGCCGCATGCTGGTACTTGTGGTTCTCCAAGTACCAGCTTGCGGGGAGGCTTGCTGGGCCTTGTAGTACTGCTACTAAAAACAATATCAATCACTTTTACAAAAAGGCTATCAGCCCCCCATCCGCAGCCCATTGGATGGGGGGGACAGCCTCGGGCTTCACCCCTGGCCCTTGGGTGGCTGGGGGGGGGAACCCTTGATTGAAGGGGTCCCCACTCCCCCAGGGTACCCCGGCCAGGGGTGACTAGTTGGATATTTGATGCCACGGCCGCAGGGCACTGTATAAAAGTGACCCCCGGCTGTGGCATTATCTGTCCAGCTAGTGGAGCCCGGTGCTGGTTTTAAAAATACGGGGGACCCCTACGCTTTTTGTCCCCCGTATTTTTGGAACCAGGACCAGGCGCAGAGCCCGATGCTGGTTGCTTAAATATGGGGGAACCCCTGTCATTTTTTTTTCCATATTTCTGCAACCAGGATCGGCTCAAAGAGCCCGAGGCTGGTTATGCTTAGGAGGGGGGACCCCACGCAATTTTTTTTCAATAAATTAACACTTTCCCACCCCTTCCCACTGATATACATGCACGGATCTCATGGATCCGTGCATGCCTATCCAAACACGGCTCAAAAAAGCAGGTCTGTTTTTTTTTAGCACTTTTTAACGATTTGTATTTTTTCACGGCAGTGTTTGTTTTTTTTTTGCTTTGCACTTCTTAGTAAATTACCGAGATTCATACTTAAACAGCCGCGTTTTGACCGATGGTGTATTCATTCGTATTTTTTTTGTTGGACTTCAAAAAAAATATGAATGCCCTCATCACTGCCGAGATTTGAGTTTAGTAAATTCCCGAGATGACACTTTGAAGAAAAAACGGCATCTCGGTCAAAATCGGGACCTTAGTAAATATACCCCTCAGTGTCCCAGCCCTCACCCTCCCCATAACTCACCCTCAGTGTCCCTGCCCTTACCCTCACTGTAACTCCTACTCAGTGTCCTTGCACTCAGCCTCCCTGTAACTGTCCCTGCCCTCAGCCTCCCTGTAACTCCCCCTCACTGCTCCCGTTCTTCAGAGCAGCTCTTGATCCCTTTTTGTACATAGCACTGTAGCAGCACCAGTGGGGAGAGTGATGCATGTGTGTGTTTGTGTGGAAGGGTGCAGACAATAATGTTGTGCCTAGGTTCAGAAAGACCCTTAAATCCACCACCACTTTAAATGTCAGCCATATTAGCTTTCTGAGTCTTCCCTGAGTAATTGCATTCCCCTCACCCTCAGACACATACAGGTTCCCCTCTCTTGTTGTGTTTGTCTGGCACTACTGGGGGCATTATGTGTATCTGGCACTATACTGAGCATTATGTGTAATTGGCACTACTGGGTGCATTATGTATAACTGGCACTACTTGGGGCATTATGTGTATCTGGCATTGTACTCTGTGCATTATGTGTAAGGCTGCTAAATGTTTTTGTGTAGAGGGGTGTGTGATTTTATATATATATATATATATATATATATATATAGCCAAATCACAAAACAAAGTCCCTGGAAGCCGCACTGACACTCTCCAATAGAAAAGGGGCAGGTGTCCAGTTAAATAGAATATAATAGAGTCACATGCCAATCCCTCAAATAGAGGTTTAAGACAGAACCAGCACTCTGCATAGTATTCAAAACAATTTTTACTCCATGTTGAACTTCATTCTTTGAACAATTACATCGACATCAGCATGTATCGACAACAGCATGTACTCATCGTATTGTAGTAATAATTCATCACTGGCAAACTCCCAAACAGCCGTTTTCGGTAAGTAACCTTCCTCAGGGGAATAACCAGGTAAAGTGTCAAACTGCCATGTCAGAAAGTGCTTGCGTGCAGTGCAACCCTTACATCACCTGTGGGCACATTATATGTGCTCACAGCGCTCTACTCACCACCAGCACCTGGAGTCCATCACCGCCCCCAGAGACCGGTCCCGCCACGGCACATACATCAGGAAGCGATCGTCGTGGAACGCACGCCTCTCCCCACGAGTCCAGATGTTCCGGTACGTGGAACGCAGACTGCGTGTCACTCGGCGGAAGTCCTCCCGTCAGTGCTGCGCTAGCGGACACAGCGTCTCGGGGCAACAGGTGTATGCACCCCAAAGTGTTGATAGTCGTGTTGGCAACAATATAGTAACAAACATAACCGTCCCATAGACATACAAAGAAGGTAATAAAGTAAATATAGCAGGACTAACAAAAATCAAAAAGGATCAATAGTGAGATCAAAGTTACAATAGTAGGGCACCTAAGTACAATCCATGAGAGAATAACCCTAAATAGCTAATAGTATTCTCACATGATCCAAACATAAGAAAGTCCTGTACATAAGTGTTAATAGGAAACCATGTAACTAACACACATCAAAAAACAAAAACCATGGAGAAAGAGAAAAAATGACTTACAGACATGTAAGCACAAGGTCAGTGTGTGCGAAAAAAGGTATATCGTATTATTACTAGAAAGGGCACCGTTACTCATAGTGCCCGCAGATACTACCCAGGGCCCATCAAGTCACAGCACCTTAAAGAAAAGAAACTAAAGAAAATTCTTCATTAAGGCCATGGGGGGCCATAGACTCCATCTGATATATCCATCGACACTCCTGCTGGAGTAAAAGTCTGTGTCTGTCCCCTCCCCTCCTCAGAGGTGGTACGTGATCAATTGGCATGTAAGTAAACTCACTCAATTTGTGTCCAACAGAGACAAAATGCATGGCAACAGGGGGAGTACTGCCATCAATTTTCTGGTATGCCTTTTTTATAGAAGACCTATGCATAGCGATCCTCTCCTTAAGCATTCGTATCATCTTCCCTATGTAGATTTTCTTACACGGACAGACAATCATGTAAGTCACGAATTTAGTTTCACAGGTCATCCTGTGTCTTAAGGTGTATTTTGTACCTTTAGACGGATGGCAACAGGTCTTGCCTGTCAACATGAAGCTGCAGTTAACACATCCATGGCATCTGAAAGCACCTGTTTGAAGTTGCAGCCAATGGGTTCCCCTGCCCACACGTGGGCTAATATCAGAGAAGGTTACTTTTTCTTTCATGTTACGGCTGCGCCGGTAACAAAATAGTGGCAACTGTTCACAGCATCGTCTCATCACAGGGTCCGTTTGCAGAATATGCCAATGTCTGCGGATGGATTGTCGAGCACTACTTGAGGATATCGAATACGTACTGGCGAAGACCAGACGATCAGACTCCAATTTGGCCCGAGGTTTCAATAATTTATCTTGTGAAAGCAGCATGCATTTATCAATGGCCTGTCGTACTTCTGTACTGTGATAACCCCTGTTGATAAAGTTGTCCCAAATCTTCGTGAGTGCCTCTTGTAATGTCTCACGATTAGAGGTGATTCTTGCCGCACGGACCAATTGGGAGTAGGGTAAATCCTTTTTCAGTGCTACGGGGTGACAACTTGATGCAAGAAGGAGAGAGTTTTTGTCAGTGGGCTTCCTATAAATCCCTGTTGTTAGCATCCCATCCTGTACTCGTACGGACACATCGAGAAAGTTGATCACAGAAACATTATGGGTACTTGTGAATCTGATGGACCCCGGAATACCATTGAGCTTAACAACAAAATCAGACAAGAGCCGGTCACCCACAGTCCACAGCATAAACAGGTCATCTATATAGCGCACGTAGAATTTGATATATTTCGAAAAAATTAAATCACCAATGATATGCCTCTGTTCATACTGATGCATGAACAGATTGGCATATGATGGGGCCATATTAGACCCCATAGCGGTGCCCTTAAGTTGTAAATAAAAAGAGTTATTGAACAGGAAATAGTTTTTATGGAGTACCACTTCCATCAATAAAAGAAAAAATTCTAACGGAGGACCCTTATACTGTGTACTATGGGCGACGGACTCTTTTACAGCAGACAACCCCTCAGCATGCCCAATATTGGTGTACAGACTGGTGACATCCATGGTCACCAGTGTACAGTCCACTGAAAGTGGACCAATAGCATTGAGTTTACAAAGAAAATCGGTGGTGTCCTTAATGTAATGGGGGGGTTTACTTACATGCCAATTGATCACGTACCACCTCTGAGGAGGGGAGGGGACTTTTACTCCAGCAGGAGTGTCAATGGATATATCAGATGGAGTTCATGACCCCCCATGGCCTTAATGAAGAATTTTCTTTAGTTTCTTTTCTTTAAGGTGCTGTGACTTGATGGGCCCCGGGTACTATCTGCGGGCACTATGAGTAACGGTGCCCTTTCTAGTAATAATACGATATAACTTTTCGCACACACTGACCTTGTGTTTACATGTCTGTAAGTAATTTTTTCTCTTTCTCCATGGTTTTTGTTTTTTGATGTGTGTTAGTTACATGGTTTCCTATTAACACTTATGTATCCGCTAGTGCAGCACTGACGGAAGGACTTCCGCCGAGTGACACGCAGTCTGCGTTCCACGTACCGGAACTTCCGGACTCGTGGGGAGCGGCGTGCGTTCCACGACGATCGCTTCCTGATGTATGTGCCGCAGCGGGACCGGTCTCTGGGGGCGGTGATGGACTCCAGGTGCTGGTGGTGAGTAGAGCGCTGTGAGCATATATAATGTGCCCACAGGTGATGTAAGGGTTGCACGGCATGCACTTTCTGACATGGCAGTTTGACACTTTACCTGGTTATTCCCCTGAGGAAGGTTACTTACCGAAAACGGCTGTTTGGGAGTTTGCCAGTGATGAATTATTACTACAATACGATGAGTACATGCTGTTGTCGATACATGCTGATGTTGATGTAATTGTTCTAAGGATGAAGTTCAACATGGAGTAAAATTTTTTTTGAATACTATGCAGAGTGCTGGTTCTGTCTTAAACCTCTATTTGAGGGATTGGCATGTGAGGGATGCGGTCAACATCCCGCTGGACGGGATCCCGGCGGTCGAAATATCGACGCCAGAATCCCGACCGCCACAATCCTGACATATTCTCCCTCCGTTGGTTTCCACGACACCCATAGAGGGAGAATATAATAGTGTGCCGAGCATAGCGAGGCACCATGCCCGCCGCGTGGCGAGCGAAGCGAGCCCGCAAGGGGCTGCGTTCTGCTCGCCACCCCTGTCGGGATTGTGTGGTCGGGATTCCGGCGTCGGTATTTCGACCGCCGGGATCCCGTCCAGCGGGATTACGTACTGATTCCGCATGTGACTCTATATATATATATATATATATATATATATAATATATTTTTGACAATAATATACAGATGGAGCCTCGCTCATCTAGCCTTCTCTGCTGCGCCTAGTTGCACCAAGGTTTATTAGTTTATTAGCATAAGCCTTTCATCTATTGTTCTCAGCTGCAATACAATACAGAGAGAACAATACAGCAGAGGAGTAAGTCATTACAGCAGGGTATTAAGTCCAACAGCGCTGGTTTAATTAATCCTATTAAAGGGATAGATGAGCAGGGCGCCATCTGTAGTTGTGAGGCCACAGCCACTTTCCCAGGTGCATTGGAGGATGGGCACTTCATAAATTCTTGGTATTAGGCCTGAAGCCAGCCATGCTGATTGGTTGGTACTTTTTCTGTCTCCAAGCTATGATACATCTCACCCAGAGAGAGAAAAATTATCCTGTTTCACTTAGTAATTAATTCAACAGTAAATTAATATACTGTAAATGATATTTATTTAAATAACCTGCACATAAACTATCTCCCAGGAGTGGTACAATACAAATATTAATATCAACACATGAGATCCTTCAATTCTATCTACTGTATCTATCGGAAATGTGCCCTGGTAAATTAGGCAACAATGTCCTGCTGTGGTTCAGCTTGAGAGGTGCTCCAAAGATAATTACTGTATTGTAATCAACACAGTCTTGTTCATTTAGAATAAAGAGTTAATATGTATGTCTCCATTGTGCCTGTTACTTAGGTAAGTAATGTAAAATCTTAAGAATAAATTAATTTTGAGAGCAGATGTAAAAGTACAGTAACTAGTAAATGTACAGCTCCTAGCTCCTGCTGTAATAGGTCCAGTGACCTTGGTTATAAGCTCCAGAAATGCTGAAACTGAGCACGTTCTGACAGAGTTTCGATCTGCTGAGAGCAGGTCAGGTATAGCGGAGGACTAGAACTCTGATGTGATTTTGACCACAAACTAGCACCTCTGAGCCCTTTGTATAGGTAAACTGCAGCTAGAAGCTGATTCTCAGCGAAAGGGTCATGTTGTGGTAATAAATTAATTGATTGCCAAAGTAGTGCTCCTGTTAAACTATTACTGAAGTGCGAGGCACTCTGAAGGCTTGTAATAGTAAGTGTTGTCTAATTTACCAGTGCACATTTCATGTATATATATATATATATATATATATATATATATTAGTGATGTGCACCGGAAATTTTTCGGGTTTTGTGTTTTGGTTTTGGATTCGGTTCCGCAGTCGTGTTTTGGATTTGGACGCGTTTTGGCAAAACCTCCCTGAAAATTTCTGGGCGGATTCGGGTGTGTTTTGGATTCGGGTGTTTTTTTTTTTTCAAAAAACCCTCAAAAACAGATTAAATCATAGAATTTGGTGGTCATTTTGATCCCAAAGTATTATTAACCTCAATAACCATATTTTCCACTGATTTCCAGTCTATTCTGAACACATCACACCTCACAATATTATTATTAGTCCTAAAATTTGCACCAAGGTCGCTGGATGACTAAGATAAGCGACCCAAGTGGCCGGCACAAACACCTGGCCCATCTAGTAGTGGCACTGCAGTGTCAGACAGGATGGCACTTCAAAAAATAGTCCCCAAACAGCACATGATGCAAAGAAAAAAAGAGGTGCACCAAGGTCGCTGGATGGCTAAGCTAAGCGACCCAAGTGGCCGACACAAACACCTGGCCCATCTAGGAGTGGCACTGCAGTGTCAGACAGGATGGCACTTCAAAAAAAAGTCCCCAAACAGCACATGATGCAAAGAAAAAAAGAGGTGCACCAAGGTCGCTGGATGGCTAAGCTAAGCAACCCAAGTGGCCGACACAAACACCTGGCCCATCTAGAAGTGGCACTGCAGTGTCAGACAGGATGGCACTTCAAAAAATAGTCCCCAAACATCACATGATGCAAAGATAAATTAAAGAAAAAAAGAGGTGCAAGATGGAATTGTCCTTGTGCCCTCCCACCCACCCTTATGTTGTATAAATAGGACATGCACACTTTAACAAACCCATCATTTCAGCGACAGGGTCTGCCACACGACTGTGACTGAAATGACTGGTTGGTTTGGGCCCCCACCAAAAAAGAAGCAATCAATCTCTTCTTGCACAAACTGGCTCTACAGAGGCAAGATGTCCACCTCCTCCTCATCCTCCGATTCCTCACACCTTTCACTGTGTACATCCCCCTGCTCACAGATTATTAATTCGTCCCCACTGGAATCCACCATCTCAGGATCACCGCCAGCGGGTGGGCTCGGAATTCTTAGCCTTTTCCTCGCAGCCCCAGTTGCGAGAGAATGTGAAGGAGGAGCTGTTGATGGGTCACGTTCTGCTTGACTTGACAAGTGTCCCACCAGCAGGTCTTTGCACCTCTGCAGACTTTTGTCTGCCGGAAAGAGAGATACAACGTAGGCTTTAAACCTAGGATCGAGCACGGTGGCCAAAATGTAGTGCTCTGATTTCAACAGATTGACCACCCGTGAATCCTGGTTAAGCGAATGAAGGGCTCCATCCACAAGTCCCACATTTCTAGTGGAATCGCTCCGTTTTAGCTCCTTCTTCAATCTCTCCAGCTGCTTCTGCAAATGCCTGATGAGGGGAATTACCTGACTCAGGCTGGCAGTGTCTGAACTGACTTCACGTGTGGCAAGTTCAAAGGGTTGCAGAACCTTGCACAATGTTGAAATCATTCTCCACTGCGCTTGAGTCAGGTGCATTCCCCCTCCTTTGCCTATATCGTAGGCAGATGTATAGGCTTGAATGGCCTTTTGCTGCTCCTCCATCCTCTGAAGCATATAGAGGGTTGAATTCCACCTCGTTACCACCTCTTGCTTCAGATGATGGAAGGGCAGGTTCAGGACTGTTTGCTGGTGCTCCAGTCTTCGGCACGCGATGGCTGAATGCCGAAAGTGGCCCGCAATTCTTCAGGCCACCGACAGAATCTCTTGCACACCCCTGTCGTTTTTTAAAAAATTCTGCACCACCAAATTCAATGTATGTGCAAAACATGGGACGTGCTGGAATTTGCCCACATGTAATGCACGCACAATATTGGTGGTGTTGTCCGATGTCACAAATCCCCAAGGAGAGTCCAATTGGGGTAAGCAATTCTGTGATGATGTTCCTCAGTTTCCGTAAGAGGTTGTCAGCTGTGTGCCTCTTATGGAAAGCGGTGATACAAAGCGTAGCCTGCCTAGGAACGAGTTGGTGTTTGCGATATGCTGCTACTGGTGCCGCCGCTGCTGTTCTTGCTGCGGGAGGCAATACATCTACCCAGTGGGCTGTCACAGTCATATAGTCCTGAGTCTGCCCTTCTCCACATGTCCGTGGTTAAGTGGACATTGGGTACAACTGCATTTTTTAAGACACTGGTTACTTTTTTTCTGAGGTCTGTGTACATTATTGGTATCACCTGCCTAGAGAAATGGAACCTAGATGGTATTTGGTACCGGGGACACAGTACCTCATTCAATTCTCTATTTCCCTGTAAATTAACGGTGGATACCGGACACACGTTTAACACCTCTGCAGCTGCCAAGGCCTGAGTTATCCGCTTTGCAGCAGGATAACTGCTGTGATATTTCATCTTCCTCGCAAAGTACTGTTGGACAGTCAGTTGCTTACTGGAAGTAGTACAAGTGGTCTTCTGACTTACCCTCTGGGATGACGATCGACTCCCAGCAGCAACAACAGCAGCGCCAGCAGCAGTAGGCGTTACACTCAAGGATGCATCGGAGGAATCCCAGTCAGGAGAAGACTCGTCAGACTTGCCAGTGACATGGCCTGCAGGACTATTGGCTTTACTGTCTAAGGAGTAAATTGACACTGAGGGAGTTGGTGGTGTGGTTTGCAGGAGCTTGGTTACAAGAGGAAGGGATTTAGTTGTCAGTGGACTGCTTCAGCTGTCACCCAAAGTTTTTGAACTTGTCAATGACTACTGATGAATGTGCTCCAGGTGATGTATAAGGGAGATGTTCCTAGGTGGTTAACGTCCTTATCCCTACTTATTACAGCTTGACAAAGGCAACACACGGCTTGACACCTGTTGTCCGCATTTCTGTTAAAATAATTCCACACCGAAGAGGTGATTTTTTTGTAATTTGATCAGGCATGTCAATGGCCATATTCGTCCCACGGACAACAGGTGTCTCCCCGGGTGCCTGACTTAAACAAACCACCTAACCATCAGAATCCTTCTTGTCAATTTCCTCCTCAGCGCCAGCAACACCCATATCCTCATCCTGGTGTATATCAACAGTGACATCTTCAATTTGACTATCAGGAACTGAACTGAGGGTGCTCCTTCCAGCACTTGCAGGGGGCGTGCAAATGGTGGAAGGCGCCACCTCTTCCCGTCCAGTGTTGGGAAGGTCAGGCATCGCAACCGACACAATTGGACTCTCCTTGGGGATTTGTGATTTAGAAGAACGCACAGTTCTTTGCTGTGCTTTAGCCAGCTTAAGTCTTTTCATTTTTCTAGCGAGAGGATGAGTGCTTCCATCTTCATGTGAATCTGAACCACTAGCCATGAACATAGGACAGGGCCTCAGCCGTTCCTTGCCACTCCGTGTCGTAAATGGCATATTGGCAAGTTTACGCTTCTCATCAGACACTTTTAATTTTGATTTTTGGGTCATTTTACTGAAATTTAGTTTTTTGGATTTTACATGCTCTCTACTATGACATTGGGTATCGGCCTTGGCAGACGACGTTGATGGCATTTCATCATCTCGGCCATGACTAGTGGCAGCAGCTTCAGCATGAGGTGGAAGTGGATCTTGATCTTTCCCTATTTTACCCTCCAAATTTTTGTTCTCCATTTTTTTATGTGTGGAATTATATGCCAGTAATATATCAAGAGCAATGGCCTACTGTACCGTACTGCTATATATATACTGGTGGTCAGCAAAATTCTGCACTGTCCTCCTACTATATACTGCGCACAACTAAAATGCAGCACAGGTATGGATGGATAGTATACTTGATGACACAGAGGTAGAGCAATGGACTAATGTACCGTACTGCTATATGTATATACTGGTGGTCAGCAAAATTATGCACTGTCCATCTACTATATGCTGCGCACAACTACAATGCAGCACAGGTATGGATGGATAGTATACTTGACGACACAGAGGTAGAGCAATGGACTACTGTACCATACTGCTATATATATACTGGTGGTCAGCAAAATTCTGCACTGTCGTCCTACAGGTTGAGACTCCCTTATTCAAAATGCTTGGGACCAGAGGTATTTTGGATATGGGATTTTTCCGTATTTTGGTATAATTGCCTACCATAATGAGATATCATGGTGATGGGACCTAAATCTCTGCACAGAATGCATTTATGTTTCATATACACCTTATACACACAGCCTGAAGGTAATTTTAGCCAATATTTTTTATAACTTTGTGCATTAAACAAAGTGTGTGTACATTTACACAATTCATTTATGTTTCATATACACCTTATACACACAGCCTGAAGGACATTTAATACAATATTTTTAATAACTGTGTGTATTAAACAAAGTTTGTGTACATTGAGCCATCAAAAAACAAAGGTTTCACTATCTCACTCTCACTCAAAAAAGTCCGTATTTCGGAATATTCCGTATTTCGGAATATTTGGATATGGGATACTCAACCTGTATATACTGCGCACAACTACAATGCAGCACAGGTATGGATGGATAGTATACTTGACAACACAGAGGTAGAGCAATGGACTACTGTACCGTACTGCTATATATATATATATACTGGTGGTCAGCAAAATTCTGCACTGTCCTCCTACAATATACTGTGCACAACTACAATGCAGAACAGGCATGGATGCATAGTATACTTGACGACACAGAGGTAGAGCAATGAACTACTGTTCCGTACTGCTATATATATACTGGTGGTCAGCAAAATTCTGCACTGTCCTCCTACTATATACTGCACACAACTACAATGCAGCACAAGTATGGATGGATAGTATACTTGATGACACAGAGGTAGAGCAATGGACTACTGTACCATACTGCAATATATATACTGGTGGTCAGCAAAACTCTGCATTGTCCTCCTACTATATACTGCGCACAACTACAATGCAGCACAAGTATGGATGGATAGTATACTTGATGACACAGAGGTAGAGCACTGGACTACTGTACCATACTGCAATATATATACTGGTGGTCAGCAAAATTCGGCACTGTCCTCCTACTATATACTGCGCACAACTACAATGCAGCACATGTATGGATGGATAGTATACTTGACGACACAGAGGTAGAACAATGGACTACTGTATCGTACTGCTATATATATACTGGTGGTCAGCAAAATCTGCACTGTCCTCCTACTATATACTGCGCACAACTAAAATGCAGCACAGGTAAGGATGGATAGTATACTTGATGACACAGAGGTAGAGCAATGGACTACTGTATCGTACTGCTATATATATATATATATATATATATATACTGGTGGTCAGCAAAATTCTGCACTGTCCTCCTACTATATACTGCACACAACTAAAATGCAGCACAGGCATGGATGGATAGTATTCTTGATGACACAGAGGTAGAGCAATGGACTACTGTACCGTACTGCTATAAATATAACTGGTGGTCAGCAAAATTCTGCACTGTCCTCCTACTATATACTGCGCACAACTACAATGCAGCACAGGTATGGATGGATTGTATACTTGACAACACAGAGGTAGAGCAATGGACTACTGTACCGTACTGCTATATATATATATATATATATATATACTGGTGGTCAGCAAAATTCTGCACTGTCCTCCTACAATATACTGTGCACAACTACAATGCAGCACAGGCATGGATGGATAGTATACTTGACGACACAGAGGTAGAGCAATGAACTACTGTTCCGTACTGCTATATATATACTGGTGGTCAGCAAAATTCTGCACTGTCCTCCTACTATATACTGCACACAACTACAATGCAGCACAAGTATGGATGGATAGTATACTTGATGACACAGAGGTAGAGCAATGGACTACTGTACCATACTGCAATATATATACTGGTGGTCAGCAAAATTCTGCATTGTCCTCCTACTATATACTGCGCACAACTACAATGCAGCACAAGTATGGATGGATAGTATACTTGATGACACAGAGGTAGAGCACTGGACTACTGTACCATACTGCAATATATATACTGGTGGTCAGCAAAATTCGGCACTGTCCTCCTACTATATACTGCGCACAACTACAATGCAGCACATGTATGGATGGATAGTATACTTGACGACACAGAGGTAGAACAATGGACTACTGTATCGTACTGCTATATATATACTGGTGGTCAGCAAAATCTGCACTGTCCTCCTACTATATACTGCGCACAACTAAAATGCAGCACAGGTATGGATGGATAGTATACTTGATGACACAGAGGTAGAGCAATGGACTACTGTATCGTACTGCTATATATATATATATATATATATATATATACTGGTGGTCAGCAAAATTCTGCACTGTCCTCCTACTATATACTGCACACAACTAAAATGCAGCACAGGCATGGATGGATAGTATTCTTGATGACACAGAGGTAGAGCAATGGACTACTGTACCGTACTGCTATAAATATAACTGGTGGTCAGCAAAATTCTGCACTGTCCTCCTACTATATACTGCGCACAACTACAATGCAGCACAGGTATGGATGGATTGTATACTTGACAACACAGAGGTAGAGCAATGGACTATTGTACCGTACTGCTATATATATATACTGGTGGTCAGCAAATTTCTGCACTGTCCTCCTACTATATACTGTGCACAACTACAATGCAGCACAGGTATGTATGGATAGTATACTTGATGACACAGAGGTAGAGCAATGGACTACTGTACCGTACTGCTATATATATATATATATATATATACTGGTGGTCAGCAAAATTCTGCACTGTCCTCCTATTATATACTGTGCACAACTACAATGCAGCACAGGTGTGGATGGATAGTATACTTGACGACACAGAGGTAGAGCAATGGACTACTGTACCATACTGCTATATATATACTGGTGGTCTAAAAAATTTTGCACTGTCCTCCTACTATAAACTGCGCACAACTACAATGCAGCACAGGTATGGATGGATAGTATACTTGACGACACAGAGGTAGAGCAATGGACTATTGTACCGTACTGCTATATATATATACTGGTGGTCAGCAAATTTCTGCACTGTCCTCCTACTATATACTGTGCACAACTACAATGCAGCACAGGTATGTATGGATAGTATACTTGATGACACAGAGGTAGAGCAATGGACTACTGTACCGTACTGCTATATATATATATATATATATATATATATACTGGTGGTCAGCAAAATTCTGCACTGTCCTCCTATTATATACTGTGCACAACTACAATGCAGCACAGGTGTGGATGGATAGTATACTTGACGACACAGAGGTAGAGCAATGGACTACTGTACCATACTGCTATATATATACTGGTGGTCTAAAAAATTTTGCACTGTCCTCCTACTATAAACTGCGCACAACTACAATGCAGCACAGGTATGGATGGATAGTATACTTGACGACACAGAGGTAGAACAATGGACTACTGTATCGTACTGCTATATATATACTGGTGGTCAGCAAAATTCTGCACTGTACTCCTACAATATACTGCGCACAAAAACAATGCAGCACAGGTAAGGATGGATAGTATACTTGATGACACAGAGGTAGAGCAATGGACTACTGTACCGTACTGCTATATATATACTGGTGGTCAGCAAAATTCTGCACTGTCCTCCTACTATATACTGCGCACAACTACAATGCAGCACAGGTATGGATGAATAGTGTTCTTAATGACACAGAGGTAGAGCAATGGACTACTGTACCGTACTGCTATATTAATATATATATATATATATATATATACTGGTGGTCAGCAAAATTCTGCACTGTCCTCCTACTATATACTGCGTTCAACTACAATGCAGCACAGGTAAGGATGGATAGTAAACTTGACGACACAGAGGTAGAGCAATGGAATACTGTACCGTGTCTTCCTACTATATACTGCGCACAACTAAAATGCAGCACAGGTATGGATGGATAGTATACTTGTCGACACAGATTTAGAACAATGGACTACAGTACCATACTGCTATATATACACTGGTGGTCAGCAAAATTCTGCACTGTCCTCCTACTATATACTGCGTACAACTACAATGCAGCACAGGTGTGGATGGATAGTATACTTGTCGACACAGAGGTAGAACAATGGACTACTGTACCATACTGCTATATATATACTGGTGGTCAGCAAAATTCTGCACTGTCCTCCTACTATATACTGCGTACAACTACAATGCAGCACAGGTGTGGATGGATAGTATACTTGATGGCACAGAGGTAGAGCAATGTACCAAACTGCTATATATATACTGGTGGTCAGCAAAATTCTGCACTGTCCTACTATATACTGCACACAACTAAAATGCAGCACAGGTATGGATGGATAGTATACTAGACGACAAAGAGGTAGAGCAATGGACTACTGTACTGTACTGCTATATATATATATATATACTGGTGGTCAACAAAATTCTGCACTGTCCTCCTACTATATACTGCGCACAACTAAAATGCAGCACAGGTATGGATGGATAGTATACTTGATGACACAGAGTTAGAGCAATGGACTACTGTGCCGCACTGCTATATATATACTGGTGGTCAGCAAAATTCTGCACTATCCTCCTACTATATACTGCGCACAACAAAAATGCAGCACAGGTATGGATGGATAGTATACTTGACGACATAGAGGTAGAGCAATGGAATACTGTACCGTAGTGCTATATGTAAATATATATATATATATATATATACACACTGGTGGTCAGCATAATTCTGCACTGTCCTCCTACTATATACTGCGCACAACTACAATGCAGCACAGGTAAGGATGGATAGTATACTTAATGAAACAGAGGTAGAGCAATGGACTACTGTACCGTACTTCTATATATATACTGGTGGTCAGCAAAAATCTGCACTGTTCTCCTACTATATAATGCGCATAACTACAATGCAGCACAGGTATAGATGGATAGTATTCTTGATGACACAGAGGTAGAGCAATGGACTACTGTACCGTACTGTTATATATATATACTAGTGATCATCAAAATTCTGCACTATTCTCCTACTATATATTGCGTACAACTACAATGCAGCACAGGTGTGGATGGATAGTATACTTGATGATACAGAGGTAGAGCAATGGACTTCTGTACCGTACTGCTATATATATATATATATATATATATATACTGGTGGTCAGCAAAATTCTACACTGTCCTCCTAATATATACTGCGCACAACTAAAATGCAGCACAGGTATGGATGGATAGTATACTTGACGACACAGAGGTAGAGCAATGGACTACTGTACCATACTGCTATATATATATATATATATATATATACTGGTGGTCAGCAAAATTCTGCACTGTACTCCTACTATATACTGCGCACAACTAAAATGCAGCACGGGTATGGATGGATACTATACTTGACAACACAGTGGTAGAACAATGGACTACTGTACCATACTGCTATATATATACTGGTGGTCAGCAAATTTCTGCACTGTCCTCCTACTATATACTGCGTACAACTACAATGCAGCACAGGTGTGGATGGATAGTATATTTGACGAAACAGAGGTAGAGCAATGGACTACTGTACCGTACTACTATATATATACTGGTGGTCAGCAAAATTCTGCACTGTCCTCCTACTATATACTGCGCACAACTAAAATGCAGCACAGGTATTGATGGATAGTATACTTGATGACACAAAGGTAGAGCAATGGACTACTGTACCGTACTGCTATATATATACTGGTGGTCAGCAAAATTCTGCACTGTCCTACTATATACTGCACACAACTACAATGCAGCACAGGTATGGATGGATAGTATACTTGACGACACAGAGGTAGAGCAATTGACTACTATACCGTACTGCTATATATATATACTGGTGGTCAGCAAAATTCTGCACTGTCCTCCTACTATAAACTGTGCACAACTAAAATGCAGTACAGGTATGGATGGATAGTATACTTGACGACACAGAGGTAGAGCAATTGACTACTGTACCGTACTGCTATATATATATACTGGTGGTTAGCAAAATTCTGCGCTGTCCTCCTACTATATACTGCGCACAACTAAAATGCAGTACAGGTATGGATGGATAGTATACTTGACGACACAGGGGTAGAGCAATTGACTACTGTACCGTACTGCTATATATATACTGGTGGTTAACAAAATTCTGCACTGTCCTCCTACTATATACTGTGCACAACTAAAATGCAGCACAGGTATGGATGTATAGTATACTTGACGACACAGAGGTAGAGCAATGGACTACTGTACCGTACTGCTATATATTTATATATATATATATATACTGGTGGTCAGCAAAATTCTGCACTGTCCTCCTACTATATACTACAGTGCATCACAGATATGGAGCGTTTTTCATTCAGAGAACGTAGATATTTGCAGCACACTGAGCACAGATATTTGCAGCACACTGAGCACAGATATTTGCAGCACACTGAACACAGAAACTGAGAGAACGCAGCCACGTCCTCTCGCTATCATCTCCAATACACGAGTGAAAATGGCGGCAACGCGCGGCTCCTTATATAGAATACGAATCTCGCGAGAATCCGACAGCGGGATGATGACGTTCGGGTTTACCGAGCAAGGCGGGAAGATCCGAAGCTGCCTCGGAACCGTGTAAAATAGGTGAAGTTCGGGGGGTTTCTTATCTTGACGAACCGAACCCACTCATCTTTAATATATATATATATATATATATATATATATATGGTGCAAAACGACCCGGCACTCATTAATCCCTTCAACCAAAGTATGGTGCTCACGGTGCCTTCCCACAGGGTTGCAGCCCAGCAATAGAGAGAACAAACGGGCGGCACTCGGAGTCATCCTACACAATAAGGTATTTATACACTTGATTTCACTTATGTCACTTATCCTGACGACGGGGCTGTGACCCCGAAACGTTGATGTCTATGTTGACAATGAAGTCACTGCACTTTGTTTACTGAGACTGAGACTCTGAGTGCCGCCAGTTTTGTTCTCTCTCTCTCTCTCTCTATATATATATATATATATATATATATATATATATACACAATATGGTATGCAGTTAATATGCTGTCTGTCAGGATCACTGCGTTCAGGATACTGATGCCGGAATCCTGACAATTGACATTTTACCAACAGACGGAATCCAGACCGGTATTCCCATTCAGTTGGAGGGTCCACAATATGGATATTGGTATTTTATATGCTGTTTATTTAGTTTTAAGTTTATTTAACAAAAAGGACTAGCAGTTCCCAGAAAGGATCCTTTAATTAGTTCTTCAAAGAAAAGGCAAGACAAGGCAAATATTTTGGTGAAATAATATCCTACATCCAGTTTTGTACCCCCCAATATGTTAGGGACTTGCCTGACTAATGAGGTCACCTGGGCGTGGTGGGCAAACTGTTATTTATGGCCATAACTATGCGAAGAACCTCTCTCAAAATGCAAAATGTTATTGCAATTATTATTAGTAGTAGTGATTGAATTGTGCACCTGCTACCATGTCTTTGTACGAAGTACTAAAAGGTCTCCGCAGGGTCGCACCTCTAATTACCGGTGTGCACCCTAGGACCCCTCCCCTGTATACCTAATGTTGTGTATTTACATATACAATAGAAGGCCAGAGACCCCTTCTGCCAGGTGGTAGTACCCACTCCCACCTATATATTGGATTTAATTAGGTTCCTGACATTTCCTAGACTGTATGCAGAGCAAGGTGAGTCCTGCACAAATGTACTATATATTAGATTGCCTGATGGGGGTGGATTTCTGGGGCGGGGTCCCCCTGGACTGCTGTGACTGTATGTCCTCAGGAGCAACACAGATTAACAATTATTTTCATATTCCCGTTCATCCCTATTGTGTGTTTTGTTTCCATGTAACTCATTTCCCACCTTCACTTCTCACTACTTTCCCAATCACTACTTTATTTCTCTCGTTACCTCTCACTAATTTACCCCTGCTGTTTTCAGCAGCCTCTCTCACTAACCTATTTTCACTATATATTTTTTCACTCTAGTGTTGCCCTGGGGTCACCCAGCTGCTTGGTTTTGGGGTGTCCCATGCCCTAGATTTGTACCCCCCAATATTTTAGGGACTTGCCTGACTAATGAGGTCACCTGGACGCGGTGGGCAAGCCATTATTTATGGCCATAACTATGCGAAGAACCTTGCGCAAATTGCGAAATTTTATTGCACTGATTATTACTAATAAATTGGTAGTGTTTGAATTGTTCACCTGCAACCTTGTCTTTGTATGCAGTACTGAAAGGTCTCCGCAGGGACGCACCCCAAGACCCCTCCCCTGTCTATCCCATGCTTTAGGCAGGGTTAAAACATTAGGGTATGGGTGGTACACACCGAAATCACAAAGTTCTGTGACCCATAATGTACACATTTTTCCCCTCAAAAAAAGTCAATTTTAAATGCCTAGGACAGTGTTTCCCAACCTCGGTCCTCAAGGCACACTAACAGTCCTGGTTTTAGTGATATCCAGGCTTGAATATTAGGAAGGGAGACAGGTCAAATCTGTTGTTGCAAAGAGAAGCATGTTAGATTTATGATTTACACATGATCAAATCTCATGTCCTTAATGATATTTTGTCCTCAAGCTACTTTTTGTAAATTTGATGGCTTATATTTTAGAGTTTTTTTATTTAATGTAGTGTTAGTGCTAGCAGTTTCTGATACTTGATGTGTTTATTGTACAATGTATTTAGTGTACTTCTCTTCCTGATATGCTCCTTATGTACAGCAGAAACTTGGAATATGCCCCGTTTACTGTTTGCAGATGTATCCTAGGTGATGGGCTTTATTTACACAGTTGCCTAGAAATTTGACTCCCAGTATCTTGGTGCACCAGTTGATGTCAGAGACAGTTCAGGTAGAGAAGCAGGAAGTGTGCACATATGGATTTTTTACATATATTTAATGACTTTGTTTTATATAATGTTCCTGATGAAAATTTTATAAAAATTTCATCATTAAGCAGCTGAGCTTTTGCAAAGACATGTTTTTGACTATTTAACCATGAGTGTCACAAGCCATCCATACTAATGAACCTTCTCTGTTGGAGGGCACTCAGAATGTTGTTGGACGTATTACCTAGAGTGCAGAAAGACCACAAGACATTGCTGAAAATACACAGTATTATATAGACAGGCATCCCTCAGGGGACTGTACAGAATCCCGTTGATCGGGAACCCGGCAGCTGAAATACTGACACTGGAATCCCATTACAACTCAGAATGCCGGCAATAGCATTCCGACATTGATCACTATCCAGGCGCCCGGATCCCAAATGCCAGGATCCCAAACGAGGATTTCCTGGGCCTGTGGAGAGGTAGGGGTAGGTTAGGATTAGGATGCAGAGGGAGGGTTAGGCAGCAGGGATGGGAGGGGGTTAGCCTGTGGAGAATGGAGACTTAGGGTTTGTCACCCCATGAAAGGGTTAGGGTTAGGCTACAGGGGAGGGAGGTTTCGGTTAAGGCTGTAGGAATGGGTGGTTAGAGTTAGGCACCACTGAGGATGGTTAGGGAGAAGATGTGGGGGGGGGGAATTAGGGTCAGGCCACAAACAAAAAAGGATGGTTAGGATTAGGGGGGTCTGGGATAGCATACTAGCTGTTATGTGTCGGGATGCTGTTGTCTGTATTATGACTGCCATCATCCCAAGCTTCAGAATCCCTATAGCATCCCTCACTGAGGGCTCAAAAAAAATCAGCCAATATACAATCGATAACATATTGGGGGGAAGGGGGCCTGGAATGCACATCCTAGCTACTTATAATGGAATGTGCTACCTTGCATCATATGTGAGGTTTATGGCATACATTGCCCAATGTATGAGCCTGCTCACCAATCATCATGGTGACCTCATTGTACAGGTCCCTAATATTATAGGGGTTGGCCTCCGGGAAGCAGGGCACCCCAAACCACATCAGCCAAACCACCTCAGGACATCACACAAATAATAGCAGTGAGTGTTAGGCAAGTAAACTTGGCTGCTGACTATTAGAAAGAGGATAGAAGTAAGGTGTCAGAGTGATAAAAGATAAGATTAGCTGATCAGTGTTACAAGTGTAATAGATGTGTGAAAAATGCTACATACAGTAAATAAAAAACAAACACAGGGTGATATAGGTGTTAGAGATAAATGTAAGATGGTGATGCCAGAAGCACCCCAGAGAGAGTAATCCAGGGAGACCCATGCCCCAATAGTTAACCCCTCAACTGACTTGCTACATAATTATTAGGACATTACTGTACTTGTACCTTTTGTGCAGTCAGTATGTGCTAGGTCCCTATTTAAAGGCCTCAGAGGCAGTGGGTGGGGTGCCAATCTAGATTGAAGGTGTACCAAGCCTTCAGGTGTGTATGCACACACATAATATTGAACATATTGGGGAAAGGAGGCCTGGACTGCACACCCTAGATACTTATAATGGGATCTGCTACATTGCTGAGACAAGCATCTGAGTATTAAAAGAGGACGCTGGAGCATCTGGTATGAGCCAGAATTGCAAGGCCTGATAACAGCCACATAGACTGCTCTGACAGTAGTTCTGCTACTGATGTGCTCAACACTCTACAATGAGCATTGTGTTCATTTCAGTTTAATATGGATCCAGTGCACTTTCTTTCTTATCCTATATAATAAAAGGCTAACACTATAAGGGGAGTGCTTTCCACCTCTGCTTCTAAAGAGGTTGATTAAACCAGTGGGACCAATGTCCGGACTTTATTGGTAGCTATCCAACTGGGACACCCAAGACAAATATACCTTTTGAGGAACTAAGCTGCTAAACACTAGGTGAATGTTGCTCCTTTAGGAATACGTTTGGCATGAGTGGTGAAGAGTAAAGATACCTTTATGTGAATGTATCTCACTGAGTTCTGTTGAGTCCGGAGTTTCTTCTTATCATGAGAGGGAAATGGTGTGTTCACAGTTGAACTGGATTCTTTGGATACACAGAATTAAAGAAAGTGGACAAGACAGTTTATGTATTTTAATATGCTTTATAGAATAAGCAGTAACATGGAGTTATACTTAACAAAAGAGATGTTGATAAATCAGGTAGATATGTTCAAAAACAGCAATCACATCAGCACATACAATCAATGAGCTTTTCTTCTATCACTTAGAAGCAGGATAGGTAATTTGCCATGGCACTTCTGCAGTCAGTGGTCATCCAGGCAAGTATGGGTTATGCTTCCTTGTTCTAACTTATATATCTAAGGGTATGAGTGCCCCAAAAAGGTTATAAACTTAAGCAAAACCTTGATTGTTCTCATATGGTAATCAGGTGCAGTGGCAGTTAAACCGTCAGCTCAGGATGTGGTAATGTGTCTTAAAAGTTCTGGTACAGTACTTTCAAATATGTTGTTAGATAGAGATGAGAGCACTGACAGAAATGGATGACAGCAGCAATCTTGATATTTTGTTTCTCCTATTATATGGTTGATACTAATGAGTAACAGAATATCTCCCATTATTTTTCTGGCTTTCTTGAGAACTAAAGGACAACTTTGTGGATACGTCTAGAATGATAGAATTCTTTTCTGTCCAAAATGAACAGTGTTGTAGACCACTTTTTTTTATTATATGCATGCTTATCAAGATTTGGTGCTCTTGTGAATTGAGACTGAGCTGCAGTTAGAGGGTGCAAGTTACTCTATTTTATATATTTGCGTTTTTAGTTTGTGTACATAGTTTATTTTATGTATTTCTTCATGTTTATATAACTGTGTGTGTGTTTTAATAACTACAGTACATTTCTATTTCTGGCTAATCTTAGCTTGTACTTCAAGTGGCATTTCTAAACGTACTGTTTTTATGACACTGATTGTTAGTAAATGCTCTGTCTTGTACCTTGTTTCAAAATTGTTAAAACTAGTAGGCACCAAAAAGTTATTATGGAAGTAAAAGGAATGTAGCAAAATGTAGCAAATGGAAATCAATTTAGCAAAGACTGTTGCTGAAAAATTGATTGCAAAAGAAGGTGCATCTAATCCTGATACACTTTTCAAGTATATAAACTGTAAAAAAAAAAAACTATGCTATTGGATTGCTAACTGAGAAACTATAAAAAGTAATTGTTGAAGATGGAGAGAAAGATGATAGTTTCAATTGTATACACAGAGGGGAAAATACCAGTAAATAGGATGTGTAGAAACAAACTTTGCACTATAAAACATTAATTTTCTGTCACATTACTTTGGCAAGCCTAGTTAATATGGGTTTCAGATGAGCCATTTAGCTTAATTCAGGATGAGGTCACGTACAGATTGGATTAGTCATCACCTGTCAGTCCTCTGTCTACTGTCCTTGTATCACCGGTTAGTTGCCAGAGAATCAGATTTCAAAAATAGGGTTAGTTTTCCTTGTATTCACTGACACAGTTAAACCCCTTTTCCACCTACGAGCACGGGTCGCAGCCGGGAGCCTAACATGGGTGCTACCTGGCTGTGGCCCGTGCTCAGCCCCCTTTACCACTGCGCTCACCAACCCGGCATATTGCCGGGTTGGTGACGCTGCAGGTGACGCGGCAGGGGTAGCACTGGGAGATCACATGATCTCCCAGTGCCGCCCTTCCATACAGTGTAAACGGGAGACGTGTCACATTGACACAGCTTCCGTTTACACTACAACCCTACCCGGATCATTCCCGTGTCCTACCCATGTATTTATCCGGGTAGGATTCATGGGTCACTTGATATGGGTTTTTGCGGGGAGACCCTTTTCCACTTGCAAAAAACACGGGTAAATGCGCGCCCCCGTGCATTTACCAGTGTTTTTTGAGCTAGTGGAAAAGGGGTATTAGTTTTCATCTCTGGAATTCCCAGATTATTTCCCCTGTATGACTCCTACTGCCATTTGACTTCATTGCTGCATTACTTCCCAGGTATCTTGCTGATCTCCAGTTGCTGATACTTCTTATTTCTGAAGACATTACTGCTTTATCCTTGCAGTTCCTAGTGCTCAGTTAGTTCACACCTGCGTTCTGTGGGGATTATTTCTCTGCCTGTGTCCAAATGCACAGTCATTGCACTGCTGTCATCATTTATAGTAGAGATGTGCGCTGACCCCTATGTTTTGGTTTTGGTGTTGGAGCTGTATCTCCTTCTTGTTTTGTATTTGTATTTAGTTTTGCCAAACCTCCCTTATTTGTTTTGGTTTTGGATCATAAAAACTAATACAAAACAGCTAAAATTACTTAATTTGGGCCTGTTTCTGTTCTTACAGTATTATCAACCTCAATAACATTAATTTCTGTTCTGGATTTCAGCTGTGACTAGATTTGGATTTTTCCAGAAATTTACATAAAAAGCTAAAATCACATAATTGGGGTCTTTTTTGTTCCTAGAGTATTATTAATCTCAATAACATTAATTTACACTCATTTCCAGTCAATTTTGACAACATCATATCTCAAAATATTGTTTTCATCTGTTTTGGGCAAAAGACAGCAGCAAGCTTGCTGGTTACTAACCAACAGAGCAGCGGTACAAACAGTGGCAGTTTATGGAACATCTATGAAACATTGCCACAGAGCAGTGGCAGAAAAAAATGTGGAGCAAGAATTGTCCTTCGGACCCCATACCACTATAATGGATATTAAAAATAACATGCACTATTTAACAAACCAAGCAATTTGGTGACAGGGACTGACACTTTTGTGGCTGAAATGCTTGGTTTGTTTGGGCCCCCACAAAACAAATTTTTGGTAGGACTATCTCTGCTCACTAATAAGGAGGTTGATGATGGTGATAATTTCATTATAATCTTATAAAATAAATGTCATGAACTCGCCGCAAATTACTTACCATGGAGGAGGTGCCCATATGGCTACAGTGCCTACCTCTACTAACTTTGGCATCACAAATGGAGCATATGCTTTCACAAACATTGTCATGATTTGAGTAAAAATAATACCACACCCAAGAGGTGGCTTTTTTGGTCTTAAACCCAGGCATCACAATAGCTTTCTTTTTATCACAGACAAGAACTGCTGACTTACAGAAACATCAACATTCTCACCCTCTGTGTCCCATAATAGTAGTTCACACATATACCCACATCCACGCAAGCATCTGCAATTTCTTTTATGTCCTCATCACCATTGTTACTTGTAATGCTCTTCACTTGTGCAGATGGTGCAGTAATGGTGGGAGGACAGTGTAAAAAAATGTCAGAATTGCACATAGGTAATGTGGACACCCTAAATGTTCCTCAATAATGTGTGACAGTATTGAATGCAGTTTGTTTTACTGCCTTAGTGGTTTTCATTTTTGGACACCTATTCTAGACTCTGAGTGAAAAGTTCTTGCATCATCATGAGATGCAGAAGAAGATGCCTCACTGACAGTTGCAAAGCCACCACTCCTAAATATAGGCCAAGACCAGTCTTTCCTTGCCACTTTATGTGATGAATAATATATTGCCAATTTCATGTTTCTCATGTGTATGAGTCAGAAAAAATTATAATAACACTGCAGTTAACTTTCACCTACAGTGTCACACAATATGTGTATGAGTCAGAATATATATTACACTGCAGTTCACTTGCACCTACAGTGTCAAACAATATGTGAATGATACACTGTGGTTTGACTGGCAGTGTCACCAAAAAATGATTGTATAGTACACTGGGGCATAGCACCAAAAAAAATAATATTTTTTTAACTGGATATTTTGCTTTCATTTTGTTGAAACTGGGGCATAGCTCCCCTTTATTGACAGAGCACCCCTGGAGGACACAGCACCCCATTGTGGATAGAGAGTGAGTATTCCTGGAATACACAGCATTCCTTTATGGATGGAGAAAATACCAGTAGCACCCCATGACAAACATCGCAGATACACATCCGTTCATTACAAGCTACTCAGCCAGCTGGGACCTTTATAGAATGCAAAAACCATGAAAATCTGACAGTGTGAGAATGACATTTTGCCTCGTTTTGGGATTCGAGTCAGACAGGAGACTGTGAGCAGGACTCAGATCCCGGCTTGGGTCGCAAAGATTGGATGGCTCTGGTTTCCGATGAATCGGACCTGTTCATCTCTAATTTATAGAGCTAGTATTGTACATTAGTCCTGACACTTCTTTGTCACTGTTGTGCAACTCTTCAGCCAGTCACTGTGACTTAGTCACCACACCCATTCTGAGACTGTATCTCACAATGTGATTCATTTTGTGTCTTTATTTATTGTATTTTGTTTAGCATTTTGTTCTACTCTGCAAAATTATACCTGCATGCTGTTTAGGCAGTTCTGCAATTATTTGCAGTCTCCACACTGCTTACTTGTATATTCTATAGAGATATCCACTGACCCCTGTGTTTCAGTTTTTATTTTGGATATGCATTTAAAAAAAATGCTAAAAACAGGCCTGTTTTTGTTCCTACAGCATTCTTAACCTCAATAACATTAATTTCCAGTTATTTCCACTCTATTTGACACCTCACAGCTCACAATATTGTTCACCAATATTGACCACAGGCTGGCTGGCTAAACTATGCAACACAGCAGTGGTGCAGTTATTCATTTTTAAAAATGTGTTGCAAATTATTAATTTATTAGAGCAATAACCAATAAAAAATTGTATGCAAAAATTTCCATCACCAATGTCCCTCAAAAATACAGCCCATTTTGAAAAGAAATGTGGTGGAAAATGGAATTGTCCTTGGGCCCTCCCAACCACCCTTATGTTGTATATTAAAAAGGACATTAACAGTTTAACAAACCAACTACTTCAGCGACAGGGATTGCCACTTTTGTGACTAAAGTGCTTGGTTTGTTTGGTATTGGACTCCTTGTTATTATTTTACAAATGTTTATACTTTTGTAATATAAATTTCATGAACTGATGTAACATGGAGGAGGTGCCTATATAGTTAACATACATACCTTGTCCTTGGTTAACATCCATGCCTCTACTAACTTTGGCCTCACAAATGTTGTCAGGATTTGGGTAAAAAATAATTCCACACCCAAGAGGTGGCTTTTTTGATCTTAGGTCCAGTCATGACAATAGATTTTTTTTCATCACACAGTAGGCAAAAACTGCTTCCAAAGGTGCCTGACATACACAAACGTCATCCTAATCAGCATACTCATTAATAGGATCAGCTACAAAAATACCCCCCATATCCTGTTGCAATTCAATAGTGGCATCCTCAATTTTTATGTCACCCTCTATACTTGTGCTGCTCATCCCCACATTTACAGATGGTGCAGAAATGACGGAAGGAGGCTTCTCAATGAGTACAGTATCAGAAATGTCAGACTCACACATAGCTAACGTGGATGCCCTTAGACTATCCTCAGGGATATGTGATGTTTCTGAACAAACAGTTTGTTCTTCAGCCTTAGTGTTTTTTTCTGCACTGTATTGCCTGTTTTACATTTGACACCTCTTCTAGACTCTGAGTGAGAAGGTGTCGCATCATATGAGATTACTAGCTGGCCCTAAACATACACATTTAAGAAACCCCCCACTTTTGTTCTGTTTTTTAACAAATGAAAACAACTTCACACTACGCCTCACACAGCACTTATATTATTCATGTGGTGACATACTGTAAAACCTACTGAGTGTTATTGTAACACAGTGCCACTGCTTGGCCTTGAACAAACACAAGCTTTTAAAAAAAATTTAACAAGTCAAAACAACTTCACACTTTCACTCACAGTGCTTATATTATTAATGTTCTGGAATGGCACCTACTGAGCATAGCTGTAACATAGTGCCAGCCTGGCTCTGTACACACACACACAAGTTGTTTACTGTATATATATATATATATATATATATATATTTACACACTGCTGAGACTCACTAAGCTTAGAGTAATGGTGGCACACTGGCAACATTCAAACTGGCACACACCAAAAACTTTTGCAGACAGTTACAGCACCAGTGTACACTTGCAAAGGGTTCATGCTGCCCTGTATTACTATTAAGAGCTCTGGGCTGCACTGTGGACTGTTATATCACTATTGTGCACTAGTAAAGGGTTAATGGTACCCTCTATTAGGACCAGTGTGTAAGTGAACCAATAAAGGGATAATAGTTAATTGCTGCCCTGTATTGTTTAAGAGCTCTGGGCTGTGTGCAGATGTAAATAATTTATAATTATAATGCTGCCCTGTCAGTCTAGTGCGCTATCTTTCTGTAAACTTGTATAAAATGTTGCCCAAATCACCATGTGAGGGACTTATGTAGAATACAAAACATGCAAGATCTAACCCCACTAAGATGACTTTTTGCCTCACTTCAATTCGCAGAAGTTCGGGCAGCCACGGGTTTACGGAAAGCCGGATCCACACGTCTACAGTATGGCAAACATGCACACGCTATATATATATATATATATATATATACACACACACATATATATATATATATCCATACAACATAACGCCAGTACTCTGGATGCCCCCTGGGGCTTGCTTACTCTGGCACCCTCCATCTGGGGTGGCAACCCCCAGTATGCTTTGCAACAAATCTCTGAGTGCCGCCTCATTTTTGATCAATCAATCTATAATATATATATATATCTATATATATATATATATATATATATATACACACACACATACATATATACTCTGTATTAAAGATGTGTGGTTCAGTTTCCATGGAATCCAAAACCACACAAACTTCTGCATAATTGTCATGAGCCACTGCTGTGGGTCATTCCCGTCTCTGTTCTGTGTAACTGCAGCCTGTCTCCTGTATATGTGGTCTGTGCAGTTTCACCTGTCAAATAATTAGGCCGTTACCTTGTGTCTGATTTTCCAACTGCAGTTAATCAGTGTTCATGAGGCTCTTTCTTTTCCAGCCATCCTGATTGGGGCTTGCTCCCTTTATTACCCAGCTTGCCCTTCACCTGACACTGATTACAGCTTCTTGTTCCTGATTGTACCTGTGTCCAGTCCCTGTCCTATGGTGGTATCTTGCACCTGTACAGTTGGTGCTATTACATAACTTGTGATACCCAGTCCAGTTTGAATCCTGTGTACCCTTTCCTGCCAGAGTCCTCAGTTCATTATCTGTGTCACATGAGTTCATGACTGTGTATGTGAGACTTAGCCAGAAGTACATTCAGACAGCTCCAGCCTTACCTTGCCTTGTCTTGCTTTGTACTGCCAAGACAGGGGACTCCTGCAGCTAAGTAATCTTGTAATTTGTACCTTGCCTTGCTCTTCCTAGTTCCTTAAGGAACTCACTGCTAAGTTATTCATTGCTTGTACTTAGTTGTTTATACCACCTTATGCATTGTTGCAGTCACATACAGTTTGTGTTTAGTTGCTAATACCATCTTGTGCATTGTTGCTTTGACATACAGTTTATACTCAGTTGCTAATACCTCCCTGTGCATTGTTGCACTCACGTACATTCTGTTACTTATCCCAGCTCATGAATTGGTCAGCTTAATCAAGGTAGTATTCATTGAGCATCTGTCTGAACTTGTGTTTCACTCTTGCCCAGCCTCCCATAGTCGCCTTGTCCATCCATAAGTCCTGGGGGCATCTGAGTATGGGGTAGACCTAATTCACCCTGGAAAGGTGGCTGCTAAAGGTAAAGCCTAGCATTGCATGAGGCTAAAAGACTGCTGGGCAAGTGTAATCACATGAGTGCCACCTTGCACTACCTGGTTGCCTTAGTAACACAGTCATTACAGTTGTTCCACATATCAGGCCAACACACTATATCCATCTCATATCCAGACTGCTGCCCAAGTATCTACTTTGAATCATAACAATAATGAGTGTATGCAAAACCCTGCTCAGATCTTCCCACCTGAATCTCATCTGAAAATAAGACAAAATGTAATCTTCCCAGAGTCAGATCTCATGTGTTTTGGATTGCATGAAGTCCCTCTTTTATGATTCAGGTGCCATTTAACACAAGATGCCAAAGGGAGAAGGTGTAGGATTTTGAACTCTGAACCACAACAAAGCAAACACAAACACACACACACACACACACAACACATTGCACTAGAAATTAAAGCGCATACAGGAAACATCACACTGCAAAAAAAAATTTAACAGACAGGACAGGTCACATACAAGTGGCAGTTATCAGTGAGAAAGTATGTGGGACTGTGGGATCTGAGGCAGTAAAAAAATGCTCAGTGTTGTGTGTTCGAGCACCATGTAAATTAAAATGTTGTATGTTCAAGCACCATGTAAAAAAAATAAAAAAAATTAACTTGGGTGTTCAAGGCAAGCAACGTGTAAAAAAACCACTGAATAAAAAAATTACATCATTAGAGTGGCATTACTAGGAGCGCTGGGAGTCGTTATGGTTCAGTTGATAGAAGAACAGGAGCAGCAACCCAGTACTAGTGCTGTGGCTGCTGCCAGTCATGGTAGTGACTTAGTTCTGGCACACAGCTGTTCACTACCTTTTGCGTAAAGACGAGGACAGATGACCACCAATAGACGCAGCCATGGTCATGTCTCTGTCCACCTCTGAATCAATCTCCCAATGTCCAAAAGCTATAAACTGAGTTAGAATAAACAGATTTGTAATGAGGTTCCTTATGTGACCTGGGGGTTCTTTACTGCAAAGGTGGCTAAGCTGTGGAAATCTCACCACATGAGTTGCTGATGAGAGAGAAACTAACATTATTTAATAATCGATGGATGTGTTATAAGAAATGATGTCTGTACTGTATGTGTATTGATTACTAGACATTATGGAGAAGAGTATAAAAAGTATTATGGTTTCTTACTCTGTTCAACTTGCAATTGTTACACTTTGGGTTTTATTCCGTCTTCCTTGTTTGTATTGTGATTAGAGTTTATGAAAAGTTAAACTTTGCAGACTTTTTTAATCTTACTATTTGAATAAAACAACTTTTATGACCATAATAGTGTGTACAATCTTACCAGAGAAGTACATTCAATTGTGCATTGTTGCTCTTATTTTGAATGCCTTGCACATACTGTGTACTCTGTACAAGCATACAAACATCATCTCTAAGTGCTAACAAAAAACAAATCAACACTACTGTCCAAAACTCGAAAGCAGAAAAATGAACAAAAGAGTCACCAACACACAAATGCAAATAAGTTATTTTGGTGTAATTTTATGTATTACACTGTGCCCATTTTGTATTATTTCCAGCGTGAAACTTCATCCCCATGAGGCCAGTCCCCATAGATGGAAGAATTGATAAAGAAACCTTTATGACTCTTTCACCTGTGATATTTATGTAAGCATTATGTAAGCATCATTTTTCATTTTGTATAATTCTTCCTCTCATTTGGGTGACTTTCAGCCTATGTTACTACTGTGATCTCTGAAAACCTACTGGGATTCATCTATCATCACATCCATTATCTAGATATGGGTGTAACATTTGAGACAATACCAGAATTACACTATTGTTTTTATTTCTATTTTAATTTTATTTGGCATTGGATTCTATTATTGGAGGACAAATCAACTGCTGTGGTATTGAAGGAGACCTATTTGTATTTGGAACATGGCATCCATCTGTTGTGACACATCACATGTTGGTAAAATTGTTAGCGTATATGTGAACAATGTTTATCATATAATCATCTCTAAGTGCTACCTACTAACAATTTTGCACCACCCTTTAAATACTGTACTACTTATTTGAACTTCATTTGTTTTGTACTTAAATCATGAACATAAAGAGACATGAGGACTTTCTTCAGTTCACGTGTCAAATTTATACTTCCAATACTTCTATATATTTATTACATCTGCAGACTTTCCTCTGTAAATGTAATGATTAGCTCTCAAAATTAGTTTTCCACAATGACTATGGAGTATATTTACTAAAGTGTGATTTTTTTTTAGAAGTGGACATGTTGCCCATCCAACCAATCAAATTCCACCTATTATCTTCTAGAGCAGCTAGGTAAATGTAAAGCAGTATCAGATTGGTTGATATGGGCAACATCTCTACTTATAAATATACCCCCAGGTAAATTAGTAAATATACCCCCAGGTGTAATGTTGGACAAATATACTTTAAGTTATTCAAAAAGACCTTAACATCTTGTAGACATAACACAACATGAAGGCACAAGGCACAAAAACTATATGGAAGATATGAGTCACCACAGTAATAATAGCATTGAAAGCAGAGTGGTAAAGTGAATACACAGCACTGTAGAGCAATCTCTTGTTACAAAATTAACTACATTAAGATGGAAGAATTTCTCCAGATTATCCGCCCACCTATTTCAGATCTTCTGTAACCATAAAAGCAAACATGTCCAGATAAAATTTTAAATTCTATTACATTTATTGCCTACAGTCCTCTACTTATTTATTACTTACAGTATGTTTTGTGGCAAAGTGAGTTTAGGGCTTTCCACACATAAAGCTTTACCATATAGTTGCTCACTATGGCAAGTGGTGTGCTGGTTTGCCTGTAAGCACACTTTGAAGTGAATGGACCTTTGAGAAGAAAAGGGTTTAACTAATGTTTAAGGAGTTTTTCCCAAAGTCAGGTCCCTATTGTCTCTCATGCCAAACTCTCTTGCCAAACTTTAGACTACTGTGGGCATTAGTTTGAAGTAAAGATGAGTGGGTTCGGTCCCCAGAGAACCGAACCTTCCCCTCCCCCAAACATCCCATTCTGAGCCAGTTTCTGAGTCCAGCTCGGGACTTCCCACCAGACTTGTAAGCCAGAACGAGGCAAAAAGTCATCATCCCGCTGTCGGATTCTTGTGGGTTTTGTATTCCATATAAACAGCCGCGCATCACTGCCATTTTCACTCTGGACTTGGAGAGTGAGGGGACCATACCTCTGTCTCTCTCTGTGTGTGGTGGGGTCAGTGTGTGCTCTCTAGTTGTGCTATTAGGGGTGCTAATACTGTTGTTTCATGTGCTGTTAGGAGTGCTGCAGCTGTACATGGGTGTTGCTGATCTGGCTGTCACTGTGTTGTACAGGGGGTAGGGGCACTGTCCTCCTGTATGCTGTGAAAGTACAGGGGAGCTGGCTGTAAAAAATCTGGAGAGCAGTGAAAATAAATATACAATGGCTCTGTCTTGTATGCTGTAAAAAATATGGGAGCAGTCAAAATAAATGTACACTGGCCCTGTCTTGTATGATGTGAAAAATCTGTGGATCAGTGAAAATAAATGTCTTGCATGCTGTAAAAATTCTGGGTGCAGTGAAATAAATGTACACTGGCCCTGTCTTATATGCTGTAAAAATTCTGGGGTGCAGTAAAATAAATGTACACTGGCTCTGTCTTGTATGCTGTAAAAATTATGGGGTGCAGTGAAAATCAATGTACACTGGCACTTTATGCTTTAAAAATAAAGGGGTGCTGCTATTAAAATAAAACTACACTGATACTGTAAAATATAACATTACAGGGGTGCTGTTGTTAAAATAAAAGTACACTGGCCCTGTCTTGTATGCTGTTAAAATATGGGGTGCTATTTTTAAAATAAAAGTACACTGGCCCTGTCTTGTATGCTGTAAAAATTCTGGGGTGCAGTAAAATAAATGTACACTGGCCCTGTCTTGTATGCTATAAAAATTCTGGGATGCAGTGAAAATCAATGTACACTGGTCCTGTATGCTATAAAAATACAGGGGTGCTGTTGTTAAAATAAAAGTGCACTGGTCCTGTATGCTGTTAAAATACAGGGGTGCTGTTAAAATAAAAGTACACTGGTCCTGTATACTGTAAAAATACAAGGATGCTGCTGTTAAAATAAAAGTATACTGGCCCTGTATGCTGTAAAATTACAGGAGAGCAGTGAAAATAAATGTACACTGGCCTTGTCTTGTATGCTGTAAAATTACAGGGGTGTTGTGAAAATACAGGGGTGCTGGCACTGTCCACGGTTGCAATGTCTAGGCCTGACCTTCACAACACTGTATGAGAATAGGAGGCTTCTACCACCATTTGCACACCCTCTGCAAGTGCTGGGAGGAGCACAGCCTGACCAGTTGCTGAGGATGTCACTGTAGAAGTACACCAGGATGAGGATATGGGTGTAGCTGGTGCTGTGGAGGAAGTTGACGATGAGGATTCTGATGGTGATGTGGTTTGTTTCAGTAAGGCACCAGTGGAGACAGTTGTTGGCCATGGGATAAAAAAGCCCATTGTCATGCCAGGGCAAAATACCAAACAAACACCTCTTCGGTGTGGAATTTTTTCTCTGCAATCCAGACAATAGGTGTCAAGCCATTTGCCTTTGTCAATCCATAATAATAGTAAGGACATTAACCACTTAGGAACATCCTTCCTTATACGTCACCTGCAGCGCATTCATTATAAATCCTTGTCAGGTTCAGAAACTTTGGGTAAAAGCGTAAGCGGTCCACTGTCACCTAATTGATGTGGTTTGTTTGAATATTATTTCTCTGTGAGGATGAGGATGTAAACACTGAAGGGGTTGCTTGTCTGCTGTGCTGTGTAATTCTCCAGGGGTGCTGCCTATGCTGTATAAGTCCAGAGGTGTTGCCGTATAATTCCTGGGGTGCTGCTGTACTTGATCATAGGTTTAAATGAAAGCCTAGAGCAGATATGAAACAAGCTTCAACATCACAAATAGAGTTGTGAAAACATAGCCGCAAAGATGGAAATACAAATTGCTATTTAGACGAAGTGTTTTTAAATAAAGTAGGGAGAGACCACATTTGTGGCCAACATTAGTGTGACTCAGAAAAGACTAAATCATAATCCAGCACAACTGCCAAAGAGGTAAAAGTGATATTTTCTGCCGGAGCTCTAGAGAGTTTCTTCTCAATTATTTCATGTTAGGGACTCACTCAAATGAATGGCTCCAAATAGTCAACCTTAATTTTGATTTATTATTGATGTTCCACATTTTGGGATTATTTATTTAGAAGATGCACATTTGTTGTACAGGGATCTTCTTTTCCGAAGGGCTGCTTAGGGTTATCGCGGTGTTAGAAGAACAGAGTTTCAGTGATCTTGCTTTGCATCAGCTTTCCATTGCACTGCAGCACTAGATGGGCAAGGAGCTACTGTGAGGCACAAACAGTTGCTGAATAAGGCCCAGTATGGATTCTCATGGTGGCTTACAGCCAGGAAGATGTCTGGCTTGCCAGGCTGAGGCATGCTGTGGGCACATTGGTTAGCATTGCTTCCTCCCACAGTCCTACTTATAGTATGATATTAGTTTTGACTGTAGAGTGGTAAGCTCCACTAGGGCAGGGGCTCAATAACAAAAAAATTCACTGCACTGTCATGCTTAGTAATTTACAGAACTCACCCAAACTCAACTTGCCCCATCCGGGGCTGCTGTAGGGGCTCAGGAGGGGCTGCTAAACATCTAACTGGGCTGCTTTGTTTGAAAATAAAATATGAATAAAATAAACAAGACACACAGGTATGCTCACATGCGTGTAACTGGGACACACAGGTATGCTCACATGCGTGTAACCAGGATATGTGAAAAACAAAATAAGGCATCTGACACAAAATCTACTATATAAAAGTGAAAATTTTGTCCTTCTGTCTGTCTTCGTATACAAATCCACAGTTTACAAGGGAAGATCGTGAAATTTGCCATACGCCTGTATTAAAACACGCCGGAGGCAACAAAAAAAATTAGAAATCCCTAGCACCCCTAAGGGGCAGGACAGCAGCAAAGAGTATATCAGGACACAGCATAACTCTGGAATTGCTGGACCCATGTACTAACAAATTGGTACACATCTGCCTTACACTCTGGAAACAAACACTGTTGGGGGAAGACACCCCTAGCACCACTAGGGGTGAGGCACCAGCACTGAGTATTTCGGCAGACAGCATAACTCTGGAATGCCTGAAGCAGTTTACAATAAACTTGGTACATATATGACTTACAAGCTGGTAACAAACACTGTGGGGGTGAGACACCCCTAGCACCCCTAGGGGTGAGGCAGCAGCACAGAGTTTTCCAGCAGACAGCATAACTCTGGAATGCCTGAAGCAATTTACACCAAACTTGCTATACAAGTGACTTACACTCTGGGAACAAACACTGTGGGGGTAACACACCACTATCACTCCCAGGGCTGGGCCAGCAGCACAGACTATATCAGGACATGCATGATATGTCAGTGATGACAGGGCTACATGTGACAGGGCCAGTGACATGATGTGAGGAGGGGACTGCTGGTAGCACAAACCCATACACTGACAGTTATATAGCGGAAGTAGCAGGGTCCCCCAGCAGCATAGAGTATATCAGGAGATACATAAAGTGATGCACTATATAAGAAACTGTAAAAAAAAAATGCTAATTTCACAGGTGCACTGACATGATGTGAGGAGGGGAATGGAGGCAGCAGGAAGCCACAGACTGAGAGTTGTATAGAGGGAAGAGCAGGGTCCCTTGGGGGAAAAAAATGGGTCCGGCCACTACACAAAGTGCGTCCGGGAAGCAAGATATATATACTAGATCTCCAACCAACGTAAATTAACTAACAACTATCATTTGCATTTACCATCCTCATCCCGTAGCAAAGCATGGGTATTCAGCTATCTACAATGTTATTTATACTGTATGTTTAATATTTACATTTATTTTTGTAAACAGACATTCTTAAAATCCCAGGCAACGCCGGATACTCCAACTAGTTTGTAAATAAAAATCCAATAAAAAGTGGAAAACAAGAAACCCACGAGATTTTCACAAAATAAGTCTCCAGACTCCATGGAGGAGAAAAATATCCAATCTTGATCCTGTGGTATACACCAATTTATTTGCATTCCAGCATTAAATCTGAGATTATCTTAATTCCTGAACATGGAGAAGGGGGTACAAATTTGGAGGCTTTGGCCCTAGTTTTTCAGTATGTCCAGTAATGTGATAATTAATAAATATGTATTTGCTTGGTTGAAGTCCTGTCTGTTCCACACCAATACAGGAGTGGAGGTGAAAGCCTGTGTGTTGTTCCTGATTGCATGTGCTTCTCTAATTTTTAATCACCTTCTTGACACTGTCCTCTTCCCCTTGCCTCTTCTCATAATGTGAAAGTCATCAAAGAACGAGGTGGTATGTTTGTAGCTCACTATGATTCGGAGAACTTGGCGAGCTTTATCCAGGGGACCACCTGTCACTGAAATGATTGGTTTATTAAACTATGCATGCCCTTTTTAAACAACATATGAGTGGGAGTATGTATCTGGCTGGGCGAGAGGGACCAAGACAATTCCATCTTGCACCTCTTTTTTTTCTTTGCATTATGTGCCCTTTGGGGCCTATTTTTTAAAACTGCCATCCTGTCTGCCACTGCAGTGCCACTCCTAGATGGGCCAGGTGTTTGTGCCACCCACTTGTTTTACTTTGCTTAGTCATCCATCGACCTTGGGTCAACCTTTTGGCCTAAAAACAATATTGTGAGGTGTGAAGTGTTCAGAATAGACTGGAAATGAGTGGAAATGAATGTTATTGAGGATAATAATTCCGTAGGATCAAAATTATCCCCAAATTCTGTGATTTTAGCTGTTTGTTTCTTCAAAAAATCATCCAGAGCCAAAACCAAAACCCGAAAGGGTGGATTTGGCAAAAACAATCCTAATCCAAAACATGAGTGAGGATCCAGATCTGAAACAAAAACACAAAACCCGAAAAGTGTCCGCCGCCCATCTCTATTTTGAAGTGTGCTCACACCCAGGGCTGTTTCTAGCCAATTTGGCTCCCAGTGCGAGATGTCAAAATGCGCCCCCCCATTTCACATGAAAAAAATGCGCCCCCCCATAGATATAAAAAGAAAAAGCATGCACGCGCCTAAGGCGCGCGCTCCCGACAAGGGTGTGTGGCCTCATTAAAATGGGCGTGGTCTCATTAAAACAGGCGTGGTGTCACCTGAGCTAATCATCACGACCACCACAGGAAAAAAAAAAGTCCCCATTTTACACAGTATGGCAGGCAAGAGTCCCCACTTTACACATTACAGCAGGCACGTGTCCCCATTTTACATATTGTGGCAGGCATGTGTCACCATTTTACACATTGCTGCATTCACGTGTCCCCATTTTACACAGTACGGCAGGCAAGAGTCCCCATTTTACACATTACGGCAGGCAAGAGACCCCCTTTTACACAGTACGGCAGGCAAGAGTCCCCATTTTATACAGTACGGCAGGCAAGTGTCCCCATTTTGCACATTGCGGCAGGCACTTGTACCCATTTTACACATTACGCAGGCAACAGTCCCCATTTTACACATTACGGCAGGCAACAGCCCCCATTTTACACATTAGAGTAGGCAACAGTCCCCATTTTACACATTAGAGTAGGCAACAGTCCCCATTTTACACATTACGGCATGCAACAGTCCCCATTTTACACAGTACGGCAGGCAAGTGTCCCCATTTTACACAGTACGGCAGGCAAGTGTCCCCATTCTATACAGTACGGAAGGCAAGTGTCAAGTGGGGGGAAGGAAGGGAGAGGGAGTGGGGGAGAGAGAGAGAGAGACAACTTACATATGAAGAGGATCTTCCCATTCCTCGGGTCGGGCCGCCTCTCCTTCCTCGCGCCGGTTGCCTCCTCTTTCCAGCTTGGCTCCCCCTCCTTTTGCTGGGTACTCCTGCTCGGGGGGCAGAGTTTCATGGAATGACGCGGTTGCGTCGTGACGTCACGACGCAATCGCGTCATTCCGTGAAACTCCACCCCCCAAGCAGGAGTACTCGGGAAGAGGGAGGAGGGGGGAAACAGGTACCAGCAAAGTGCACGGCTCGCCCACCGCAAGAAACAGCACTTCTCACACCCCTCTCATTCTCATTAAGGAAACCCTAAATTCACCCCTGGGCAGTCTCCTACCTCTCTACCACTTCACTTAATAAAAGAATGATTTTGTTAAGAAAGGTTCCTGTACTGTTTGCAAAATAAATTTGTACTGTAATCATGAAGTTTAATTTATTTAAAAATGGTCCATTTGAAGCATTGTCTTACCTCCTTATGAGATAGAAATGGGGGGGGGGGGGGCTCATATAAGCTACTAAAAAATTAGCCTATATTGATAAGTTTATAAAAATGTATTTAGATACATTTAGTAGACACAAACAGAGACAGACATTACATATAACAAAATCAAACTAAAGGATATAAAGGATATTCACCGTGCACCAGTAACACAGGCATGTGCAGGGAAGCTGCATGCACCAAGGGCTGCCCATGTGGCTTAACCCACTTTATCTATAACTATACTCATTTCCTAGATCTGGGCTCTCTCATTATGATTAGTGACCTGTAGGCTCCCCTGCACGGATTCAACAAGGTATCCAGAGCACATACCATAACTGCAGAAGCACAACTTTGTCTCCTTTTCCAGCCCTGAGGCACTATAGGACACGCTCACTCACTGTATTAATGCATAGCACACAGTGAGCAGCAGCTGCCCTAGATGTGCCACGGACAGGAGAGTCTTTTACCTGTTTTCTTAGCAATGAGTTTACTTTCATTCTATACCATCAATTGGACATCCTGTGAAATATATGGAGATATCACTTTATTATGGATCTATATTGCAGACTGAAATACCTATTTGTGATCATGTAGTGAGGTGAATTATATCTGAGAACCCTTGGTTTCATTAATCCTCAGCAAATAGCAACTACATGCTACACTAGTTACATGTTACACTAGTTCTCTAGACATATCCTCACCCATTATACTTAATTTGACGCTAGCAGTCCATTATACGCTTCTGTGACAGGATAATTGTTGATTCATAAACTATCTATTCTTTATGTCCTAATGAACAATGCATATGCGAAAGTTATGTCTCCGGTGTCTTCAGGGCTGATATAGAAACTTTACCAGCCTAGCAAATTTCTGTTCTGCACTGGTTACACACACAGTATTTGCACTGTCTAGATTAGTATTAATTTATGCAAATAATTCATACTAATACTAGCATTGGGTATTGATTGAAATTTATTGCCAATATGTCACTCAGCTCTCAGTTATCACTAACCAATGCATTGCTCATCTAAACATATAACTTTGTGAGCAAAATATCCTTTAGTTTGATGTTATGTTATAATAAACTTATCAATAAAAGATAATTTTTAATAGTTTATACACATTAATTGACACTCTCCAGGGTGCCCCTCCACCTGAGATATTTTCAAGCAGGACTCCTTGTGGAGTACCACATTACATACAAAATTATTGTGGACAACATTATCCTTGTGACTCGATACAGACAGTATTAAGAAATTCCCACCTGTGCTCAGGTTTCCCCAATTTCCCAATCCTTCAACACTCCTTATGAGATAGGAAGATTGAATATTAAGGAGGTGATTCAGACCTGATAGCTGCGGTGCATTTTCGCACAGCGGGCGATCAGGTACTAACTGAGCATGTACCGTAGTGTGCACACACGTCGAACAACAACAAAGGGCATCGGCCGTCAGCGATGGGATGGTGGGAAAAATCCAATCGCACAGCCATTCGCAAGGTGATTGACAGGAGGAAGCCATTTGTGGGTGGTAATTGACTGTTTATTGGGAGTGTCCGGAAAAATGCAGGCGTGCCCAAGCGTTTTCAGGGAGGGTGTCTGACGTCAGCTCCGGGCCCGATCAGCCTAATGTGATCGCACTGCAGGAGTAAGTCCTGGATTGCGCAGAGACTGCACATTGTAGATTTTTGCAGCTCGGCGTACACACGGGATTGCACACTTACACAGCGAATTTACACTCCCCCTGGAGGCGGTGACTAAATGCAGGACAGCAAAGTTTGCAGACCAGCGATCAGTTCTGAATCACCCCCCAAGTGTGATGTCAGCAGCAGCTGTTATGGGGTGGTCAAATCCCCTATAAATAATGACTATACAGTAAAGAGTATAGCAGTGCTGACTTATTAAAAACTTAGACTATGATGGTTTATGTTAAAAGAGTAAATACAATATATTATACTAAAATGAAAACTTTTAAAATATATAATTTTCTAATAAAAGAGCCATGGTATATTCAGCAATAATAAACAATAGTCAATGTATATATCATCATGTCAAACTCTGGCTGGGACACTCTCCATGGTAAGTCCATGTAAAGGTCCAATAGTAGCAAGGTTTACCCAATATTAGAGATGCAGTCCCCAATGATTTCTCAGCAGTCGAATATGCTCCTTTCATATAACGGACATTTTCAAAAGCGCTGTGAATATATGTTCAGCACTCCTTAACCAAATGTTTTATCAATGTCTCTGTCTATTTCTGTAATAATTTGTTGACAGAAACACAAATCTCACTCCTGGGATACTTCATACACATTCCATTGTATCTTCCAAGAGAAAATCATTTCAATCACAGGGCCATAGAGATTCATTTCCTCTGTCAAACATCAATTTATTAAAAAGCATCCAAAAAAGCACCAAAAAGTCTTTTTTAAAAACTTTAAAACTTCCACACACAAGATAACTGCATGAACAATTTGTCTCACAAGCATCATCTACAGCAGCTGTTGTAATTGGGAGAAGCTCACCGGACATATGGAAGCTCTATAATGCAGTGTACCTACTGTTCTAACAGAGACGATGGCATTCCCGGATAATCCCGCTACACTGCACCGCTGGCATCCTGGTCTCTATATTCTGGGACATGCAGATACTGCCCCACTCCTGCCACTGTCTCACAGTAGTATGTAGTGAGGTTGTCCCTACATCTCACCTCCCCATGCACGTATGCACTCTATGGTATGCTATAACCCTTGCTTCGAATGCTCCTGCATATGCCGATTTCAAATGCTGTGATCAAAATGAGTATCACAGTATCACAATTAAAATGTAGTGACCACTTTCCACTTGCTGGAAAGAGACATTGATAAAACATTTCGTTAAGGAGTGTTGAACATACTGTACATACCTCCCGAGTTCCAACATGACCCTCTCCAGGAGGGACACAATGCTCTGCTTCTGGACTTTTCCTTAATTTATTATTGCCGGCACCTGTGTTGAACAGGTTAATGGATAAGAAAGGTATTTCAGCACAGGTGATGGCAATCATAAATTAAGGGGAAAGTCCAGAAGCAGAGCATTGTGTCCCTCCTGGAGAGGGTCATGTTGGGAGGTAATTATGAACATATATTCACAGCGCTTTTGAAAATCTACCATATATATGAATGCAGAATTAAGGTGGAGTGTTGAATTACCTGGAGAGGCACAGCTGCAGTGATTTAAGCGCTCAAGTAGAGACCTTTTCTTTTTTGTCTTTTTCTTTTTTGTTTTGAATATGCTCATTTGTTGCTGAAGGGGTAGTCCAGGTCCAGGTCTTTGGTGGTATCACTTTGTATATTCAATGGAGAGAAAAAGTCCACTTCTGAGGAAGCTGGGTATATTAGAACCAGCAAAATGTATTGAGCTTGAGAGTTATTCATCTATGCCATCTGGACTCCTGCTATTCTTTTCTGGTACTATTTTGGACTTTGGGGGTAATTCAGAGTTGATTGCAGCAACAAATTTGTTAGCAGTTGGGCAAAACCATGTGCACTGCAGGTGTGGCAGATATAACATTTGCAGAGAGAGTTAGATTTGGGTGGGTTATTTTGTTTCTGTGCAGCGTAAATACTGACTGCTTTATTTTTACACTGCAATTTAGATTTCAGTTTGAACACACCCTACCCAAATCTAGAGATGTGCAGCGGGCATTTTTCGGGTTTTGTGTTTTAGTTTTGGATTCGGGTCTGTGGTCGTGTTTTGGATTCGGACGCGTTTTGGCAAAACCACCCTTTGGGGTTTTGGATTCGGATGTGTTTTGGATTCGGGTGATTTTTAAAACCCCCCACAAAAACAGCTAAAATCATAGAATTTGGGGGTAGATTTGATCCAATAGTATTATTAACCTCAATAACAATAATTTCCACTCATTTCAAGTCTATTCTGAACACCTCACACCTCACAATATTATTTTTAGTCCTAAAATTTGCACCGAGGTCGCTGGATGACTAAGCTAAGCGACCCAAGTGGCCGGCACAAACACCTGGCCCATCTAGGAGTAGCACTGCAGTGTCAGACAGGATGGCACTTAAAAAAATAGTCCCCAAACAGCACATGATGCAAAGAAAAAAAGAGGTGCACCAAGGTCGCTGGATGGCAGTCGCTGGATGGCTAAGCTAAATGACACAAACACCTGGCCCATCTAGAATTAGACTCCAGTATCATGTGAATTGTTAGGCAATATCACTGGAATTATTTGTTATAATTAATGGAGTTATTGGTCCAAATCACTAGAAGAAAATGACAAAATCACTAGAATTAAAAGCCAGTATCACCTGAATTATTCGTTCTAATCAATGGTATTATTGGTCCAAAACACTGGAAGAAAATGACAAAATCACTGGAATTAAATGGCAGTAATGTCGGGAATTATATCAAATGGCAGTACCACTGGACATATACGGATTTGTCAGACAGTATGGCACTTTTAAAAAAATAGTCCCCAAACAGTACATGATGCAAAGAAAAGAGAAAAAGAGGTGCACTGACCAGTGATACTAAGCACTGATGATACTACTGAGAACTGACACTGAGCAGCATGATGCAGCACAAGACACTGTACTAGTATTAGTAATGTAGTATTACTGAGCACCACGATGCAGCACAAGACAATGAGCAGTGATACTGAGTACTGATGATACTACTGAGAACTGACACTGAGCAGCATGATGCAGCACAAGACACTGTACTAGTATTAGTAATGTAGTATTACTGAGCACCACGATGCAGCACAAGACAATGAGCAGTGATACTGAGTACTGATGATACTACTGAGAACTGACACTGAGCAGCACGATGCAGCACAAGACACTGTACTAGTATTAGTGAGCAGCACAAAAGCACTCTGGAATTGTCACCCCCCCAGAAACCACTGTGACTGGAATGATGATGACCAATGCACAGTCACAGGACACTACTACCACAGCACCCTACAGCAACAAGATGCAGCACAAGAGAGACACTGTTCTAGTATTACTGAGCAGCAATAAGCACTGAAACTGAGCACTGATACTGAGAACTGACACTGAGAGAACGTAGCCACGTCCTCTCTGTACTCTCTACAATGCCTGAGTGAAAATGGCGGTGATGCGCGGCTCTTTATATGGAATTCGAATCTCGCAAGAATCCTACAGCGGGATGATGATGTTTTGCCTCGTTCAGGTTTTCCGAGTCAGGCGGGAATAACCGAGCCGGGCTCGGACCCGTGTTTGACACGAGGAGTTCGGGGGGTTCGGTTCTCGGCGAACCGAACCCGCTCATATCTACCCAAATCTAACTCTCTCTGAACATGTTATATCTGCCCCCCTCCACTGCAGTGCACATGGTTTTGCCCAACTGCTAACAAATTTGCTGCTGCGATCAACTCTGAATTACCCCCTTTGTCTCTCCACTGGATATACAAAGTGATACCAAGGATATGGTGAATGACCCACGCTTAAAATTATGAAGCTGCTCCTTTAAATTATTAATAGCAATTAAACAACAAGAGAGGAGCGCTGAAAGAAAGTGAATTAAAATAAAATAAAAATTGCAAACACCTGTGAAAAAAGAAATAATTATTAAATAATGTTTACAGCACCTTTGTGCTGATGTGAAAGTCCTGTGCGGGAGTCCTTTTACAGATGCCGGAGCTGCGATCCGTGCTGCGGCTGCAGTGGGGAAACCTAACTGTCTGTCTCTCCCTTACACTGCCTACCTTCAGTCACGTCCATGCATCAGCTCTCCCATGTGGATCGCGTCCTGCCGGCTGGTTCCCGATGCTGTTTGTTGCACTCTCGTCCCCACACCCGTCTGGTGCAGGCGGGATGACATCAGGGCTTCACTTGTTAATCTTGGATGATCCAAGATTAAGGAGCAGCAAGTCCGAAACGCGTTGGTGAGGAATTAACAAGTGAAGCCCTGACGTCATCCTGCCTGCGCCAGACGGGTGTGGGGACGAGAGTGCAACAAACAGCATCGGGAACCAGCCGGCAGGACGCGATCCACATGGGAGAGCTGATGCATGGACGTGACTGAAGGTAGGCAGTGTAAGGGAGAGACAGACAGGTTTCCCCACTGTAGCCGCAGCACGGATCGCAGCTCCGGCATCTGTAAAAGGACTCCCGCACAGGACTTTCACATCAGCACAAAGGTGCTGTAAACATTATTTAATAATTATTTATTTTTTCACAGGTGTTTGCAATTTTTATTTTATTTTAATTCACTTTCTTTCAGCGCTCCTCTCTTGTTGTTTAATTACAAAGTGATACCGCCAAAGACCTGGACTACCCCTTCAGCAACAAATGAGCATATTCAACTGCTGAGAAATCATTGGGGATTGCATCTGTAATATCGGGTAAACCTTACTACTATTGGCAGGGCCGTAACCACGTGTGTGCAAGTGGTGCCTTGCACACAGCGCAGTCGCCCTGAGGGCGCAACTGTCAGCAGCATTGTAATGAATCAAACTGACTCATTACAAGCTGACTGTGTGCTGCCTCCAGAGCAAGGAGAGGAGCAGCTCCGGGGACAGCAGGGGAGAAGGAGGAGGGAGGGGGACTCGTAAGCTGCAGCAGCAAACTGTAATTGGTGGCAGCGCCGCTGCAGCTGTCCCTCTCCTTTTACATTGGCTGGCCACCACCGGGGAGCCAAGAGAGATGAGACATCCCACCCAGCAGTGGCAGCACCTCTGCCGCCTTACCTCAGCCCCAGGGGAGTCGGTCTTGTGAGGCAGTGGAGGTACACTGTGATGAACTGAATGGAGGTGTGGCACGGTGCAGGAGCTGGCGCCTCACATCAGAACTGTGGAGTAGCTTTACATAACATGAGGAAGAGAGCTGACCTGTATGATCTGAGTTGTCGGAGGGAAATAGGCAGGCTTCAGCTGGCAGGTCCTGTGAGACAGCGGACTGAGGGAATCAGCACAGCAGCCTGTTTACTGGGCAGAGTGGGAGCCAGTGCTTTACTGAAGGAGGACTGTCTTAGGTGACTGAGCAGTGAGGCAGCACAAGGGAGTAAACTTGTAGTGCTATGTGAGGAGGGGAGGGGGTTGGTGTAAGCTATGTAATGAGGACTGGTGTGAGTCTGAGCTGGGTAATGGTGAGGGGTTGATGTGAGCTGGATAATGGTGCGGAGTGGATGTAAGGGGGTAATGGTGAGGGGATTGGATGTGAGCAGGGTAATGGTGAGGGGTAGGATGTAAGTTGGGTAATGGTGAGAGGTTTGGATGTGAGCAGAGTAATCGTGAGGGGTAGGCTGTGTGCAGGGTAATGGTGAGGGGGTTGGTGGTGAGCGGGGTAATGGTGATGGGTTGGATGTGAGCCAGGTAATAGTGGGGGATGGATGTAAGCAGGGTATTGGTGAAGGGTTGGTGTGAGCTAGGTAATGGTGATGGGTTGGTGTGAGCTGGGTAATGGTAAGGGTTGGTGTTAGCTATGTAATGACAAGGGTGGCATGAGCTGGATAATGTAAAGGGTTTTTGTGAGCTGGGTAATGACGAGAGTTGGTGTGAGCGATCTAATGGTGGGGGTTTGTTTAATCTGGGTACTGACAAGGGTTGAATCCAACTAGGAGGGACCCCAAACCAGTATCTTGCCTAGGGCCCCATGGGGTCTTAATCTGGCTCTGAGTGTACGCTGTACAGGGAGTGGAGAAGTCATCTGCAGGGGGTACAGGGCGGTGGGAGAGCCACTGGCATGTTTTCTCTGTCACTTCCACATGTACTGTATAGGTGTATGCTGTACAGGGAGTGGAGAGGTAATCTGCAGGGGTTACAGGGCGGGCAGGTAAAGGGCAGATGAGAGGTGCCAGGGTATCTGTTAACATAAGCCTTGTACCTCTGATGCTGGGTTGTGTGTATCCATGTCTGCAGATTAGTAACTGTATTAAAACTTTGTCAGGTCAGTGGCTGGTAGCGTGTGCACCATTCTCTACCCGGGTGTGTGTGGGGCTCCCTCTGATACTCTGCTTCCTCTCACTTGTGACAACTGGGCTCTTCTGTAATGTGTAAAAAGGGGACTCTGCCTGGTGTAATGTGTAAAAAGGGGGACTCTACTTGCCGTAATGTGTAAAAAGAGGAACTCTACCTGCTGTAATGTGTAAAAGGGGACTCTACCTGACGTAATGTGTAAAAGGGGCTCTACCTGGTGTAGTGGCGCTACTGTGCTGCGTAATTTGAATAATAGAGACTACTGTGCACCGTAATATGAATTGGTATTATTCTGTGGTCACACCCCTTCCCCATGAAGCCACACCCCTATATTTTTGGAGTGTACTGGCCCTATTTTAAATAAGGGGGGCGCAGGTGCCGTTTCTTGCACACAGCGGTAAAATGTCTAGTTATGGCACTGACTATTGGTACTTTACATTGACTTACCATGGAGAGTGTCCAAGCCAGAGTTTTACATGATGATATAGGAGTTTGATCAGTGGCACTATATATATACAGTACATTGAATATTGTTTATTATTACCTCCTTGTGAAACTTGCTATGACTCCATTTGAGTCATCATGCTATCACACAGTAGTCCTTTAAATGAAGTGTCTATGTTCTTTACAATTGAATACTTTTCTCAAAATAAATACCCCAAAATTTGAACTTCAATTGGAGGTACAGTAGATCAGGGAATTCCTGATGAACAGCATTATTGAGCCACTGAAAAAGAAAAGGTCTCCAAGTCCTTTATATTAACTCAATGTATATTACAGATGGTACCTAGTTCCTAATAAGCTCTGATTTCCTGGTCCCACCGTTATTCCAGTCAGATAGCTGCTAGAGTTAAAAGTTATTTTTGCCTTAAAATTTATTGTTGCTTTAAATTTAGTGACTCTATTGCCAAAATTGTGCCAGGACCTTCTAGCCCAGGCCTGACCAACCTGTGGCTCTCCAGCTGTTGTGAAACTACAAGTCCCAGCATGCTCTGGCACAATTCGGTTATTAGGGCATGCTAAAACTGTGGAACAGCATCCTAGTATGTGTAGTTTCACAGCAGCTGGAGAGCCACAGGTTGGCCAGGCCTGATCTAGCCTATTGTATTTGGGCCTAAATGTATAAAATGAATGGCTCTGCTTCCCATCAATATTGAAGAGAATATGGTAGCCTTTTTTCTACATATGGTGGACCGGCCCTAAAATTGCAATCTACACTGATGATTACACTAGCAAAGTGATCAATAACTCCATTACTATGAACCTTTACTCTTTCCTTTTGGGTCCACCATTACACAGATTGAACAAATACCCACACAAATTAACATTCCAAATTATTAACGTAACCAGATGTCTTATCTCAAATTTCAATAAATACTTAAATGAACCAAAGATATCAATAACTAATAATTACATTTTTGCTGTTACAGTATGAATCACTTTTAAAAGACCAAGCTCTTGTTAAGTTTGATTAACTTTCAGGAAAGAAAAGCAATACCTTAAATGCACAAATGTTCAGGCCGCTGCGACCGCTAAGTGTGTGTGTGCAAAACCCCTATGAAATGCGTACACATTGCATAAGCACACCGTCAAGCTGTAAGCACGAAAATAGCTACACGTGCGGCCTATACACTTTAACCCCTAACAGGAAAGGAAATGCGACACCAGATGTATATGTTATGTTGAAGTCCAACCCAGCAACACATATTTACTAAAAAGGAAGTTCACAGAGAGATACAACAATACAAGAGAAAAAGGCTATAATCAATAGATACATACATTTGTTCGCCTGCGCACCCGGTTCCGGTCCTCAGTCAATCTGGATAGATGACCTTCAGAGAATAGACTGAGCCCGGCCAGGAGGCTTGGTTTTTATACAATGAAACATGAAACAAAGGAAACTGTAATTTCTTCATGCATAGGTTAAAGGGCTGGTCATTTACAGTACATGAGGGGTCATAGGTCGGTTTGAATAGGTGAACGATGCCTGGTCCAGGTGCACTTGCAGATATCCTCCACTGGGTTCCCTCTGAATATCAAGAGTACAGTAAATACAGTGTAATATTTATATTGTACTCCTGCACATATCTATGCACAGGAGCGTGCTACTTTCTGCAAACTGCCATCGGAATATTGCTCTTGAAATACTGTACAGCTGGATACCAAACACCACCTCCTAACCTAATTCTGTCCCTTCATATCCTGTAAAGTTGAATATCTCTATTGTTCCCTTTCCAAAGTAAATGTAACTTGCTGGTGTGGTGTGTGTGGGCTATGTGTAACTTATGCACTACGTGGATGAAATGTCAGTTATGTCTTTGTGTCTTTTCCATGCGAATGCATATGCTACCGTATTTACTCATGCCACGCACTAATACGCAGGACTTCGTGAGCCAATGTACGCAGCGAGCGGGCATGTGCACGCACGGCAGAACAAGCACATGCACGGAGGCCACTCTGTGTGGTGTTTGTACTTGATGCATGTGGGTATAATATTTTCGACTTGACAGTCCACCCTTGGGCAGTAAACGATAACTGTCACACATAATTAATAAAACTGAAAATATTACATATACATTATATACAAAGTTCAAATATCCGGGGAAGATTTGTAGGTGGGAAGTGTATAGCCTAGTGGGATAGGAATGTATGTATGAATTAATGTCTGAGGGGCATGTATCATCGTGCCGTATATATGTTCGAAGTAAGCTTCGAGGTATTGCAAAGTATACATTAAATCCTTCTTATCCCATATTAAGGGTCTGTACGTGGGCAAACAAACACTACCAAGCTCTTTCTAGGCAAAAGCCATTAGCCCTCACCTTTCTGGCTTCTTATACCAACAATGGGGGAGCACATTTATCTGATTATACATGTTGGGGACGCGTATGTGTATGCTTTTATGTGTGGATAACATTTATTGACTATGTGTGCCATTAACTGAAGATTGCAGAGATGAAGGTAAGACACATAAAAATACATTCACATAAATTTGGGTATGTTGAAGTCTTTTCCGGTTGGATGTCTCTGGGTAGAGGGGAAAACAGAAAAATGGTGAAAGAAACAGGCCATGAAATTCATTTGCAATCCTTATCACAACACTGTTTCTACGGATGGGTCATAAATCAAATCTGCCGCTGTTACAACGCCCTAGCTCCTTAGACTCATCAAATTTGTCCTTTGTTTGCACCACATCAAAATTCGAACACATCTGAATATCAAACCAATAATTATGACGACACCCAGGATACAAAGGAGAAACTTTCCCACACTCGCAATTACATTTTGCGCCCACTCTCCTAACCCAGAGAACCATTTGAGTGGGTTCAACCATGAGACCACAACCGTCAAGGTAAGGTTATGCTTCCGTCGGTACTCCCACTTCAACTGCAAGATCTCGTCCATCTTTTGATTGATGATCTCCGTTGGGTCTTCAGTACTGTTTGTAATATACGTACAGCACTTCACACCATATTGAGTTGCTAGAGTAACACAGTACCCCCTGTCACAGCCGTGACATAATTCAGGACCATCCTGTGCTGGACCAGCTCCTTCTTGTAGGCTTGTAACTCCCTGCCTGTATATCTGAAGGTGCCATCATACATCTCAGTGATATTATCTATCAAGTTCGCCAGCTCATGGATGTACTTATAATTTATAAATCCTCTGGCAGTACGGGTGATATCTAATGCGAGAAGGAACCGAATCCCGGTGGATTCATGGATCAAATCAGAGGCTGCGTGCTCTGTCCTATCTATGAGGTGTCTCTTGATGACGTGTTCATTATGGGTGTGAGTATAAGGAGTCTGAGCATTGCGGTGAATGTCTTCCATTTTGTCGTGTGCTATGGTCATAACCTCTGGTGGTACTCTGCCAATATAACACAACCCTTCAGAGCTCGGAGTAAGCCACTTGTACGCTTTCCTTCCACATATGAAGTAGGCATCATCTGGGAGAACATAAGGGACAAAATGCAACAACACCATATCACATATCTTCCTTATAAAGAAACCGGTCCCCAGTTCTCTCATTTGCTCAGTACAAGTGTCGGGCTGGATGATGTGGGCACAATACCCCTGCAACACTTTTCCAGCCCATATGGTTTTGATCCCACGTGTATACCTGTACGGAACGTACTTCCCACTTGTGGCTATCTTACGTACAAGTTCGGAGTTGATAGGTATATTATCAGCTCTATGTGAAAAGGTCATTCTCTGGTTATTCCATGTCACTTCCCAATTTCCTGGTTTCTGGAAATTGGACACATTAAAGCACAACAGTGACCTATCTACGTGGTACTGGTGGAGCTTCAAGCTAGGGGGCCTAGATATATTGAATTTCTTGTCCACCGGTCTCCCACCCCGTAATTCGAGTACCTCATCTATCGTTAAAGGATATGGCACTAATCCCGACTTACTCTGTCCTTGAGGTACTTGTGAGCACACCCAGCATTCTGTTTGGTTTAAGACTGTACCCACTAATGAGTGGTAATCACTCAAAGGATGTCCGCTCATGTCAATATTACTGTTTGACTGACGTCTCTGGATTAACCCATCTTCAACTATATTATCACAGTGTGCACATATGCAGTATTCATCAGACAATAACCCTTCACATTGCCTCCGAGCTCCGTGACTACCAGATCTCTTACTGATACCAGCCTTGACCAAAGTGATGTGCTGATCCTGTGGTCCTACAAATCCGTACTCTCCATCAGAACCCATTCCAGATCCTTGCTCGACATCTTGGGGGCCCTCACAAGAACAGATTATCCTGATCAAAAACAGAGTCACAAGAAAAAGCCAGAACACAGTCTCTTGGTGTGGATCCATTTCGTTGAGGAGCAAAAATAGAATAGGGGGAAAAAGAAAAATGCAGTGGGGGGGGAGGGGGGGGGGTGAAAAAAAGAAAAATGGTACAACAACCGTCCTTGACTTTGCTGTTCTCCACACTCAGGTGCCGTCCAACAGTCCTGCCTCTTAGCTTTCCCGGAACAGATTCTCTAGTGATACGAGGTTTTCTTCACCTTTCTCTTTGTCACGAGTTTTCTCCGGGTCAGCAACCTTCTTGCAGTGGGACGAGTGGACCCAAGTCTCTCTCTCGGCAACCTTCAGTGCGGTCGAGCTGGTCAACAAAACTTGATACGGTCCTTCCCACCTGTCAATGAAGCAACCTGAGTGTAGAAAATTTCGAATCATCACATAATCCCCAGGTTCAATGTCATGACAATTACTGTTTGGTAGGTCAGGAATCGCCAGTTTTAGATTCCTTTGCTGGTTTCTCAGTTGCTGGCTCATCCTAACCAAATATTGCACAGTTATTTCATTATTGCACTTCAAATCATCCTGGGGGTCTATCATTACATGTTGTTGTCGTCCAAAAAGAACTTTGAAGGGTGATAAGTTAAGCGGTGACCTGGGAGTGGTTCTGATGCTGTATAACACTAGTGGCAGTGCCTCTGGCCACAACATTCCAGTTTCAGCCATCACTTTGCTCAGCTTGTTCTTAATAGTGCTGTTCATTCTCTCCACCTTCGCACTGCATGTGGCCGGTATGGAGTAAGCAGCTTACTATTAATGCCCATCAGTTTGCACATGACCTGAAAGACTTCACCTGTAAAATGGGTACCCCTATCACTTTCAATAATTCTAGGGATACTATACCTACACACAAATTCCTGCATGATTTTCTTTGCAGTGAACAAGGCAGTATTTGTGGCAGCGTGGAATGCTTCTACCCAGTTTGAAAAGACATCGGTACATACTAACACATACTTTAAATTCCTGCAGGGTGGTAACTGTATGAAGTCGATTTGTATTACCTGGAAAGGTCCGTCTGTAGGAGGGATATGGGATGGCTCCGTTGGTATTGTCTTACCAATATTCTTCCTCAAGCAAGTAAGACTTGTCATTGCTTTCTTACCTGCATGAGAAGAGAACCCTGGTCCACTCCAGTAAGCTCTTACCAACTTGCACATAACTTCCTTGCCCAGAAGAGTCAGACCGTGTGCCGCCTCAGCTAGGCTCGGGAGATATGCCCTGGGGGCCACTGGCTTACCGTGTCCATCTGTCCAAAGTCCTGAGGACGCCTGACCATATCCCTTCACCTTCCAGACTGCCCTCTCCTGTAGGGAACACAAATTTTGCATTTTAATTAACTGTTGCATGTTTACCGTGTTAAATGTCATCAGTTGTGTGATGTTGGTTTGTGTGATGGTGATTGCTGCTGATTTTGCATCTTCGTCTTCCCGGCTCTTACCAAGTGAAATTGGGTCTTGGTTGTAAGTGTGTGCTTTACACTTGATAACAGCCACTCTGTTCAGTTCCTGTATGGCTGTCAGAAGCCTCTTGATGTATGACGCATGCGCTACAGGTGTGCCAGCTGCCGTCATGAAATTTCTGAGGTGCCACAGGGCCCCATAATCATTCACCACTCCAAAGGCATACCTAGAGTCTGTACATATATTAGCTGACTTACCCTTTGCCAACTCACATGCTCTGGTCAGTGCTACCAGCTCAGCAACTTGTGCTGAGTGAGGTGGACCATGGGGTTCAGCTTCTATGATACCTTCGTCATCTACAACTGCGTATCCAGTGCACAGGTCTCCCAATTTCGTCTGCCTGTGGCAACTACCATCAGTGTAGAAGGTAAAGTCTACGCCTTCCAGCGGGTTGTCACTGATGTCAGGTCTCGCAATGAAAGTCTGGTTCAGGTATTCCATACAATCATGCATATCAGTGTCTGCACTAAAGCCTCCTTCACCATCATTCTCATCCTCCATCCTTTGTGCATGACCAGGCACACTCGGCAAATAAGTTGCAGGATTTAGTGTGCTGCACCTCTTTATGGTGATGTTTACAGGGGCCATCAGTGATAGTTCCCACCTTGTAAACCGAGCGGATGATACATGTCTGGTTTGGGCGGAGTTCAGCAAGGCTGATACTACATGCGGTGTATGAATGGTCAAGTCATGTCCTAACACTATGTCCTCGCTTTTACTTACCAACAAAGCTATGGCTGCAACACTTCATAAGCAAGTGGGGAGAGACCATGCTACAGTGTCCAATTGTGCACTGTAGTAGGCTACCAGTCTGCTGGCATCACCATGTTTCTGTGTTAAAACTCCTGCCGCGCACCCAGCGCTATTAGTACCGTACAACTCAAAGCACTTCTCGTAATCTGGCATCCCCAATGCTGGTGCTTGTGACAAGCACTGTTTTAGTCTCCCAAAAGCCAGTTCGGACTCTTCTGTATGAGACACCCGTTCTGGTTTGTTTGAGGAGACCATTTCTTGCAAAGGTAGTTACAGAATAGAGAACACCGGAATCCAATTCCGACAGTACCCACACATTCCGAGGAAAGTGCAGATCTATTACTGAGTTTGCGGCAGAGTCATGTCGCGGATGGCCTGTATTCTATCAGTGGTCAGGTGCCTAAGTCCTTGCATCAAGCAGTGTCCCAAGTATTTTACTCTTGTCCGACACAACTGCAACTTATCCTTTGAAACCTTGGGAGTAATTCTGAGTTGATCATAGCAGGAACTTTGTTAGCAGTTGGGCAGAACCATGTGCACTGCAGGGGAGGCAGATATAACATGTGCAGAGAGAGTTAGATTTGGGTGTGGTGTGTTCAATCTGCAATCTAAAATGCAGTGTAAAAATAAAGCAGCCAGTATTTACCCTGCACAGAAACAAAATAACCCACCCAAATCTAACTCTCTCTGCACATGTTATATCTACCTCCCCTCGCCAATCTTTGTTCGTGGGCTCATGGACATTGCCCAATTCTTTAATAAATTTCTGGCATCCGACTAGATCTTTTTTGGGATCAGGGAATTCTGACATAATTGACCTCAGTTCTGCTCGGGACCAAGGACAATGCATTGCAATTTTCCTGATGGGTGTTACTCCCTGATTATCAGTCTTCCCATTGGGGACTGCAATCACCCTGACTGGGTTTAGCTCAACCACTTCATTTCTGTTTGTCTCTATAATACGGGGAGCTATTGTCTCTGCATAATGTATGGTGCCGTACTTACCGGTGGACACAACCTCACTTACCCCTGTACTGGGGGGCATCGCCACTGCTCTCACCGGTTGGGTCGTGCCCACCTGAGTGTCCTGTATGGTAGCTGCTAGAGAGAGTGCCGATATCGTGCTAGGCTTGTCGCCTTCCTCACAACCTTGTGGAAAATTCAAAACGGAATACAACTTACAAGGGTTAGGGTTAACACAATGAGTATGCATATTGCTATCTTTTACCGACGTACCATTGGTAGTAGCCAATTTCTCCCCATCGACATATGGCGGTGGTGGTGCGCTCGCAATCACTTTCCTGTCAGGTTTGGAACCTGCTGTGTGAGCCAATTCACTTTGCACATCTCCCTCTTGTTGCCACATATTTAAACAGTCAGTATGTCTGATCCTCTGTTTCCTAGATTTGATCAGACATATCCTAATCCTTATGTTCTGTAATACCTCTGGTTCAAAACTACCCATCCTAGGAAATGATGCTTTATCATCAGCAGTCATACATGCCCATTCGTCACAAAAAGCCTTCGAGTTTGGACCATACTTCCCACACATTATCAACCTTGCTGCCCCCTAGGGTCGCAGCTCTCCAGCCTGAACCCTGGCTACCTAACGCCTCCCACTTATGCAATTGGATCCCATCGCGGACTTTTTGTTTTAAACACAATCCCCAAATGCACAATATGAGTAGACGGTGAAAGTCAACCTAGCGCTTTCACTCGCTCCTGCCCATGCTGGCCAGTACTCCGACCCACTTCACCAGTGGAAAACCCGGTGTACCCAACTTCGGACTCCTACCAGACACTTCAGCACAGTAATTTCTTTCGGTGGAGGTTCTGTTGTAATATTTTCCTGAGAGAGAAAGCAGCGAAAACTTCATTTTCGGTATCTTTCCACTGGAATTTTTATAGGGTGAGAAACAGACTATCGATCACCCTTTCCAATGAATGTCCACCAGGGAGATTTCCTGAAGAATTCAGTGAAAAACCCTTTGTTTACACAATCACGTTTGCGTATGCTTTCCACAGCGCATATGACACACCTGCGCAAAATAATGCAAATGGTATCACGTTGCGCTACGTATAACACACGGACGTGCGGTCCAATCGCATAGCGTATAGAAACTTGTTATCTATCCGCCCTACGATCACTGGAGTCGAATTCACAAGCTGCCCTCCTCAGCTGGAGCGTAACACAAAAACCTTAAACTTCAATTCACAATTCTATACTCTATCACGCTCCTGTGCAAGTTTCCTCATGACTTGTGTACTTCTCTATTTATTAATGCAAGGTAGCTGACCTTATGCCACTGAGCCTCTGCTAACTCAAGTGTTTCCACGGGATCCTGATTTTCACGGGGTTCAATACATCCACACCTACTTTCAACTCACGCTAACACACAATGTTTTTCTGTACAGAAAAATATCACTCCCTTTGATTGATAGCTTGTTCCAGAGGTAGTACAGTTTAAACAAAATATTATAATAATCTGCTTTTGAAATCGGATAGTTATGTGCTATAGTATAACTGTATTCTATCCCGCCTTAAATTGAACTGCTATTGTGCGGTTATACTTTACTTTGCGCTCGCAACTCTACGCAACCTTGCGTAAACACGCAACCGTGCGTGTTCCTACATAACCGCGCGTCCCTGCACCACATGCGTGTTCCTGTACGCTTTCCTTGCGGACCGAACCACGTATACAAACATGCGTTCGCATTTCAATAAACCACACTATCGATAAATGTGAGCAACAAAACTACTATTGCTCACTAACACAACACACAATTTGTTCCGTACGCTCGCCGGGAGTCACCCCCACGGGCAATCCTCTTTTAAGTGTAAACCTAAATGTTTAGGCCAGAACTTCATTTCGTGTTTTACAATTATTCCCTTAACACACTATTTCACATATATATATATATATATATATATATATATACACAGCAGAGACGGTGCGGCACTCCAATGATTGACACTTGAGACTTAGGTAGAAGTACAATGTTTCAATGCCTGTTTTAATACTGTGGCATTTTCGTCAGGTAATACAAAAGCAATAAACACAACATACCTTAAATAGGTGATCACCACGTGAAGACCGAGCGCCATGGCGGGACTGCACACCCGGCGGGCGCATAAAGGGTGACGTCATGACGCACTACAAAGAACGTCAGACGGCACCCGTAACCAAGGGTGCCGTATATATACCATATATATATATAGCAAATAAATGTATCCGATTCACACAGATCTAGAAATGACTGTAATAACTTATGGCAACAATATGTGAGAATGTATGCAAAGTATCGGTACGCTTTGTGTATGCTCTTGCGCCAGAAAAATTACACACAAATAATAAACGGCTTTTTTTTCCTGTTTGTCCCTTGGGTTACACCAGCACCTCTAAGACCATACAGAACAGATGTGGTCTAACAACACAAACTGGTTTCAAACACAATACAAGGTTACTTAACATGCATCTCCACCCTTTGTTGGTAGATCAAAGTCTGTTTATGTCCTGCAAGTCTGTGAGTGTGAGATGAACCGGACAGAGCTCCCAATTGTTAAGTTTGATTAACTTTCAGGAAAGGAAAGCTATACCTTAAATGCACAAATGTGTGTGTGTGTGTGTGTGTGTGTGTGTGTGTGTGTGTGTGTGTGTGTAAAACTCCTATGAAATGCATACACGTTGCATAAGCACACCGTCACGCTGTAATCACGAAAATAGCTACACGTGCGGCCTATACACTTTAACCCCTAACAGGAAAGGAAATGCGACCCCAATTGTATATATTATGTTGTGGTCCAACCCAGCAACAAATATTTACTTAAAAGGGGGCTCACAGAGAGATACAACAATACAAAAAAAAAAAGGCGACAATCAATGGATACCCGGTTTCAGTCCTCAGTCAATCTGGATAGGTGACCTTCAGGGAATAGACTGAGCCTGGCCAGGAGGCTTGGTTTTTATACAATGGTCCAAAGCATGAAACAAAGGAAACTGTAATCTCTTCATCCATAGGTTAAAGGGCTGGTCATTTATAGTACATGAGGGGTCATAGGTCGGTTTGAATAGATGGGCGATGCCTGGTCCAGGTGCACTTGCAGATGTCCTCCACTGGGTTCCCTCCGAATATCAAGAGTACAGTAAATACAGTGTAATATTTATATTGTACTCCCGCACATATCTATGCGCAGGAGCGTGCTACTTTCTGCAAACTGCCATCGGAATATTGCCCTTGAAATACTGTACAACTGGATACTAAACACCACCTCCCAACCTAATTCTGTCCCCTCATATCCTGTAAAGTTGAATATCTCTATTGTTCCCTTTCCAAAGTAAATGTAACTTGCTGGTGTGGTGTGTGTAGACTATGTGTAAATTATGCACTATGTGGATGAAATGTCGGTTATGTCTTTGTGTCTTTCCATGCGAATGCGTATGCTACAGTATTTACTCATACCATGCACTAATACGCAGTACTTCGTGAGCCAATGTACGCAGCGTGTATCTTGTAAATTGTATTAGAACATAGACAGTTACAAACATACAGAAGCAGCTTGTCTACTGTTTGTGGGAAACAGCACAGTACTAAACCACTAATGGTCACAGAACAAATAATGTGAATGAAAATACTAATTACTACAAAACAACATAATATCCATATTAATGTTACCAATATGTCTTTCAGAAATGTTGTGTTACTGCAAAAGCTCCTAGTAACATCTCATCAATTCAGAATATCTGCATTCTAAAGAATATATTTTCAGCATGCATTTAACAATATAACAAAACTATAATAAGTCATCAATTGGTTGAATTTTTATTAGTGGGGGTTTATAGAAAATTGAGGTTGCAGCCATGCACTGATTAGGCAAAGTCTGGGTTTTAATACAACATAATTACCCACATTGTGTGTTTCCCTGTCAGAGGGCTGGATTTAGAGGTGCATGCAATGTCAAAGTCAATGAGTCAAGTCAACGTCAAAGAGGTGTTAATGCATGGTCAAAGTCACAGGGAGCGATGTCTTTATCTATCTGCGCTTGGGATGTGGAGGTCAGAAGACCGACAACGGCATCCTGATGTGCAGAATCCCGACATGTAAGTATAATTACCTTCCCCCTCTACCCCTTTAATTATAACCCTCCCTACCTGCAGCCTAACCATAATCCTCTCACCCCAAAGCCTAAACCTAACTTCTCCCCACTTAGTGCCTAACCCTCCCAACCCGCAGCCTAATTCTAACGCTCCCTCCTTAGTGCCTAACCCTTCCTTTTTGGTGTCTGACCCTAAGCCACCCTCCCCGCAGCCTAACCCTAACCCTCCCTACCCACAGTTTAACCCTAACCTTTCCCCCTTAGTGCCTATCCCTAACCTTCCTTTATAATGCCTAACCCTAAACCTCCCTCCCTGCAGCCTAACCCTAACCTTCCCTACCCACAGCCTAACCCTAACCCTTCCCCCTTAGTGCCTAACCTTCCCTTTTTAGTGCCTAACCCTAATCTTCCCTCTGCAAGCCTAACCCCAACCCTCTCTATAGTGCCTAAACCAAACCCCCCTTCCCCCTGCATCCTAACCCTCCCCGGCTCACTTTCAACTGGGATTCTGAATGTCGGGATTCTGGCACCAGCATTTTGATCAATGTCAGGACATGGCATCGGTCCTCTGTCCAGCGTCGGGGTTCCGGCATTGGTATTCCGACTGCTGGCATCCTGATTGCCAGTATGAAGGGGAAGGTTAGGGTTAGGATGTGTGTGTTTGTGTGTGGGGGGGTAATAAGGTTAGGCATTTTCCTGTATCCTTAACCACAATCCCTACCACTAATCCTAACCTTCTATATAGCTAATAAAGCTATCACGCAGGCTAACACTAGCCTTCCCCAGCAGCCTAACTCTAACCCTCCCACCCGCAACCTAACCTCGTATCAACATTCTGACAATATCAACATTTCACATGATGACATTATGAGAATATTGACACATAGCCTGACAACATTTCAATAATTTCAACATAACTGTCGACTTTGTCGTGTTAAAATGATACATGTCGACATTGGGATTGTCAGCTTTTTGACTACATCCCCTAGCTTTCAGAGTTGTAAAACATACACAGCACATGTTAGTTAGAGCTCAACTATTACATTGTTGCCATAACAACTGCTATTCCTCAATGCTCCCAGCTAAATGCTCAGGAAAAAATAGCTAATGATCACTGATCATTGCTGATTGTTGCCTTTTATAACAGAGATGTCAGCGTTCTTGTGATGTGAATCTTACAATGAGCAACATTCAGCAGTGAGGTGCACTAGTAGGCCTTATACTTAAATTTAGGAACCAAAAACTTATTTTTGAACCTGCATTAGCGCCTGACCACAGGTGTAAATAATGTAATATTATAACGCATGAGCATGGGGCCATGTGGAATGTGCTATAATTGTAAAAGATTATTATTATTTTTAATTTAAATTTACATTGTTTCCAAATATTTCTAATGTTTAACGACACATACTGTATAGTAAACAAAATCAAGAAATCCAAGCATCTGTCAACTGAACAAAACACATTTTAGAGTCATTTCTAAACAACAGTCACATTTTTCCTCCATGCATTGCTGAATTTGAGTATGTTAATTAGCTTATTAAACGCTTTTTGTTGTAACTGTGCTGGGTGTAAGCTCAAAACGGAAAAAAAATCAGTTATCTTGCTTTACAGTTATCAAACAGTTCTTGAACGATGTGCTCAAGCTATGAATATCTCACGATTCCTTTCCAAGGCTCATGTTTATTTGTCGTTTACCTACAAAAGAAAGGAAGCATTTTAGGATATAATGGAACTGTTGACTTCTCTAAACTGACCCTGAGGAAGGTTGATTCAAATGATCCAACACATACAGAGATTTTGTTTCTTTTTGTTTAAATAGAACAGAGTAAGTAGTTTAGTGTAATCAAAGCATCTAGTTCGCCCCTCCCTTGTATTTTCTAACTCTTGGGCTTTCAGTCGAATCTGTAGTCACACTGTGCTTTCAATGAAAAAAAAAGCGTACACATGTAAATTATTCACTCCAAAGGGGAGCTAAGAAAAAGCTTTTTGAAATGAAAGCCTCTTTATTTATCGAATGTCACACAGCTTTGGTCTGCTACATCACTGTGTGATTGAAATCAAGAAAACAAAGGAGGAAATTCTGGTTTGCAAAAAAGGACAGCTTGCCTCTGTCACCCCAAATATTACCTCCTATTTTTGTAAAATCAAGGGATTTAATGCTTGTAACTTTGACAGTTGTCGATAAGGATCCAAGTTAATCCACCAAACAAAGGCAGAAACATATTGTGTTTAAGAAAAAATAAATGAAATGGGCCATTTTAGCATATTTTATATTTTTCTGCATGAACATGCACACAATCCTTGGAGATTCTAGAAAACATCACATAAACCATACAGATGAGGTAGTAAATATGTCATGATTTTATACTTTTTAATGACAGCAGGTGCTAATGTTTGAACACATTCACTTACAATACCACTTTACTTTAAAATGTTTTTCTAAATGTTGAAACACATTTGAAATATTGATTATCCTGCTGGGTTGTTTATAGTCATATTTATTTATTGCATCTCTCTCAGAAAAATGTATTTCTTGGTTGGTTGACTTACATACTCCTCTTCTCCTTTTCTAGTGTAATTTATTATTTATCTTCTGGCAAAAGCAATGTCTTTACACTTACTTAGTGACCTACTTTTTATAGCCTCATAAAGAGGACAAACCTGCAATAGTTCATTATAGCATGTAGGTTGCAGTGAACTGTTGGATACTCGGATGATTGGACAGTAGTGTACACATATTAGTGAAACTCAGCCTGTATCAGGGTAATAAGGTGAAATGTGATATGACTAAAAAGAAAAAAAAAAGTTGTGTAATGGCCTAGTTTGAAATTTACTTCCTGGTAACATAAATGCAGAGAAGGGAAGGGTACTTTCTTTCTTTCTTTCTTTTTTTTTTTTGTACTAACATACAAATAGTCATACATATAGAGTAAGCAATAATTTAATTCACTCTCCAAATAGCTAAGCCTGTTCTATGCTTATTAGATGCTCATGATAACATTTGACTCTCAGTACTGATGTAATTTCAGTTATAGAGATGATGGTAAAAAAGAACAGATGGAAGAAAGTATGTGTTTTAATATTTTTTTTCTAAAATGGTATAATAAAAACATAAAATGACAGTTCAATGTTTCATTTCTACTATCTTTAATATTTGTTATTATGTAATATTAAAGATTAAAAAGAACTTTGACCTCTACCAGTTATATGCTGCTATTATTTGCATGGTTGAGTTGAGTCTTCCTGTCAGTTTTGAAAGCCAGTGTACTTGTCCTGTATCATCACTAGCTATTACTGTCAGTGTCTTGCTAGGATCTGATACGGAAATTTGGAGAATGTAGTTTGTTACCTCATTGAATCTATAGAAGTACAGTTAGAAAAGCATGTTTCCCATCTTCTTCCAACACTAGAGCTACATTTAACTCAGTTTGGAAAATGCTGTGATTATATGCCATGATTTACATTCAGTACAAGAAGTTTGCATTGTGGCAAATTTTAAAATTAATACATTTTTTCCTATATTATTGTTAGTATTATTTAAATATGACAATGAAGAACTGAACAGAAGCATAATGGAACATACGAACAGCATGCCGATAAAGAAACAAGCTTGAAAAATTCCCTTTCCTTCCCTTCCTTTTCCTTCCCTTCCCTCTGGTTACTAAGCGACAGAGCAGCGGTACAAACACACAGCAGCTTATAGCACATCTAAGAAACATTGCCACTCTTATGTTGGATATTAAAAATGGAAATGCACAGTTTAACAGACCAATCACTTCAGCAACAGAACCCGCCACTTTTGTGGCTAGTGTGCTTGGCTTGTTTGGGCCTCACAAAACACCTTTGATAACTAATGAGGAGGTTGAGGAAAAGGGTGTTAATTACATTATATTTTTGTAAGATAAATTTCATGAACTCACCACGAATGACATAACATGGAAGAATTGCCTAGATGGATAATGCCCCTTCCTCTACTAATTTTGGCCTCACAAATGGAGCAGATGTATTCATATACATTGTCAAGATTTAGGTAAAAATAATTCTACTCCCAAGAGGTGGCTTTTTTGGTCTTATGCACAGGCATCACAATGACTTTCTTTTTATCACTGGCAAGAACTGAAGTCACTGGTCGCTGACTTGCGTAACCAACATCATCAATACCCTCATCCTCAGTGTCACAGAGCAGTAGTACACACAGTTTCCCTCATCTTGTTCTACTTCCACACAAGCATCGTCAATATCTATTATGTCCTCATCCCTATCTCCACTCGTACTGCTCCACACATGAGCACATGGTGCAGAAATGGTGAAAGTAGGTGAAATAGGCTTCTCTATGAGGATGTGAGAAATGTCAGACTCACACACAGCTAACGTGGACACCCCTAAACTCTCCTCAGGGATGCGTGACAGTTCTGAACACAGTTTGTTCTACTGCCTTAGTGACTTTAATTTTTTTTCACCTCTTCTAGACTGAGTGAAAAGTTTTTACATCATCATGAGAGGCAGAAGATGCCTCACTGACAGTGCAGAACCACCAATCACAAATAAAGGCCAAAGTATGAGTCTTTCCTTACCACTGCATATGGTGAAAGAGGCATGTTGGCAATTTTATGTTTTTCTGCACCAAATTTTACCTTTATTAGAGGTGTTTTTTCCTTTACCAGTATATATTGTTTTGTTTTTTAATTTTAGATGCCCTGACTTAGACCCTTTATGGCATTGGGCATCGACTATATTAGATGACTTTGAAGTACTAGCATGATCATCATGACCAGAGGTAGCAGCTGCAGCACCAGTATTTGGTTGCTTTTCTCTAAAGTGATCGTTATTCATTTTTCAATGAGAAGATCACTGTGCGGAGTCGCAGGGCTTATATATGCATGTGAACAAAGAGGGTCATTCAGACCCAGCCACTTCAGTGGCTCACAGCGCAGTTTGCAGATGGAGGCAAACTGTACATGTGCAGCGAGCACACACCAGCTGTGCGAACACACACATTGCTGTTACATACCTGATGGATGTGAGCGCAATGTGATTGACAGGAGAAGGCATTTGTGGGGTGACGATGTATCTTTGGGGGGAGCGGGTTGAATGGGGGTGGGCCAGGACCTTTTTTAAGGTGGCTGCGTGACATCACACGCAGCTGCTCCAATACAAATAAAATGTCCACTGACCACTGGATAGTGCAGCCAAGTTGCACTGCTGGGGGGTCATCATTAGTTCCGATATGTCCACAATTTTGATGCATCTGGAAGTGGTCTCACACATTCTGGGTTGCTGTTCCCTATGCTGGGCGGCCCACAGCATGTGCAGAGATGAACACAGAACTGGCTGAGTATGCAGCGATCTGTATTCATCTCTGAATAATCCCCAAAGCGCACAAGGGTAAAGCACGTCCAAACAGTACAAACAATAGATCTATTTTTTTAACTCGCAACTCGGTTCAAACTGCATTACGTCACAGTGCTTTTAACAAAGAGAACTAGAGTAAAGCGTACCAAACAGTACAAACAATATATCTACATAATTTTTTTCTTTTTTGAACTTGCAGCTCAGTTCCAACTGTGTGGAGTCAAAGCACCCTAGGGTAAAGCTCACCAAACAGTACAAACAGTAGAACATAACTATATATTTTTAATATTCAAATTCAAGCTCAATTCCAATGCATGGAGTCACAGGGCTTATAGATGCATGTGAACAAGGTGCAGTAGGGTAAAACGCACCAAACAGTACTGTGGCAATTCAAAGGGGTTTTATTTTATTATGTATGTGAATAATAAAAGCACTTGGGTACAGTGCACACAGGTTGTGCAAACCTAAAATCATTATTTAAAAAAAAATCTGTTTATTTGATTTTTAAAAACAGAATGCATACAGAAAAATAGAAAACATATGGTAGATACACATGGCCATGAATATAGTCATATAGAGCATTTGAGTAAAGAGATATAATGCTATAAAGAGAGATATGTATACATCACATTATAGTATAACGAGAACAAAATGCTCCAAGATGGGACTATATGGCATATCAATACTATAAAAAAGCAAGTACAAAATAATTCACAATCTGCCTTAAACAAAGAGGAACTCTAATTTATGATGTAGGGGGTAGAAGGTAGGGGTAGAGAGAGCGGCACACACAAGGGTGGGGTGGGGACATGAGGTGCATATTACAATAGTACCATTAACATCATGAATATAAGCAAATATGGTCAGGTAACAGAAGTAGAAGGAGTAAAGCTTCAATGAGAGCTCATGAGCCTGAAGAAAAAAGAGAGGGAGGAGGGGAAGGGGGGTTACGATAGAGGATCTTCTAATTATTTTCTATGAAGAAACCATTGTGTATTTTTGAATATTTTAAATATTTGGGCCTGTGTGGCCTGATCACGGGATTCTATGTACATGCCCCGTTTCTTGTAGAAGGATTTTACACCCATTTCAGTGTTGACCTGGGCAGATTTCCTATCAAAATATAGAATTTGTAGAAGCTTTCCATGAACTTCCATCATCTTTGGGGATGAAGCTGATAACCAGTGTGACAGTATAATTTTCTTAGAGACTGTGACCAATATAGTGAGGAATGGGAGCCAGCGGAGTCGTGAGAGGCCTAGGTCCCAGTCATTAAAGTTAGCCCAAAGACATGTCAAAGGAGTCACTTTGATCCATATTCCCAGTAACTGATTTACCAATGAGGCCACTTTATGCCAAAAGATGCGTATTGGACCACACACATTCCCAAAACATGTGGTAAAAGGTAGTAGTGTGTATATGTGGCATTTGGGGCATTCTCCTGATTTGGACGGATGGAATCTGGCATATCGGGCTGGGGAAATATAAGCTCTTTGCAGAGTGCGTAGATATACCTCTTGCAAGTACGGGGAGGCTAACTATTTCATTGCTAGTGTATAACCACTGCTGATAAGGTGATGGTCAGTGATTTGAGGTAGATTCTGTTGCCATTGTTTTAGGAGTTTATGCCATCGTGCATCAGTAGAGGCCGATGTCAAGATGGAGTAAAGCTGACGAATACATGTAGGGCCTGATTTGTGTACGTTCAGGAATACTAGTAGGGGATTGAGTAAATTGGAATTGTCACAAAGTGACTTTTGAGTAAGATTAGTAGATCCCAGATAGTGGCGTATTTGCAGATACATGAAGAAACATGAAAATAGGAGATTGTATTTGTCTCGAAGATTCAAGAATAGGAGGAAAGCGCCTCCAGGATCAAAGACCTTCGAGGAGTTAGTTAGACCCTTCTCCTTCCAGTCACGAAAATTAGAATTGGTAAGAGCGGGAGGAAACATGGGGTTACCCCATAATGGGATACAGGATGAGGTGTGGGAGTTACAGTGAAATTTCCTATGTAGTATGGTTCAAGCATAGTAAATATCAGGAAAGAGGGGATTATGCAATATGTGAGTCGGAGATGAGGGAAGCCTTTGATAATAAAAGAGCACCTGGAGAACACGGATGAAAAAGAGCCTCATCAAGGACCAGGTCTGTGAAAAGATCTCTATCAAACAGCCAATCAGCAGCACAAAAAAACAGGGTGGCCAGGGAATAGGAAGCGAAATCTGGTATACCGATTCCTCCCATCGATATTGGAGCCATAAGCTTGTTTAGAGCGATGAATGATTTTTAACCTTTCCATAAAAATGTTGTCATAATTTTGCGTATGTATAATATGTCTCATTTGTGAAGACTAATAGGAAGCATTTGCATGAGATAGAATAATTTTGGGAAAGCTATAATTTGTAGTACAGCCACCCTCCCTAATAGAGAGAGCGGAAGGAGTTTCCAACTATCCAATAAGGCAGTGATACGAGCTAACATGGGAGTAAAATTATCTTCATATAGTTTGGATAGGTTAGGCGGAATCTGAATTCCTAAGTAGGTAATGTTTGTTCGGGAGATCTTAAAGGAGATATTAGGAGATGGGCCGGTAAGGTATGCGATAAAGCACCCAGTGAAGAAGCTCCGGTTTGGCAATGTTTATACTGTATCTCGCTCTGTTCCCAAATGCTCCAATCAGTCACAAAATTTCAGATAGAGAGTTGGCTGGCTGAAACACGAATAGTAGCATATCATCTGCGAAGAGGGGGAGAAGCAGGTCAACACCAACAACTCGTATTCCTGAAAATTTCTTAGACTGTCTAAGAGCAATCGCCAAGGGCTCCAAGGTGATTGCAAAGAGTAGAGGGAAAAGGGGAAATCCTTGTCTTGTGCCTCTGCCGATGGTAAAAGGGGAAGAGATAATTCCATTACATGATACCTGAGTCTGAGGGGCGGAGTATAACAACTGGAGGAGGTTATCTGGGAATCAAAATCATGAGAAAGTATGAAACAAGTGATCCCATTTGACCATATCAAATGCTTTTTCAGCATTTAGGGAGAGTATGAATGGGAGGTCAGTGGGAGGCAAGGAAGTAGCGTGATATATTGCTGAGAGAACCCGATGAACATTGATTTCTGAGTGTCGACCCGCTATGAATCCGGTCTGATCTCTATGTATGATATGTGGAAGTAGTAACTTAATGCGAACCGCCATGATCTTGGTGAGTAATTTGTAGTTGAGATTCCGGAGTGATATGGGATGGTAGGATCCAGAGAGTGAGAGATCCCTACCTGGTTTTGGGAGGACTTTTAGGATTGCCGTGTTAAACTGGGGAGGGAGAGATGGAGAGGAAAGTAAAGTGTTCAGGACCTGTACTAAGGTATCACCTAATCGGGGAAGGAGGATTTTATAAAAATCTGCACTGAACCCGTCTGGGCCGGGTGCCTTATCGCAACTAAATTGACCAAAAACCTGTTTAACTTCTAGAAAGGTAATAGGGTCAAGAAGCGTATGGACCATGGATGTTGGAAGGTGCTGAGTAGGAAGTGTATCCCAGAACGTTTGGGGCCAGGGAGAGCTATCCTGGGTATGTGATGAGGGTGGTGGGGCATAGGGGTGGTGTATAATTTCTGGTAAAAAAGCCTCATCACTTATGAAATTTCCTTATCGCTCGTAGTCATTGTACCTGAAGAGGTATGTAGTGGGTGAGTCACCTTTGGGGGGCGGGTGCCATTGAGTAAATTAGTCAATAAACATCCTGTTCTATTCCCAAATTTGTAATATCGATAATTAACAGAAAAAATATATTAATCACTCATAGTTTTCATAAATTCATCAAAATGTGTCTTAGCTTCCATATATTTGTCTAGATTGGGGGGTCAGAGAGGCTTTGTACTGCTGAAAGGCTGCTGTCAAGGAACCCTGAAACTCCAGGTATTGGGAGGCATATTGTTTGCTCACATTAGAGACATAGGAGATTGCGTCGCCACTGAGGACTGCTTTCACCGACATCCAGAATAGGATGGGATAGCTGACTAAATGGGCCAAATTATTTATCCTGTAGGTTTCCCAGGCAGATTCCAAGCGTTCTTGGAATTTGAGAGATTTTGTAAGGGAGGAGGGGAACCTCCATAGTTTGGGGGAGGAGGAGGTGTCTGGAAGGAGAAGGGTGGCAGTAACTAAAGCGTTATCTGAGAGGGCTATAGCCTCAATGTGGAAGCATGTGACTAGTGGTAGGAGGCAGTGTGAAAGTAGAATATAATCAATTCTAGATAAGGTGTGATGAGCTGCGGACAAGCATGTGTATTCTATATCGGTCGGGTGAAGTGCCTTCCAAATATCAACCGCTTGCAACTGCTCAGCTAACAGGGGGACCCCTAATTTTGGCAAAATGAGGGAGCAAGTAGGTGCATAAGAATGGTCTAGGTAGGGGGAAGAGACTAAGTTTAAGTCACCACAAAAAATCAGCGGAGCAGAAAAAAGTGGAGTCAATTTTTCAAGCAGCACTTTAAAAAAGGACTTGGAGTACACATTTGGGGCATATACATTATACAACAGATAGGATCTATCCTGTATCTTAATCAAAAGAATGACATAGCGACCATTGGTGTCTACAATAGTGGAGGTTTTGACAAAATGTAAATGTCGTCTGATTAGAATGACAACCCCTCTGGCCTTAGAATTAAAAGATCTAGAACCCAATACTTGCCAGTTTAAATTGTTTAGTTTCGCGACCTCGTCCGGTATCAGATGTGTTTCCTGAATGAATGACAGTTCCACATTCTGCTTAGTGAGATAAAGAAGTATTTTACGTCTTTTAGATGGTGAATTAAAACCACCCACATTCCACGACACTACTATTAAATCAGGCATTTACACAGAGGAGAGTGCATAACAATGGTACTAGAGTCATATGTAGGTAAAATCAGTATTGAAGTCAGTCCCTGAAGAATACACAGAAGGGTGGAGGGGGGTGGAGAGAGACAATACAAAGGAGAGAGGGATTGGAAGGAGTGGGGGAAATCAACATTCGTAGATGGCTATGCATGAGTAATGGTAATAGAAGTAAGGACAATACAAGGAAACCAGCCGTAATCCTCCAGCTAGCAGTCATGCAGGAGTGGAATATTTGCATACAACCTCTGCACAGGTGCTAGTGACCAGATAAATTGGTAGGGGGCTCCATCCAGCCACCCCGCTGTATGAAGAAACCTAAAGTAGAACATTAGAAAAATATATAACGAGAATATTGGTATATGATGCTCCAGGAGGAGCTGCTAAACAATTGCATAAATCAACATTGAAACCAGCATAAAACAAGTATCCATAGTCCAAGTTTCCTATGAAATATCACAGAAGAAACATAATGGGGACATGCGAGTATGAGCAAAAAGAAGGAAATTAACAAGTATCGTGTCAGGATCCGAGAGGAAATATGATACGTGCATGCAGCTGAGAGTCTGTGAGAGTGACACGTTGTGTGAGTTGCTGCAGCTGCTGTGTGATGTCAGACACAGCCTGTGAGAGGAGGGGGGCCATAGTTGCCCTAATCGCTTCCACAACATCCCCATATGTTACTGGGGCATCGGGTGCGTGGCATACCTTGGAGGCAGTGGACCCTGTGGCTTCAGCAGCTTCCTTTTTTGATGCAGGGTAGAGCTTGTCAGCGCCAGTGTCCAGCGCTATATTGCCAGGTGCGCAGCGCTTCTCCTGTCCCGCTGTGGTGCCAACGGGAGGCTGTGAGGCTACAGTCACTGGGGTCACAAAATTGTCCATGCCATTCATGGAAGCAGCAGGTCGGGTCCCGGGAGCAATGGAGGCTGCGTGCAGCCTGTAAAAGGTGGGTCAGCGGGTTGGCGGGGACGGACCTCTTGCAGTGTGCTCCCTATCCCATAAAGCCTGGAACTGGAAGTCCTAAACTTTTTAATTATTTTTTTGCAAATGATAATGACAATACACAATGTAGTGCTGCTTGTGAAGAGCCACTTTAGATGGACACAGTTCAGCCAATTTACAGCAGAGTACAGCACAACATACAGCAGTGCACCTTATACACTGACTGTACAGAGCATAGCCACTTGTTCTATGAATCTTGAGTATGGACAGCAAATTTACAGAAGAGTACAGTGCAGCATACAGCAGCATACCCCTTTACACACTGACTATACAAAGTACAGCTTGTCAGTCTGGTCACAGCACTGCCAATACAGCAGAGTACAGTGCAGCATACAGCTGCATGCCCCTATACAGAGCACAACTTGTGAGTCTGGAAACATCACAGCCAATACAGCAGAGTACAGAACAACATACAGCAGTGCACATTATACACTGACTATACAGAGCACAGCCACTTATTTTATGAGTCTGGACACTGCTTTGCGAATTTACAGAAGAGTGCAGTGCAGCATACAGCAGCATGCCCCTTTACACACTGACTATACAGAGCACTGCTTGTGTGTCTGGTCACAGCACAGCCAATACAGCAGAGTAGAGTGCAGCATATAGCTGTGTGCTTTTATACAGAGCACAGCTTGTGAGTCGGGACACATCACAGCCAATACAGAAGAGTACAAGGCAGCATATAGCAGTGCAGCCTTATACATTCACTATAAAGAGCACAGCCATAGCTGGAGTCTCGACATAGCTAAGCCAGTTTACATTAGAGTACAGCACAGCATACAGCAACATGCCCCTATACACACTGACTATACACAGCACAGCTTGTGAGTCTGGACACAGCAGAGCAAATATAGCAAAGTGCACCAAGTAGCAGCATGCTAGGAGAGTGAAATGGCACAGTTTTGGCCGCTGTGTGCTGCCTAGAACCCCAAACCCTTGAGAATATTAAACCAGGAGGATAACATTTGGCCTCGATTTGAAATCAGAACTTGGCAGAAAAACTCAACCCAGGATTTGGATTTAACTCAGATCCACAAATTTGTAGCATGTCAGATTTCAGGTAATCTGAACCACTCGTATCTACCTTATTTATATCTGGCATGGTCCAATGTCTGTTAAAATAAGATTTTAAACCTACCGGTAAATCTTTTTCTCGTAGTCCGTAGAGGATGCTGGGGACTCCGTAAGGACCATGGGGATAGACGGGCTCCGCAGGAGATATGGGCACTTTAAGAAAGACTTTAGGTCTGGGTGTGCACTGGCTCCTCCCTCTATGCCCCTCCTCCAGACCTCAGTTAGAGAAACTGTGCCCAGAGGAGACGGACAGTACGAGGAAAGGATTTTTGTTAATCCAAGGGCAAGATTCATACCAGCCACACCAATCACACCGTATAACTTGTGTATCTATTAAACAGTTAACAGTATGAAAAAACAACATAGCATCAGTCCAACCTGATGAAACTATAACATAACCCTTATGTAAGCAAAACTATATACAAGTCTCGCAGAAGTAGTCCGCACTTGGGACGGGCGCCTAGCATCCTCTACGGACTACGAGAAAAAGATTTAACGATAGGTTTAAAATCTTATTTTCTCTAACGTCCTATAGGATGCTAGGAACTCCGTAAGGACCGTGGGGATTATACCAAAGCTCCCAAACGGGCGGGAGAGTGCGGATGACTCCACCTTAGGCAAGAATTGAGTTTTTTGTCTGGAGATTCCCACGGTTTTTCACATAATTAGTTCAACTCATGTGAGGAGGGAAAAGTTACCTCAGGCTTCTTTCCCTTATACATGTGTAACCTCGTGTCAGGGACAGGGGGTTCCTCTGTGATATGCAACACTTCTTTTATTGCAATAATCATATATCGAATACATTCAGCCACTTTTGGCTGTAACTTTGCATCATCGTAGTCGACACTGGAGTCTGAATCCGTGTCGGTATCTGTGTCTCCTATCTGGGAGAGTGGGCGCTTCTAAGACCCTGAAGGTCCCAGCGACATAGGGACAAACATGGGTTCACTACTTGACTTCCTTAGCTTCAGCTTTGTCTAATCTTTTGTGCAATAAGTTCACACTAGCACTTAAAACATTCCATATATCCATCCAGTCAGGTGTCGGCACCGCCGATGGAGACCTCACATTCATACGCTCCCCCTCCTCCCTAGGTGAGCCTTCTACCTCAGACATGTCGACACAAGCATACTGACACACCACACACACAGGGAACCTCTTATCTGAAGATAGTTTCCCCACCAGGCCCTTTGGAGAGACAGAGAGAGAGTATGCCAGCACACACCCGAGCGCTATATGACCCTGGAAAAAAAACCTAAATGTTTATCCAGTAGCGCTGTTTATACTTTATATCCGCCAAATTTGTGCCCCCCCCTCTTAAAACCCCTCTATCACTGTGTATTAGCAGGGAAGAGTCCGGGGAGCTTCCTCTCAGCGCTGTGCTGTGGAGAAAAATGGCGCTGGTGAGTGCTGAGGGAGAAGCCCCGCCCCCTCGACGGCGGGCTTCTGTCCTGCTCAAAATTCCTGAAAACTGTCGGGGGCTCTGTTATATACATTTACAGTGCCCATCTGTACATGTATATACTTATTTTGCCAATGGATAGGTTTTATTGCTGCCCAAGGCTCCCCCCCCTGCGCCCTGCACCCTTACAGTGACTGCGGTGTGTGAGGTGTATGGGAGCAATGGTGCACAGCTTTACTTCTGTGCGTTACCTCAGTGAAGATCATGAAGTCGTCTGCCGCCTCTGAAGTCTTCTTTTCTTCTCATACTCACCCGGCTTCTATCTTCCGGCTCTGCGAGGAGGACGGCGGCGCGGCTCTGGGACGGACGGCAAGGGTGAGACCTGCGTACCAATCGCTCTGGAGCTAATGGTGTCCAGTAGCCTAAGAAACAGAGCCTTGAAACTCACAGAAGTAGGTCTGTTTCTCTCTCCTCAGTCTGTCGATGCAGGGAGTCTGTTGCCAGCAGGCTCCCTGAAAATAAAAAAACGAACAAATGTACTTTCTGACAGGAAGCTCAGGAGAGCTCCCTGTAGTGCACCCATCTCCTCTGGGCACAGTATCAAACTGAGGTCTGGAGGAGGGGCATAGAGGGAAGAGCCAGTGCACACACAGACCTAAAGTCTTTCTTAAAGTGCCCATGTCTCCTGCGGAGCCCGTCTATCCCCATGGTCCTTATGGAGTCCCCAGCATCCTCTAGGACGTTAGAGAAAGTATAATAATTGCAAGATCTTTTATTTCACTTCATTAAGGGAATGGGGAGATTTACTGGTCCAGTGTATAAGGATGACATTATTTACCACTGTGTCTAACACAGTGAGAAAAGGAAGTTTAGATACTTTGACTGGTCCCAAATCCCAAAATTGTAAAATTGTCACATAATGTATACACACAAGTGAATTTGTTATCAAGGGAAGAGAAAATATATTGTTAACAAAATTCACCTCCTTTCCTAATATTATCAAATTTCCATGTATAATGATGTACTGTAGCGTTAGCTGTGTGACATTTTGGACAGGCAACTGATTCTGATATCACAATATCAGTGCCGTAACTAGACATTTTAGCATTGTGTGCAATAAGCGGCATTGGCTTGCATCCCCCCACCCTTATGTAAAATAGGAGCAGTGTGCGCTTCAAAAATTTAGGAGCATGGCTTCATGGGGAAGGGGTGTGGCCATAAAATAATACAAATTCATATTACAGTGCACAGTAGTCTCCATTATTCAAATTACGCTGCCCAGTAGCGCCACTACACCAGGTAGAGTCCCCTTTTACACATTACAGCAGACAGCATCCCCTTTTTACACATTACAGCAGTCAGAGTCCACCTTTTACACATTATGACAGGCAGAGTCCCCCTTTTAAACATTACAGCAGAGTCCCCCTTTTTACACATTACAACAGACGGAGTCCCCCTTTTTACCCATTACAGTAGACAGAGTCCCCCTTTTTACACATTACAGCAGACAGATTCCACCTTTTACACATTACAGCAGTGTCCCCCTTTTTACACATTACGGCAGACAGCGTCCCCCTTTTTACATATTACGGCAGACAGCGTCCCCCTTTTTACACATTACGTTAGGCAGAGTCCCACTTTTTACACATTAAGGCAGACATATCCACTTTTTACACATTACGGCAGACAGTCCCCATTTTTACACATTATGGCAGACAACATCCGCCTTTTTACACATTAGAGCGGACAGCGTCCCTCTTTTTACACATTACGGCAGACAGCATCCCCTTTTTACACATTGCGGCAGATAGCACCCCCCTTTTTACACATTATGGCAGACAGTCCCACTTTTTACACTTTACAGCAGACAGCGTCCCCCTTTTTACACATTACGGCAGACAGCGTCCCCCTTTTTACACATTACAGCATAGTCCCCTTTTTACACATTACGGCAGGCAGCGTCCCACTTTTTACACATTACGACAGACTGCATCCCCCTTTTTACACATTATGGCAGGCAGCGTCTCCTTTTTACACATTACGGGAGACAGTCCCCTTTCTTACACATTACGGCAGACAGTCCCCCTTTTTACACAGTACAGCATACAGCATCCCCCTTATTACACATTACGGCAGACAGCGTCCCCCTTTTTACACATTACAGTAGACAGCGTCCCCATTTTTATACATTACGGCAGACAGTCCCCCCTTTTTTTTGTTAATCTGTTAAATTCGATTTTAATGCAAAGTACACATGTGAAGACAGGGAATAGATATTCTTGGTCGTAAAACATACACACAGACCATATAAGAAAAGAGAAAATAATAATAATAATAATAATAATAATAATATGAAAAGAGGTACCAACACATTATATGATAATGTAGAGAAGGTGATGTGGACCTACGCGGAAATATATGACACATCCAAAATATGTTGTAACAAATATAAGATAGTCCTCAATCTTTATCAAATGGGGATGAAAATAGAACAATGAGGAAAGGAGCAAGAGGGAAGGGAAGTCAAGGGTACACATGAGGGAGGGAGGGGACATGAAAAGGATAATACATTAGTACCATTGACACAGTGAATAGAGATAGTTTTACCATAATAATAGAAATAGGAGGTATAGAAGCCCAGAAAGGACCAGTGAACAGTAATGTAGGGGGGGGGGGGGGGGGGGTCATAGTGTGGAATCTTTCAATAGTCTTTTATGAAGAAACCACTCCGTATTTTCAAATACTTTAAATATTTGGGCTTGTGTGGTCTGATCGCGGGAGTCAATGTATAGGCCCCATTTTTGTAGACAGATTTAACTCCTAATTCTTTGTTGACTTGGGCTGATTTCCTGTCAAAATATAGAATGTGTAAAAGCTTTCCGTGTATTTCGGTCAACTTTGGGGAAGAAGCTGAAAGCCAGTGTGACAATATAATATTCTTAGATACAGTGACTAAAACTGAAGGAACAGAAGCCAACTGTGTCGTGAGGGACCGAGATCCCATTCATTAAAGTTAGTGCAAAGACATTTCAGAGGAGATGCTCTAACCCACAGTCCTAGTAGCTGATTAACAAAAAAGACCACTTTATGCCAGAAAATGCGAATCAAACCACACTCCCAAAACATATGATAAAAGGTAGCTGTGCGCACGTGGCATTCTCCAGGGGCATTCTCCAGATTCAGTAGAATGGAATCTGGTATGTTGGGCTGGGGAGACATAAGCTCTTTGTAGAGTGCGTAGATGTACCTCCTGTAAATATGGGGAAGCTAGCCATTTAATTACAAGTGTATAACTACTAATGAGATGATGTTGATCAGTTAGATGAGGTAGATCCCGTTGCCATTGCTTCAGAAGTTTATTCTATCTAACATCAGTGGAGGCAGACGTCAGAATGGAATAAAGCTGTCTAATGCGCATAGGGCCTGCTTTGTGCACATTCAGGGATACTAGTAAGGGATTGAGTGTGTTCGAGATGTTGCATAATGCTTTTTGGAAACAATTAGTAGATCCCAAATAATGACAAACCTGCAGGTACATAAAAAAATGTGAAGACAGGAGATTGTATTTATCTCGAAGATCTGAGAATAGGAGAAGAGCACCTTTAGGATCAAAGACCTTCGAGGAATTCATCAAGCCCTTCTCTTTCCAGACACGGGAGTTAGAGTTGGTGAGGGAGTAAGGAAACATAGGGTTACCCCACAACGGGATACAGGGTGAGGTATAGGGAGTACAGTGAAATTCTTATGTAATGTGTTCCAAGCATAATCAATATCATGGAAGAGAGGATTATGAAGTATGTGGGTAGGGATAGACGAAACTTTGGATAATAATAGCACGCCCGGGGAGTAAGGATGAAGGAGGGCCACATTCAAGACTGGATCAGTAAAAAGATCCCTGTCGAACAGCCAATCAGAAGCACAGCGGAATAAGGTGGCCAGGGAATAAGAGGCAAGATCTGGAATACCGATTCCCCCTACCGATTTTGCACACATAAGTTTTTTTAAAGCTGTAAACAATTTTTTACCCTTCCATAAAAATCTGGACATAATTTGTTCATGTATAACATGTCATGTTTAGAAAGGTCAATAGGGAGCATTTGCATGAGATAGAATAATTTTGCTAAAACTATACTTTGTAGCACAGCCCCCCTCCCTAACAAAGTTAGAGGAAGTAACTTCCAACTGTCCAATAAGGCAGTGATACAGGTCAGTAGGGGAGTGAAATTTTCCTCGTATAGTCTAAAAAGATCGGACAGAATCTGAATCCATAAGTAGGTAATTTTCATTCGGGAGACTTTAAAAGAGATATTAGGGAGAAGATCAGACAGGGTACGGGGTGGAGTGCCCAGTGGAAGAAGTTCCGACTTGGCGATGTTGATCCTGTATCCCGCTTTATTTCCAACGGCTCTGAACAAACCTAGAATTTCAGGGAGATATGAAGCCAGATTAGAAACAAATAATAGCATATCATCCGCGAAGAGAGTGAGACGCAGGTCAACATTGCCTCCTCGTATGCCTGAGAAGTTCCTTGATTGCCTCAGCCTGATTGCCAGGGGTTCCAAGGCAATTGCAAAGAGCAGATGGGAAAGGGGACAGCCTTGTCTCGTGCCCCTACCGATGGTAAAAGGTGAAGAGAGAATCCCATTACAAGATACTTGAGTTTGAGGAGTAGAGTATAGTAGTAGTAATAAAGGAGTCTGAGAATCCAAATTGAGAGAGACTGTGGAAGAGGTGGGCCCATTCAGCCATGTCAAATGCTTTTTCAGCATCCTGGGAAAGTAGGAGGGATGGTCATTGGGAGGCAAGGTATGAGCCTGATATACTGCTGAAAGTACCCGACGAACGCTAATTTCAGAGTGTCGCCCCACTATGAATCTGGTCTGGTCTCTATGTATAATATGGGGAAGTAATAATTGAATGCGATCTGCCATAATCTTGGTGAGCAATTTGTAGTCGAGATTCAGGAGCGATATGGGATGGAAGGAACCAGGGAGTGAGAGATCCGTACCAGGTTTAGGTATAACTTTAAGGATGACCGTGCTAAAATGGGCAGGGAGAGATGGAGAAGAAAGCAAGGCATTTAGCTTCCGTACTAGTGTATCGGGATTTGTATGGGAGGTAGTTAGTAACTAGATTGACAGTGTCTAGGTCGACCACTATTGGTTGACAGTAACTAGGTCGACAGGGTCTCTAGGTCGATATGTACTAGGTCAACAGGTCAAAAGGTCGACATGATTTTTTAAATTTTTTGTGTCATTTTCTTCGTAGAGTGACCAGGAACCCCAATTAGTGCGCCGTGTCCCCTTGCATGGCGAGCGAACTTCGGGCAAGGTTAACCTTCCCAATTGTAGTCCATGTGGATCGTTAAGTATGAAAAGGTAAAAAAAAAGAAAAAAATTGTAAAAAGCTCATGTTGACCTTTTGACCTGTCGACCTAGAACATGTTGACCTAGAAACCCTGAACAAATTGGATACAGAAGACTCTTGCGTGCTTGCACTCTTATGTATGTTTATGTGATTGTGAGAAGTATTAAAACATAGCGTTTATGCAAAGTAATTAAATTAATTCAGTATCCACTCATCCACCATAGGATCAATATGCCAAAGGGCAGAACAGAGAAACATAAGAAAAAAGAGAAAAAAACAACACATTGGTAAAATATGAAAATGTTCTGGTTGGTCTATATCAATAATAGTCTGGCACAGATATGTAGGCACAGTCGTCATACATCAGTCTTCTGCCTTTCCAGCACAAGCAATGCTTGTATTAATGGGACCTGAATAGGTTATATATATATATTGGTCCACAATATCAGGAGTATCTTATCTATGCATGGGCTCACACGGGTACGACTGTATATTTATCTGGCCCACAATAAATATATTTCCAGGGCCTGGAAATATATTTATTGTTTTAATACTTTTAATACTTCTCACAATCGCATAAACATACATAAGAGTGCACCCACACAAGAGTCTTCTGTATCCAATATGTTCAAGCACTTTTCTGGCTCTGGGGGCACCACCAGGTGTTCATTAGAGATTTTCTCATTATAAAATAATACTGGTCTGATTCTTACACACCTAATTGTGTACGACTGGTGCGGAATCACCAACTTTTCTTGGTAGACCTAGAAACCCTGTCGACCAATATTGGTTGACCTAGATAGTGTCGACCTAGTTACTGTCGACCTAGAGACCGGATCCCCAGTGTATCACCTAAACAGCGGAGAATATTAGAAGGCATTTTGGGGGATAGCATGGAGGATCATCTACAGGCAACTAAGTTTATTAGCAAAAGTCATCATGGGTTTGTAAGGAACAGATCATGTCAAAACAACTTAATTAGCTTCTACAAGGAAGTGAGCGAGAATCTTGACCAGGGTAAAGCAGTGGACGTGGTTTACTTAGATCTTGCGAAAGCCTTCGATACAGTGCCTCATAGGAGACTGGTCCATAAATGAAGGGAACTTGGCCTAGGAAATACCATCATGAGGACATGTAGAGAGCAGATTCAGAGGGGTGGTGTACAAGTCCTGATAGAAGTGATTCATCACTTCAGAAATTTCCTTATTGCTAGTGGTTAGAGCGCCTGAGGAAGTGCGCAATGGGCGAGTGACCATTGGGGGGGCGTATGCCATTGAGTAGATTTGTCAACAATCTCCCCATTTTATTACCAAATTTATAATTTCTATAAATTTACGGAGAAAAGATATCGAGCACCCATTGATTCCATAATCAAAATGTGTTTTAGCTTTAGTGTATAATAGTCGAGTATGGGGAGTTTGGGAAGATTTGTACTGCTGAAAGGCTGCCAACAAGTTCCTCTGAAAGTCCAGGTATTGGGAGGCATATTGTTTGTTCGTGGCGGAGACATAAGAGATAATATCACCCCGGAGGACTGCTTTTGCTGTCATCCGGAACAGGAGGGGATCACTGTCTAAATGGAATAAATTATTTATCCGGAAGGTCTCCCAACAGATTTCAGGTGTTGCTGAAATTTGATAGATTTTACAAGGTATGAGGGTAATTGCCATATCTCATCCGGTATTAGATGTGTTTCCCGGAGAAATGCCAGATCCACATTTTGTTTAGTAAGATTAAGAAGTATTTTACAACGCTTTGCTGGTGAGTTAAAGCCACCGACATTCCACGACCCCACTGCTAGATCAGGCATTTACACAGAAGAGAGTGCAAAACAAAGGTACCAAAAAACTGAAATTTGTTCATTGTGGAGAAAAGATATTTCCAGATGACAAGATCAAATGACTTTTCTGCATCAACTGACATTACCACACTAGGAGTTGAACAATTAAAAGAGTGTAGATGTTGAACAGCAGCTAAAATCCTCCAAGCATGAATTACTTAATGTCTCTCCAAAATAAACCTGGTTTGGTCTATATGTATGATCCATGGTAAAATCAGTTTCAGTCAGTCAGCATATATTTTAGTCTATGCTGAGTAAAGATATTGGTCTTTAAGAACCCGAGATTGAAAAATACTTACCCAGTATGGGGAGGACTTTGATAATAGCTGATTTGAAGAACAGTGGAGCAGTTTTAGTCGTAATAATATTATTGCAAAAAAATATTAAATCATTACCAGTTCAGGGCAATTGTATCTTATAAAATTTGCCAGTTAGCCCTTCAGAACCTGGGTCCTTGGAAGGTTTTAGTTGCTGCACAAACCTGGTAACCTTTTCAAGTGTAATATGTTCTACTAATGCACTAGCTAAATATTCCAGTACATGTGGCATTGAAAGATCATCTCACACAATGGAGGTGGTACTAGTAGTTTGGGAAGAAGAGTATGGTGAAGCATTAAATTATTTCATAATGTCTGCGATCTGGCTGCTGGAGCTAGTTAGAAAACTATCACCATTGCAAAGCAGATGTACCACCATCGGTGATCTATTGCCCTGTAACAAATTAGTAATTTTCCAGTTTTATTTCCTAAGAAATTTATAATTAACTGAAAAAGATAGTGGTCTCCTCTAATTTAAAGAAACTCATCAAAGTGTATTTCTGCAGTATTATATGACAGTTTGTAAGAGGGACTCGGGTTAGATTTAAATAAATGAAAAGCATCTGTAAGATTAGTTTGTACAGTATGTCAGTATAGGAGGCAGTATATTTTTTGACATATGAAATTGTATCACCATGGAGAACTGATTTTGCTGTTTGCCAAAACAAGGAAGGATCAGAATCTGCAAGAGAGAGATTAGCATGATTGTAATCCATCCAGGCATATTCTAGACTATTACAAAATGGGATTGATTAGTACAAGTGAGTGCGAAATCTCCAGTGACAATATGGGCCTCTGTCTATAGCTGTGTGAAGAACCATCCAAACCAATGCATGATCAGAAAAGGCAATGGGTTCGATATGCATGTCCGAAACTCATGGAAAGAGGGAGTGAGACAGTAGGATATAATCTATCCTCGAAAGTGTATGGTGTGCTGCTGACAGATGTGTAATCTTTTTCTGTAGACTTAATAGACCTCCAAATATCTACAATTCATTATCTAGATGCAAATGTAGGAATCACTAAGTTAGGGAGAGCAGAAGAAGAATGTTGTAGATTGAGAGCCATCTAGAATTGGGGAATAAATGATATTAAAGTCCTCACATAATATCATAGAATCTGAACAATACATCAGTAGTTTTGTCATTAAATTATCGAAAAATTATTTCTTATTTACATTTGGAGCAAATACATTGCATATAATATACAGTTATGACATAGTGACCTTCTGGTTCAGCATCATTAGATACCACTGACAGGAAAGAGAGTGTTTAACTAAGATAACAACACCCTTGTGGATTTGAATGATAGGGGGAAGCCACAACCAAGGACCAGTTAAGCATGTGTAGTTTAGCAATTTCTCACACTGTCAAATGAGTCTCCCGAAGGCATATAACATTAATATGTAACTTAGAGAGGTACATAAATGTTTTACCATTTTTTGGGGGGGAAATAATTCCATCCACATCCCACATACCATTTTTGAGAACCATTATGTCACAGTATAATCAAATTTAAATGAGGCTACCCGTGGGAAACAAGGTACCAATGAGTATGGAGGGGGGTCTGAGGGGAGGGAGTAAACATGAGGGAAGGAACAAGCAGATAAGGGAATAGAGAAAACAGTACATTTAGATCAACAAAATGTATTAATGACCGACATCATAAACACATAAATTAATGACTTCAGGAATATATGCATCTTTATGGGTGGGTAAGAGTTTCTAGCGTTCAGGATGCCGGCGTTCAGTATGCCGATGCTGACATCCTGACATTTGAAATCCAGACAGAGGTGTGCTACGTATGTTCTATCCTCTCTCCTACCCCCTAACCCTTTCCAGCAGCCTAACCCCACCCTCCCCCTTTTGTACCTAACCCTAACCTCCCCTGTTGTTGCCTAAACCTAAACCCCCCTTTCCCTCAGCCTAAACCTAACCTCCCCATGGTGGAGCCTAACCCTAAACCCCTTTTCTGCAGTCTAACCCTAACCTCTCCCCTCCTGCAGCATATCCCTAACTTCCCGGGGTGGTGTCTAAACCTAACTCCCCCACCTACAGCCCTAAACCTAACCATCCCGCTATACTCATGGTCAGGATGCCGGCTATCGGGATTCTGGTGGAAGTGTCTAGGATTCTGCGTTGGTATTCTGACGGGTGTCGGGATTCCGGTGCCAGTATTCCAGCTGCCGGGATCTTGACCGGATCCCATCTTTGCAACAGAGCCCCGTTCTGTGTCTCAGTGTACATATAACTAGGGAGCAAACATCTCTCAGGAAACAGTATAGGAAAGAAAATGTAAATGTAAAGAAATATCACAGCAGTAACAACAGATAAATAAGAGCATAGCACTCAGGGAAGGTAATACATACTCATCCAATAGAGGTATAAGGTGACAATTTGCAACACTGTCCATCAGAACAGAAAAGTCCAAGAAACACTGAGTAGAAAGTCAAAATGGTAGTCAAAAGAGCTCAAAAGAATATGTCCACATAATGTATAATCACTCTGGTGTAGTAATAATAATGTTATTTATATAGCACTTTTCCCCTAATAGGACTCAAAGTGCTTTACATTTGACTTTACAGCACAAAATACGAAACAAGCTTAACCGTAGACATTAGTGAAATGCTTGAGTACAGTAAATAGGTAATTTTGGAGCCCACTATTGGAAGGTAGCCGGAACTAGTCCTAAGAACTGCTCTGTCTGGATGAAAATCCAAAATGGTGGAGCAACACAATGATGCTTAAAGGTTATACACTCTGCAAGCTTAAGCAATAGCAAAAAGGAAGAATATTTTCCATGGCAACCACTTAAGGTCCATGGTGCCTAAAGGTTCAAATGGTGGTGCTTGTAAGGCCTGGAGAACTAAGGACAAATCCCATGGAGTGACCTGGGTGACAAATGGAGGTTAAATGTAGGTAAAACCCAACTCACAAGGCAGTTACTAAAGGGATGCCATAAGGGGGCCTTAGTCCAAGCCTGTCTGTAAGAAGGCATGCTCGCGACTTTGAAGATAGTAGAATTGTAGCCCCCTAGGGGAATACCACTAAAGGTAAGTGTGCCAAATACTGTAGTAAATCCTGGCTGATGTAGGATTACGAACCTTGAGCATCATCTGAATGACCGAGCATGAGAATCCTTTAGATCTTAAAAGGGATGTCTCAAGAGCCATGCTGTAAAAGATGGACAAGCCCGTTCTGGGAGTATGAACCCTAAGTCAGCAGATATGGCCATAAAGGATGTAGAAAAGTAGTGTCTATTGAGAAACCCTACAGGTCTGAAAACCAATGTCGCTTCGGCCAATCTGGAGCTATGAGAAGCACTGTGTCTCCTTGCCTCTTAAACTTGTAAACTGTTGGAAACCGTGAGACTGGAGGGAGTATGTATGCCAGATTGAAGTTCCACCGTGATGCTGTATCATCCACGAAGGTGGATCAGTGGTTCTTGATCCATACACAGGCAGCCTATGGTTGTGACATGAAGCCATGTGATCTACGTCCAGTAGGACCTGAACTATTTCCAGATGTACAGCCCTCACTGGAGTGTACGTTCTGTCAGTTTAGGAAGTCTGCTTTCCAGTTAATAACTCCAGGGATGAACACTGCCAATGTATCTGGAAGATGGCGGGCAGTCTCTGCATGCCTCCCTGATGGTTAAGGTACAGTAGGCTACCACAGTTGTGTTATCAGGTTGTATCTGAACAGGTCGACCATGGAGAATGTCTTGCACCAGACTGAGCCCTCCAGTCTGTTGATAGACAGGTGCCTTACCTGGACTGTACAGCATCTGTGAAAGGACCGCTGACTAGTCACTGTTTTCAATCCATTGAAGTTGGCATCCGTGATGAGAAGTACCCAATCCACAACCCAAAAAGGATGACCCTCTTCTAAGTGGGACATCTGTAGCCACCAGAAGTGGTAGAGCCAGACCCCCGCTTTGATTGATGAGGTCTGAACTGAAATTGGGCATACTCCACCGTGTCAAAGGTGGAGACCATGATCCCCAATACCTACATGCTGAGTGGATGGACATTCACTGGTGTTAAAGATCTTGTGCATTTGAGTATATAGTGCTGTTATCCTGTCCGCTGGTAGGAAAATCATCTGGACCTGAGAATCTAGAATAGTTCCTAGATGTAATATCCCTTGTGAAGGAGCAGGGAGGACTTCTTCCAGTTAATAATCCATCCATACACCTGCAGTAAGGCAATAGTCAGATGAAGATGTTGTTGTAGAACTCATGGAGACTGTGCAAAAATCAGTAGGTCTTAGGTAAGGAAGAATTCAGATTCCCTGACGCTTAATATGTGCAGCCCTGACTGCCATCATTTTGGCAAAGACCAGAGGGGCCATGGCCAGTCCAAAGGTTAGTGACAGAATCGTTGTATTTGCTCTGCATAACAGCCAAAAATCTCTACACTTCTTATGCTTTTTTGGCCAAGACAGAAGATTGCTGCTTGTATCACATAAGTATCTACCAAAGGGGGATCTTCTCACTTAGGGGGTCATTCTGAGTTGATCGCACAAAGCTACTTTTTGCAGCCCGTGCGATCAACTAGACGCCGCCTATGGGGAGGGATTTTTTGCATAGCAAGGCTACGAACGCTGTGCAAAAAAAGTTTTGAGCAAAAGAAAACCAGGGTCAGACTTACTTACCCTGTGCAACGGATCCAGTGGTGAAGGTGACAGAATTGACATCAGATATCCGCCCTCCAAACACCTGGACACGCCTGTGTTCGCCTCACCATGCCTTGAAAATGGTCAGTTGACGATCCAGAATGCTTCCCGCCTGTCAATCTTCTTGCAATCGCCACTGCGATGACTTTTTCTGCTGGCGGTGTCGCGGCTGTCACCAGGCAATGACGCGCATGTGCAATGCAGCCGCCGTGCATGCGCAGTTCCTACCTGTTTGCACCGCTGCGACAAACTGCAGCGTGCGAACGGGTCAGAATGACCCACTTAGTGCATTGTCCTGCCAGAAGGATGTAAAGGACATAAGCCTTTATGGTAGCTTGTTAGGCATAATCCAGCGTTCCCGCATGAGTTTGGTAAACTGATCTAGCTGAGGTAATTCTGCTTTAATGACATTCTGTTGTTTAATCACTGGAGCTTTTAGGCTTCGGAGTCGGCTCCTCTTCCTCTATGTGCACTAAAGCCGGAACATTCACTTAGAGTGATATTTTTCCCAAACAGAATAAGATTCAGGTATAAGAGACATCTGTATCATCTGCCTCCTGATCGGACAATACCTCAGCATCCGAAGCCTGTGCAGACTATGATGAAGCTACAGCACATCTACAGATAGAGCAGCGCTCATCTGAGGCTGCTCCATCGCAAACGAGCACTCCCAGCGTGACTAGGCGATCCGTCCACCTAGTCACCCCGGGAGTGCACAGAGATGCTCCCATTCAGAGCGTCTCTGTCCAGGAGCGCGGATGGAGACGCTCTCCATTCAAGTAAATGGGGCACGTCTCCATCACGGGCACACGCGCCCAGTTGGAGACGGAGACGCCGAGTCCTAGGCACGCCTAGGCACAGAAGGAGCCACGACTAATGTGGCACCATCTGTATGCACTCTGGGAGTATCCATCCAAAGAGGATGTATAGGAGTGGTATACCAAGCAGGTTGTAATTACTAAGGCAACCCCATTGCAGGAGACAGAATAGGAGCATCTATGGTCAATGGTCAACCTTAGACTAGTCTCAATTTTCTATTATGGGCCGTATTCAATAGGATTCGCAAACTGCCGTCTTATCGGAAAGATGTCTGTTTACAACTGATTGAGGTTGGAAGGGGTTCTGACCTATTCAATGTCGGGCCTTTTTTTTGACAAGTCGGGAAACCCGACTTGTCGGAAGAGTATCGGAATACACACAGATTGGCGGCTTCAGCCGCCGAGCTGCGTGTATTGTCGGAAGCAGGGACAGATTTTAGCCCAGTTTCTGACAATGTCAATCCGACTTTAAAAATGTCGGATTGACACAGTTGGGACCGGGCCAAACCTGTCCGGTTTGGCCCGGCATTGAATAGAGTGCTGTTGGGTCTTTTCCGTCGGAAAGGACCCGACAGCTATTGAATACAGCCCTATGTGTCAAATTCTGAACATATTTTCAATCAAGTGTTTCCAGCATATCAATAAGAGTTTAAAAGTACTGTATTTATACTTGCTATAGTCGTGTCATTGATTTTATCCTGCATGACTGTGATTCCACACATTTCTTTGATCCCAATCCTCCACTGAGATGCATGGATGTACACAAGCGAAGGGGTTTGTATCAGTAGTTGCATAAAGTTGCAGATCAGCGATTGACAATAGACAGAGCTGCAGCCACTAATGAGTCCACATCTGAATCAGCACAAAAGTCACAACTCCATTGTTTCAATAATTATAGCATCTGATCACAGTGAGTATAATTGCAATCACAAATCATTACAAATATGTTAATTTCTAGATATTTTTGTTAGTTTTAATATTATATAGAATAATATTTATTCACGAAAGAACTGTTAGGGGAGAGTGGGGTAAGATGAGCCAGTGGGTAAGTTGACCCAGCCCCTCTATCTCTGCAACTGATCACTTTTGTTGTTATGTGACCATAAATTCAGAAAGTGGCCATCATTTTATCTGGGTGTGATGGAGAGAAGCACATAGTAAAGTGCTAAGTATGTTTTCTTTTTTTTTTCACAAGAAACTGTTTTTCCTTGTGAAAGTACATTTTGTACATCAGGTATAATGACTGTAATTGAGTAACTGACTGTGAAGTCAGCGCAAGATTTTTCAGAAGAATCTTGGGGAGCACTGCAAAGATAAACCAAATTTTTGCATTTAAGGAAAATTCTGTGAATTTTTTTCCACAGAGAGGGAGATTTTGTCAGAGCTTGGAGAGAGAAAGATGAAGTGCAGCTCCTACTGTCACTGTCATTTTTCAAACACAGCAAGTAAAATGACGGGTAGAATCTGATTGTTTAGTACTTTATGGGTGATATTCAATTGTTTTGCACCCTAGATCTCCCATCTAAAGTGACAGGAGATCGCGGGGCATAATTCAATTGGGTTGTTTTTTTTTTTTCGATGATTGCACCCATAAAGGTTGGTTTTAGCCATGTAAAGTAGACAAACATGGCCAAATTGCTGGGCGCAATCGTGAAAAGTGCCATTTAGGTGCCCAAATGGGTCACTTTTCATGCATTTCAGCTCACCACCACCCCGGGGCCTGAGAGCTTGAATGCATGCAGCGGCAGCCAACGAGCCCAAAAGGAGCAACAATTGAATTTCTCCATTGGGCGCCCTCTAGTGGCAGCCGGTGCACATCATAATTGAATCTCTCCCTATGTCTCTCCACTTTATGGGGATATATAGCAAAATTAGGAAATAGGTAAAGTGGAGAGAAATAAAGTACTAAAAAAGCTTCAAACTACAGGCTGTGCTTGAAAAATGCTGGAGGAAGAAAGATGCAGATGCACACTCTTAGCATTAAGAACACTGATGGTAAAAATTATTTCAATAAATCCTCACAATTAACATGGAGTATAATTGAAGTTCTTAGCACACATTTGCGCAAATATGCGGGCCCATGTACCGTGGCCAGGTGACTTCATCACATGGGTCCCTAACATTCCTAATACTATCACATTCTATACATTTATTCAGGACTTACCTCTAAATAGGGCCTTATCAGTGTGTGATCTGAAATGCAGGAACCCAGCTAATTAAAACACCTGAGGGTGAATGGGAGAAATGCCAATACCAGAGGAAGGAAGCCTTGCCTTGTGTTTGAAAAATGTCAGAAGCAAATTGGTTTTTACTTTATCGCTCTCAACTTTATCTATCTCCAAGCTTTCATTAATATCCCCCTATCTTTTTCCAAAATTTGACAAATCTCCGCCAAATCAATTTACTGAAGAATCTACAGAAGGTCAAGCTCAAAAAGCTGAAGGATTGGCAAGGAGGAGCAAGACTTCCCTGCAACATTGAAGAAAGGAATGTTGAACAGTCATTGAAATACCAAACAGATAATGTATGGAAATTGTTTAATTATTGAAAAATAACCTTTATTTGGTTGTTTTTATATTGTTTAAAGTTACCTTTAAGAAAATAAATAAGACTATTTGGAAAAGGAAAAAGCATTAGTAAAAACACATTAAACATTTTTACTCTTGTTTAAACTTGAAAAAGTGAATTGGTTAATTTACTCATTGACTTAGCTCAACTTACCCCTACTCTGGGGCAAGTTGAGCCACAAGTCATATTTTCACAGCCCTTTGCTATAAATGCATGCTCATCAGTTTCTTTGACTGAATACATTGTGAAATAAAGGTAGATGTTTTCATTTTACTTATGTCTTATTTTCCCTTGCTATTGGACAACACACAGTAAGTAAAAATTGTCTAATTTTACCCCACCTAATTGATGGAAGACTAATTGCTAGGAAAACAAATGTGCCTACCAAGAAAGAGTTTGGGATGCTGTAAGAACTCCATCAATATTGTATACAGTATGAAGCTTCAAACACCAGATCAGAAACCCTCCTGTTCAGATTACAGTAGGTGCTTCTGTGAATGTATTTGCTGCCATTAAATAAAGAACAGCATAGATTATATGGGTAAAGCATTATTATGGTTCATTATTTTTAAAGCCGTATGATTTTTTGAATTTTTGCATCCAGCAATTGCCAGTGATTGACTCAAAAGAGTATTTGAGATTGGGAAAAGACCAGTTCTTGCAATGTTTCTAGAACATAAAAAGTTAACTTTTAATGATATTCTTCAATTAAAGGAAAGTTATAAGCTGTCACAAAATGCCACAATTGATAGCTAAGTGTTTGTCTGTTTTTATATATAAATAACCACGTTAAGTTCTTACATAATTACATTGGATTATATTTGAACATATGTACTTACGGGCATTTACAGCTTTTAAGAGCTCTTAGAAGATATATGTGTTTCCAAATTATAACGCCTCTTTTTCTCTGTATATCTCTTTTCCGCTCTTGTTCACTTAAAGTGTCCCATCACAACGTAAGGTGTCCATTTCAGCACTGCCTTCGATGTTTGATCTGCTTGGCAATTAGGAAGTGTTAGGAGCCGTTTCGCCTTCATTATGTCGCAGCTGTTTAGTGCCATCTTGTTGCTTGCAGTTTTGTTTCTTTCTTTGAAGTTACAGGGCCTAGCTGTGTTTGCAGGAAATTACAGCAATTTACAGAAATAATGCACTCTCCTTTATGTAGGGCCTGTTTTCAGTCTATTCAGCCTTATTTTCCTCTAGCTGGAGTGCCAGTAATTGCAAATGCCAAGATGAGAGATTATTAACCATTTCTTTGCCCGACAGACAGGAAACATACAGTATTGTGGCACATTCACTACAAAGGTGTAAGCCAGTGTCTAGTTTCATTAAACCATGCAGTAGGTGATGACCCTCATTGTGGTGAACTTATTATACCAGTATATTTACTATACTCACTGCAATCCAGATGGACTGGTCACATTTGTCAGTTGTAATCCATGCACAATAGATTTCATCAAGGTATTGCTATCAAATCCATATATATATATATATATATATATATATATATATACATACACACACACAAAGTAGTTGATAATCCACACTCACATCCAAACTGAATCATCACCGGGGTGCTCCACAATGGTAACATCGCATGTTCCACAGATAAGTCCAATGAGGTCATTCAGACCAGCTAGTGGGCACTCACCATCCTTAGAATCCAACAGAGTCTTTATTAAGAAATCATCATTCAATACACAGTCGACGCTTCGACTCCTGGAGGGTCTTTATCAAGACAGACAGCAGGGACATCCTCACACACTGGATACCAAATGGAAAACATGTGTGTGTGAGGATGTCCCTGCTGCCTGGAGACCATATCTATAGCTATATATATTCAATAGGAGAACGATTATTACACCTTGTGTTAATATAATAAATTATACCACTTTATTTAAAATGTTTTAGAACTGAAAACATCACTTCAGAATCACTGATGTTCAGTTATATAATGTGCGTTCCAGGGCAGCCAGCTATGGAGCGTGAATGGGAAGCAGAGCGATGCGCCCTGCAGCGGAGGGACCTATGCTTCTGGATTGTGTTCCATGGTGGATTGTGGTGGAACGCAACCCGGAAATGGCTGCACTATCTATTTATCGATGTGGTCGCCCATACACGCGGCTCGAAGGAGTGAAGGGTAAGCACTATATGCGCTGTAGACTGAGCCTATAGTCCCACCGTCCTGATGCGTTCCACTACTAAGTGGAACGCCTCTAGGAAGTTAAATCTGTGCAGTAGGGAATTGTCGGTAAAAGACCCAATTAAGCAGTTAACTGTCATTTAGTGTTCCCAAGATAATAGAAAATGATGGATCTATGTGGCTTATCAGGCATTCGCTGAGTTGGGGAATGTATGGGAGCCTCTGTCTATGGATAAGATACATATTTATCCTCCATGGGTTACAAATTAGGAGGAAGTGATGTCACCTGTAGATCAGTGTAAATATCTCAGCAGTGCACACCAGTCATTCTGTTCTGACTGTTGATCTATGCACTTGTATCCATTGAGACTTGGTTCTCTCCACTTTTTTCATGCCTAAAATTTATGTGAATGTATGTAGCTACAGTATATAGAAAGGTACAATGATATTTGTATGTATGATTACATTTCTCTCTAACTACACATATTTTTTCTAATTGATTTCAAATGCACATGATTTTGTCTCTATTAAGAGAGATATGTATATGTTCCCTATAAACAATATGGGCTGTATATACTGTATATATATGGTTTATAATCAATATGTGCTGAGGTTTTTTGGGCTGTATGGGATGATAAAATGTATGTGTAATGTTTAGATAATCATATATTTGTTACACTGAATATTTAATATATTGTCAACGATTGGTCCTAATGGGAAAAAAAATCTTATTTAGGATCACTGATTATTGTGATTCCATTGTGTCACACCAATGAGAGTTTTTTGGTCAACAGAGAGAAAGTGTTATACTGATTTAGGTATGTAAATGTACACAGTTTGTGGAATCCTATGAGTTTAGTTCTAATAGCGATTACATTTTTGTTTAATAATAAAAAAAAATGTTTGTAGGGCATTTTTTTTTGCCACACTCACAATTTGTCTTGATACATCTGTCTAAAGAATCTGCAGTACTTCTTTACGCGGTATGACCAATCTTTTCATATTATATCATTAATCTGGCATACATTACCATCTATGGATTTATGACCGGGATCCATTTATTTTCAGTGTAGGTCTTATAAAGCAGACCAAACTAAGGAACCAACATGTTTATATGCACTTTGAAGTCCTAATCGGTTTGTGATTTTTAGTTTTTTTATTAAATTTATAGTTTTGAACTTTAATTTAAATGTAATTCCAACCCCTCTTTCCCCCCTCTTGTTTCACCCTTGAAAAAGTTTTTACCCCTGATGAAGTCACTAAGATGAAATGCATAGGGTTCACCAATCAACTTTCAACATGTTCTTGTGCATTTGATTTCCACCCAGAGCTCACACCTTTGCTAAGGTGAGGGTGGCATTCATTCCAACTCTGTACCTTGACATATATTTGGATTTATTGGTGTTTGTCAAAGAATTATTGTCTTTTATAGAATAATTTGTTCTAATAAGTAAAGAACATGTTTTTATAAATGTATATGTCTGATCTCTTTTTTTGGGGTGATTCTGGTGAGAGGTTTTATTGCAGGAGATGCTGCTTTTGACCCTTGGGACAATTTACCCTTGATGGTCTGAACATCATTTGGCCTATTGAGGCACCTTTGAACTGAATATACAGTCCTATATAAACTAGCACTCAGAGACTATCTATATATATATGTATCTCGCTCTCTCTCTCTCTCTCTATATATATATATATATATATATATATATATATATACACACATACTGTGGTCAAAGTGGAAATTTGTAAGTGGGGGTATGCAAAAGTCAAGGACGTAATTATGCGCGTGCCGAAGCCGCACGCACTCCAGAAAAAGGGGCACAGTCACCCCAAAAGTCGACGGATGACGCTGCTATCACTTTGGTTCATCGTGTGGCTACCCATCTAGAATCCACATGTTCTTCTGCGAGAATTTTGTTCGTGGACTACAGTTCAGCGTTTAATACGGTAATCCCAACATCATTAGTGTCTAAACTATCTCAGTTGGGATTAAATAATTTTGTATGTAGATGGATCTTGGATTTCTTGACAAACAGGTCCCAATCTGTCAGATTGCACAATTCTCTGTCTAGCGAGCTTGTAATTAGTACGGGGGTTCCTCAGGGTTGCGTACTGAGTCCCCTGTTGTACTCCCTGTTTACCTATGATTGCATTTCTAAATCGGTGTCAGTTCACATTATTAAATTTGCCGATGATATTGCAGTTGTAGGTTTAATTAGTAAGGACGATGAGTCAGAATATAGATCTGAGGTCGCTAGGTTAGAAGCTTGGAGTCAAACAAATCATTTAATCCTAAATGTAAAAAAAACGAAAGAAATGATTGTAGATTTTAGGAAATCGCATAAGCAGCCCTTTTGCCCTATAGTTGTTAATAACCAGGTAGTGGAGACAGTTGAGTCTTTTAAATTCCTGGGTATTAACATCTCCAATGATTTGTCCTGGGGTACTCATACTCGATGTGTTGTTAAAAAAAGCCCAACAATGCCTGTTTTTACTAAGGAAAATGCGTATGGCGGGAATACGTAAGGAGATTTTAGTAAATTTTTATTCGCCCATTTTAGAGAGTGTCCTTACATACGGGATTATGGTATGGTTTGGTAACTGTACTGCCGTAGAACGTAAGTCCCTTCAGAGAGTGGTTAAAACTGCGAGCAGGGTTATTGGAGTTAGTTTGCCCTGTATTCAGGATATATATGAAAAGAGGCTCCTCACTAAGGTGAGAAGTATTTTGGGAGATCTATCTCATCCTAATGTGGGGATGTTTTCTGTGTTGCCATCTAATAGGCGTTATCGTTCTATTCTTTGTCGGACTAACCAGTTAAGGGTTAGTTTTTTCCCAACAGCAGTAAACATGTTAAACCGGACAAAACCAAGATAAATTGATAATTGAGAATGTCTTGGTTTCAGGAGTGCTCTTTCTGTTCGCATGGTCTCTGTATATGCTTGCTTTTAGTTTCGTTGATTGTTCATGTATTTTTTTTCTTGAACTATTGATGACAATAAAGTATTATTATTATTATTATTATTATTATTATTATTAAAAGGGGGCGTGTCCCGTGTAGTAGAAGCCCTTATTCTATCTAGTACTGGTGCCCCTTTCACCTTATAGCACACTGAATGAGCTGAAATTCACATTATAGCACACTATGCGAGCCGAAATTCACATTGTAGCACACTGAATGAGCCGAAATTCACATTGTAGCACAATGAATGAGCCGAAATTCACATTGTAGCACACTGAATGAGCCGAAATTCACATTGTAGCACACTGAATGAGCCGAAACTCACATTGTACCACACTGAATGAGCCAAAATTCACATTGTAGCACACTGAATGAGCCAAAATTCACATTGTAGCACACTGAATGAGCCAAAATTCACATTGTAGCACACTGAATGAGCTTAAATTCACATTATAGCACACTATGCGAGCCGAAATTCACATTGTAGCACACTGAATGAGCCGAAATTCACATTGTAGCACAATAAATGAGCCGAAACTCACATTGTACCACACTGAATGAGCCAAAATTAACATTGTAGCACACTGAATGAGCCGAAATTCACATTGTAGCACACTGAATGAGCCGAAATTCACATTGTAGCATACTGAGTGAGCTGAAACTCACATTGTAGCACACTGAATGAGCTGAAACTCACATTGTAGCACACTGAAAGAGGAAATTCACATTGTAGCACACTGAATGAGAGGAAATTCACATTGTAGCACACTGAATGAGCCGAAATTCACATTATAGCACACTGAATGAGCTGAAATTGTGACAGCAGGGACAGCCAGAGTGACCACAGGGAGAGAGAGAGTGATGACAGGGAGAGAGAGAGTGATGACAGGAAGAGAGAGAGTGATGACAGGGAGAGAGAGTGACGACAGGGATGACAGGGAGAGAGAGTGACGACAGGGAGAGAGAGTGACGACAGGGAGAGAGAGTGACGACAGGGAGAGAGAGAGTGACGACAGGGAGAGAGAGTGATGACAGTGACGACAGGGAGAGAGAGTGACGACAGGGAGAGAGAGTGACAGTGATGACAGGGAGAGAGAGTGACGACAGGGAGAGAGAGTGACAGTGATGACAGGGAGAGAGAGTGACAACAGGGAGAGAGAGTGACAGTGATGACAGGGAGAGAGAGTGACAACAGGGAGAGAGAGTGATGACAGTGACGACAGGGAGAGAGTGACGACAGGGAGAGTGACGGCAGGGAGAGAGAGTGACGACTGATGACAGGGAGAGAGAGTGATGACAGTGACAGCAGGGAGAGAGAGAGAGTGACAGTAGGTACAGGTATTGTAACGACAGGGAGAGAGGTGACAGCAGGGTAACATTACCTCATTTGTTGCTGGCAGCGGTGAGCAGTGGGCTGCTGGCTGCGGCAGGTGGCTGGAGACGTCGGGTGGCTAGTGGCTGGTGGCTGGCGGCATGTGGCGGTGAGCGGCATGCGGTGGGCGGCTGGCGGCGGTGAGTGGTTGTGAGCTAATACAGCGCTCTATACAGCCGCCGGCCGCCGCACAGGGACGGGGAGCACCATGTGCGGCCACTTCCCTCGCCTCCTGCTGAACTTTCAGTTCCGCATTTCCGGGTCAGTGGAAGAAACTGCTTCAGGCATGGCGCTAAGGCCCACTATCGCTTGTGCATGGATTTCTAAAGCTATAGTAAAGTGGTCAGGTGCATTACTAGAGGATTTAGATACTATGGATAGAAGTGACATTAAAATGTTTTTACGTCACATACGGGATTCTGGAGGTTGCATGGTGGAGGCCATGAATGACCTTGGTCATCTGAATGCACGGGCATCTTCCATGGCTGTCTCGGCATGCAGGGGACTATGGCTGCGCCAATGGTCTGTAGATGCAGAATCCAAGAAGAGTGTGGAGAACTTACCCTTCACAGGTCAGGCTCTATTTGGGGTAGCTTTGGAGGCGTGGCCTTCCACGGCAACTGCAGGTAAGTCAATCTTTCTTCTCTCAGCCACCCCGACGCAGAAGAAGTATTTTTCTATGTCTACAATGCAGTCCTTTCAGACCGCAAAGGTTAAAGAACAGAAAGGGCTATCCTGCAGAAAGCCATTAAAAAATTGGAAAAGGCAAATGTCATTGTTCCAGTTCCACCTCATCTGGTAAACAAGGGTTACTACTCAAACCTATTTGCGGCGCCGAAACCGGATGGTTTGGTCATACCGATATTGAACCTCAAATCGTTAAATCCATATTTGAGGGAATTCAAGTTCAAGATGAAATCTCTGAGATCGGTGATCTCAGGTCTGAAGGAGGGGGAATTTCTGGTGTCCTTAGATATCAAGGATGCATACCTTCACATTCCAATTTGGCTGCCGCACCAGACGTATCTCAGATTTGCACTGTTGGACTGTCACTATCAGTTCCAGGTGCTGCCATTTGGCCTATCCACGGTATCGTGGGTGTTCACCAAGGTAATGGCAGAGATGATGCTCCTGCTCCACAAGCAAGGAGTGAACATAATTCCATATCTGGACGACCTGCTGATAAAAGCATCGTCCAGGGAGAAGCTGTTGCAGTCCATTGTTCTCACAACTCGACTGCTCAGGGATCGTGGATGGATCATAAATCTTCCGAAGTCACATTTGGAGCCGACAAGGAGATTGTCTTTCCTAGGGATGATTCCTCGACACAGAAGTGCAGAGGGTATTTCTACCGGTGGAGAAAGCGTTGGTGATACAATCAATGGTCTGGGATGTCTAAAAGCCTGCCCGAATATCGGCTCATCAGTGCATTTGCATTCTGGGGAAGATTGTTGCCTCCTACAAGGCTCTACAGTATGGAAGACTTTATGCATGGTCCTTCCAACTGGATCTCCTGGACAAGTGCTCGGGATCTCACCTGCACATGCACCAGAGGATACGTCTGTCACCAAAAGCCAGGATTTCACTCCTATGGTGGCTGTGAATGCCTCACCTTCTCGAGGGCCACAGGTTTGGGATTCAGAACTGGATCCTTCTAACCATGGATGCAAGTCTCAGAGGTTGGGGCGTGGTCATCCAAGAGGAAAACTTCCAAGGCAGGTATTCAAGTCTGGAATCCATCCTTCCAATAAACATTCTGGAGCTAAGAGCCGTGTACAACGGCCTTCTACAAGCAGCACATATTCTGCAAGATCAGGCCATTCAGGTGCAGCTGGACAATGTAATGACGGTGGCCTACATAAACCGACAAGGCTGAATGAAGCGCAGCGCTGCAATGGCAGAGGTAACAAAGATTGGGCAGAAAGGCACGCAATGGCATTATCAGCAATTTTCATTCCGGGAGTGCACAACTGGGAAGCGGACTTACTCAGCAGACACGACCTTCATCCAGGAGAGTGGGGACTCCACCCCGATGTATTCGCAGTGGTGACAAGTCTTTGGGGCATACCACAAATATACATGATGGCCTCCTGCCTCAACAAGAAGCTTTGCAGGTACTGTTCCAGGTCGAGAGACCCACAGGCAGTGGCAGTGGACGCATTGGTAACTCCGTGGATCTTCCAGTCGGTGTATGTGTTTCCTCCTCTCCCACTCATCCCAAGGATTCTAAAACTTATAAAAAGAACAATAGTTCAGGTGATCATCATTGCTCCGGACTGGCCAAGACGAGCATGGTATGCAGATCTTTTGGAGTTACTGCTGGAAGATCCGAGGCCTCTTCATCTTCGAGAGGACCTTCTGCAACAAGGGCCATTCGCTTATCAAGACTTACCACAGCTACGTTTGATGGCATGGAGGTTGAACACCAGATCTTAGATCGGAAAGGCATTCCGACCAAGGTTATTCCTACCCTGATATAGGCTAGGAAAGGAGTAAAGTCTAAACATTACCATCGCATTTGGAAAAAGTATGTGTCTTGGTGTGAATCCAGGAAGTTTCCTACGTGGAGTTTCAACTTGGCGGTTTCTCCTCTTCCTGCAGGCAGGTGTGGATGTGGGCCTACGTTTGGGCTCCATAAAAGTACAGATTTTGGCCTTGTCCATTTTCTTCCAGAAACAATTGGCTTCCCTCCCTTTGTGCCTCCTACAGCACCTTGGGATCTTAACGTGTTGTAACTGCAATCGGATTGGTTCGAGCTTCTACAGGAGGTTGAGGTCAAGTTTCTTACTTGGAAGCCGGTCACACTGTTGGCATTAGCTTCAGCTAGGCGTGTGTCTGAATTGGGGGCATTGTACTGCAAGAGCCCCTACTTGATTTTCCATGAAGATAGAGCTGAGCTCAGGACGCGTCAGCAGTTTCTTCCAAAGGTTGTGTCGGCTTTTCATATCAACCAACCTATTGTGGTGCCAGTAGCTACTGACTCCTCAATTGCCTCAAAGTCCTTGGATGTTGTGATGGCTTTGAAGATTTATGTGAAGAGGACTTCACGTTACAGAAAGTCAGACCCTGTTTGTCCTTTATGATCCCAACAAGATTGGGTGTCCTGCTTCTAAGCAGACGATTTCTCGCTGGATCAGGTTCACTATCCAGCATGCTTATTCTACGGCAGGATTGCCATGTCCAAAATCTGTTAAGGCCCACTCTACTTGTAAGGTGGGTTCTTCCTGGGCGGCTGCCCGGGGTGTCTTGGCTTTACAGCTTTGACAAGCGGCTACTTGGTCAGGGTCGAACACGTTTGCTAAGTTCTACAAGTTCGATACTTTGGCCTCTGAGGACCTGAAGTTTGGTCAATCGGTTCTGCAGGAGCCTCCGCGCTCTACCTCCTGTACTGGGAGCTTTGGTACACCACCATGGTACTAATGTGGACACCAGCATCCTCTAGGACATAAGAGAAAAAAGGGTTTTAATTACCTACCGGTAAATCCTTTTCTCGTAGTCCGTAGAGGATGCTGGGCGCCCGCCCAGCGCTTTGTTGTCCTGCAGTGTTTCCTTGGTTCAGTACTGCCTTGTTGCTTGGTTAAGTGCTGACTTGTTACTTGGTTAAGTATTGTTGTTCAGCTGTTGCTGCGTTGTTCAAGTTCGTTAGCTTGGTTTGCCTTATTATGTGTGAGCTGGTGGGAATCTCGCCACTATCTGTGTATTTTCTTCTCTCTAAGTATTTCCGTCTCCTCGGGCACAGTTTCTAGACTGAGTCAGGTTGGAGGGGCATAGAGGGAGGAGCCAGCCCACACTATCAAATTCTTAAAGTGCCCATGGCTCCTAGTGGACCCATCTATACCCCATGGAACTAATGTGGACCCCAGCATCCTCTACGGACTACGAGAAAATGATTTACCGGTAGGTAATTAAAATCCTATTTTTCACAGCCCTTTGTCAAAGATACATTCATATCAACTTGTTTAACATGTGACAGGAATAAGTTGCAATTGTAAAGAAACAGCTGGTTTGCTACATAACTCAATGAGCTGGGCATCTTGTTCCACATGGCATATTAAGGAAGGGTATATGTGGACATGTCTGTTTGGTTAGATTGACTTGTCCTTGTCTTATGATGCATTCAAAGCAACATATTGGGACTAACTCAGTCAGTTTTTTAACTGCACATGCATCTAAATAGCTAAAAAGGTGTACAGTAGATGCAGTAGTGATTGAGTCACATGATCATAGAAATGTATTGGAAATGTATTCGGTGTTCTTGGGCAGTGACTGGGAGGTGGCTATTTAGATGCTCAGAGATCTACCATCTTATGTGGTGTTAAGGGAGTGTTGAAGCATTTTGCATAACTGGTTATTTATATGGTTATGGTTATTAAGGGCCCTACTCACTGGCCGACCCGCCGCCGAGCTGCCCGACGGCGGATACGGGGGGGCAGTGACGGGGGGAGTAAAGTTTCTTCACTCCCCCCGTCATGCGGCTGCATTGAAGTGCAGGCAAATATGGACGAGATCGTCCATATTGGCCTGCATGCACAGCCGGCGGGGGCGCGCATCGTTCATCGCTGGAGTCTCCACACTGAAAGATATGAACGAGTTCTCGTTCATTTATGAACGAGATCGTTCATATCTTTCTGAAAATCGGCCAGTGTGTAGGGCCTATAAGACACTTAATGGATTACATTGGAGGCCATATTTTTAAGGATATTCTGCACCTAGCATGGTGCGTCCAAAAGTAGTGTTTAAATATGAACCAAGTAGGATTGTTGCAGTGCAAAGTGGGTGTCTCAACAGATGTGACTATGGCGATAGATGAGAAACAGTGATAGCAGCGTGCAACTCAAAATTATCCTCAATGTGTAAGTATATAACAGTACAGAATGAGCAATTACTCTAGTTCTGAGTTCTGTCAAATTCACAGAGATGTCTTAGGATCAAGAACTTTACATGTGGACATCACTTATAATCTATACAAATGTCATTACTGTATGCATAATTGTTAACATAAAAATATCTATGTGGCTCATTTAGAGTTGGATGTTTAGATTTTGTTATATTTTTGGGGTATTTCTGTACTGTTCATACAGTACATATGAAAAAAAAGCCTTTCCATCTGTCTGTACATGCAATATTGCGTATTGTAGAATTGCATCACATTACACTTGGGGGATGAACTGGGGCTGAGCAAGCTTAAGTACAGTGCAGGAAAGTCATCCTATATAATAAAAGCCAAATCTGCTTCTCACCTCTGTTATGTGCGCTGGCGGCCACTATAGACCAAATGATTCCTTTGTGTACTGGAAGCTGGCACAGCTCAAATTGAAAGTGAAACTGCAGGGAGATGTTACAGCCTCCTATCCTGCTGCTAGTAATATTAATAATACTGATCTGACTGTTTCATAGTGCATACAATAGGGGCTAAGGAGAGACAGTGGTGGTATAGGCAGATAGGGACTGGGGAGAGAGAAAAAGAGCAGGAGGGTTGGGGCAAAAATGGACTAGGGAGAGAAGGGAATATGGGCAGATCGGGCAAGAGGGGGAAGGTTGGGGTTAGATAGGGACTGGGGAGAAAGTTGAGTTGTAGGGACAGATATAGTCACCTCTGTGTAACACGGGGACATACATACACTCCCTATGTACACTGCACCCCCCACCATATACTGCCCCTATATACACTGCACCCCCATCCTTTTCCATATTCTGCATCCCCCACCATATACTGCCATAATACACACTGAACCCCCATACCCCTCCATATAGTGCCCTCTATGGCCACTTACCAGTGTTGGGAGCAGGTCAATCAGTCAGTGACACACTGTGTCGGGTGAGCAGTGCGATGACTGGCAGGATGAGGGGTCTGTGCTGGGGCTGCCGATTATGAGGGTGAGGAGGAGGTAGATAACCAGCTCAGCTGCTTTATATATACTGTGCTGATGGAGGGGCGGGGTCCTGTACTCACCATTTCCACACCCCACACAGGCCATGCCCAGTCCCCTTTGGCCAGCTGCTGGTGGCCCCTGGTGTCTTCTACCCCCCCCCCCCCCTCCCCAGACTGACCGGGAGCTATGTCGGTAATGGTGATCTAAGACGTGCCAGTACTGGTGTATTTAGTGCAGCATCATTATATCCTGCCCATTACAGAAATACAGTATCTATATTTATAAAAGGTTAATGCTACAAACACCAGTGACATGCGGTGAGGTGAGGCAGAGCCTTTCCTTTCATACTAATGTATACACCAGAGTTTTGACTATATAAAGTATAATAAAAAATACAAATAATATAGTAGAAATATCTTCTTTGTATTATTTTAATCGCTTTTCTAGTCAAAACTCTGGAGAAAAAATTCTATGACAGGTGAGGCAGTGCCTCCCTTGCCTATCTTTTCTGCACATCTCTGATCAAAACTCACCAAATTTCCAGCAGTATATACTGCTGCACCTGTTTGTAATGCACATGTGCACCTTTGGGCTCATATATTGTATGTAAATCTGGCTCTAGTACTAGGCAGTGCCTCCTCAGCCCTTTACCTCATGGCATGTCCCCAACCACACACACGCACACACACACACACACACACACACACACACACACACACACACACACACATATACACACAGCATGGCAGAGCCCCAGCTCCCATCAGCAGAACTTCGAGAAACCTGGCAGCTCCTGTGTGATTAGCGTCTGCACTCCTAATATAATCCGGCCCTGGTGTCCCTCATTTTGATGGGCTTTTAACTGGTATACACATAATTATGGCAAACCATTGTTAGGAGTGACTTTTAGCCATATCTGATTCACTTAAGATGCATACACACTGGTCGATATATCGGGCGTTCTATTGAACGGCCGATATGTCGCAGGTCCATCAGAGAGTGTGTATGAACGATATGTCTGTGAATGCTGACATTCACAGATATATTGCATCGGCCCTGCAGCACAGCCGATGACCAATATATCTACCGATATATTGGTGCATCACATGCTGCAGACGTCGGCGATGACTGACAGCTGAACTGGGCAGGCGCATATGAATGCCCGCCCAGTTCGGACATCATTCCCAATGGGTCCAACAGTGTGTATGCTCAACACATTGCCCATAGATATATCTGCAGATCAATATCTAGTAGTATGTACTAGATCTAGTAGTATGTACCCAGCATTATTCTTGGCTGTTTCCATATTGATTAATCCCAATGATATTACTAATCTTCCTATCAGCTGTAGGATGTCACCTGCATCAGCCACACAATAATAAACTTAATACTAAAATAAAGACACAACACAGTAATTTGTCATTAAACATGTTCAGTTATTTATTTAGAATCAATGCAACTAATGAAATGTATGATGGCAAAGAAAGGATTGCCAGAAGTAAGAAAAAAAATACAATGCACAACTAACTGTAACAAAACATGCATTATAGGCAGATACCACCAAGGTGCCCAAACAAGGTACAACACAGGTACCCAACTCCTTCTTCTAAACTAAACTACTAATTCAGTAAGTGCAGCGTTGCTGCTCCAGTAAAAGTGGTGCAATTTACAACTGAAAGCGTTACAGTAAATCTGTATAATGGATTTTTTCAGATTATTGATTAGCATGAACTGTCAGCAAATATTTGCACAAATTCCCCTACCTCTATGACTGTCTGTTATTATCCAGTCTTGTTTTTTCACTGTTGTTTGCAGTTGTTTTGTTTTATGTTATTACTGATTCCAATTGTAAAGTGCAACGGAAATTGCTGCGCTATATAAGACATAAAGTTAATAAATAAATAATACGTAAATCAGAAGCTGCTATGCTCTCATTGTGTTCACAGTTAAAAGGAAATATACAATATTTCTTCTCAAAGCCATCACCTGGCTTCTCACAAATAATGGGTAAATACTTTATTATTGCTTGACAAACTTCTGAGGACATCAAAATAAATGGTTGTTTGCTTATTAACAAGTTGGGCATGCCTAATGTATATTCAGATAAGCATTCAGAGATCAATTCTTTCTTTTCCAGATAGCCTGGTTAACTAACACTTGTCCTTATCACAACATATTGTAGTCACAAATGTGATTGCACCCAACAAATATATAAATGTAAATTTTAAACTTGTACATGGAGCAAAATACATGTTTGTAAGTAAAGCAAACAATCAAGTATATTTGTGTTAGGAACAAACCATGTTGAGGGGAAGCAAATACATTTATATTTTTTTCTGTACAGGAAAACACTGGCTGTTTGGCATGTAGCCCACAAATGTTAGCTTTATTTTTACACTGCTATTTAGATTTCAATTTGAACGCACCCCTCCAAAAACGAAATCTCTCTGCACATGTTACATTTTCCCCACATACTGTACAACATGGTTTTGCCCCATTGCCTGCTTGTTTTTTTGCTATACAGTACATACAAACTAGTGATGCGCACCGAAAATTTTTCGGGTTTTGTGCTTTGGTTTTGGATTCGGTTCCGCGGCCGTGTTTTGGATTCGGACGCGTTTTGGCAAAACCTCCCTGAAATTTTTTTGTCGGATTCGGGTGTGTTTTGGATTCGGGTGTTTTTTTCAAAAAACCCTCAAAAACAGCTTAAATCATAGAATTTGGGGGTCATTTTGATCCCAAAGTATTATTAACCTCAAAAACCATAATTTCCACTCATTTTCAGTCTATTCTGAATACCTCACACCTCACAATATTATTTTTAGTCCTAAAATTTGCACCGAGGTCGCTGTGTGAGCAAGATAAGCGACCCTAGTGGCCGACACAAACACCGGGCCCATCTAGGAGTGGCACTGCAGTGTCACGCAGGATGTCCCTTCCAAAAAACCCTCCCCAAACAGCACATGACGCAAAGAAAAAAAGAGGCGCAATGAGGTAGCTGTGTGAGTAAGATTAGCGACCCTAGTGGCCGACACAAACACCGGGCCCATCTAGGAGTGGCACTGCAGTGTCACGCAGGATGTCCCTTCCAAAAAACCCTCCCCAAACAGCACATGACGCAAAGAAAAAAAGAGGCGCAATGAGGTAGCTGACTGTGTGAGTAAGATAAGCGACCCTAGTGGCCGACACAAACACCGGGCCCATCTAGGAGTGGCACTGCAGTGTCACGCAGGATGTCCCTTCCAAAAAACCCTCCCCAAACAGCACATGACGCAAAGAAAAAAAGAGGCGCAATGAGGTAGCTGACTGTGTGAGTAAGATAAGCGACCCTAGTGGCCGACACAAACACCGGGCCCATCTAGGAGTGGCACTGCAGTGTCACGCAGGATGGCCCTTCCAAAAAACCCTCCCCAAACAGCACATGACGCAAAGAAAAAAAGAGGCGCAATGAGGTAGCTGACTGTGTGAGTAAGATAAGCGACCCTAGTGGCCGACACAAACACCGGGCCCATCTAGGAGTGGCACTTCAGTGTCACGCAGGATGAACCCTTCCAAAAAACCCTCCCCAAACAGCACATGACGCAAAGAAAAAAAGAGGCGCAATGAGGTAGCTGACTGTGTGAGTAAGATAAGCGACCCTAGTGGCCGACACAAACACCGGGCCCATCTAGGAGTGGCACTGCAGTGTCACGCAGGATGTCCCTTCCAAAAAACCCTCCCCAAACAGCACATGACGCAAAGAAAAAAAGAGGCGCAATGAGGTAGCTGACTGTGTGAGTAAGATAAGCGACCCTAGTGGCCGACACAAACACCGGGCCCATCTAGGAGTGGCACTGCAGTGTCACGCAGGATGTCCCTTCCAAAAAACCCTCCCCAAACAGCACATGACGCAAAGAAAAAAAGAGGCGCAATGAGGTAGCTGACTGTGTGAGTAAGATAAGCGACCCTAGTGGCCGACACAAACACCGGGCCCATCTAGGAGTGGCACTGCAGTGTCACGCAGGATGGCCCTTCGAAAAAACCCTCCCCAAACAGCACATGACGCAAAGAAAAATAAAAGAAAAAAGAGGTGCAAGATGGAATTGTCCTTGGGCCCTCCCACCCACCCTTATGTTGTATAAACAAAACAGGACATGCACACTTTAACCAACCCATCATTTCAGTGACAGGGTCTGCCACACGACTGTGACTGATATGACGGGTTGGTTTGGACCCCCCCCAAAAAAGAAGCAATTAATCTCTCCTTGCACAAACTGGCTCTACAGAGGCAAGATGTCCACCTCATCATCATCCTCCGATATATCACCGTGTACATCCCCCTCCTCACAGATTATCAATTCGTCCCCACTGGAATCCACCATCTCAGCTCCCTGTGTACTTTGTGGACGCAATTGCTGCTGGTCAATGTCTCCGCGGAGGAATTGATTATAATTCATTTTAATGAACATCATCTTCTCCACATTTTCTGGATGTAACCTCGTACGCCGATTGCTGACAAGGTGAGCGGCGGCACTAAACACTCTTTCGGAGTACACACTTGTGGGAGGGCAACTTAGGTAGAATAAAGCCAGTTTGTGCAAGGGCCTCCAAATTGCCTCTTTTTCCTGCCAGTATAAGTACGGACTGTGTGACGTGCCTACTTGGATGCGGTCACTCATATAATCCTCCACCATTCTTTCAATGTTGAGAGAATCATATGCAGTGACAGTAGACGACATGTCCGTAATCGTTGTCAGGTCCTTCAGTCCGGACCAGATGTCAGCATCAGCAGTCGCTCCAGACTGCCCTGCATCACCGCCAGCGGGTGGGCTCGGAATTCTGAGCCTTTTCCTCGCACCCCCAGTTGCGGGAGAATGTGAAGGAGGAGATGTTGACAGGTCGCGTTCCGCTTGACTTGACAATTTTCTCACCAGCAGGTCTTTCAACCCCAGCAGACTTGTGTCTGCCGGAAAGAGAGATCCAAGGTAGGCTTTAAATCTAGGATCGAGCATGGTGGCCAAAGTGTAGTGCTCTGATTTCAACAGATTGACCACCCGTGAATGCTTGTTAAGCGAATTAAGGGCTCCATCCACAAGTCCCACATGCCTAGCGGAATCGCTCCGTGTTAGCTCCTCCTTCAATGTCTCCAGCTTCTTCTGCAAAAGCCTGATGAGGGGAATGACCTGACTCAGGCTGGCAGTGTCTGAACTGACTTCACGTGTGGCAAGTTCAAAGGGCATCAGAACCTTGCACAACGTTGAAATCATTCTCCACTGCGCTTGAGACAGGTGCATTCCACCTCCTATATCGTGCTCAATTGTATAGGCTTGAATGGCCTTTTGCTGCTCCTCCAACCTCTGAAGCATATAGAGGGTTGAATTCCACCTCGTTACCACTTCTTGCTTCAGATGATGGCAGGGCAGGTTCAGTAGTTTTTGGTGGTGCTCCAGTCTTCTGTACGTGGTGCCTGTACGCCGAAAGTGTCCCGCAATTCTTCTGGCCACCGACAGCATCTCTTGCACGCCCCTGTCGTTTTTTAAAAAATTCTGCACCACCAAATTCAAGGTATGTGCAAAACATGGGACGTGCTGGAATTTGCCCATATTTAATGCACACACAATATTGCTGGCGTTGTCCGATGCCACAAATCCACAGGAGAGTCCAATTGGGGTAAGCCATTCCGCGATGATCTTCCTCAGTTGCCGTAAGAGGTTTTCAGCTGTGTGCGTATTCTGGAAACCGGTGATACAAAGCGTAGCCTGCCTAGGAAAGAGTTGGCGTTTGTGAGATGCTGTTACTGGTGCCGCCGCTGCTGTTCTTGCGGCGGGAGTCCATACATCTACCCAGTGGGCTGTCACAGTCATATAGTCCTGACCCTGCCCTGCTCCACTTGTCCACATGTCCGTGGTTAAGTGGACATTGGGTACAGCTGCATTTTTTAGGACACTGGTGACTCTTTTTCTGAGGTCTGTGTACATTTTCGGTATCGCCTGCCTAGAGAAATGGAACCTAGATGGTATTTGGTACCGGGGACACAGTACCTCCAACAAGTCTCTAGTTGGCTCTGCAGTAATGATGGATACCGGAACCACGTTTCTCACCACCCAGGATGCCAAGGCCTCAGTTATCCGCTTTGCTGTAGGATGACTGCTGTGATATTTCATCTTCCTCGCAAAGGACTGTTGGACAGTCAATTGCTTGGTGGAAGTAGTAAAAGTGGTCTTACGACTTCCCCTCTGGGATGACCATCGACTCCCAGCAGCAACAACAGCAGCGCCAGCAGCAGTAGGCGTTACACGCAAGGATGCATCGGAGGAATCCCAGGCAGGAGAGGACTCGTCAGAATTGCCAGTGACATGGCCTGCAGGACTATTGCAATTCCTGGGGAAGGAGGAAATTGACACTGAGGGAGTTGGTGGGGTGGTTTGCGTGAGCTTGGTTACAAGAGGAAGGGATTTACTGGTCAGTGGACTGCTTCCGCTGTCACCCAAAGTTTTTGAACTTGTCACTGACTTATTATGAATGCGCTGCAGGTGACGTATAAGGGAGGATGTTCCGAGGTGGTTAACGTCCTTACCCCTACTTATTACAGCTTGACAAAGGGAACACACGGCTTGACACCTGTTGTCCGCATTTCTGTTGAAATAGTTCCACACCGAAGAGCTGATTTTTTGGGTATTTTCACCAGGCATGTCAACGGCCATATTCCTCCCACGGACAACAGGTGTCTCCCCGGGTGCCTGACTTAAACAAACCACCTCACCATCAGAATCCTCCTGGTCAATTTCCTCCCCAGCGCCAGCAACACCCATATCCTCCTCATCCTGGTGTACTTCAACACTGACATCTTCAATCTGACTATCAGGAACTGGACTGCGGGTGCTCCTTCCAGCACTTGCAGGGGGCGTGCAAATGGTGGAAGGCGCATGCTCTTCACGTCCAGTGTTGGGAAGGTCAGGCATCGCAACCGACACAATTGGACTCTCCTTGTGGATTTGGGATTTCGAAGAACGCACAGTTCTTTGCGGTGCTACTGCTTTTGCCAGCTTGAGTCTTTTCATTTTTCTAGCGAGAGGCTGAGTGCCTCCATCCTCATGTGAAGCTGAACCACTAGCCATGAACATAGGCCAGGGCCTCAGCCATTCCTTGCCACTCCGTGTGGTAAATGGCATATTGGCAAGTTTACGCTTCTCCTCCGACAATTTTATTTTAGGTTTTGGAGTCCTTTTTTTACTGATATTTGGTGTTTTGGATTTGACATGCTCTGTACTATGACATTGGGCATCGGCCTTGGCAGACGACGTTGCTGGCATTTCATCGTCTCGGCCATGACTAGTGGCAGCAACTTCAGCACGAGGTGGAAGTGGATCTTGATCTTTCCCTAATTTTGGAACCTCAACATTTTTGTTCTCCATATTTTAATAGGCACAACTAAAAGGCACCTCAGGTAAACAATGGAGATGGATGGATACTAGTATACAATTATGAATGGACTGCCGAGTGCCGACACAGAGGTAGCTACAGCCGTGGACTATTGTACTGTACTGTGACTGCTGCTAATATAGACTGGATGATAATGAGATGTAGTATGTATGTATAAAGAAGAAAGAGAAAAAACCACGGGTAGGTGGTATACAATTATGGATGGACTGCCGAGTGCCGACACAGAGGTAGCTACAGCCGTGGACTACCGTACTGTACTGTGTCTGCTGCTAATATAGACTGGTTGATAATGAGATGTAGTATGTATGTATAAAGAAGAAAGAAAAAAAAACCACAGGTAGGTGGTATACAATTATGGATGGACTGCCGAGTGCCGACACAGAGGTAGCTACAGCCGTGGACTACCGTACTGTACTGTGTCTGCTGCTAATATAGACTGGATGATAATGAGATGTAGTATGTATAAAGAAGAAAGAAAAAAAAAACCACGGGTAGGTGGTATACAATTATGGATGGACTGCCGAGTGCCGACACAGAGGTAGCTACAGCCGTGAACTACCGTACTGTGTCTGCTGCTAATATAGACTGGTTGATAAAGAGATGTAGTATGTATGTATAAAGAAGAAAGAAAAAAAAACCACGGGTAGGTGGTATACAATTATGGATGGACTGCCGAGTGCCGACACAGAGGTAGCTACAGCCGTGGACTACCGTACTGTACTGTGTCTGCTGCTAATATAGACTGGTTGATAATGAGATGTAGTATGTATAAAGAAGAAAGAAAAAAAAACCACGGGTAGGTGGTATACAATTATGGATGGACTGCCGAGTGCCGACACAGAGGTAGCTACAGCCGTGGACTACCGTACTGTACTGTGTCTGCTGCTAATATAGACTGGATGATAATGAGATGTAGTATGTATAAAGAAGAAAGAAAAAAAAACCACGGGTAGGTGGTATACAATTATGGATGGACTGCCGAGTGCCGACACAGAGGTAGCTACAGCCGTGGACTACCGTACTGTACTGTGTCTGCTGCTAATATAGACTGGATGATAATGAGATGTAGTATGTATAAAGAAGAAAGAAAAAAAAAACACGGGTAGGTGGTATACAATTATGGACGGACTGCCGAGTGCCGACACAGAGGTAGCTACAGCCGTGGACTACCGTACTGTACTGTGTCTGCTGCTAATATAGACTGGATGATAATGAGATGTAGTATGTATGTATAAAGAAGAAAGAAAAAAAAAACCACGGGTAGGTGGTATACAATTATGGACGGACTGCCGAGTGCCGACACAGAGGTAGCTACAGCCGTGGACTACCGTACTGTACTGTGTCTGCTGCTAATATAGACTGGATGATAATGAGATGTAGTATGTATAAAGAAGAAAGAAAAAAAAACCACGGGTAGGTGGTATACAATTATGGATGGACTGCCGAGTGCCGACACAGAGGTAGCTACAGCCGTGGACTACCGTACTGTACTGTGTCTGCTGCTAATATAGACTGGATGATAATGAGATGTAGTATGTATAAAGAAGAAAGAAAAAAAAACCACGGGTAGGTGGTATACAATTATGGATGGACTGCCGAGTGCCGACACAGAGGTAGCTACAGCCGTGGACTACCGTACTGTACTGTGTCTGCTGCTAATATAGACTGGTTGATAATGAGATGTAGTATGTATGTATAAAGAAGAAAGAAAAAATAACCACGGGTAGGTGGTATACAATTATGGACGGACTGCAGAGTGCCGACACAGAGGTAGCTACAGCCGTGGACTGCCGTACTGTACTGTGTCTGCTGCTAATATAGACTGGATGATAATGAGATGTAGTATGTATAAAGAAGAAAGAAAAAAAAAACCACGGGTAGGTGGTATACAATTATGGATGGACTGCCGAGTGCCGACACAGAGGTAGCTACAGCCGTGGACTACCGTACTGTACTGTGTCTGCTGCTAATATAGACTGGATGATAATGAGATGTAGTATGTATAAAGAAGAAAGAAAAAAAAAAACACGGGTAGGTGGTATACAATTATGGATGGACTGCCGAGTGCCGACACAGAGGTAGCTACAGCCGTGAACTACCGTACTGTGTCTGCTGCGACTGGATGATAAATAATTATATAAAAAATATATATATATCACTACTGCAGCCGGACAGGTATATATTATATAATGACGGACCTGCTGGACACTGTCTGTCAGCAGAATGAGTTTTTTATAGAATAAAAAAAAAAACACCACACAAGTCACACGACGAGTGTTTAACTTTTTCAGGCAATCACAATATAGTATACTATACTGGTGGTCAGTGTGGTCAGGTCACTGGTCAGTCACACTGGCAGTGGCACTCCTGCCTGCAGCAAAAGTGTGCACTGTTTAATTTTAATAATATGTATGTACTCCTGGCTCCTGCTATAACCTATAACTGCTCCCCAGTCTCCCCCACAATTAAGCTGTGTGAGCACAGTCAGATATTATACATAGATGATGCAGCACACTTGGCTGAGCACAGATATGGTATGTGACTGAGTCACTGTGTATCGTTTTTTTCAGGCAGAGAACGGATTATATTAAATAAAACTGCACTGGTGGTCACTGGTCAGTGGTCAGTCACTAGTAAACTCTGCACTCTCTAGTACTCCTAAGCTCCAGTAAATCAAGTGTCTCTGTCTCAATCTCACTCTCTCTCTTCTAATCTAAATGGAGAGGACGCCAGCCACGTCCTCTCCCTATCAATCTCAATGCACGTGTGAAAATGGCGGCGACGCGCGGCTCCTTATATAGAATCCGAGTCTCGCGATAGAATCCGAGCCTCGCGAGAATCCGACAGCGTCATGATGACGTTCGGGCGCGCTCGGGTTAACCGAGCAAGGCGGGAAGATCCGAGTCGCTCGGATCCGTGTAAAAAAAGCTGAAGTTCGGGCGGGTTCGGATTCCGAGGAACCGAACCCGCTCATCTCTACTATATACTGCGCATAACTACAATGCAGCACAGATATGGATAGTATACTTGAAGACACAGAGGTAGAGCAATGGACTACTGTACCGTACTGCTATATATATATACTGGTGGTCAGCAAAATTCTGCACTGTCCTCCTACTATAATACTGCGCACAGCTACAATGCAGCACAGATATGGATAGTAAACTTGACGACACAGAGGTAGAGCAATGGACTACTGTACCATACTGCTATATATATGCTGGTGGTCGGCAAAATTCTGCACTGTCCTCCTACTATATACTGCGCACAACTACAATGCAGCACAGGTATGGATGGATATTATACTTGACGACACAGAGGTAGAGCAATGGACTACTGTACCGTACTGCTATATATATACTGGTGGTCATCAAAATTCTGCACTGTCCTCCTACTATATACTGTGCACAACTACAATGCAGCACAGGTATGGATGGATAGTATATTTGATGACACAGAGGTAGAGCAATGGACTACTGTACTGTACTACTATATATATTCTGGTGGTCGGCAAAATTCTGTAGTGTCCTCCTACTATATACTGCGCACAACTAAAATACAGCACAGGTATGGATGGATAGTATACTTGACGACACAGAGGTAGAGCAATGGACTACTGTACCATACTGCTATATATATACTGGTGGTCTGTAAAATTCTACACTGTCCTCCTACTATATACTGCGCACAAATACAATGCAGCACAGGTATGGATGGAAAGTATACTTGACGACACAGAGGTAGAGCAATGGACTACTGTATCGTACTGCTATATATATACTGGTGGTCAGCAAAATTCTGCACTGTCCTCCTTCTATATACTACAATGCAGCACAGATATGGAGTGTTTTTCAGGCAGAGAACGTAGATATTTGCAGCACACTGAGCACAGATATTTGCAGCACACTGAACACAGAAACTGAGAGAATGCAGCCACGTCCTCTCGCTATCATCTCCAATGCACGAGTGAAAATGGCGGTGACGCGCGGCTCCTTATATAGAATACAAATCTCGTGAGAATCCGACAGCGGGATGATGACGTTCGGGCGCGCTCGGGTTAACTGAGCAAGTCGGGAAGATCCGAGGCTGCCTCGGAACCGTGCAAAATAGGTGAAGTTCGGGGGGGTTCTTATCTTGATGAACCGAACCCGCTCATCTCTAATACAAACATGAATCAGTCCCATGGTCTTCTGTTCTACCTTACTTTCCTGCCACAGTGAGATTCTGATTCCAAAACCACCATACTGCCAACATAAAAGCTCTAAACTAGACCATACAAAAATCTAAAAAAATCACCAGGAAAAACATCAGACATTCACTCAAATATACCCAATCCACTATATAAAGATATTTGACTGGAAAGCAGGTCAAAGGAAACCCAGCTACTGTACAATTCCCACTCAGGGGCAAACGCAGGATTTCTATAGGGGGGTTTCCAAATACAGTATGTGCTCGCACACATGTATGCATGTACAGTATATACATATACTCGCATGCATGCATACACATGCATCTATATGTTTTGGGACGGCACTTGGGATGCCGGAATTCAGAATCCTGACAGCGGCGTCCCGTTGCGCAGGATCATGACACCTGTGAGTTTTGTATCCTAACCCCCTAATCTCAGGCTGACCCTACCAGCCCCGCAGCTTAACCTAACCCTCCCCGGTAGTGCCTAAACCTAACCCTCCCTCCCCACAGCCTAACCCTGCCCAGTGGTGCCTAACCCTAACCTCCCCCTCCCTGCAGCCTAACCCTAACCCTCCCCAGTGGTGTCTAACAGGGGCAAGCGCAGGATTTCAATAGCAGGGGTTTCCAAATACATTTATGTGCTCATACTCACGTATGCATGTATATACAGTACATACACTCACACACACGCATGCATGCATACACACGCATGCATCTATATGTTTTGGGACAGCGCTTGGGTTGCCGGAGGTCAGAATCCCGACAGTGGCATCCCGATGTGCAGGATAATGACACCAGTGGTGCCTAACCCTAACCTCCCCGCAGCCCAACCCTAACCCTCCCCAGTGGTGCCTAACCCTAACCTCCCACTCCCCGCAGCCTAACCCGAACCCTCCCCAGTGGTGTCTAACCCTAATTCCCCCTCCCCGCAGCCTAACCCAAATCCTCCCCCTGCAGCCTAACCTCCATGTAGTAGTAAATCATAAATGGTGCTCTATAAACAGGGGAGAACCAGCACACCATTCAGATGAATCATTAATTTAATAGCTGCAGCATGATATAAAAAAATGGCAGCTTTGATAATACCATTGAATTGCATAACAGGAAGATAAATTATAATGTATCTTAGAAATTCAAGTCATTTTGTCTGACGGCACACAGTGTGTGTGTACATATATATATATATATATATATATATACACACACACACACACGTATGTATGTATGTATGTGTACATGTGTGTATGTATATATATATATATAGAGAGAGAGAGAGAGAGGGAGAGAGAATACAGAGGCAGCACTCCGTAAATAATCAAGCTTGACAAAAGCGCATTAAAGCACTGAAATGTTGCATTACCAATTTGGTCATTTGTTTGATTATTTACGGAGTGCCGCCTCTGTATTCTATGTACTACGAACTGAATCACAGTATCGGGATTGGACAGCATCTGGCAAGTTTACCTTTCTGTGAGCAGGGGAGTGACGTTTTTTTTACTATATATATATATATATATATATATATATATACATACTTAAAAAACTCCTGCACCTTTAGTCATCTGCCTCTGCCAGTGCCTGCCTTGCCTACCGCTGCCTCCAGTGCCGCGGTCCCACAGCTCCCGCCACTACCGATGCCTGCTATCCTCTGCCACGGCTGCAGAGGTCTCTCAGCTCCCGCTGCTGAGGTTGCATGCCTCCACTGCGTGGTCCTGCAGCTACCACCACTGCCGATTCCTGCTATCCTCCACCACTGCCGAGATCCTGCAGCTCCTGCAGCTGCTGAATACCTGTCTACTCTGCCAGTGCCGCAGTTGCCCTTCACAATCTGCTGTGCATTTTCAGAGGAGCAGCACGTGGCTGTGAGTGAAAACCTGCCCCCGTCCATAAAAAAAAACTTGGTATGGCATGGAGGGTTCTGGGGTACTCAGAAACCCACCTTGGGTGCGCCACTGCCACTGATGGCAAAGAGAAAATTAAATATGGCCACATTCACATATTCTAAGCCTCTTCTATAACAAATTGATCCTGATTGCCAAGGAAAATGAGTTGGGGACCATGTGAGACCTCAAAAACTTACAGCATGGATGTTCAAAATCTTGTGCTACAGTATACTGAGCTTCAGATCCAAACTCGACCACATTCCCAAGTCATTGCTACATAAATGCACAACCTGTATTAAGGGTACACCATGCTGAGCCGCAGCCTCCAACTAATGTACTAACAAACCATCTCACAAGAGGACACTGTAGCCATGACAACAAACCCTCCAGGAAATACAGTAAAAAAATGGGTTAGATCTCCAGATAGCATTAGACTTTGCAGCCCCCCCCCCCAAAAAAAAAACGACAACAACAACAAAACAACAATATATGAGTGGCCATCTATGCAAACATCCAGCACGTCAAAAATTAAACCTCAACCAAGGGTGATAAAATAACATAAAAATAAGTAAATGTAAGGATACACAACATAAATTGAGGGAAAACCACACTGCAAATGGCAAGGAGAGGGAGGTGGAAAAAAAGAACACAAAAAAGACCACACTAGTGAATTTAGTGAGAAATAAAAATCCTCCGGAGGGACATTAAAGAAAATTTTGGCTGTCTAGTGAGGAAAAATTAAAAATCTCCAAACTCTTCCTCTACTAATATCAATCAGATAAGGAGCTCCAAGTAGGAAAACTAGGGTGGGAATAGGGTTCACAGACAAAGACATGCAGTGACAGACAGGACAAGATGAAATTAAAACAAACAGATATGGGTGTTCACAATCCAATATAGGCAGAACCAAAAACATCAACTTAATTGTGCAAAACAAACAATAATGATCAAGGACATAAGCAAAACTAAATTAGAAATTTGAAGGACATAAGACTTGTAGCTCAAAGACTCATACAACCCCAGTCTTCAACATGGAAAACCCAGTTGTGGAAGTAACAGAAACAAGTGCTTCCCAAAATCCCCTAGTGATAGTGAAACAATGCTTCAAATCCCATGCAAACTGGAATTTTGATAATAAATACCTGTCAGCATGCAGGATCAAGGATTTTGCTCCAACAGCCCAAGAGTAATGTAAGTGTTCAGGACAAATCCAATAGGTAATGAAGACAGATATGGAAATCCATCTGCTACTGCAGAACTGATCCATTTTAGAGCATCAAATACTGTACAGTACTGACATCTTCCCAGTGAGGACATCGTAGTGCATGAGCATCACCTTGGCTCTCCAAAAAGGTGCCACCAGCTCAGGAAAATTAAACTCCCAAGGGAAGGCCATAACAAAAGCCAGTCTAAACAACTTTGCCTTGTAGGACAGTTTGGGAAGCATGGTGATGCCAATAAATTGCCTCCTGTTTGTTAAAACAGGATCCACCGTAGAACAACTGTTAAAAGCCTGTTACGAGAAAAATATTTGTGAGGTCAGGCAAACCCTTCATAAAATTTATATACCAAGAGCGACCATAACCCTTCTGCTCTTAACAGGCCACAAACATAAAGCCACCAAATAATAGACACAATATGATGCCTGCTCTTACCTGCACGACCCAGAGACAGAGAGAAATTCTCCCATTTTTGACACTCATACTCATGTTGCAAGTTGCAAGCGGCCATCCAGCTAAGCCCTACAATCCAGCTCACTAACCTGCCAGACATAAAAAGGGCAAAGCATAATGTACCAAACACATCAATATTAGGTGTAGGCAACCTAACATCAGCATATTTTTCATGATACCCCTACCAACTGAGTTTAGAGTCTTAGGTGCCATGTACCATGCTCCATCAAGCTAAAGCCAAATCTTATGGACCCAACAGTATCTATGTACAATTGCAACTATGAATTACTTCAGACTGCTGGTAGAAGCCACAGAAGCACACTTTTAAATTCCTGAAGAAACAATAAACAAACCAATATATCACATCTCCACTTAGATTACAAATTAATAAAATGTTGTGGCATGGTGACACCCAAAGTGGCCCTTTCTCACTTCCTGCAGAACACCTAGCCCATTGGAATGTCCTAGCATGCAAAGTTGAGCAAAACCAACAATGGCTGCACCTGATGCTTAGTGACTTTCTTCACAGCTAAACTAGACTAACAGCTTAAGCACCTTGTACTTCATTAACCAACAATACCTTGTCAAACTATCAGTCTAGGCAGGACAGACAATGTGTGGGCTCTTCTCATGGGTTATGGGTACCTCCAAATTTATGAAAAAAGAACACAAAGAAAAAAAAGGAAAGGTTCGCATCTTTCCAAATCTGCCAGTACAACACACAAGATAGTGAATGATCCCATGACAATCTCTGTCCTGTTCAACATACCGGTGGATAAAAGTGCTAATTCACTCAAAATAAACCTTTGTTGGCAGAGAGTACCAACTCCAAAAAGTTATTAACGGATTGATACTGCATGTAGAGAACATCAGTGAGAATAGTGTTGTTGAACGACAACACCATAGAGGTAGACAAATGTTAGATCAGCCTGAATTTGGCAGGTGCCTACTTCAAAAACACTGGACAGGAGATACCACCTGATCAGGTACCAGAGATGCAAAATCTGACCCATCTGCAACTCCTTCACAACTTTCACCCACAACACATCAGGGAATTCTCTGGTTGATTTAAGATTTTTCAGACAAATAAGTGACGCCCACCCAGTAACCGCAAACCAAAAACCACAACTACTCTGTCACACAAACTGAAAACCTCACCAGTGTCCATATACCAAGACAACCATTTTTCCAAATGAATCAGTAAGAAACCTCTACTTAGCCCATCCAACACACCTAAGAGACTTTGCAGTTGGGTGTTATCTCCAAGGCTACTGTAATTGACAAACTTGCCCTTCAGGCCATAGTGGAAATTAAGGCATTAGGGTCAAAGGTGGCCATGGATGCAGAGACTAAGGCCACAGGCACATTATACACTTTACCCCTGAAGTATGTATGTGGTGCTACCAGGGGTGTATAACCCTCAGGGCCGCCCACAGGGAATATCCCCGGTGGGCCAATGTGCATGTGAGGTGTGTTTTGTTTGTTGACATGTGAGGTGTGGTGCTGCTGCCACGGTTATACACTATACCTCTTGTGGTGCTGCCCATGTGAGGCCATATTTACACATTTTCCAGGGCACTTTCAGTTTCCAATATATTCCTGCCCGACTTTGATAGAAAATGCGATGGAATATGCCAGTGCTACAAAAATATTAAAAAATAAATTGTAAAAAATAAATTAATATATAGATATTACAGCCAAGAATTATAAAACCTCTTGATGTTATTGGCCCTATCAAACTGCAGTGGAGATTTTAAACAAACTGTAATATCAAAAGCTATATTATACATTTATTAGTTTTTTTGCTGTGGTGCCAATTTGTTTTATTGTTTCCTGTGGGGGCCAATGTGTTTTTTTTGTGTGTGCAATGTTTATCATCTGTGATTGCATGCACGTGATGGTGTTTGTAGAGAGTTTCAGACACACGCACCAAGAAGTGTATTAGAAATGTGTAGGGCATTCCTGTATAGTTACATGGGGTTGGCTAATCATTGGAGGCCATATTCAGATGGATGATCTGTACCTAGCAAGTGAAAGTTACAATGGTGAGATAGATGGTGTCATCTAAAGACACACAATGCACAATTGCAGCATGTGTAGACACTGAAAGCAGGCATCTCTGTCCTGGAGGAATCATGCCCCCTCAACAGATTCCACCCCAAAAAAAAGACCCCTCCTCCATTAGGGCTGCTGATTCTTCCATACATTTTGTGGGCTGGTTTTCCATCCCAATCCGCCCTTGTGTTCCTCATCATTAGGGGACCCCGCCCAATCCAGACACTGCATGGTGAACAGGAGCAGCGCCCACCACAGGCAAAGGAGGGGATAGGAGATTGTTTGTTTGTTTGTTTGTTTTGTTTGGACTAGAGATGAACAGTCATTATTTGAATAATGGACTGCTCATGCCACTGGCAAGGAAGTCCAGCCTTATGATTTAGGAGATTTTGAGATGAGTCAGTGGTATTTGCCTTATATATATATAGATTTCAGACATACTGTAAGTAGTTAACCAACGTATTTCTAGTCAGAAGAGGATAGTGTCTCAATTAGCAGAGGTAGCAAAAACCCTGCACAGCCCTGCATCATTGTGTTACACCACAATAGTATCATTGAAAGAAACACATTTCCCCAGAATTTTTTGCAGCCCTGTATAGCTAGTTGCAGATACAGAAAAGCAAATAGAGCTGGTTAACTAGCCATGATGACCTAACAGGCTAGGAAAGAACAGACTAGCAGTGTAAATTGTAGCATCTGGACTTACTTTAGTCTCAAGAAAGCTGCTGCAGTGTCAACTCCAAGTAGGTAGTGGTACAGTATTTGCTGCAATAAGTAGTAAGGGGGAAACTGATGTATGGAAAGAAAGGAAATAGCCTTTCTCTACAGAATAAAAGGATATATTTACTAGAATTAACAGTAACCACATTGCTCATAGCTGGAACAATTACCGGAGAACAGCTACAAATTGTCTATTGTAAAGTCTGCTCAACTAAGGCTGCATATTGTAGACAGTGGATAAGAGTCTGGTGCCTCAATTATCTCTTTAACACTTTAATCAGTCAACAGGGAGGATCAGTCAGGCTTATTTCCATAGAAAAGCAAGGAGTCTAACTAATTAATAAGTGAGACTCTGTCACCTAGGGATAACATCAAGCAACGGAGTTCCCAGCCATATAACCCGAGCAATGTACTGTGAAAAGAGCTCTTATCAACATCTACTTAGGAGCATACAAACTCTTAAGAACTCATTGAAATAATTACCTGGGGTAGGTTGCATGCATGCCCTAAAACATATAAAGTGAAATTTACTGCATAACTTGATGTTATTTTAAACTGTGTAGGTTATTTGTAACTGCTAACACATATAACATCATAATTATTACTGTGTTATATAAAAGCTCAAGCAATACATTGAGTAATTGTTTATCCATGGTGTTAATCCATGGTGACTAGTTATTTATGGCAATCCTGAAAAGTAACTATTTCCCTTAGGAAAGAGTCACATAGTTTAGGAAAGTTTGTAGCAAAGATTAAGGGGAAGATGTACTAACTAGTGATACGAGTGTAGAAGTGAGCCAATGGAGAAGTTGCCCATGGCAAACAATCAGCATTGAAGTGAAATTATACAGACCAACTGATTTGTTGCCCTGGGCAACTTCTTCACTGGCTCACTTCTCCACTCTTTTCACTGGTGAATCCATTCCCCTGATCTCTTTTACAGGAACTTGATGCAGGCCAAGAGATAACAGCCTTTGGGCAGTTCCAGAATAATAAACATTCTCTGTTTAGTGTATTAATTATTAAGATCTATAGTGTTATACCCCTTTCACACCGCCGGAGGTGGGTCGCACCAGGGAGCATGACATGGGAACTCCCAGGGTGCAACCCGCTTCAGGCACCTTTCACACCACAGTCAGCAGCCCAGCATATTGCCGGGTTGCTGACGTCAGCTGTGATACAGTGGGGGTGGTGCTTGGAAATCACATGATCTCCAAGCACCACCCATACATAGAGAGTGGTAGATAGCATCGACCCGGCTCCCGTTCACACCGCTCAGTGAGCAGGGTTGAACACGAGTACAACCCTGCTCAAGAGCAGGTTTGAAATACTGGGTCACTGGACCTGGTATTTAAACCCCGGCACCCTTTCACACCGCACATGAACACGGGTTATGCACATTCATTTGCCAAAAACATGTGTTTAGAGGTGCTGGTGTGAAAGTGGTATAAGTATGTGTGTTCATTAATTGTTGTTAGATTGTATTTGACATTGAAAGAACTATTACATTATATTTAACCAATTATTTGAGTCCTCTTGCAAAACCCTTGTGTGGTTTCTCCGAACTTGAGTTTATTCCCTCATCGCATTAGTTTCACAGAGGAATCTGAGGCACAGTAGAGAAATTAAGCTAGTATTGTGAGAAAAAAAGGTAACTCCTTACATCACTGGGTTGTTACACATGTCCTTCATAATAGTGTGTGTGGGAAGGGAGGGCCCAGGAACAATTCTATTTTGCACCACTTTTCATAATGGCCTGAGCATCAGGGAAGGTCTTTGCATTACTAATTTCCAACACAGTTTTTAAGAAAATGATGTGGTGCCTCACATACTGTATGTCAATCAATCGATCATTCTTATATTTTTGACCATTTTCCTTCTGCAGAACAGCATGCATCTCTTGATCTATGCCTCACACATGTTAACTTTAACTAATCAATCAATCAATCAATCAATCAATCAATCAATCATTCTTGTACTCTTTTTATCACCTTTTCTCTCCTGACTCCAGCAAAAAAGAAGGTCGATATTAGAGATGAGAGGATTTGGTTCTCAGAGAACCAAACCCCCCAAACATCACATTCTGAGCCAGAATTCGAGAACGGCTCGGGACATCCCACCAGACTTGTTCCCAGAATGAGTCAAAACATCATCATCCCACTGTTTGATTCTTGTGGGTTTTGGATTCCATATAAGGAGCAGTGCATCACAGCCATTTTCACTCCGGACTTAGAGAGAGAGGAAGGGATACCTCTGTCTCTCTCTGTGAGTGTTGGCATTGGGTGGGGTCAGTGTGTGCTCTATAGGGGTGCTGTTCCTGTCACTATGGGGTACATGTGTTGTTAGGGGTGCTGTCCTGGCTGTCACTGGTGTTTCATGTGCTGTTAGTGGTGATGCAGCTGTACATGGGTTTTGCTGTCCTGGCTGTCTCTGTGTTGTACAGGGGAAGGGGCACTGTCCTCCTGTTTGCTGTGAAATTACAGGGGTGCTGGCTGTAAAAATTCAGGGGTGCAGTGAAAATAAATGTATACTGGCCCTGTATGTTGTAAAAATACAGGGGTGCTTCTATTTAAATAAATGTACACTGGCCCTGTCTTGTATGCTGTAAAATTACAGGGGTGCTGCTGTTAAAATAAAAGTAAATTGGTCCTGTATGCTGTAAAAATGCAGGGTTGCTGCTGTTAAAATAAAAGTACATTGGTCCTGTATGCTATAAAAATACAGGGGTGCTGCTGTTAAAATAAAAGTACACTGGTCCTGTATGCTATAAAATACAAGGGTGCAGTAAAAATAAATTTACACCGGCCTTGTCTTGTATGCTGTAAAATTACAGGGGTGCTGTGAAAATACAGCGGTGCTGGCACTATCTGCAGTTGCGATGCCTGACCTTCACAACACTGTATGAGAAGAGGAGTCTCCTACCACCATTTGCACACCCTCTGCAAGTGCTGGGAGGAGCACCACCAGTCCAGTTGCTGATATTGAGATTGAGGATGTCACTGTAGATGTACACCAGGATGAGGAGGATATGGATGTAGCTGGTGCTGAGAAGGAAGTTGAAGATGAGGATTAGTTGAAGATGAGGATTCTGATGGTGATGTGGTTTGTTCGAATAAGGCACCAGTGGAGACAGTTGTGGGCCATGGGATGAAAAAGCCTATTGTCATGCCTGGGCAACATACCAAAAAAGCCACCTCTTCGGTGTGGAATTATTTCTCCACAAATCCGGACAACAGGTGTCAAGCCATCTGTTTCCTTTGTCAAACCATAATAAGTAGGGTTAAGGATGTTAACCACCTAGGAACATTTTCCCTTATACGTCCCCTGCAGCGCATTCATCATAAGTCATTGTCAAGTTCAGAAACTTTGGGTAATAGCGTAAGCAGTCCACTGACATCTAAATAAAGTGGTTTATCTGAATATTACTTCTCTGTGAGGATGAGGATGTAAACACTGAAGGGGGATAAGGACAACATCTTGCCACTGTAGAGCCAGTTTGTACAAGGAGAGATTAATTGCTTTTTTTTGATGGGGGCCTAAACAAACCAACCAACCATTTCAGTCACAGTCATGTGGCAGACACTGTCACTGAAATGATTGGTTTGTTAAAGTGTGCATGTCCTGTTTATACAACATAATTGTGAGTGGGAGGGCCTAAGGGCAATTCTATCTTGCACATCTTTTTTTGCCACATAATTCTAGTGGTGCTGTCCTATTTGGGATACTGGCCCTCTGCCCTATCAGTCCAGGGGTGCTTCCCCGCTGCTGTTTAAGTCCAGGGGTACTGTTGTTTATCTGCTATGCTTTGTAATTCTCCAGGGGTGCTGCCTATGCTGTATAAATCCAGGGGTGCTGCCGTATAATTCCAGGGGTGCTGCTGTACTTGATCCTAGGTTTAATTGAAAGCCTAGAGCAGATATGAAACAATCTTCAACATTACAAACAGATTTGTGAAAACATAGCCGCAAAGGTGGAAATGGAAATTGCTATTTTGACAAAGTGTTTTTTAATAAGAGACCACATTTGTGGCCAAAGTCAGTGTGACACAGAAGAGGCAGAATCATAATCCAGTGCAACTGCTAGAGAATTAAAAGTGATATTTTCTGCCGGAGCATTAGAGAGAGGTTCTTCTCAATTATTTCATGTTAGGAACTCACTCAAATAAATGGCTCCAATTAGTCAACCTTAATTTTGATTTATTATTGATGTTCACCATTTTGGGATTATTTATTTACAAGATGCACATTTGTTGTACAGGTTTTTTTTCCTAAGGGCTGCCTAGGGTTATCGCAAGACATCGCGGTGTTAGAAGAACAGAGTTTCAGTGACCTTTTATTGCATCAGCTTTCCATTGCACTGCAGCACTAGATGGACCAGAAGTTCCTGTGAAGCACAAACAGTTACTGAATAAGGCCCAGTATGGAGTCTCATGGTGGCTTACAGCCAGGAAGATGTCTGGTTTGCCAGGCTGAGGCATGCTGTGGGCACAGAGGTTAGCATTGCTTCCACCCACAGTCCTACTTATAGTATGAAATGATTTTCGACTGTGGTAAACTCAACTAGGGCAGGGGCTCAACAACAAAAAAATTCACAGCACAATCGTGCTTACTACTGTACCGAACCCACCCAAACTCAACTTGCCCCATCCAAGGCTGCTGTGGGGGCTCAGGAGAGGCTGCGAAAACATCTATGGGGCTGCTTTATTTTAAAATTAAATATAAAAAATAAACAAGACACACAGGTATGCTCACATGCGTGGAACTGGGAGCTGTGAAAAACAAGGCATATGCCACAAAATATGTAAATATAAATGCAATTAAAAAAATGGAAAAAAGAAACCCACGAGATTTTCACAAAATAAGTCTCCAGGCTCCGTGTAGTGGAAAATATCCAATCTTGATCCTGTGCTATACACCAGTTTATTTGCATCCCAACATTAAATCCGAGATTATCTTAATATATGAAAATGGAGGAGGCGGTACAAATATGGAGGCTTTGGCCCTAGTTTTTCAGTTTGTCCAGTAATGTGGTAATTAATTATATATTTGCTTGATTGAAGTACTTTCCATTCCACACCAATATAGGAGTGGAGGTGAAAGCCTGTGTGTTGTTCCTGATTGCGTGAGCCTCTTTAATTTTTAATCACCTTCTTGACACTGTCCTCTTCCTTCTGCCTCTTCTCATAATGTGAAAAGTCATCAAAAAAGAAGGTGGTATGTTCGTAGCTATCTATGATTCGGAGAACTTGGCAAGCTTTTTCCAGAGGTACCACCTGTCGCTGAAATGATGGGTTTATTAAACTGTGTATGTCCTGTTTAAACAACATAAGGGTGGGGGGAGGGCCCAAGACAATTCCATCTTGCACCTCTTTTTTTTCTTTGCAATATGTGCTCTTTGGGGCATATTTTTTAAAACTGCCATCCTGTCTGCCACTGCACTGCCACTCCTTGATGGGCCAGGTGTTTATACCGCACACTTGTGTTGCTTAGCATAGTCATCCAGCTACCTCAGTGCAATCTTTTGGCCTAAAGACAAAATTATAAGGTGTGAGGTGTTTAGAATAGACTGGAAATGAGTGGAAATGAATGTTATTGAAGTTAATAATACCGTAGGATCAAAATTACCCCCAAATTCTGTGATGTTAGCTGTGTTTATTTTATTGTTTTTTAAAAACATCCAGATCCAAAACCAAAACCTGAAAAGGTGGTTTTGGCACAACCAATCCAGATACTGATTTAGTTCTTGATTAATAAAAACATTCTTGGTTACTTTCTATGGGGTCGTATTAAACTGCCATCCTGTCTGCCACTGCAGTGCCACTCTGTTTCCTAGATGTGCCATGTTTGTAAGTTGAACTACCACATAATTGTGCTGCATACTGCTGTCGCTTAGCTAATGAAAACAATATTGTGAGCTGTCAGGTAGTCAAAATTGACTGGAAATGACTGGAAATTATTGATATTGAGGTTAATAGTACTGTAGGAACAAACAAAGCAACACATTGTGTGATGTTAGCTGTTTTTGTTAGTTTGTGGGAAAAAATACAGATCCGAAACATAAACAAAATACATGAGGGTGGTTTTGGCAAAACCAAAACACAATATTAATACATATCCAAAACTAAAACCAAAACATGAGGGTCAGCACACATCTCTAATTTATTGAATTCATATGCTTTAATTTCTGTGCTGTCCTCAACTCAGCTGGTTCAAGTTTTCCTTTAATTCATTTTCCACCTTTTTCTCTCCATGAAATTCTCCCTGCTCACCATGATCTCTAAAGCCGTTCTATACATGATGTAAGGATGTTGTCATGCAAATAAAAAACAGTGCCCTGAATGGTTCAGTGACAGAAATATTACCTGTCATAATATTTTTTTTATATCCATATTATTACTATAATACTGCTATATTGTATATTGGTTTAATTGTTTAGAGGAATGTGACCAAAGATGTGGGGCTCTGCAGCTCTGACCTATGCACTTTCCCTACCCACCCCATTTTCCATACAACAGTGAATGCAATGGACCAGATGTGTACTGCTTAACAATCAGGCTCATTGCCTTGCTTTGAGGGCAGGAAACCATTGATAACTGTAGGGATGATGGAGCAGTAGGCACAGCAGCCAAATTGCCTAGTTTTTGAGACTTCATTCATATGTAATAAAAGCAGCACTTTGATGGGTTTCAGTTTTCTTAATTGTAAAGCATATCAGAAAACTGGTGAACAGGTAACCATGAAAAACTTACCTGGGGGGGGGATGTTTCAAAACTTCTCAAGGGGATCAAAGTAGAAGTTGTCCATAGCAACCAATCAGCTTTTAGTTATCATTTATCTTGTACATTCTAATAAATATTAGCTAAAATCTGATTGGTTGCTATGAGCAACTTCTCCATCTGTCCTCCTTAGAAGGTTTCAGAACATTTCCTCCATAGATTCCTCTTTTTTACTTTGTTTCTAAAAAGTGAAGCCTAGTAAAAACTAGGCGATCATAGCAACGCCGATATTGGCGGCAGCGGGGACCCGACGGGGTGACGGCATCGGCAAGTGCATACACACTTGCCGATGCCGGCAAGGAAGGGAGCAACGGTGGGGTGGGGGCGGTGGGGGGGAACAACATTAACGAGGACATCCCTTATCTATACATGTTCAGATGAGGGAGGCGGTTGTTAACGATATGTGGGAGCACGCATCGTTAATGACATTGAGTGTACACATTTGACGAGATTATAAAATATCTCGCTCAGATCGGCCCCTCTGAGTGAAATCTTTAATTTTCTCATCTAGTGTGTCTGGGGCTTAAGGGTTACATCATTTTTCACACAGATATCTTTGCACAAGATCTCATAAAACTGTCCCTTACTGAGTATATGAAAATAATAATAGATAAAAGTACTGCCATAAACCTAAAATACCAGTACTATAAGATCTATTTACAAAATTTGCATAAATACATATTTTACAACTCTCAGGTCATAAATGCTAAATTTGCCTTGTAAAAATATCACAGGAAACTAGCAAACAAGCTTGAAAAACATGTTACTTACAGTACGTTATTAAGATTACCAACATATTCCCAGCAAGAAAGATTCATAGACATTTTATTCAGCAAATAGCTGGGGGAGTATTTTTTCTTCAGTTTGTAATATTTAATAAGATCAGTGTCTTCCAACTGAGCTGAAATAATTTGAAGTCATAAAGCAGGTACATTTTAAGTGCTATAAATCACATCAAAGCTGCATTACTCACATACACACATAAATTTTGTCCCCGAAAGCCCTTTTATATTTATACTGTAGGCAAATCTAACCAAGTATGACAAAGAGGAATCACATGTCTACTAACAAGTAGTATTAGGCTCAGACAGTCATTCAGAATTTGTCTGGTAGTAAATTAATAGAGAGTAAAAATATGGTCTGTGGGAAAACTGCTTTGAAAACTGTGGGAGTAAAGGTGTGCAATGATGATCAAAACAGTATTGAGTATACTGTAGAAAACATAATAAAAAAAGATTATAACTTACTAGCTGTAGTACCCAGCATTTCCCGGGCAAGTTCGTGACCAAACAGATTAGAATTAATTTAAAAGGGGATTTTATATGTGGACATCTGAGTGACATTTAAAGTATTGTAGTGAAAATGTAAGAGGGGCGGCGGTGCGTGTGGTGGTGCCTGCTGCCGTGCAGGTGTAGCTTCGGTACTCACCAGGCGCCGCTCTCTCTCACCTTCAGGTACCGGAACCTTCAACGGACCTGGCAATCTTCAGTCGGATCCAGACACGATGACCTAGGAGGAAGGAGATTGTTGAGTGCCGTCCTCCTGACTGTGGACCGAAACGCCCTCCAGAACCGAGGAAAACGTGCTTTCGGGCTAGGTGAGGGTCATCCCAGGCGTACGCCTCAGAGCCCGAATTTCACCTATTGGCACTCTCGCACCAGGTGGAAACTCTACCTTGCACCGGCGTGCAAGGCTCACCGCTCGCCCTGAAGGAAGGGACACAGATAGGGACGAACACAGAAGGAACACACAGACCGATGTTACTCACCGTCCTACGTCTTGTACTCCGATCTTCTCCACTTACAGGTCCCTGTAAGGAGGCAAAGAGAGAAAAAGCCGTGCAGGGCCTAATTCTAACCTAGTGTGCATCCGCTCACTAGCTACATAACAAAGCCCTCAAACTGGCTCAAGTGTGGGTGGTGCAACACAAACTATGCACAAACTCTAAAACAAACAGACACTTTGCCCTGCACGGTAACAACACACACATCAGAGTACATCATCAAACGGTGCTGTCCCTTTAAATCCCTACCTACCGCTGGAAGGGGGTGGGCGCCACACAGCCTGCCCACCTCCTGTACACTTCCGGGGGCTCAGGTCAAGCGGACCTGCCTATCTAACACCTCAGGGTGGCCTGGGCCTAGTGCCCAGTGCCACCTTTATTCACCTCGGGGGAACCACTTCTCACCTGGGCCTATTGCCCCCTATTTGCACACAGGCCGTAGGCCTGACATCACCCACGGGCCTAGCGCCTGCCTAACTCGTCACTCGTTGGGTGACCTGGGCCTAGTACCCAGCGTCACCTTATATCCACCTAATTGGCCAAAATACACTAGGGCCTAATGCCCTCTAATGCCCCACAGGCCTATTGCCTGATATGCCCCTCGGGCCTAATGCCCGCCTAACCGGTGCCACAGGCCGGTGGCCTGACTATCCTTACAGGCCTAGTGCCCACTATGTGCCCTCGGGCCTAATGCCCGCCTACTGCGCCGTTGAGGTGGCTTGGGCCTAATGCTCAAACCACCTAATCAAATGGTGGCCCCAACCTCCTATCTGCGCCCCAGGCCTAGTGCCTGAATTGTGCGACCGGGCCTGATGCCCGTCCCTGGTGGTCTAGGGAGGAAAAGGGAGGGGGTGAAAGTTGCCTCACTGAGGCCTCACCTGATCCGTGGGGTCTCCGGCACTCTCTTCTGCCGCTGACCCGTCCTGGCCAGCGGCGTCACCGTGTCTCCTCCGCGTCCAGCCGCCGCTGGACATCTTCCTCCTGCAGGCCGACGTCTTCCGGCCACTTCAGCGGGCCACCGGAGCTCTTCTCCCCACGGCCGCCGTCTTCCTCGTCCACGCCGCCATGGCTCCTCGTCCGGCTCTTCTGCGCTCTTCCGCGCGCCTCTTCTCTTTGGCTCCCGCCCGGCGTCTGACGTCAGACGGCGGGGGCGTGGCCTATGACGTGGCGAGCGCCTATTGGCTCGCCGCGCCCGCCTCTGACTGGCCGGCGCCCCGCGAGCCGCGATTGGCTCACGGACGGCGCCGGATTCGAAAAGCCGCGGGCGGCGCTTCTGATTGGCGGGCAGAACGGCGCCAAGTTTAAAGCGCCGCGCCGTTACCCGCCGCCGCCGACAGCCTGGTGCAGGGAAACATCCAATCCCTGCACCAGACACCCGCCACCGCACACCCAGCGCTGGGGACAGACAAGCTGCCCCAGCGCTGTCCACAGCCAGGGACAGCACCTCGGATGTGCCCACAGGGCACATCTCTACAAATAAACAAAACAATAGTAGTGAAATTCACCTTTTTACTGTGAAGATTTGACCAAAGGTAATAGGGCTATACCTAAACCAGCATGCATCATCACTGCACGCTTCCATGTCAATGGCTGCGTGACTGTCAGCACTACAGATATTCTCACTACAGCATGTGCTCTGCACCAATGAGCCTGAGCCTGAGCCACTCATGTCCATTCGAGTTGGTATGCCAGTATCTCCAAAAGTGAATGTGAACACGTGTCTGGATGGCAGAATAGTATTTACCTACTGTACACCTGTATGTAATCTGCCAGACAGCAGTGCTAAGGAGCCCAAAGTACCAGAATTGCGTGAACAGTTTTTCTAAAACAAATTCCAGCATTTCCTAAGGATCTCCTTGTAATGTGGAGCCACTTTCAGTTTATCGTCATTGTGAGGTCTGGCAGCTCTTATGAATCATGGTCTCAGACAGTATGACAATTTAAATTGATGGCTGCAAACTACAGTATCTATAATTGACAGCATTTAGTGGACATGATAGGATAAATGTAATAGGGTGCAAGAGGCCAGAGGTGCGGTAGTTTGTGTGAGAATGCCCATATTTTTAGAGTGGCAATCATTAACATGGGAAAACCAGGTTGGTTTTGCCTTGTAAATGACTCCTGCTTTATATATACAAGCATTCTCACACAAACTCCTGCACCTCTGGCCAGGGCTGAATTAAGCCTTGGGGGGCTCTGGGGCACTTAAGACAGGGGAAACTGGGGGAAGGGGGGGTGTATTTGATTGTGCATAACTCCTAACATGACCCATTCCAGGAGGGACAAAATGCTCTCTACCTGGACTTCCCTTTTAATATATAATTGGTTTCACCTGTATTGAACTATATAATTGATAAGAAAGGTATTTCAATAGAGGTGATTGTAATCATAAATTAAGAGGGAAGTCTAAGTAGAGAACATGTTGTCACTCCTGGAATGGGTCATGATGGGAGGTATGGATTGTGTGTATTTAATTTAAACCAATGGCATATATTAGATTTAAACTAATAGGTTAATAATGCCTGGGTACTGTTTATAGCTCCTCCTAATTGACAGACAACTATGTTATAAAGTTTTCCTGTAGTGGAACAAATACAACTAAAACAGTCTTAAAATATACATAGAAAAATAAAATCTATAATTTATCTTGCAAAAATGCAACAGCAGCAGCATCTGTGCTGCTTACAGACTGGGACAGGACTTGGGGGGCCTCTCTGTGTGTGTGTCTCTCTCTTTAGGACTGAATGCTCTCATTAGATAACCGGTTACACAGGGCCTAGGAAAGAAAGAGAAGCTGGGATCCCTGGGTCACTTACAACTCTTTCTCCTCTCTTATCTCTCCTCTGGTTAGGAAGCTCTGCCAGTGTTTCATGAAGCCTGATATTTCTGTGTCTATGCCTGTACTACATACTCTCCTGCTCACATTCTGACTGCTTGGGTCCGCTGCTGCACAAGAGGGAGTGCTAGTGATGTCAGTGTGCTCTAGCTGGACAGAGGGGGGCTGGGGTACAGTATTTCCTGCATCCCCCCCTCCCTTAATCTGGCTATGCCTTCGCCTTCTCTCATCCTATGACTTTTACCCCAACATGTTTGTGGTAGTAGAACCCTACACATTCTAACTGAAAACAATGACATTCTAAGAGCTACAAACATTGTGGATTTTGCTACTTCCAGCAACTCCATTACAAAGTTCTGTGTTAAGCAATATTAGACTTACTTCCCGCTGTGCTGCACTTTGCCACCTGTATATTTGTTTTGTATATACTTTTTTCTTGAGCTTAGTATCTTTATGATACTCTTTCTTGACCTTATCACAAACTAACTGCACTACAGATCTCCCTTTAATGTGCTGTGCATGGTGGATTCCGAGCAGCGCATTCACGTTGGAGCTGGTACTCCAATAAAAATGGGAATGTGAGTGGGAACTATGGGAAAACACATAGCCTATGTTCTAACCTGGCCTTTAAGTTATTCTTATGAAAATTGTCAAGTCAATTGTTTGAAAGGTTTAGCTATGATTGAGCAACAAACATACATTTAATTTTTGGATATTAGTAGAGATTTCCTCCAAAGAATCACTTTAAATGTAATTTAAACTAATAAAACACAGTATCACCATCTTACTGACTAAACCATTGTGTGTCATTCCTAATCCTTTGAAGGCAGTTGGATTTTTTTATTGTAACATACTGGAATATTTGTTGATTGTCATTTCCATATTTTATAATTTGGCTGACAGGTTTTAAACCCTGAGGCACTTGTGTACAAGTTAAATAATTAGCTTTACTATAATTACTGTATTTAGCCAATGGGGTAGCAGAAAGGGGGGGGAGTGGTTTTGAGATAGTGTTTCTATATTAAGGGCTCTTTCTCTGGCTTTTGCCTCTTCATCAATATGTTATCTCCCTCTATTTGATTGTTTGTCTCTTAGTGGCAGTATTGAATATAATATGCTTTGCTAAGAATGCCCTCCTCATAAGGGCATTTACTGAATTAGACCATATACAGATTCAGTGACACCACTTTGCCAGGTGTGTCATGCATTAGACATGATAAGAGGGAGTAGGCGGCAGGAAACAGTTTGTTGGCATCTTTGGGAAACATTATAGCTGCTGATGGATTGGAGAACCTCAAGTTGAGAGTTTTATCTCATAGTTATTATTTTTATCGATAATTTGCTGAGCAAATTTAACACCAGCTTTTGTTGTCTGCAAAATCATTTGATAGAGTTAAAGTTTATATTGAACTGTCTAGTAGTACATAAACAGAATATGCTGTCCTCTTTGATTATTGTTAAGAGAATGGTGACCCCAAAACCGAAACAAAAACCCAATTAATGGAACTTTAAATAATTTTTTGTTGTTGTTGTTGTTGCTTTTTTTCTTAAAGACAGTTTGTTATTCATCTGGTAGCAAAAAAATGGATACAGTCAGTCTCAAAAGAAATATACTAAAGTAGGAGAAACCAACATTCAAAATAAATGAGCTTTGGAAGTTACCAATATGTAAGGGGAAATAGGGACATTTTTGTGGAGTCATAAAAGGAACTGTTATATAGAGTTCGAAGGGCCAATAGAGACAAACTGAGACACAAATCCATCAAAGGAGAGCTAAACCCAAGATCACAAAAAAGGCCCCAAGGTTAAAGCCTGCAAATACAGGAGTATTTCTTTTTTTAAGGGAAGGATTAAATTAATATTTCCCTGGATGTATTACTCTAATAAAAAAATGTCCTGCTGGATAGGCTTGCAATATCTGATTACTCATCAAAGCAAATATAGTATACACAAAATGGTGGCACTGAGGTTGTGTTGGATAAGTTAAAGAGTTTGAGAATACTGTACCTTGAATTGATAGGGTTAACACAGGATATTCTGAGGTGCTAGGGACCATAACACCACTCATTGTCCTGGGCTGTGGTATTTAAAGAAGAATCAGCACTATGTTACAGTATTTTAGGACAAATCCCACAAACTGTAAGTGGCAAAAGCAACCCAAATGAAAATAGCTATTCCAGCATAAAATAAAATACTGGGCCGGATGTAATGATGTCCAAGATTGTCAGATGTGCGAGATACCGGTTGATTTTTGACGTTTTTTAAAAGGGGCAATCACTTACAAAGCAAAACCATGCCTTGTAAGTGATTGCACCTTTTAAAAAACATCTGAAATTGTCATCTTGCACCTCCGGAGATCTTGGGTGATATTACACCTGGCCTGATGTGTGAATTACCTAAGGATACATCTAACAACTAAAATACTTTGTTCATGTTTGTTGAAATGGAGGACCATCAATTGAGAGGAGAGCAGGAACCACATGCTAGTGCTGCAGCTGATGTAACAAGTCGTGATGATACAGAGGCATAGAGGGTTTAAGTCAGGGCATGTAAAATCAAAAAAGCAATATTCTTTTACAGAGGTAAAGAAAAAAATCAAAAGGAAAGTTAGCTGCAGATATAGATATTCAGGATTCATGTGTGGAAGTGGAACAGGATGATGGGGATATGTTTGTACTTCTACTATATGATACTGAGGATGTTGATAATGTTGTTTGCATATTACAAGTCAGACACTAGTGGCTGAAGTTCTTGCTTGTGATAAAAAGAAAGCCATTGTTATGCTTGGTCATAAGGCCAAAAAGCCACCTCTTGGGTGTGTAATTATTTTAACCCAAATCCTGACAATGTTTGTGAAGGCATCTAAGGTAGGGACGTTAGCCATCAAGGTATCTCCTCCATGTTATGTCATTTGGTTTGAGTTCAATCAATTTATTTTACAAGATTGTAATGAAATTAACCCCATAATTTTCAACCTTCTCATTAGTGATTGGAAGTAGTTCTTCCAAAATATTGTTTTCAGGGGGTATAAACAAACCAAGCACTTCAGACACAAAAGTTTCAGTCCCTGTCACTGAAGTACTTGGTTTGTTAAACTGTGCATGTCCATTTTAATATCCCCCATACTGTAAGTGTTGGTGGAAGAGCTCAAAGACAAGTCCACCTAGCACCACTTCTCATTTCTGCAGTGCTGTGTGGCAATGTTTCATGGATGTGAGTTAAACTGCAGCATGTTTGTGCCCCTGCTGTGTCGGTTAGTAACCAACCAGATTGCTGCAGACTTTGGCATAAAGTGTATGAAAACAATATTGTGAGCTGTAAGGTAGTTACATTTGACAGGAAATGAATGAAATGTAATGTTATTGAGGTTAATAATAATTTAGGAACAAAAACAGTTCCAAATTATGTGATTTTAGCAGTTTTTATGATTGTTGAAAAAAATACAGTTCCAAAACCAAAACAGGCAGGGCGGTTTTGTCAAACTCAAATACAGATCCAAAACATGAAGGAGATACAGATCCAAAACCAAAACCCATGATGGGGTCTGGTGCACATCACTAGTAATAACTTTATGCCATAAAGTGTCACCAGCCGAGCTGTGTGCCTGTTTTCCTGTTGTCACTCAGTTACCTGCATCACAGACAGTGGACACGCTTCTCAGTGCTTCCCAACTAATGTGGTTCCCTTTGAATGAGAGATCCCCTGGCATGCACCAAGGTGTAAAAATGAGGGTGTCTCCAGTCACTGCATGTTTCTGGGTGACTCTGGGTAAGTCATCCCATAAGGAGAGTCATTTATAAGCACTTGATCTCAGTCCCCCTCATTAGCTCAGTCTCTCTCATTATCTTCAACCCCTCATTAGCAGATGAGCTCAGGCTTGCTCATCTGCTCCTTGTCCTTCTTGGCCACAGCCTTGAAGGCTCCCAGCTTGTCTACCACAGCCACAGCCATGTATTAGCAGTAGGCAGGACTTGGAGATAACAACATATAAAGAACATCACTGGGAGTAAGGTAGCCCATTGAAGTCTACGGGGAAGAGCTTATTAGCTGAGAGCTGTAAGGAAAGGCTTTCTCAGCCAATCAATGGTCAGCCCCTAGACTTCAATGTGAATTTGAAAAGGTGCCCAAATCCAAAACCTGGAAGATTACATTTTCTGGATCCGAACATGGTGGGAAGATCTTAGTTTGGAATCGGATCCACTCATAATCAGTACATTCAGGTGGGTTTGGTTTCCTGGAAACGGAACCCATTCATCTATAGATTGAAATGTTGAGTATTTGCAAAGTAAGGAAGATCCATATTTAGAATTTAATTTCATATGTGCACATACGGTAAAAAAATGTTTGTAATAATTAGAGATGAGCAGGTTCGGTTCTCAGAGAACTGAACCGTACCGGACTTTGCCTTCCAAATTCGGCTCCGAGCCCGGCTCGGGTTTTCCCGCCTGACTCAGAAACCCGAACGCGGCAAAACTTCATCATCCCGCTGTCAGATTCTCGCGGGATTTGGATTCCATATAAGGAGCCGCGCGTTGCGGCCATTTTCACTCCAGTCTCGGAGAGTGTATAGAGATGATGTGTCCTCAGTGTATGTGTGTTGGGTCGGGAAAGTGGGGTGGCAAGTGTTGTCCAGTCCAGTGTAGTCACTCAGTGTATTGTGCTTCATCAGTCCAGGCAGTCACAGTGTTGGTGTTCTCTGCTGCCATATATCCAGTGTAGCTGTATAAGTGGTGCTGTGTTGTGCAGACCAGTCCAGTGTAATCAGTGTATTGTGGTGCATCAGTCCAGCCATTCACAGTGTTGGTGTTCTCTGCTGCCATATATCCAGTGTAGCTGTATAAAGTGGTGCTGTGTTGTGCAGACCAGTGGTAGTGTCCTGTGTCATCAGTAATTCCAGTGACGATATACACTGCTGCTATATGTCCACTGCTGCAGTATAATAATTATAACAACAACGTGATGTGCTGCATCAGACTAGTGGTAGTGACCTGTGTCATCAGTAATTACAGTGACGATATACGCTGCTGCTATATGTCCACTGCTGCAGTATAATAATAATTATAACAACAATGTGTTGTGCTGCATCAGACCAGTGGTAGTGTCCTGTGTCATCAGTAATTCCAGTGACGATATACGCTGCTGCTATATGTCCACTGCTGCAGTATAACAATTCTAACAACCTGTTGGGCTGCATCAGACCAATGGTAGTGTCCTGTGTCATCAGTAATTCCAGTCATTCCTGTGACGCATATTGTCTCATATAACTCCCAAAAAATAATGGAGAACAAAAATTTTGAGGAGAAAATAGGGAAAGATCAAGAAGAACCACTTCCTCCTTCCGTTGGGCTTCTGATGGGTGTCAGGATTCTGGTGCCGATCTTATGACTGTCGGCATTCCAAATGTCGAGATGCCAACTACATCCCCCTCTTACATACTAGTATGTATGTACAGCAGGTGATTTGTATAAACTACTTAAGATTGAAAAAATGACTTACTGTACATTAGAAAAATAATAAGTGCACCATAAGAAATAAAGGAGGGAACAACCAGCCCAGTATGTCTTCGTTAACTATGCCTTTCTGAGCAAAATGGTGATAAATTACACTGTTTTGACTATGCAAACACCAGCCCAGTATGCCTTTATTAACTATACCTCACTGACCAAAACCTGAAGTACAAGTATTTACAATTCCATGCAAACCATGATATTACAAATTATGCTAAGCACAAATTGGTTGAATAGTGTTCACAGAGTGAGGATTGCAGAGTGATAGATATGTACATACATTTGTATTTGTTTCATTTGTTAGATGTTTCTATTTCAATTTTTGTCTAGTTTAATTCCAGGCTAAGTCCATTATACTGTAGTTATTAAATTGTAATCTACACATTTAGAATCTTCACACTTGCTACAGTATATGAACCTATGGTTTAATCACCCTCCTGCCCACTAATATGTGTAGCTAAAAAAGAATGCAGTTATTTTATTCAAAGCTGTGTTTATTGAGAAACATGCATAGTGTCTGTTGCGAGAAGAAGAAGAAGAAGAAGAAGGAGAAGAAGAAGAAGGAGAAGAAGAAGGAGAAGAAGAAGAAGAAGAAGAAGAAGAAGAAGATGCTCATCATCATCACAGGAGGTACAAGGGTTTCATATAACTGACAAGAAGTCTAGGCTAAAATTATTATAGTTATTAAATTGTATTCTCTGCACTTAGAAACATTACACTCAAATTTTTTACATTTGTTAAATTAGCCTCTGACTTATTCAGCCTCCTATCCCCTGTTCTAACACCCAGGCTGGGAGCCAGCAGATTATATGAAAGGGCTTCAGTTGTTTATCTGTAAAGTTTTTTGCTGATGCATTTCCATGTAGATAATGGGTGTGGCACTTGACAAGATGTCACAATATTAGGAAACCGAACATACTATACTAATGCAGGCAAAGGATTGGTTAATAGGCGCTTGTGCCATATAGTGCCAACCAAACTAAATGCACACCAGCAGCCACTTGGGAAAGAGGTATACCAGCCTCTAGACAATTAGCAAAACAAACAGAAACCCAAACAGCGCTTAGAGATGCATGAGACAGTTTGATAATATCAACAAATATTTATTATATTAACAATAAAATTATTCACATAACTTAATTGATATATTAAATGATATTATATGAAATAATATATTAAAAGACAGATTGCTGATAATGGGCCTAATTGAGATCTGATTGCAGCAGTAAATTTGTTAGCTTATGGGCAAAACCATGTGCACTGCAGGTGGGGCAGATATAACATGTGCAGAGAGAGTTAGATTTAGGTGGGTGATATTGTTCCTGTGCAGGGCAAATACTGGCTGCTTTATTTTTACATTGCAATTTAGATTTCAGTTTGAACACACCCCACCCAAATCTAACTCTCTCTGTACATGTTATATCTGCCCCCCCCCCCCCCGCAGTGCACATGGTTTTGCACATTAGCTAACAAATTTGCTGCTGCAATCAGATCTGAATTAGGCCCAATATCAAGTAGAGAGTTGATGACTGAAGCTACTGTACATTGCTGGCTTCAATATGGGAAGCATAGTATGAAGGCGGATATAGTGAATACTGTATAGGATTTTTGCATCTAGATAAAGCTACCCTGTTCGGCAGAGAAATGCATTGAGAATGCAAAGCTTCTGGATACTGACTGTTTAGGTGACTTTTTTGACTTTGCACATGTGGATTTACCTAATATCGATCATCAGTTGCCTATAGTGGACCAACTTCAACATCTATCCCCGCATTTAGCCATTTAACATCCAGTGACCCGCAGTGCACCCAGAATCAGCGCCAAGCAGGGTATGGTTCTTTGGACACACAGACCGCACCATAGCTGCAGTAACTGCAGAGACACAAAGCACCCTAACCATTAGCCCCCTATAAGGTCTGTCATCAGTTACGTGTAATCCATCTGTTCCAAGCTGCACCATTGGCCTTGGCGGGACACCGCTGGGAGATAACATGTTGAGTTGCCAAAACAGGGACAGTGGAAACAACAGCAGTTCACCTTGCTCCACCTCTTACCATATTTCATAGCACTGTGAGACTGACTGTTATAAACTGAGAATCTCCACAGCGTGATAGCACCTTTGATAACTACAGTATATCCACCTTCATACTATGCTTCCCATATTGAAGCCAGCAATGTAGCTTCAGTCACCAACTGTTTACTTGATATTATGAGCGAACTGTCTAATATATTAATTAACATAATTTAATATCCATTTTCATTATATAGTAATACTGTGACTTTATATGTAAATATAAGTGTATATATATTTACAAATACCCTCAAGAGGTGTGTGAACACTTTTATTGTTGATATAATAAATATTTGTTGATTTCATTAAACTGTCTCATGCATCACTGTACTAATGGTCCTATTTATTTATAACACAAGTTTGGGGTCAATGCCTTATGGGAAAGTGCTATAAGAGAGGGGTATTAGGTTTTGCAGCTCCTGCATTTGGAGAGGCATAGTATTGTTAATAATATTCAAGTACAGTGCAGTAGCCATCATATTAAATGCATTTCTTTAAAATGTTTAATATTTTGAGTTCTCTATTTTAATAATATGTTCCTAACCAAGCATAATCAATAACACCACAAAACAAGTTTAATTTTGGAGTTGATGATGATTGCTGTATATACAGTAAGATTCCAAATCATTTATATCTTATATATTTTATGGTGCATGTAACTCAAAATAAACACAAGAAAACTGAAGCCTACAATTGTATTTTGGTACAAACAAGCATCATTTGCATGCATTTTATATCCCCTAAAATACAAATAAAATAACTGTTTTGTAAATCGATATTTGTAACTCATTTTGATTTATATGTTTAAGAGCATTGTAAAATCATTTTAGCATTTCTTAATTCAATTTAAATACTTAAAATCAAATAATTGTTATGACTGATTGTTTAATTCACATAATTGCGTTAATATGACATGAATTGTCTTCATATTTTTAAACTAATTTAATGATTAAATGCATAAATTAGTTGAATTAACCATTAATAATATGAAGACATTAACACGCTCACAGTAATTTAAGTGGTAAAATCGATTCTTGTTAAATTATGTATTTAAACTACAAAACTGGCTGTTATTACTGGGTGTCCTATTATTTCATTAAATAATTTTTTGTAATATTAAGAGTTTGTAAAGTTAAGTGTTAATGTTCCTTTAGCCCCTCTTTTGTCAAACCTCGAACAGAGGTTTGTGATGTTAAGTGAACATATCTTGGTTTTCCTGCACAAAAGATTATATACTGTAAAGCCTATTGGATGGGGAGTCAAAAGAATGTCATTAAATAATACAGCTAAAATAACAATTATAGGACAATGAACACACTCACATGTAACCATTTTGGAAATGATATAGCATACTTAGACCACAGCGCTAAATAGAAAGTCTTCAACTCAAAGCAACTAAGTCTATTCACTTTTTGCAAAAGTAAATTGGGACTTTACTACCTAAATTGACTGCACTGATGTTGTCTATGCAATGATTAAAGCTTGTTTATTTTCTAAAAATTGTCCTCTCTAAAATAAACTTTAGCATTAAAGTATTAGCAATACTTAAAAATAATTTCATACTGTAACAGGTAGCAGTATTATTTTACAGGCTGGGATTCATCCTTACAACACTATTCAGAATTACTGTACTGTTATACAATAACAATATTATTAATGATATTCAATCCTCAACTTTCTTGTTTCAATGTTTTTCTAACAGTATATATATTTTTAAAATAAGTTCATGTTGGAGAGTAGAGAAACTAATTTTCTGTGAAATTTAACCAAAAATACAGTAGCATATATGACCCTTAATCTTTTGCACGTGATTACCTTTAAAAGCTGTATTTAATCAGTACTACAGAAATATGCCATTGGCAGCAGAACTAAGATTATGGCCAGGATGTAATGGGAGTCGATATTGCTGCCTGGGAAATAATCGCACAACATCGGATATTACATATTTGCGTCTGTTTCCTGGAACTCGGCCAATGTAATTGTGTGCATCTATTTCTTAGTTTCTGTGTATCAGATCCAAGATGTCATGGTATTTAGAGTAAAAAATGTCCAATATTTTAAGACCAACCAGAATGCGTCTGTTAGTATAGGAGGTCCACAGTGTCAGAAAAAGTCACCCATTGGTCCACAAAAGTCCCATGTTTAAAGCAACACACATCCTAAATAAACCCCAGTCCTCCAGCTTATGCTGAGATAAATGATATGTGGCATGGCTATATTCAGTGTATAATTGTGACTGTATCAGCATACCTAATTATGTTACAGTGTTTGGCTTAAATAAACTGTAGCATAACATTTTGTATGCAGATACATTTGCTATTACACACAGAATATAGGCATGCTGCATATAACTTTAATCAGCAGGAGCTGCTAATGCATCCTATTCACATCGTTTAGGTCGCACAAGCAGCTCCTGCTGTTTAATATGATATGCAGCATAATATTAAATAAAATGTCATGTACACTACACGGACTAATTTTGGAGATCAAAGTTTGTTGGTTTTTTCTCACTTTTATGAGCCTCTGTTGCGGCTAAGCACTAGTCCCAATCATTGCTAAGCGACCGGGACATCATAACACTTCCACCCAGGCAGATGCTCGCAGGGGATTGTGGGTCTCCATAAGGATGTGCAGTGCTCCAGCTGCACGGAGATTGTAATTAAAGGGGGCTTGTACCAGCTGGCCTCCAGATTGGCTCTTCTCCCCTTTATCTTCCAAAGATTCCTGCTGGACCTTGCCTGTTATAGTCCTTAGTTACCGTAGGATCCCTTGTCGCTCTATTCTTTACGTTTGATCTTCCTGGCTTCCTTCGCCCACTTCAGCTATTCCTGAAAACCTGGTCTGTCTGCTGACATCCTCCAAGGTGAGTTACAGTTAATCCAGCACATCTGGCCAGTCCGCTTTCACCCTGCAAGGCCACGCTTCGGTCAACTCTGCACACCTGGCCTGTCAGCCAATGTCCTGCTAGGCTAACTTTTGGCCAATCATGCATGCCTTGTCAGTCTGCTAACATCTTTTAAGGTCAAGCTTTTGCTTACCTTTCATGCCAGTTCTGTCTGCTAACATCCTGCAAGGCCAAACTCTCTAACCACTCCTGTACACCTGGTAAGCTCGGTTATACCCAACAAGGCCGAGCTTGGGTCAATTCTGCACTCCTGGTCTGTCTGCTAATATTCTGCAAAGTCAAGCCTACAGCCAGTCGTGCATATCTGGCAAGGCCAACCTGCAAGGCCAAGCTTTAGCTAATCCTGCATACCCAACCTGCCTGCTGTAGTCCTGCAGGTTCAAGCTGCTGCAGCTCCAGTACATTTGGCAATGTAATAATAATAATAATAATAATAATTTTATTTATATAGCTCTTTCTCCAAACAGGACTCAAGGCGCTTTACAGACCTCAAAACAAACATAATACAGAAGATTAATACAGCAATACACAGGCCACACAGACATAAAAATGAAAACCTAAAATGCATAGAGTAATCATAAAGCAGGGTTGGTGTAGGCATTTTGGGTAATAACTTCCATGGGCGTAGGATTACCCTTGGTGGAATAGTCCATCCCTAGAAGAGATGGCACAAAATGGGGGTGATTGCAGCATTCTAACATTCAGAGTAAAGTACCAACAAAACTATCAGGTCCATGTATTTCCCCATCCACAAGCGTACCAGATAAAGCAGCCATATTGGGTGCACTACGGAGGTTACACTGGGAGGTAAGCCATACATAGACCCAATGCATACATGGCAGTACGGCACTTGTGTAGTCGTATGATATAACCTGTATGAACAATCCACGTGAGGCACATCCAGCCCGCAGAGGAACCACCAGAGGCCCCCATTTGGGGTGCACTGTGTTAGATGCTGATGACAGGGTGTGCAATCAGTGGAGGCACACCTCACAGGAATACCACATGGTGGGGTGGAAGTATGCAGTAAAAGTGTTTTTTTTATTAAGAAGAAAGCACATGGTGAGATCACCTTTGCTGGTAAACAATGAAAGGAGGGAAATTATCCTGGCCTAATTGGAGCAGTACGGGGGGAATGAGAATGTGGGGAGCACACCAAAATCCGATGAAAATGACCCTGCTGGGCCTGGCCTTGGTGCTTCACCCCCACCACCACCAGTGCTCCCTGCTCACCCGGAGGGGTAAGCCTGTAAGGCACTACTGGTGTTCTCTACCAGAGGGTTAGTGGGCATAGTCCTGGTGATTTCATTGCTGATGTTTGGTAAGTCCACATAATGTTCTAGTTTTCTTTCTTGATGTTGGTCAATGTTTGTTCAACTGTTTTTTTAACTGTTATTTTTCAAAACGCTTAGAGATAGGAACGCTTTGAGTATTGGAACGCACAGCTGACATGCACAGCTGTGCATGGTTGAAGCTACAGATATACTTTGGTAAATTGACACAACTACAGCTGAGCCAAATGTTCCACTAACAAAGGGGTTAAACTACACAGTGTTTGACTAAGCAAATACCAGCCCAGTCTGCCTTCATTAAATATGCGGCACTGACCAAAATTTGAAACACAGCTATTTTAAATTACAAACAAATCCAGAAATCACAAAACTATCTAACAAATGATTTGAACATACATTTAGTATAGAGATGGGTTGCAGAGGTTCAGATTGCAATAGGCAGATTACAGGGTGAGATTTGACCATACATTTAGTATAGAGATGGGTTGCAGAGATTCAGATTGCAATAGGCAGATTACAGGGTGAGATTTGACCATACATTTAGTATAGAGATGGGTTGCAGAGGTTCAGATTGCAATAGGCAGATTACAGGGTGAGATTTGAACATACCTGAGGATGAGAAGAAAAGGAAGATGGTTAAGTCCAGACCAATGCAGGATACTGTTTTTTTAACTGTTATTTTTCAAAACGCTTAGAGATAGGAACGCTTTGAGTATTGGAATGCACAGCTGACATGCACAGCTGTGCATGGTTGAAGCTACAGATATACTGTGCCTTTCTGCAACCTCTGGTACGGGAGGATCATGCAGGACCCCATGGTACCGAAGTCTTATCCAGTCATGTCCTAGCTACCTGGACACAGTCAAATCTTCTTTCTTCTTTCTTATTCTTTGTTATCTGAGATCTCCCATCTATTGGGTGAGCTCCTACTGCTGGAGGAAATAAGTCAAGGGCAGTGGCGTAACTAGAAATTTTTCTCCTCCAAACAAAAAACTCTCTGGCGCCTCGCCCCCTTCCCCATAACGTCCACTAGTAAAGTGATGAATTTGCCAAAAAAGGGCATGGTCTCATTAAAATGGGCGGGGCTTCACTGAAAGGGGCATGACATTGCAGGAAAAGACTACCTTAACCCCAGTTTTGCAACCTGCACACCGAGACTTTGGGGACCACAGGAAAAAAATAATAATCCTGATTCATGCACCTTACATTATTTGTAATTTTTCCTCCTTATAGTAATGCCCCTTACACATTATGCCACATACTGCAATGGCCCTTAGACTTTATGACACACAACATATTGCCCATTACACAATATGCCACACACCATAATTCCTCTAACATATTATGCCACACACCGTAATGCCTGTGGCACATTATGCCATGCATTACTATGCCCGTTACATATTATGCCACACACTGCAATGCTACAGTAATACAGTATACCACACACTGTCTTGCCTGTGGCACATTATGACATACACCGCAATGCCCATTATACATTATACCGCACACTGCAATGCCCTTGAGACATTATACCACATACCATGCCTGTGATACTATATACCACACCGTCATGCTTGTGACACATTATGACACACCATCATCCCTGTGACACATTATGACACATACCACAATGTCCATGATACATTATGCCACACACCACAATGCCCATTACACATTAAGCCCTACAGTAAGGCTTCTAATTACTTTTAAATTACCTGATCATTGCCAATGGTTTGATGATCTTGGTGTCATGCTCGTTGCCAGGGGTTTCATGAGCTGGGTGTTATACTTGACACTCCCTGCCCCAACAACAGGCATAGGGGGTCATTCCGAGTTGTTCGCTCGCTAGCAGATTTTAGCAGCATTGCACATGCTAGGCCGCCGCCCTCTGGGAGTGTATTTTAGCTTAGCAGAATTGCGAATGAAAGATTAGCAGAATTGCAAATAGAAAATTCTTAGCAGTTTCTGAGTAGCTCGAGACTTACTCCTACACTGCGATCAGCTCAGCCCATTTCGTTTCTGGTTTGACGTCACAAACACGCCCTGCGTTCGGCCAGCCACTCCCCCGTTTCTCTAGACACTCCCACGTTTTATCCTGGCACGCCTGCGTTTTTCTGCACACTCCCAGTTTCCGTCCAGAAACACCCACTTCCTGTCAATCACACTCCGATCACTTCAACGATGAAAATTATTCGTTCTGACATGAGTAAATCTACTAAGTTTTGTGCTAAAACACTTAGCGCATGCACACTGTGTACCATGCGCATGGACATTTTTGCCTTAATCGCTCCAAAATCGGCAATGAGCGATCAACTCGGAATGCCCCCTATAGTACAGTGCAGCCTGACCAGCGAGCGGCCACCTGACAGGAGGTTACAGTGAGCTGTGGGCAATGCTGCCTTATCCCCCCTTCTCATTGCTGCTGGTGTTTAAAGTGAGCTGCTGGCGATGCTGCTCGACCCACCCCCTGCTGTTTAGTGAGCCGCGGTCAATGCTGCCTGATCCCCCTTTTCTGCTGCAGGTTATAGTGAGCCGCAGGACATGCTGCCCAATCCCCCCTTCCTGCTGCAGGTTATAGTGAGCCGTGGGCAATGCTGCCCAATCCCCACTTCCCGCTGCAGGTTATAGTGAGCCATGTGCAATCCTTCCCAATCCCCCTGCTGCTGCTGCTACCATGGTACCAGGGTGGCAAGGTGGCAGGGTGGCATGGTACCAAGGCTGAGGCCAGCGCTATGTGCTCCCACGGGTCCCGGCACTTCCTGTGGCCATTTTGGAAGGGACATTTAGCAGATTAACATGCGGATGGAAAGTCTGCATGTCAATTTGCTCTGAATCAGTGGCGGCGCCCCCACAGCCCTGCGCCTCCAAGCCTCTGCAGTGGCTGTGGGGGTGGTAGTTACGTCACTGGTCCAAGGGGCCCCTAAGTATTGGTGTGCTAAACACTCACTTAGATAACAGTGGGGGGTTGCTAATGGTGAAAAGCCTCTTGCGGGCTCTAGGAGTCTTACCCTAATAGAACTGGAGCTTCACAAACCTCCAAGCAAGTCCAAGGCTGCTACATTCTCAAATAGTTCTGAAGTGTTCCTCAGCATCTTGCAAGTCCAAGGATCTTACTTAGGAGCTCTTCACAGCATCAAGCAAGTCCTAGGATCTAGTCTTTCCTAATATATTAACCGGCCAACACTGAGAAGGCCTTGTGAGTTCACTGCTTAGGATGGCTCAGTCTCCACAGAATCCAGCTAAAAATCTGACCTGCCAAATCCAAGTATTGACCCAGAAACTTCTTGAACTCACCTTACAAGTGGCCTCTCATTGTGATCAACTCAGGGCTGCCACAGCTACCCAAAGAGTTAATGAGCCTAAGTTGGATTGAAGTGGATTCTTTAATTTCTGTGAGGCCTGTACATTTTATTTCAACTCAGGTTCCGAAGGTTGGAATAATCATTTCTGTGCTTCAAGGAGATCTGCAAACCTGGGACTCCGAATGAAGCCCTTCATTCGGTGAATGCCTTCTTCACTGTAATGGGATTTTTTTATGATGACCTGGACTGGGCCGCCTCTGTTAAGGCTAATCCCTGAATGCTCAGACAAGGATGTGGTCCAGCTGAGGTGTATTTGTACAAAGTCAAGGAGATGGGCGGTTGACTCTGGAAGGTGCGATGCTGATCTTAAGAGTAAATTCCGGATAGGCCTCTTGGAATGAATCAAGGACTGAAAGGATATTTACCGGATCCGGTAAATATCCTTTGCTCATGAAAAAAAATAACACATTGTCTCCAGACAAGACAAACATTTTTTTGCAGTTAACAGGAAAAAAATAACACACATTGGCCCTCACAGAAAAAAAACACACATATTGGCCACGACAGGAAAAAAATAAAACATACATATTTGCCCCAGTCCCCCACAAAAGACTGAACTATCTGCAGTTCTTGCCCACAGGCCACTGACATATAGGCATAGTGAGGAGCTACAGTGCCCCGAGCAGGCACATGTTATAGTTCCATATCCTTATGTAGTGTATGTCCTGACGGAATGTACTCTATGTCTCATGGAGGGTGAAGCAGGGCTGGTAATTTATGTCCCTTGGCCTCGGTGGCAGGTAGGTTATGTTCCTTGTGGTGTAGTGGATAGTGTTTATCCCTTCATCTGGGGGGGAGGGGGGTGGGAGGGAGTGGTTTGGTAAGATGGATAGTGTATGTCCCTGGGTTGGAAGGTACTGTGTCTAGGGGACCATGGGGTAGGGTGGGTAGTTTATCTCTCTGTATCTGGAGTGGTATAGTGATGACTGCTGGTTGCTGCTGCTAGTTGTAGTGACAGTGATGGTCAGTCTGCTGCTGCCCTGCTGGGGAGGAGAGAAGCAATGATAGTGCTTGTTCAGTGGACAGATGAGGGAGGGAAAGAGCCAGGCTGAACACACAGCAGCAGTAGCAGTCAGCACTTGTAGAGTATATGGTCACCACTTCTCCTAGCTAACGGCACCTGGAATTGTCCACTAGCTGGAGCAGATAACAGCTTCCAGCTTGCATTCCAGAGTAGAGCATATATTGCAGGGGGCAGTCGTATGAATTGGCCCAGGTTGGCAGGCAGTGTGCGCCAACTCGGCAGGCTGTGTAACCCAGCACAGGGGAGCATGATTAGAATCCGTCCATGTGTATGCATGTAAAGATGTGTACAGCTCTGCTTTTGTACTATACATGTGGAAATGCACTACCGAATGTGTTTTTTTTTTTGCAATTTAACCCCATTTTGCAAATAACTGCAATAGCTCCTTCATCTCTTCCATTTTTATTATTCTACAAATATTCACAAATTGTATATAATATTTATTACTAGTTATTTATATACAGTAGCACACATAATGTATATTCTGCAGCACTTTATATTTGCCCATTTACATCAGTCCCTACCCTAGTGGAGCTTACAATCTGTATTCCCTACCACATGCACACACACATACACATTATGGTTAATAGTTGTAGGGAGCAAATTCATCTACCACTATAATTTTTGATGTGTGGGAGGAATCCGGACTACCCAGAGGAAACACAGACAAGTACAGGGAGAATATACAAACTCCACACAGGCTATGAGGCAGTAATGCTAATCATTAAACCATCCTTACTACACAGAACTAAACAGTAGCATTAGTTTTATAGGGTGAGGTGCATATGGACCCATGTGTACAGGATCACCCTACAATGCACAACCTGCACCAAGAGTATACTTACCTTGTGTCTGCAGGTGGGTCCTTACTCCTCCATGGGGCAGGAAGATGCCACTGTGCAGTTAAAGCAAAGAACTGCTTGCTGGCACAAGGTAAGATGTGCCTACGGTGTGCCCACTGCACAGGAGATGGAGCCTGCGGCACATGGGTCCACTCATGCATTACGCATTGAGTATGTCATGCCGGCAGCCAGTATCCCGGAAGCTAGAATGCCAACAGGGTGGCAAGCACAATGAAACCCATTGAGGGCTCACTGCACTCACCACAGGCTCAGTTCCCACTCTGTGGGTGTCGTGGACACTGACGGGTGGGAATAGCCCCTGTTCGCCGGGATTCCAGCTGACGGCATTGTCAGTGGTTGGAATTCCGGCATCGGTATCCTGCCCACCGGGAACCAACTGCCGTCAATGAAACTACATACCGTGCATTACTATGCCCTTGCATAAACAGAAAATTGTAGACACCACTTCTGCGCTCACAATAGGTGAGAAGTGTATAATGTAATTATATAAAGGACCAAAGTCTTTCAATGGGTGGAAAGAATGAACATGGAAAAATCGATGGGAATAACCGATCTCCTTTTCTAAATTAATGCCTCCTCTGATATTTTAACCTTTATGTAGAAGAATTTTAGAAAAGGAGATAGCTTTTTCGATCGATTTTTCCATGTTCATTCTTTCCACCCATTGAAAGACTTTGGACCTTTATACAGTATGATTACATTATACACTTCTCACCTATTGTGAGCGCAGAAGTGGTGTCTATAATTTTCTGTTTATATTATTGTGCCTGCTGAGTGACATCCCATAGACATCGCCACTGCAGTTCTTCTTAAACATAGTTTGTATGCCCTTGCATAGACCATATGTTGTATACATGCAGGGGTTAAAGTGAGCCAGAATGGGGCGGAACTGCATTCGATCAGTTCCACTTGGATACGGAATGCAGTTCCGCCTCCTCCGGCTCACCTAACCCGATGTGTAGCTGGCGCTGCAGAGAGATGCCGGGCTCTCGCTGAGATTGTGTTACCAGCAGGTGCCCGGCTTCTTTCTCCACAGCGTCAACCGGAGGCAGGAGCTCACTACTGAGCTCCGGCTTCCGGCTCTGTCAGGGCGCGCTATGGGAGAGACATCATAACGTCTCTCCCAAAGTGCTGAGGAGTGGGCGCGGGGAGGACTGCAGCGGTGGGATGCGGGAGCGGGGAGCGGTGAGAATGGTGTTTTTTTATTTTTTTCCTCATATGTGTTGCGGCGCTTCTACTGGGGCTAACTACTGGGGGCTTTACTACTGGGGGAAAGCTACTGGGGGCATTACTATGGGGGGTATAACTACAGGGGCATTACTACTTGGGGGCATTACTACAAGGGGGCTAAACTACAGGGGGGCAAACTACAAGGGGGCAAGCTACTGGGGGGCATTACTACTGGGGGCATAACTACAGGGGCATTACTACAAGGAGGCTAAACTACTGTGGGCATAGCAAAAGGGGCTAAACTACTTAGGGGCATTACTACTTGGGGGCATTACTACTGGGGGCAAACTACAAGGGGGCATAACTACAGGGGCTAAACTACAAGGGGCAAACTACTGGGGGCATTACTAATGGGGGCTAACTACTGGGGGCAAACTACATGGGGGCTAAACTACAGGGGCTAAACAACTCGGGCATTACTACTGGGGGCAAAACTGTTACCAGTGGGGGCTAAACTGCATGGGGAAAACTACATGAGGTCTAAACTACTGGGGGCATTACCACTGGGAGGCTTAACTAAAGGGGGGTAAACTACTGGGGTCATAACTGCAGGTGCATTACCACTGGGGTATAATAAAGCCAGCCTGGTCCTAGATCCGCTGCAGCCACCCTCAGCCTCCTTTGACACCCTCAGACTACTGCACGCCCACAGCCTCCTCCTCCGCAGTATCTACGTTGGCCCACAGCCTCCGCCACCCCACGACTACCACAGCCTCCTCATCCACCGCACCGCAGACCACCGCTGCTGCTAAACAGGTAATTTTACCCAGCTGCCTTTCTCTCCCTAGTCCCTACTGTATGCCCTTGCGTCCCTCTCTCTGTCACTCTCCCTATCCCTGATGTCACTTTCCATGTCTTAGCTGTCACTTTCCATGTCCCTGCTGTCACTTTATAATGTAAATTTCGGCTCATACCGTGTGCTGTAATGTGAATTTAGGCTCATACCATGTGCTATAATGTGAATTTCGGCTCATACTGTTTGCTATAATATGAATTTTGGATCATACCATGTGTTATAATGTGAATTTTGGCTCATTCTGTGTGCTATAATGTGAATTTCAGCTCATACTGTGTGGTATAATGTGAATTTCAGCTCATACTGTGTGGTATAATCTGATGTTGGCTCATACTGTGTGGTATAATGTGAAAGGGGCACCAGTAAGGGGTCCTACTATTGTGGGGCATAATGTGTATAAGGCGTATATGGTGTGGTAAACTACACTGAAGGACATGCCCCCTTTTGAGTGGCCATGCCCCCTTTTCCAGAGAGTGCACACAATTACATCCATCACTTGTCCATACCCCCACTTCAAAATTTCCACATTGACCACTGGGTGCTACTACTGTGGTCATTATTGCTATTGTGTGAAAATGCCACCTTTATTTTCGAGACCACACCCCCATTTTTGATGTGCGTGCCTATGGCACGCGCAATACCTTTATTGCATGGGCGCCATGGTGAGGGGGGGTGAGTTCAGCCACCTCTCTAGGACCACTTTAAGCACTATATACATGATCCGCAAACATGATGCAAACACATGGATTATTGGTGCACTAGAATGCACAGAGACGAAAACAGCTATTGCATTTTTACTTCCTACCTTAAAACTGCTCATTCAATTTAAATTTTGTATGCAAAGTAGCTGTCCTTATCACTATAAAAGCGAAACAGAATTGCTAGAAATAACATCCTGTTCAAAATCAGGATATTATTCATACATATAAACAAGTACATATATGCAACATGTGAACAGACATCAGACATTACTGTAAATAAACTACTACAGTCTGATTGTATCAGACACAATTTGCAAATAAATCACACTTTATTCCCTGATCCAGGCAACTACATGAGAGACTACATCCATTCCATGTATACCTGACCTGCATGCAAACAGAGCATAGAGCTTTGTAATTCTTTGTAATCTGCCTTATTATACAAAAGTGGTCACATGTTAGCAGGCACTGGGGAAAACCAGAAACAGCAGTGTCACAGAAGTCACTGGTTCTCATGACAGCAGTGAAACAATTAACTAAGAGGAAATAATAAATTCAACCAGTCTTTGATTATTGCATCTTTGCATATGAAAATATATATTGGGGTCCCTAGCGCTATATCCAATATATATACAGAGAGGCCTTGACGTGGCTTGGGGGCTTACACATACATTTGTGCAGATATATGTAACCAAGATCTCTGAATTCTAAGATATTGTATGGGATTTAAATCTGGTTACTGCTATCATTCAGGGTGCTGGGGGAAACAAAATGTTTTTTTTTTCTTGCTTAGAAATACCCCTCCCTTTCAAGCACCTGAATTATATCACTAAGCTAATTGAGAATCTACCACTATATTTGCTTGTCGTGAGAGGCAGAGAGGAGCTTGCATAATGAGGAGATGCAGGTCCTGACATTCCATATGGAGCATTATGGGGTTGCTCCAAGGTGGGTAGCTCTTAGCTTAGATATATTGTAGCAGGGAGCCATTATCATGTGGCTCCTTGCTGGTTAAACATAGACCCAGATTGGGGTTGTTGAAATGTAGGATGTGGTGCCCCTGGATTGGCAGAGATGGGTGGCTTTAGTGTGGCATATCCTTACATTAACACTTATCACATACTAATTTCTTTAACACTATTTCTTATTTTAATTACATCTGATTTTTGTATCACTTTCTATATAGCTTCGGCTTCTTAAACACTAATCTATTAACATTATAGTTTTTTCACTGGTATGCTGCCCTATGCTGTCTTGCTTATGCTGATTTTTTTGGGGTGCCATGTCCTGCACCTAGATATAGCGCTAGGGACCCCCAATATGTATACAGAGAGGCCTTGATGCGGCTTGGGGGCTTACACATACATTTGCGCAGATATACAGTATGTAACCAATATCTATGAATTCTAAGATATTGTATGGGATTTAAATCTGGTTACTGCTATCAGGGTGCTGGGGGAAACAAAATGTGTTTTTTATAGGGCCAATATAATGTGTTCTGCCCTCTAAAAAATCTCTGATTAAAATTAGGCAGACAACATGACCACTCCTACTTTTAAGTAAACCCATTTAGATATGAAGTTCTGAAGAATGGTGTTATACAAACTGTGGATTAAATTGGTAAAAATGTAACACAAACAGTAGAATGCAATTACAATATGCAAATTATATAATGCGTTCCTAACATAAGACATAACTGTGAGTAGATCTATGGTGGCAGATTTAGGTGTAAATTCTTACCACCTGTGGAAAGGGGAGCAGTATATATGCATTTGTTTGCTGGGACCTTGTAAGAAACTGAAATGGAGTCTTGCCTTATGACCTACCCTGGGTGCACTGGGAAGCTACTATGGAACCCAAAAAAGTTCAAACTAACAGGCTGACTTACTTTGACACAAACAACATCCTCATTAGCATCAGATACAAAAATATTCCCCTCATCCTCTTGCATTTTCACACTAGCATCCTCAATTTCTATGTCACCACTTTTACTTGTACTGCACTGAGGACATGGGTTTGATTCCCACCATGACCCTAACTATGTAGAGTTTGAATAGTCTCCCCGTACTTGCGTGGGTTTAATCCGGGTACTCCAGTTTCCTCCCACAATTTAAAAATATATGGGTAGGTTAATTGGAGCCCAACAAAATAAACCCCAGCGTGAATGTGTGTGCATGTACATGTGGTAGGGAATATAGGTGGTCATTCCGAGTTGTTCGCTCGCTGACGATTTTCGCAGTGCAGCGATCAAGTGAAAAAATGGCAAAAATGCGCTTGGTACACAGTGCGCATGCGCTAAGTACTTTCACACAAAACTTTGTAGATTTACACAAACTTGAGCGTCGATTTTTCATCGTTCGAGTGATCGTAGTATGATTGACAGGAAGTGGGTGTTTCTGGGCGGAAACTGGCCGTTTTCAGGGAGTGTGCTAAAAAACGTAGGCGTGCCAGGTAAAAACGCAGGAGTGGCTGGAGAAACGGGGGAGTGGCTGGCCGAATGCAGGGCGTGTTTGTGACGTCAAACCAGGAACTGAATGGACTGAAGTGATCGCAGTCTAGGAGTAGGTCTGGAGCTACTCAGAAACGGCAGGGAATTATTTAGTAGCAGTTCTGCTAATCTTTCGTTCGCTATTCTGCTAAACCAAGATACACTAGAGGGCGGCGGCCTAGCGTGTGCAATGCTGCTAAAAGCAGCTAGCGAGCGAACAACTCGGAATGAGGGCCATAGACTGTAAGCTCTACTGGAGCAAGGATTGATGTGAATGGCCAAGTTTTCTCTGTAAGGTGCTGCCGGATGCGTGTGCACTATATAAATAACTGGTAATAAATAAATAATAACCACGCATAAACAAGCACTTATACATTGTCTGTTGCAGTTTTTCCAGTATCTTTAGTAAATAATAATTTATATATATATATATATATATATATATATATATATATTTATTCCACAATGTATGGAGACAGTTATTATATATGTGTGTCGCAAATACCTAGGAAAATGTATTGTCAATATTAAAATTGTATGTTCCTTAAGGATCTATGTGATAGATGTACTAAATGTTAAGCAAACACCTGCAATATGGTGGTAGGTACAAATTGACTCATCTGTTGATGGTTCTAAATATAATATTGTTAATTTTCAGTGAGGGTATAAAAAGAAACTGCCTTGCACAATTAGGCACATTGTCATCTTATTTTGATTAGGCTGATTTACAGTATGTATATATATATATATATATATATATATACACTGCTCAAAAAAATAAAGGGAACACTAAAATAACACATCCTAGATATGAATGAATGAAATATTCTTATTAAATACTTTGTTCTTTACATAGCTGAATGTGCTGACAACAAAATCACACAAACATGATCAATGGAAATCAACATTACATCAAAGATGGATCAGCCTGTAGTGTGTTTTTCCACTTTAATATTGAGGGTGACTCCAAATCCAGACCTCCATGGGTTAATAAATTTGATTTCCATTGATAATTTTTGTGTGATTTTGTTGTCAGCACATTCAACTATGTAAAGAACAAAGTATTTATTAAGACTATTTCATTCATTCAGGTCTAGGATGTGTTATTTTAGTGTTCCCTTTATTTTTTTGAGCAGTGTATGTATATATATATATATATATATATATATATATAACTTTACACATATATTTGATCAACAGATATTAATGGGTATGGGTTGAGCTGTTCAATTGCATCAATTAAGAGTGTACAGTATATTCATTTTTGTACTAGAAGTGGGGAGATTGAAGCACTAAACTGGCAAACAAAATCCATGTTTCATTTGTACTGTATCTCAAGAGCACTTGCAATAATACTTGATCACATACCAGGTAACAATAGATAACAGTAGATTATATTATTTGTGATCTAATAATGTACAGTAGATGTTGAAGATCACCTCCCTTCTGCACTGAAAATGGTCCTCCCAGCTGGAAGAAGTTGGACCTTTCTGTTTAGAACTGTCTATGCTATGTTAAGAATAATAAGAAGGCTAATATCATATCTCCTGTGCTGGTTTCATGCTAGAAACTAGCTTATTATTGTAATTATTTTAGAGATAATTATTATATAGACTAAGCTTTGACTATCTTATTGTACATTATTGATGATTGGGCTTCATGGCTGCATCCAATGTTCATGCTGCCAACACTAAATGGTAAAACTTGGGCTAAAGTTTGTGGCATATATAGTATCTGCATTGGGCATGTTCCTTCATTTTCATATGTTGAACTCTCTCATTATATGTGGTGTCCTCCACAGCCGCAACTAGGGGGGGTTAGGGGGGCACGCGACCTGGGCGCGGAATCAGAGAGGGCACCGATGCGAGGCGGTGAGCGGGAACATGCAGTGCAGGATGGCGCAGGGTTGAAGAGGCGCCGTCCTGCTCAGCTGTGGCAGGACGCTCCGTAGATCTGCTTCTCGTAAACACACAGGCACCACTTCACACACATATAATCATTTGCCAGCATTGTGTGTGTGACGGCGCGCTTCAGAAACGGAGAGGAGGGGGCCCTGAGTCATACAGCAGATCATCACTAGAAGTGTGTAAAGGTACGGAGAGGCGGACTGCTATATATGTACAATATGTGTGTGCAGTGTACTTTAATTTAGTGTGTGTTGGAGCAGTGCAGTGTAACCCTGAGTGTGTGTGTGTGCTGGTGCATTGCAGTCTAACCCTGTGTGTTTGTGTTGGAGCAGTGCAGCATAACCCGGTGTTGTGTGTGTATGCTGGAGTACCCACGGTGGGTACTTAATTTGATGTACAGTATAGAGGGGTGTATTTAATCACAGTATATTGGGGTATGTGTATATATGGGGGAATGTATATATGTTTAATTGGGTGGTACGTGTATATTCAGGGGCTGTGTATATATGTACCGTACTGTGTATTGATGTACGGGAGGATGTATTTCTGTATATTGGGGGAGGGGTGGGGGCGCTAAATGACTGACTTGTCCCGGGTGACAGAGACCCTAGTTTTGGCCCTGTCTCCTCATTGACATTTCACCTGCTGCTTGCTCTCTAGAGCTGTTTTTTATTACAGTAGTTTGTAGGGCATTTGACTTTTTTAAGGTGATATTTTCTTTTTGTACAAAAATACAAATTTTGTCTTAACAGAACATACTGTATTTAGTTAGCCAATCTGTCTGGTCTCATCAGTCTAGTTGTTGGACACTGGTTGAGGTAAATGGCTAATGATGTACACCAATGTATGAGCCCGGTGGTGTATCTAGGGGTCCGAACACCCCTGGCAAAGTAGGGACTGGCACCCTCCACATTTGAAATATGCAAGTCGCCAAAAAAGTGGCGTGGCCACACAATAGTACCGTTAATTCATATTATATCACACAGTAATGTCCATTATTCACATTATGCTACACAGTGGTACCCCTTATCTAATACCCCATCTCTAACATTAACAGGTAGACCTGTGAGTGCTGGCAGCTACTTTACTACAGCCTCTATATATCTATCTATACATACACACACACACACACACATATATATATATATATATATATATATATCTCCTATATATTTGCCTTAATCTGTGACTCTGTGCTCGTAACGATGGGCGGAGTCACAGAGCTGGGCGGAGTCAACTGCATCTGCTGCAGGGAGCTACCCCATACCCAGCGCCAGCAGCAGTCAGGTGCAAGACCCTACCTTACAGTATAGGAGGTGAGGATGGCCACTAGCTGCCGGCTGCTGTGCCTGTCCTCCCCCCCCCCAATCACCTGTGACAGCGGGCTGTGTGCTGTGCAGAGCGGGTCCCGGAAAGGGGGCGGAGCTACGGCGTCACGAGGGGCGGAGCTACATGGAATAGAGGGGCGGAGCTACACGGGACCAGACAGCTGAACAGTGGTGGAATCAGCATTGCAGTGACGGCCAGCCAGACTTGGTAAGTGGAGGGTGAGAGAGAAATGTGTGTGCGTGTGTGTATATAGTGGGTGTGTGTGTGTGTGTGTGTGTGTGTGTGTGTGTGTGTGTATATATGGTGGGGTGTGTGTGTTTGTATATATGTGTGAATTGTGTGTGTGTGAGGTATGTCTGTGTGTGCGCACTTTATGGACGCCACTGCTGGGGGGGCCATTACATGCAAGGATGCTACTAATATAGGGGGGGCATTACGTATAAGGACGCTACTACTATAGGGGGGCATTACGTATAAGGACGCTACTACTATAGGGGGGCATTACGTATAAGGACGCTACTACTATAGGGGGGCATTATGTATAAGGACGCTACTACTATAGGGGGGGCATTACGTATAAGGACGCTACTACTATGGGGGGGCATTACGTATAAGGACGCTACTACTATGGGGGGGCATTACGTATAAGGACGCTACTACTATAGGGGGGCATTACGTATAAGGACGCTACTACTATGGGGGGGCATTACGTATAAGGATGCTACTACTATGGGGGGGGGCATTACGTATAAGGACGCTACTACTATGGGGGGGGCATTACGTATAAGGACGCTACTACTATAGGGGGACATTACGTATAAGGAGGCTACTAATACTGGGGGGCATTACATATAAGGACGCTACTACTGGGGGGGTATTATGTATTATTATGTATTATTATTATTATTATGTATTATTATGTATTATTATGTATTATGTACTCTATTACTTCTGGGGGGCATTATGTATAAGGACGGTGCTACTACTACTGGGAGGGCATTACATGTAAGGATGCTACTACTACTGGGGGGACATTATGTATAAGGACGGTACTACTACTGGGGGCACATTATGTATAAGGATGCTACTACTACAGGGGTGGCATTACATATAAGGACGCTACTATTACTGTTGGGGGGCATTACATATAACTGCTACCACTACTGGGGGGGCATTACGTATAAGGATGCTACTATTACTGTTGTGGGGCATTACATATAACTGCTACTACTACTGGGGGGGCATTATGTATAAGGACACTACTACTATTGGGGGGGCATTATGTATTAGGACGCTACTACTACTGGGGGGGCATTATGTATAAGGATGCTACTACTACTGGGGGGGCATTATGTATAAGGATGCTACTACTACTGGGGGGGCATTATGTATAAGGACGCTACTATTACTGTTGGGGAGCATTACATATAACTGCTACTACTACTGGGGGGGCATTATGTATAAGGACACTACTACTATTGGGGGGGTATTACGTATATGGACGCTACTACTACGGGTGGGGCATTACGTATAAGGACGCTACTACTACGGGTGGGGCATTACGTATAGATGAATAAGATTGTGCTACATTGTGGCGTAATTTTAAATGGGGGTACTATTGTGTGGCCATGCCCCTTAGTTGTGACACCACACCACACCACTTTTCCCGATGCACAACAAAGGAATATGGGAGGGCGCAAAATTCATAGTTTGCAGGGGGGCGCCGAACACCCTAGCACCGGCCCTGGCCACCAGTAGCAAAAGTACACCACGGCCACTGACACTATCTGCAGGGAGGGGAACAGCGCTGATATGGAGGGTACTTGCAGGCAGCGAGGCGCCACCCGCAGCTCCTCTCCCACCTACACACCATACCTGCCGCCTGACACCCACACCCCAGGGAGAGGGCGCTAGCTCAGGCACCGCTAGATCAGCATCTGCAGCATACAGACAATGGCTGCCATGCTCAGCGGCAAGCGGTGCGGAGCATGTGCAGCGGGACAGCGCCAGGACGGGACACGCAATAATCAACAATGCTGCTGGGCCGGAGCTCCCTCCGTCTGCAGCCTAAGGACGCGCGCCGCACCTCTCCAGGGAAACACCATGCCTGCCCGCCCACAGGGCTCCGGACGCTTACCTATGCTCCGCGATCACAGCAGCTGACGCTGCCATGCAGGATGGAGGAATGACGCCCGTCAGACGGGGCGGACAGTGTGCGGCGGAACGGGGCCAGGAAGGAATGCTGACCACGACCCATTGCTGCTGGGTCTGAGCTCCCTCCCTCTGCAGTCACCATCTCACAGCAGCAGCCTGGAGGTTAGTGGCCACCACGACCCGCACATCCTTACCTCACACATACCTCACACATACCTCACACATGAGAGCAAAGGTACACACACTGTGACATCACACCTGTAGCCCACCCCTATATCTGCTAAGTACTCCCCGTCACTATGCCCGGTCACCCTCATCCTGCTCTCTAACTGCCTGTCTGTGTACTGGCCTTCACCCCTCTCACACCATCACCAACCCTCACTAACTACCACAGAGACTATGTGCACTGATATCTGCCCCTCCACCACCTGCAGCGCCCCTGGACCCCTCCCCATCCCCCGCAAACCCCCGCACCTGCCCCTCCACCACCCGTGGCACCCCCACCCACTGCGCCTTCGGACCCCCTACCCCTCCCGCAGTGTCTTCCAAACCCCTCCCCCATCTGCAGCAGCCCCTCCCCCATCCGCCACACCCCGCATCTGGCTCTCCCCCGCCCGCTGCACCTTTGGATCCCCTACCCCACCCACGCAGCAGGCCCTTCCCAATCTGCATCGCCTACACCATTCGCAACAGCACCACACCCACCACTCCCCCACCCACGTTACCCCCGTATCCACCCCTCCCCCACCCACCGCGCCCCCTGGACACCTCCCCCATCCACTGCACACCTGCACCCACCCCTTCCCCATCTGCAGCGCCTTCGGAACCCCTCCTCCATCCGCAACAGCCCTGCAGCTGCCATCCCCCACCTGCGACACCCCCCTGCTCCTACCCCACCCACAGCGCCTTCATACCCCCTCCCCCATCCGCGGTCCCCACTCCCCAAACCCCTTCCTGTTGCAAGGGACTACGCCCCCTTCACCATCGGACGCCCTATCATTGTGCAATATTCAAACACTAACAAAACTAGGAATGCAGGTAATACTCCATATATTGAACCCCAGAAAGGCGTGCAGGGGTTAAGGGGGCGTAGCCCCTTCCGACGGTGTGAAGAGCGCCCGTAGGGCGCGATGAAGCACCTAGTATATATATATATATACACACACACACAAGTACCCAGTTGCGCTAGGACAGATAGATAGATAGCGGTACTTCTAGATAAATCCCCTTTTAGCTGAGATTCAAAAATAACATAAACTACACTGAATCTGAGGGCGCTGAAGTTAATATTCCTAGTGATTAAACCATTTAGAGTTCAATTTTAAACATAGTGCATGTGTTCATAAATGAAAACATTGCTTTTATAGAGATAAAATGTATTCACAATAAAATTCACAATAGCACATGGGCAACAAATGTAACATTTCACAGAAAGACACTGTATGTTTATCCAATTTGCATTCAATTAAGCAGATTTCTTTGTTGATATTAATACAGAATGTGAAACAGAAATCGAGTGGTCAATGACCCAACGCATTTCGTCCCGAAGGACTTCCTCAGGAGTACAGTATCTGGATGGCAAAATGAGACAGATCAGTATACTGGACGATAACTATCACCATTAACGGTACAAAAGATGTATAAAGTACATGCCAAGTGCTTGAAACAGTGTAATAAATTGAATACAACATTAGTTGTGCCAGCTTGAATGAATCTAGAAACTGTGCCAGTAATATTTTTATGTGTAAGTTTCTAGATTCATCCAAGCTGGCACAACTAATGATGTATTCAATTTATTACACTGTTTCAAGCACTTGGTATGTACTTTATACATATATTGTACTGTTAATGGTGAAAGTTATCGTCCAGTACACATATATACACATTTATCTTCGTCTCATCATCCTCCCTCTCGGGACATCGCCCGCAGGGATGCCCGGCAATGACCACAGAAGGCAGCAGCGGCAGCCACTGTCCTTGGTGCTGGGGTCCGGCATCGATCCGCAGTCCGCTCTACATCGAGTAACTGTAAAACTACAACTTCCAGAAGCCATTGCTGCCAGGAGCTCATAGCAGCAATGGCTGCTGGAAGCTGTCGTTTTGCAGATTTGCTTGATTGTAGTACAGACTGCGGACAGTGGCTGCTGCTAATGCCTTCTGTGGTCATTGCCAGGCATCCCTGCTGGTTGGGGACACAGGGGCACAGTTAATCTACCCCTTGGCCTCAGCTGGTACAGCCAGGCAGTGCCCCTCCTCAGCTGGCACCCCTGGCGAATGCCATCCTGGCCAATGGGTAGATACGCCCCTGTATGAGCCCAAGGGTTCATGTGGGCATTATACACAGGTGCAGCAGTATATACTGCTGGAAATTTGGCGAGTTTTTATCAGAGATGTGCAAGAACGGTAGGTATGGAAAGACCTGCCTCACCTGTCGTACCCAGGAAATACTCCAGTTTTGACTATAAAATTGATTAGAATAATGCAAAGAAGATATTTATAATATATTCTTTGTATTTTTCATATAACTTATATTGTCAAAACTCTGGCGTATACTGAAGTACTGTATGAAAAGAAAGGCTCTGCCTCACCTGCCTCACCTCACTGCACTGTACTACTGGTTTTGTGGTCTGGCTGCTGATGCCTGGTTGAGTGTTCTTTCATTGTTGCCTCTATAGTATACTCAGTAACCTAGAAAGACTTTCATCACCTGACGTTCATCATTACTGTAGAAGCAGCCATATTTTCTCACAATTTTTTGTAGGATTAGTGAAATCAGTCTCACTCGGTTTTCATAGCAAAATAAAATAATATTCTATTTTTGCCACAAATCAAATCCAGTATGTCCATGTTTTCTTGTTCTATAATGGCTTGTCTGCTTAATCATGACATCAGACAAACTCCTCTTGACATTCTTTGTCTTTGTGGGTTTTTTTTAATTTTTAGTTGTGGCAAGCATGAGAAATGCTACATTTAATAAAAGAAGCAACAACTCAGGACCAAGAACTTGGACATGAACATGACTGGGTACTTGTCAGCAATGTAATAAAGTTGAAAACCCACAGAACTATTGGACATACTGTAAACTCTCTGACCAACAACTTCAGAAGAGGCAACTGTGTGATGTTAACTCTCAGCATCTGCTGACACACTACATACAGAATTAGTAGTAGGCCTAGGAGAAGTATGAAAGCCATTTTTACAACAAGTTTTGCTGATTACCAGTAAATGTTAAAAATTAGCACATACAAGCAATGTAATTTGCAGAATATTTGAATGCTAATATAATAATGATGATGAGAAAAAGAAGAAGAAGATGATGAAGAAGAAGAATTTAGCATAAATCCTGATTTAATAAGTCAGTCATTTGAAATTCTGGTTTAGTTTAGTTCAGGTATACGTTAAAAAAATATTTAATGTATAGCTTGCTTGCCTTAGGAGTCAGATTAATAGCCTTTATGATTTTTTAATACATCATAGTTTCCAAATATTAGCATAAAATATGCCATAATTATCGTGCTGTTACAAATGGAAAAATTAAAAGAATACAGGTTGAGTATCCCATATCCAAATATTCCGAAATACGGAATATTCCGAAATACAGAATTTTTTGAGTGAGAGAGAGATAGTGAAATTTTTGTTTTCTGATGGCTCAATGTACACAAACTTTGTTTAATACACAAAGGTATTAAAAATATTGTATTAAATTACATTAAGGCTGTGTGTACGAGCTGTATATGAAACATAAATGAATATGTGTGAATGTACACACTTTGTTTAATGCACAAAGTTATTAAATTTATTGGCTAAAATGACCTTCAGGGTGTGATAATAAGGTTTATATGAAACATAAATGCATTCTGTGCTTAGAATTAGGTCCCATCGTCATGATATCTCATTATGGTATGCAATTATTCCAAAATACGGAAAAATCCGATATCCAAAATACTTCTGGTCCCAAGCATTTTGGATAAGGGATACTCAACCTGTACTTCCAAGTGTTCATGCACAAGAAACCAACAGCGTGCCTACGGTACTTAATAAAGGGATCTGTTAGCAAATATATGTAAATGTACATTCATGTGAAATTGTAAAAATCAGGCAAAGAAAGGAGGATCACACTTTAGACACAAAAGCAAAACTAATAACATTTAGGGGAGTTCATAGCATTAAATAAACGGAGGTTGTTTATAAACTGCAACAAGGTGACTACATGCAGAAAAATGCCTACTGATGTAGCCATGCTCAGCTTGCTGTGATGCTGCATGGCGTGCTGGGCTGTAATTATTCGGAGCCAGCGTTCTCTCTATTAATTCCATTACAATTTCATTAATAGAGCTATCGCAGGCTACGAATATTTGCAGTCTGGCATGCCATGCAACAAGCCATGTTGCAGCATGCTGCATTGCAGCAAAGCTGAGCCTATCTACATCTGTATACCAGGGGTTCTCAAAATGTGTGCCTAGGCACCCTGGGATGCCCCCTGATACTTTCTGGGATGCCATGGGTTGGTGGTTATTCTGATACTCTAGGGCGCCGTGGCTCAAAAATGTTTGGAAACCATGGACTGTACTAAAAACTCATCTCCGTATTAGCATAGTGTAGATACCAATGTTAATGTGGTCACCCTATTGTACTGTAGGTGGGAATTAGATTAAAATGTGCATGAAAAACCTGCATTATAGTATACTATAGTATCTGATTATGAATAGTATGACTTTAGTGTCTACACTGTGCTACAGTATAGAATGTAATCTCATAGGAAGAACAAAATCACTATGATAAGAAAAATTAAAATGTTCATGTCTTATGTTGCACAAAACAGCTTGCATGAGAAGTCTAAAGCAGAGCATAGATAAACCATGTAACAGCAAACAAACCAGCAGTGGCTGAGCAGGAGGAAGAGGATGATCTTCAAGATGTGGTATATAGTATATCTAATCTCAGATATTATACTGTAAAGCATTAAATATCTTCCTCAATTTTTTAAAGAATAAAATAACCTACCTAGTTGGTGCATTTGGTCTGAAATCCAAGTCACCCACAAACTAATGTACTGTACTTTGTAAAAATATACAATTCAACAAAACACATGGTTAATACAATAACATTTTTAAACCTTTATGATATGTATCATTATTCTCAGAAATTTGAGTGCTACCTGCCCATAAGTTCAAACTGTAAATGCGTGGCAACAGAACAAGTTTATTTTTGTATCTTTAATAATCGACATAGTTATCAAATGCTGACAGCTTGTCACTCACTGTACAAATATAGCACCTTTGCATGTGTTATCGCTATTTAATCACTGCACATGCACAGTGCAGCGTAAGTGCACCCCTGAATCAGGCCGCAAGTTAGATTCCATTCCAGAGACTAAGAATCATCTGTATAGTTTACTCCAAAGTTTTCACATCATGTATAAAATATATAGTATATATATATATATATATATATATATATGTAGCAAGGAAAATGAACTGGCACTCACAGAGACTTATAATAAACCATACAAACTACATAGTTTGATGCCAACGTTTCAGGGTGTTACCCCTTTTATCAAGACAACCATGTAATACAAACATTAAAATCTTTATACCTTACCAAATCACCGCGTGTGCAGTCCGGCCACGGCGCCCGCAGAGACCCGATGACGTCATTGGCGCTGGCCAGCGCCGGCGACCCGGCGCCAGAGGGGGGCGTGGCGGAAATGTAAAAAGTGACCCATCACCATGGATACCAAAAAGACGGCTGTGGGAGAAAATGCAATAGATGTCTAATTGTTACCATGTGCTTCGCTATGTAAACAACTGCCAGTGTCGGAAGGACAAAATTATCTCCGCTAAAACACCACTCTATATTTTTAAACCATGAGTGTCCAAGCTGGCATATATGCATAATTAACAGTAGTGCCACAGCTAAGGACCATGAGTCAGGTGTGAGATTTTAGCAGAGATATAACTAAATCAATTAAACTGTGGCTAATAGTGTATATATAGCCCTTAATTCAAACTACAATTTAACTATGCTATGGACATCAGACCCTAGTATCACATTATAATAAAAAGATATTATATTGAATTATAAAAAGCAAGTGTAGGATAGTATGTCATTGAGTCCCAGAGGTTTAACAGTCTGTAGAGTATGGATCCAATTGGCCTCCTTCTGTAGTAAAATACGGCCTCTGTTGCCTCCTCTTGAGGATTCTGACACCCCGTCTATGATTTTATATCGGATAGAAGAAATGCTGTGGTTAAATTCCTTGAAATGCCGGGCCACCGGTTGATCTCCACCTCGACCTTCTATAGCAGCTCTTATACTGGATCGGTGTAGGGCAATTCTTTCTTTGAATTGGCGGATAGTCTTTCCGATGTAAAGAAGGCCGCAAGGGCACTTGATATAATATATCACATACCGACTAGTGCATGTGTACGATCTCTTGATCTTAAATTCTCTGCCCGACCTTGGATGATAAAAGGTGGCACCTGGTTCCAGGCTACTACATGTAGTACAGCCGAGACACTTAAAGTTGCCCGGTTTCCGGGTTAGAAAATGTGTGGCCTGTGGGGATCTAAAATTGGTGATATCATTATGCACCACTGCATCTTTAATGTTTCGCCCCCGACGGTAAGAGGGTAAGATAGAGGTATCCTTAAGAGCCCTTAGTTGTTTATCTTGGGTTACAATCGGCCATATTTGTCTTGCCTTACGCATGACCTCCACATTTGATGTAGAGTAGTCCTGTGGCCATACTATACAGTTGATCTTCTGTGAGGAATGTGATTTTAACAATAAACTTGAGCGATCTTGCATCAATGCTCTTTCTTTGGCTTTTTTTAAAGGTTTTAATTTATACCCTCTGAGGATAAATTTGCGGGTCATGATATCCATTTGTTTATTTGCCTCCAAGGGATCACTGCAAATGCGCTTGATTCTGATAAATTGCGAATAGGGTAATCCCCATTTCAGAGCTGGAGGATGATAGCTATTCGCATGTAAAGTAGTATTTCTATCGGTGTCCTTTACAAAAAGAGAAGTATGTAATTGATGAGAAACGTCTTGTCTGACAGACACATCCAGGAAATGAATCTCTTCGAAACTTGAGGAAAAAGTGAACTTAATGGAAAGATCTAAGATGTTGATCTCTTGCATTGCTTGCAGGAAGCTTTCTTCAGTGCCTGACCATAAGACAAAAATGTCATCGATGTATCTGTAATATGCCTTAATGTTATCCGATACCTTGGGATTGAACAAAAACAGGTCATTTTCAACTTCGCGCATGAAGATGTTGGCAAAGCTCGGGGCTACGCAAGACCCCATCGCGCAGCCCGAGCTCTGCCTATACATCTTCCCGTCGAACAAAAAATAATTATGGGTCAGGGTCAGCTCTAAAAGCTGAATGAAGAACTCCGCATCTGGACCAGAATATTTTTGGGAACTTGTGATGCAACGCCTGACAGCCTCAATACCTCTATGATGGGGAATGTTGGTATACAGGCTTATTACATCAATCGTGCACATTAGATATTTATCAGGAAGAGGAGATAATTTCTCAATCTCTACCAGAAATGCAGTCGTGTCTTTTAGACATATTGGCTGATCTTGTACAATCGGTTATAGATAGAAATCTAAAAATTTGGATATATTGTAGAAAAGGGAATCCCGGGCTGCAATGATTGGCCGGCCGGGGGGGCATGTGGAATTCTTGTGAAGTTTAGGGATGGTGTATATTACCGGAATTACCGGCCATTCCACTGTAAGTAAATCCTTGGTCCTGGAGTTGATAATGCACTCCTTGACAGCTTCATCCAGGATTTCATCAATTTCTATTTTATAGACTGCCGTTGGGTCTGAGGGCAACAGTTGATAGGTAGCTGCGTCTGCCAGTTGTCTATAAATTTCTGATTTGTATGCCTGTAAGTCTTGAACCACTATGCCTCCGCCCTTATCCGCCGGGCGGATGACGATATCCGCATACTTGGCCAGGTTGTTTAATGCAGTGTGTTCCGAAACTGATAAATTGTTATCCTTAGAATTAAACTGTGACGGGAGATCATCATAGACACCATTCATATGGTTGATAAAACATCTGATGTTTAAATTAGTGGAAACCGGATCAAAAGTCGAAGGTTTGTGTAGAGGAATGTCCTGTACAGGAGTAGATGCATTGTCTCCAAAGTGTTCCTTCAGTCTCACCCTCCGGCCGAATTTATATAGGTCCACTTTGTTGGTAAATGCATCTGGTTTCTTGGTTGGGACATACGACAAGCCTTTATTAAGAACGGCTAGCTCGTCAGATGTTAATAAACGGGTGGATAGATTGAAAACTATGTTTTCTTGTTTTTGGCTTTTTTTGATTTGCCTTGCCCATTGTCCACCTCGGCGGGTGTAGGGCCTTTTTTGGGTTGACGAGCTGCCCGAGTGGTGACCCCCGCTGGGGTATTTTTTAAGTTTTTTGACGTCGTAGCCTCTACACATTCTGCGTCGCTAGACGATGGCGCGCTGGAATTATCTGTTTCCAGATTAAATTTTCTGTAACGTCTGAATCTAGGTTTCCTATTGGTGTCTGGATGCCGACTGTATGCCCAAACATACACTTTCTGCTCCAGGTAATCTCTGTCCACAGTGTTACGTTTTGTTTTTTTGAACCGTATAAGGTCCTGGCGGTACTTCTCTATGTCTACTGTAAGTTTGTTTAGTAGATCTTGAGATGTCTCTGCTTGGATGAAATCCGTATGGCTCTGTTCAAAGGCTGTGGTTCTTTCTTTGGATACAGAAAGTTCCCTGCGTGATTCCTCTACAACTAGGAGGATCAAATCATACGAACATTTATTTAAAACTGCAGCCCAACGTCTGCAGAATTCTGGGTTGTGTCGACCAATTGTGGGAATGTTGCGGATCCTAAATCCCCGAGGGATTTTTTTATCCCGGTAATAGTCCGATAGCGTTACCCCATGGAAATAATAATCAATTTCCCTTTTCTTTAGTCGGTTTAAAGTTGCAAATACTTGTTCTGCTGTTTCTGCTCCACATGCATCCTCCAACTTGTCAGTAAATAAGATCGCGTCTGCTTCAGAATCTGTCAGACATAGTCCTTCTCCAACTGGAAGAGTTACACTGCAGAATCCAGGTACTCCATCCGCAGTAGTCATGCTTCTCCAGCCAGTTAGCAGTTAAAAGTCAGCAGCAGTCTTTGAATGATACTGCAATCAATCTGGTGCCCGAACAGTCCTTATTGGAACTTAAACCAAACGGGATACAAATGTAATTGAGAGGCGTTCGGCACTCTATGTTTGTAATCTGTCACAATCTGCTTCGGTGCCCTGCCCTCTGAAGTCAGTATGTAGCAAGGAAAATGAACTGGCACTCACAGAGACTTATAATAAACCATACAAACTACATAGTTTGATGCCAACGTTTCAGGGTGTTACCCCTTTTATCAAGACAACCATGTAATACAAACATTAAAATCTTTATACCTTACCAAATCACCGCGTGTGCAGTCCGGCCACGGCGCCCGCAGAGAAAACTTAAAAAAAAAACCAGCGGGGGTCACCACTCGGGCAGCTCGTCAACCCAAAAAAGGCCCTACACCCGCCGAGGTGGACAATGGGCAAGGCAAATCAAAAAAAGCCAAAAACAAGAAAACATAGTTTTCAATCTATCCACCCGTTTATTAACATCTGACGAGCTAGCCGTTCTTAATAAAGGCTTGTCGTATGTCCCAACCAAGAAACCAGATGCATTTACCAACAAAGTGGACCTATATAAATTCGGCCGGAGGGTGAGACTGAAGGAACACTTTGGAGACAATGCATCTACTCCTGTACAGGACATTCCTCTACACAAACCTTCGACTTTTGATCCGGTTTCCACTAATTTAAACATCAGATGTTTTATCAACCATATGAATGGTGTCTATGATGATCTCCCGTCACAGTTTAATTCTAAGGATAACAATTTATCAGTTTCGGAACACACTGCATTAAACAACCTGGCCAAGTATACGGATATCGTCATCCGCCCGGCGGATAAGGGCGGAGGCATAGTGGTTCAAGACTTACAGGCGTACAAATCAGAAATTTATAGACAACTGGCAGACGCAGCTACCTATCAACTGTTGCCCTCAGACCCAACGGCAGTCTATAAAATAGAAATTGATGAAATCCTGGATGAAGCTGTCAAGGAGTGCATTATCAACTCCAGGACCAAGGATTTACTTACAGTGGAATGGCCGGTAATTCCGGTATTATACACCATCCCTAAACTTCACAAGAATTCCACATGCCCCCCCGGCCGGCCAATCATTGCAGCCCGGGATTCCCTTTTCTACAATATATCCAAATTTTTAGATTTCCATCTACAACCGATTGTACAAGATCAGCCAATATGTCTAAAAGACACAACTGCATTTCTGGTAGAGATTGAGAAATTATCTCCTCTTCCTGATAAATATCTAATGTGCACGATTGATGTAATAAGCCTGTATACCAACATTCCCCATCATAGAGGCATTGAGGCTGTCAGGCGTTGCATCACAAGTTCCCAAAAATATTCTGGTCCAGATGCGGAGTTCTTCATTCAGCTTTTAGAGCTGACCCTGACCCATAATTATTTTTTGTTCGACGGGAACATGTATAGGCAGAGCTCGGGCTGCGCGATGGGGTCTTGCGTAGCCCCGAGCTTTGCCAACATCTTCATGCGCGAAGTTGAAAATGACCTGTTTTTGTTCAATCCCAAGGTATCGGATAACATTAAGGCATATTACAGATACATCGATGACATTTTTGTCTTATGGTCAGGCACTGAAGAAAGCTTCCTGCAAGCAATGCAAGAGATCAACATCTTAGATCTTTCCATTAAGTTCACTTTTTCCTCAAGTTTCGAAGAGATTCATTTCCTGGATGTGTCTGTCAGACAAGACGTTTCTCATCAATTACATACTTCTCTTTTTGTAAAGGACACCGATAGAAATACTACTTTACATGCGAATAGCTATCATCCTCCAGCTCTAAAATGGGGATTACCCTATTCGCAATTTATCAGAATCAAGCGCATTTGCAGTGATCCCTTGGAGGCAAATAAACAAATGGATATCATGACCCGCAAATTTATCCTCAGAGGGTATAAATTAAAACCTTTAAAAAAAGCCAAAGAAAGAGCATTGATGCAAGATCGCTCAAGTTTATTGTTAAAATCACATTCCTCACAGAAGATCAACTGTATAGTATGGCCACAGGACTACTCTACATCAAATGTGGAGGTCATGCGTAAGGCAAGACAAATATGGCCGATTGTAACCCAAGATAAACAACTAAGGGCTCTTAAGGATACCTCTATCTTACCCTCTTACCGTCGGGGGCGAAACATTAAAGATGCAGTGGTGCATAATGATATCACCAATTTTAGATCCCCACAGGCCACACATTTTCTAACCCGGAAACCGGGCAACTTTAAGTGTCTCGGCTGTACTACATGTAGTAGCCTGGAACCAGGTGCCACCTTTTATCATCCAAGGTCGGGCAGAGAATTTAAGATCAAGAGATCGTACACATGCACTAGCCGGTATGTGATATATTATATCAAGTGCCCTTGCGGCCTTCTTTACATCGGAAAGACTATCTGCCAATTCAAAGAAAGAATTGCCCTACACCGATCCAATATAAGAGCTGCTATAGAAGGTCGAGGTGGAGATCAACCGGTGGCCCGGCATTTCAAGGAATTTAACCACAGCATTTCTTCTATCCGATATAAAATCATAGACGGGGTGTCAGAATCCTCAAGAGGAGGCAACAGAGGCCGTATTTTACTACAGAAGGAGGCCAATTGGATCCATACTCTACAGACTGTTAAACCTCTGGGACTCAATGACATACTATCCTACACTTGCTTTTTATAATTCAATATAATATCTTTTTATTATAATGTGATACTAGGGTCTGATGTCCATAGCATAGTTAAATTGTAGTTTGAATTAAGGGCTACATATACTATTAGCCACAGTTTAATTGATTTAGTTATATCTCTGCTAAAATCTCACACCTGACTCATGGTCCTTAGCTGTGGCACTACTGTTAATTATGCATATATGCCAGCTTGGACACTCATGGTTTAAAAATATAGAGTGGTGTTTTAGCAGAGATAATTTTGTCCTTCCGACACTGGCAGTTGTTTACATAGCGAAGCACATGGTAACAATTAGACATCTATTGCATTTTCTCCCACAGCCGTCTTTTTGGTATCCATGGTGATGGGTCACTTTTTACATTTCCGCCACGCCCCCCTCTGGCGCCGGGTCGCCGGCGCTGGCCAGCGCCAATGACGTCATCGGGTCTCTGCGGGCGCCGTGGCCGGACTGCACACGCGGTGATTTGGTAAGGTATAAAGATTTTAATGTTTGTATTACATGGTTGTCTTGATAAAAGGGGTAACACCCTGAAACGTTGGCATCAAACTATGTAGTTTGTATGGTTTATTATAAGTCTCTGTGAGTGCCAGTTCATTTTCCTTGCTACATACTGACTTCAGAGGGCAGGGCACCGGAGCAGATTGTGACAGATTACAAACATAGAGTGCCAAACGCCTCTCCATTACATATATATATATATATATATATATAAATATATATATATATATATATAAAAATAAAAAATAAAATATTATATATCTCTATCTATCTATCTATCTATCTATCTATCTATCTATCTATCTATCTATATACCTCTTCACAAATCACGGCACTGGAGACAGGTTCAATGCAAAAAAGGCTTGTATTGCAGGTAGACGCACGTTTCAGAGCTTCCGCTCCGTCCTCAGTACCATACAAGATAAACATAACACAAATAAACACACATATAAATACCTGTATAGGTCCCGCCAAACACCGCCGCCATCCCCCTGGCTCCCGTTCACAGCCGCTGCCATCACTTCCATTTCCGCTCCCGATGTCATGTTGCCAGGCAACGCACAGCTTGCGCGTCACCAGACCCACTGTCTGCAGAGCAGGACATCGCCGGTATTGCAGCTCCGGAACTGGTTCCCCCGGGGCTTGCAGCGCAAGCCTGACAGGGACCTATAACAAAAAACAGCACATGATAAAAACACTGCAAGAAAACAAGCAACACACAAAGACTACAACAAATACACTAAACATACACAGTTACCATACCCTGTAGCATCTTGTCACTACTCAGTGTGGATCAATATATATATGTACCCCATATCAATTTAGAGCTCATACTTAGGTACAGTTACCAAAATGTAGAAAACGGCACTGCTCGCTAAACCCGCCATCCCCTAATATTAGAGATACATCCCCGCTATGTTATGAGGTAGGGGCATAAAAAAGCCAATGATCAAACCCTGCACCTACTATCGACATGTTTACACAGCATTCCAATTGATCTTGTCATTTAGACCAAAAGGAGTGAACGTATTCAACCTCATAATCCACCTTGATTCCTTTTCCAGCAGACATTTGGCCCTATCACCTCCCCGCAACGTAAGTGGTACGTGATCAATGCCAAAATAGCTAAGATCACACAGTTTATGACCAGCTTGTTTAAAGTGACGCGCAACTGGTTGGTCAATTGTCTTCCCTTCGAATGTAAATTTGATGGCTGATCGATGTGCCACCATCCTTTCACTTAGCTTGCGCACGGTCTGGCCTATGTAGTAAAGGCCACAGGGACAGACAATGGCATATACTACAAAGGAAGTATTGCACGTGATAACATATCTGATGCCATACTTTTTTTCATATATATATATATTTCTCTCTATATATTTGAATTTAACACCATTTTTTTTTTCATTCTGCGACTGGATAGTAATTATAAGGCAGAGGAGAGTGACAATGAAAACTTGTTTAGATTGATGATGATGATGATCATAATGATGATTATGTTGCAATTCCAACTGAATTAGGTTCCATGTACATGGTCTTGGATACCACCAGAAACTTGTCTTTTACTGACTCTAACAGTGAAAGATGAACAGTGTTGGATCCTGTTTCCCATTGTCTGTGGGCCTTATAACACTCAGCTACACACAATCTTGACAAATGAGAAAGCTGTAACGAATTGTCATTGCCATTCCTAGATTAATAAATTATCCTGAGGAAAGACAGAATATAGTGTGTATACAGTACAGAGCCGGCTCCAGGCCTACCAGCACCCTGAGCGAGAAAATGTAAAAGCACCCCCCTCCCAACCCCTATGCGCTCCAGAAAAAGTGGGCGTGACCTCCAGAAAAGTGGGCGTTGCCTTGTCACTTCATATTATCAGACTATAAATATATTTTCACATCCCCTCTACGCACACAATTAGCAGCCTTACACATAAAAGCCACAGTAGTGTTCCTTACACACAATGTCTCCAGTATAGTGTCAGATAAAACATAATGTGCAGTGCCAGCTAGATATGATATGCCCCCCAGCAGTGCCAGCTACACATGACATGCCCCGCAGCAGTGCCAGCTACACATGACATACCTCGCAGCCGTGCCAGCTACACATGACATGCCCCGCAGCCGTGCCAGCTACACATGACATGCCCCCCAGCAGTGCCAGCTACACACAATATACCCCCCAGGAGTGCCAGCTACACATGATAGTGTTCACTTTTTAGGGCAGGGTGCTGATCACAGGGAGGGCACATTTTGAAGTTAGGAGGGCAAAATGATGTACATACTGTAATGCTTGGTGCTACCCTACCTACACGCTAAAGGATGGACAGTGCGCGCCGAAGGCGCGCAGCAAAAATTTAGGGGCATTGCTTCGTGGGGAAGGTGCGTGGCCACATAATAGTGGCAATTCGCATTACACCACACAGTAGTGCAGCTAATACACATTGCGCCAGACAGAGCACTGAGACACTTTGCGCCAGGCAGAGCACTGAGACACATTGCCTAGCGGGAACACTACATGATATGCTCCCCAGCCGTGCCAGCTACACGTGACATGCTCCCCAGCAGTGCCAGCAACACGTGACATGCCCCCCAGCAGTGCCAGCAACATGTGACATGCCCCCCAGCAGTGCCAGCAACACGTGACATGACCCCAGCAGTGCCAGCAACACATGACATGCCCCCCAGCAATGCCAGATACATAAATGGCCACACAGTGCCAGATATGTACCCACAGTGCCAGATACATAAATGCCCCCCAGCAGTGCCAGATACATAAATGCCTCCACAGTGCCAGATACATAAATGCCCCCACAGTGCAGGTATGACCCCACAGTGCCAGATACAAAAATGCCCCACAGTGCCTGATATACCCCCACAGTGCCAGATAAATAAATGCCCCCACAGTGCAGATATGCCCCCACAGTGCCAGATACATAAATGCCCCCACAGTGCCAGATACATAAATGCCCCCACAGTGCCAGATACATAAATGCCCCCACAGTGCCAGATACATAAATGCCTCCACAGTGCCAGATACATAAATGCCCCCACAGTGCAGGTATGACCCCACAGTGCCAAATAAATAAGTGCCCCCACAGTGCAGATATACCCCCACAGTGCCAGATACATAAATGCCCCCACAGTGCCGATATGCCCCCACAGTGCCAGATACATAAATGCCCCCACAGTGCCAGATACATGAATGCCCCCACAGTGCAGATACATAAATGCCCCCACAGTGCCAGATATGCCCCCACAGTGCCAGATACATAAATGCCCCCACAGTGCAGATATGCCCCCACAGTGCAAGATACATAAATGTGCCCCACAGTGCAGCTGACCCGACAGTGCCAGATATGCCCCCACAGTGACAGATCCGTTTATGCCCCCACAGTGCAGATGACCCCACAGTGCCAGATATGCCCCCACAGTGACAGATCCATAAATGCCCCCACAGTGCAGATGACCCCATAGTGCCAGATATGCCCCCACAGTGCCAGATACATAAATGCCTCCACAGTGCAAGATACATAAATGCCCCCCACAGTGCAGCTGACCCCACAGTGCCAGATATGCCCCCACAGTGACAGATCCATAAATGCCCCCACAGTGCAGATGACCCCACAGTGCCAGATATGCCCCCAGTGACAGATCCATAAATGCCCACACAGTGCCAGATATGCCCCCAGTGACAGATCCATAAATGCCCCCACAGTGCAGATGGCCCCACAGTGCAGATATGACCCCACAGTGACAGATCCATAAATGCCCCCCACAATACCTGCGGCGCGGGAGGGAGGGAGTGCTGCTGTCAGAGGGCGCGAGCCGGGACCAGAGGACTCTTCCAACGGTGGTGTGATCGATGATCGCTGCGCGCTGCGCAGGAGTGTGGCTGTCTGCAGGCTTGGGACTTACGGTGGTGTGCTCTATGCGCGCTGCGCGGCGTCTGACGTCAGAGCCGCGCAGCGCACATATCGCGCACCACAGTTAAAGGCCGGGGAGAGCTGCACAGCAGGGTCGGCTCCAGGTACGAATATGGCGGCACCAGCGCGCGGCGCCCATTAAGGGTGGCGCCCTGCGCGGCCGCTCTATTCGAACATGCCTGGAGCCGGCCCTGATACAGTAGTAACCATTGTCATGTTTTGTCTTTTAGAACAAGCTTTTCCCTAATAATTCTGGAATTAGTAAACTCAATTGTAGACTCTGAATCAGCCAAAATCAAAGTAATATGAACAAATAAAAAATCTATTCCCTCTTCTCTAATTATACCCATAGTTTATGGTGAGTTTTGTTTAATTATATATAATTTACTATAATTGACCATAATTTGCATAAGTGCACAAAACAGAACATAATTTCAAACTATTATATAGAAGTGATACAAAAAACAAATTAATGTTAACCTTGCATTGTCTTTTTAAAGAAATGTTAGCAGAGAGCATTTTGAAAAATATATTAAACTTGTTCTTTATTTAGTTTCAAGGATTTGTAACAAATCTGCCATAAATGTAACAACTTTAATACTTCAATGTTACTGTGACACCAAATAATGTTTCAAGTGCTTCTTCCAAAGTACATCGATATCTGTGACTTTGTGAAAAGGTATTATTATACTTACTTTATTGTAGAGATGAAACCAGTTGTTATATTAACCCTTCGTATACTTTTCTCAACAAAATAAGATGATTCTAAGGAATCTGAAGATATTTCTTAGTAAAGTTGAATTGTGTCACAAAACTGCAGACGATTAAGAATCCTAGATCTAACAGCTAGTATTTTCGCAACCAGAGACAGAGGTGCAGAGTCTAACTCACCAAGGGTTTTTAACCAGGGAACCTCAGGAGGTTTGGGCTTTGCTGCACTATAATGACACATTCCTATTCTTAGATAATGAAGAGAAAGATCTGAAAATCTAGAAGTATGAGTTGAAAATTGGAAAATGACTGCAGATTCAACACAATCCTGGCCTGCAGTGCCATCCACAGTGTGCAGGGGGGTGCTGACCAGGACATATGAACATACACGTGAAGTTGTGTTATATGTAACATGTGTTCTGGATTCCTTCCCCGGAGATCTGCTGCCGCCGCAGCACTGAGCTCACTGCTCAGCCTGTCAATAGTCATTTAGCCTGCCTCCGGACTCCCATTGGTTGGCTTCACTGCAGTCCGAGTGCAGGCTAAATGATGATTGACAGGCTGAGTAGTGAGTTCACTGCTTCTGCTGTGGCAGCGGATCCCTACGGAAGGAAGCCAGGACATGTGTTACATACAACTTTACATGTATGTTCATATGTCCTGGACAGCTCCCCCCTGCACACTGTGGGCAGTGCTGTAGCCCACGGGAGGCAGCCACCGCTGAACACAATAAAGATTGTATACATTTGTGGCAGTCTAAAGTTTGAATTTTTACAGTTTTTTCAACATCAGAGTTTTTTTTTTGCATTTTCAGTTCATTTTTTAGGTTTTTGGGGAAAGCATACAGTAAGTTCATTTAGAAAGCATTAAGGGTTATATTTTTCATCTGTTTCAAATTGATATAAATCGATATTGTTTTTCAGCATGTGTAAGTTTCGATGTTGTGACCGGTGGTGCATCTAAAGACACACAAAGCAGTATTTCAACACCTGCAGAAGCTGACAGTGCGCATCTTAGTCCTTGCACATTCATATGCATGGATGTACACCAAGGAAGGGCTTTGTACTTGCATTAGCATAAGGTCACAGATGAGACTGTGGCCAAAGATGTAAGGACGTACATGACTGCATCTGACACAGAACAAGCCCCTTATAGTGTTGTCACCTTTCTAATTCAAAAGCTTAGCTTGTGATGAGTACTAGTGCAAAAAGATTGTGATATAATTAAGGACTTTGGGGTAAAAATCCATTAAGATGCAACTAAAATTTCCTGCTTTGTTTACATTTCCCAGTGCTTACAAATGTATGTATTGCTTGATGTCTTGCTTTAGCAAAATGTCACAAGCGCTTTGTGCTCCAAATCAGTAAACATCTCACATGGAGCTTGAATAAGGAAATTCTTGTGCCAGTAACTATTAAAGTGGTTGTAGTTATTTGACATGTGTACTCATGCCATAAGGAAGGCAACGAGGCTGGTGACACTGAACAGGGTTGGATGCCCTGGGGGAGAACCTGCACTGCTCACCCGATGGCTGCTGCCTGCCCTCTCCATCTACCAGCTCCTGTGTCCTGTTCTGGCTAGTTTACAGTATATTGGCATTTATTGTTAGATAGACAGTATTATGTACCAGGATTCTGTACTTTCTCATATAGTATATTGAGCAGAATATTTTACATAAAAAAGTGTAAAACCAGTCACAGTTACATTAGCTGGGTTTTTTTTTCCACTGACTGAAGGACCTGCGACAGATTTGCAGTCTTTGACCACAGCAGCTTGGGGGTCACATCTTTTTTAAAATGTATTCTTATTATATTTCATATTTGTTTTTATAAATAGGCTTATAATCCAGCTAGCACTAAAGGCATGTTGTTGGATTTTTTTTTTTTCTCATATGAGGGGATTAGTAAAAGTTGAATAGAAGCAAGAATTCATATGCTTTGTTATTATTATTATTATTATTATTATTACCAGTTATTTATATAGCGCACACATATTCCGCAGCGCTTTACAGAGAATTGGCCATTCACATCAGTCCGTGCCCCAGTGGAGCTTACAATCTATATTCCCTATCACATGTACACACAGACACATTCATGCTAGGGTTAATTTTGTTGGGAGCCAATTAACCTACCAGTATATATTTTTGGATTGTGGGAGGAAACCGGAGCACCCGGAGGAAACCCACGCAAGTACGGGGAGAATATACAAACTCCACACAGTTAGGGCCATGGTGGGAATTGAACCCATGACCTCAGTGCTGTGAGGCAGTAATGCTAACCATTACACCATCCATACGTTGCTTTCATACACTTCTACACTGCAGTTAACAGCAGTAAAATGGTGTCAAGTGCTCAAGGAATTTATGGAGAGATCGCTGGTTGCGAATAGTCGCTGCGTGGCACACCATGTAGCAAGCTGCGTTGCAGCATGCCTCATCGCAGTAAAATGAGCATGGCTACATCTGAAAAGAGATTTTTAGGTGGGGACTTACTATACTGTGCTAAACAAGGCACATCTACGATCAGTTTCTCTGACACGCGGGATGATGCCCAGCACAGGGCTAGTTATGCCCTACCCCTCTGTCACTAAACATTGCATGACAGTTAGCATTTTATGAGCAAATCAGAAATGAGTAACACTGTGGAGTAACTTTCAGATTGCATACAGTAATATCTCCCTAGAGCAGTGGTCAAACTGTTTAGTACATTGTTGTGAGTAGTGTTATGCAACTTTGTTGCATTATACAAGAAATGGATGCAGGACAACAGGCTCTCTCTATCTGTTCGCATCTGGTGGGTACTTCTGAGTTGATCGCAGCAGCAAGTTTGTTAGCGGTTGGGCAAAACCATGTGCACTGCAGGGGGGGCAGATGTAACATGTGCAGAGAGAGTTAGATTTGGGTGGGTTATTTTGTTTCTGTGCAGGGTAAATACTGGCTGCTTTATTTTTACTCTGCAATATAGATTTCAGTTTGAATACACCCCACCCAAATCTAACTCTCTCTGCACATGTTACATCTGCCCCACCTGCAGTGCACATGGTTTTGCCCAACTGCTAACAAATTTGCTGCTGTGATCAACTCAGAATTAGGCCCAAGATGCAATCGGGACCACACCCATGTTTAATGATATGCATATACTGTATCAACTATGCAAGAATTAACAAAAAAAATTTTGGGGAGTCCCAAGGTCATAGTAGAAACTTAGAATGGAAATAGCTATAGAAGTAGACCTGGCAACTTTGAACAGTCTTTTGACATTGTGACGTACTGTCGGACAGGATAAGGGCCTTACAACATATTAGCTAATTAACTACTTAACAGGCTAATCTTTTTTCCAAAAATTGTTCAGAAATTGACAGATTTTTGTATGATTGATTTAGGTTCAGAGCATCTATTTAAAACATATCAAACACAATTTAATTGAAAAAAATTTAACATTTTTTATGAACATCAATTAAAAATCAATGGTCGATATACAGGGCTATCAATGATCAGAACATTGCAATCTTACATTTTCCAGTTGATGCTCCTCTCTGCAGTCTCCATTGTACACAGGGAAGGTAAGGGCAGAGACTATTACAATTCCTTTGTGGTTGCTAAATTCTGCAGCCGCAGTGTGGGAGGTGCCACCGGGCTGCCTGATCAGAAGTGATTGGCAGCATGGCAGAACCAGAATTACCTTATACAAACAGAAATGTATGCTAGCAAAAAACTGGCTTTAGTTGAGATACTGATATGAAGAGTAATTACTGTTTTGCTGATACAGACAGACTGAAGATGCTGTTAAAAAGAGGAAGGTATGATCAGGCCTGATGCTACCTGCTCAGCAAAGGGATGCAGAGCATGTAGGCACCAGGCTGGAGAAGCACTCTCCATGCTCTGCATCCCCACTGCTGAGCCTGGCCTCCTTGCTGCTACCGGCTGTTGTGCCTGTCACTGTATGACAGGCAGCAGCGCCGACAGTTTAAAGCCTCCCTCTACCCATCCTGTGACGGGACCAGCAGATTGCAGTGCCACAGAGGAGGACATGCCGCTCCAGATCCTGCCAGCCAGCTTGTAATAGGTAAGTGAAGGGAGAGTGAGTGAGAAAGTCTGTGTGTGTGTGTGTGTGTGTGTGTGTGTGTGTGTGTGTGTGTGTGTGTGTGTATGTATCTATCTGTGTGTGTATATGTATGTGTGCAGGGGGATGTGAATAAACTGAACTTCTGTGGGCGTAAGAGGCACTACTACTTGGGCGTTATGTGTAAGCTGCACTACTGTGGCATTACGTGTAAGCTACGCTACTACTGGGGGTGTTACGTGTAAGCTGTACTACTACTGGGGGTATTACGTGTAAGCTGCGTTACTACTGGGGCATTATGTGTAAGCTGCGCTACTACTGGGGCAGGACCTGTTTTTGGTTAGATCAACACAGAGAACTCGTGGACACTCGCTCAGGTTAGAGGAGAGGAGATTCCACACAATACGGCGTAAATGCTTTTTTACGGTAAGGACGATACGTGTTTGGAATTCCCTGCCTGAGGGAGTTGTAATGGCCAACTCAGTCAACACCTTTAAGAATGGGTTAGATAAATTCCTAATGGATAAGGATATCCAGGGTTACGGGGCATAGTCACGCACTATGGTTATTATAAAAAAGAGGGGTTAATCGGAACGGCAGTCAGCAACTTCAGTCAAAATTTTATACAAAATAATCGTGCATAGGAGACCACAAATAGGTTGAACCCGATGCACAATTGTCTTTTTTCAACCTTAGATACTATGTTACTATGTTATGTGTAAACTGCGCTACTACTAGGGTGTTATGTGTAAGCAGTGTTACTACTGAGGCATTACGTTTAAGCAGCGCTACTACTGGGGCGTTATGTGTAAGCTGCACTACTACTGGAGGCATTACATGTAAGCTGCGCTACTACTGGGGCATTATGTGTAAGCAGTGCTACTACTGGGGTCGTTATGTGTAAGCTGCACTACTACTGGGGTCATTATGTGTAAATAGCACTACTACCGGGTTCATTATGTGTTAGCTGTGCTACAGCTGGGGCATTATGTGTAAGCAGCGCCACCCCTGGGGGTGTTTTAAATGGGGGTACTATTGTGTGGCCACACCCCTTCCTTTTGAGACCACATCACCATTTTTGTTGTGCGCTGTCTCTTTGTAAAGTATGGGAGGGTGCAAATGTATAGTTTGCAGGGGGGTGCCGAACACCCTATCACCGGCCCTGGGTATGATCCAACAGGTGAAGTAGACTTAGCTGTGACAGAAACTTGAATCAGATGGTAGATCACTAAGGATGGCACACTTAGTTGTGGTAGAATCTAGAGACACTAAAAACAGCCACTGGATGATCTGGACACCTTGGTTGCTTGAATGCATTAGTTTGAAAGGCTCAAAAGATTAAGTGGGCCAAAATGGCAACATGGAAACGGTAGACTAAAGAAAAGGTCAACAGATAAAAAAAGGTCAACAGGGTCAAATGTCAACATGGAAATGGTCAACACAAAAAAGATCGAAACACGTTTTTTACATCTTATTGGGTAATTTCTCTGTTTCATGATATGTGAACACACTTATAGCAAACATGGGACAGATGTATTAAGCTTGGAGAAGTGATAAAGCAGTGAGAAGTGCAAGTTGATAACGCACCAGCCAATAATCTCCTAACTGTCACAGTTACACACACACAGTTGATGAGGTTGAAAAAAGACAAAATGTCCATCGAGTTCAACTGTATTATAAAAATTTAATATAATTTAAATGCTATAACCTTGGATATTTCTTTCAGTTAGGAATTTATCGAATCCATTTTTTAAATGTATTGATTGCGTCCACCATTACTACCTTCTCTGGTAGAAAATTCCAAATCCTTACTGCTCTTAGTGCGAAGAACCCTTTCCTCCGTTGTGTAAGAATTTTTTTTTCTTCTAACTTCAGGGGGTGTCCTCGTGTCCTGTGTAGTGTTTTTTTGATAAACAGATCGTCTGAAAAATCCTTGTAATGTCCCTTTATGTATTTATAAATATTAATAATGTCCCCTCTCAGCCACCTCTTTTCCTACATAAACATATTTAACCTTGTAAGTCTTTCCTCATAATTCATGCCTCAAATCCCTTAACCAGTTTGGTGGCTTGCCTCTAAACCATTTCAAGTTCCAAGATATCTTTTTTATAGTTCGGTGCCCAGAACTGTACACAATATTCCAGGTGTGGCTGTACCAATGATTTATACAGTGGTAGGATTACAGTCTCATCCCTTGTCTCCATTCCCCATTTTATGCATGCTAACACCTTATTTGCTTTTGTTGCGGCATTTTGACATTGTGTACTGCTACTAAGTCTATTATCGATGAGCACACCGAAATCCTTTTCAACTACTAGTATCCCTACATTTTCCCTATTTAATTTATAGGCTGCCCAATTGTTCTTAGTCCCAAAGTGCATAACTTTAAATTTTTCTATATTGAACCTCATTCTCCATGTGTCTGCCCAAGCCTCCAGTCTAGAAAAATCATTCCATAGAGACTCAACATCCTTGTCTGAATTAATTACTCTACAGTTTAGTATCATCTGCGAAAATTGACACTCTGCTTCCTAGGCCCTCTCCTAGGTCATTTATGAATATGTTAAACAGCAATGGCACAAGTACTAACCCCTGTGGTATTCCAATAAGCACTGAAGCCCATTTAGAGCACAGCCCATTAATCACCACTTGCTGTTCCCTGTTGTATAACCAATTACTCACCCAAGTACAAATAGCGTTTTCTACCCCACTGCTTTACCCTGATCAATATTATGGTTCACTTTCTCATAGAAACTTATTAAGTTAGTTTGACATGACCTGTCCTTCACAAAACCATGTTGTTTCCTATTAATAACCTTGGAGATATCCAAGTACTCTAGTATGCTATCACTTATTATACCTTCCAGTATTTTCCCCACTATAGATGTCAAATTTACCGGTCTATAGTTACAGGGATGAGTTTTAATTCCACTTTTTTATATTGGGACTACCTCTGCTACATGCCAGTCATTTGGTATAACTCCTGATGTAATTGACTCATTGAAAATCAAATATAGGGGCCTCAATAGCTCTGAGTTAAGTTCCATAAGAACCCTGGGGTGAAGTCCATCCAGCTCAAGAGATTTATTTATCTTAATTTTACTTAGTCTCTCCTGGACCACTTACTCATTTAACCAAGTACTTAGCAACAGTCTTTAATATAGCTTATGTTATGCACTATCGACATCCAGTCCTCTCTCGTGAATACTGATGAAAATAAATTCAATAAATCTGCTTTTCCCTATCATCATTAATCAAGACATCCAATTCACCCTTTAATGGTCCAATATTCTCCTTTTTTTAACCTTTTACCATCTATATACTTAAAGAACTTTTTGGGGTTTGTTTTACTCTCCATTGTGATTTGATTTTAATTTTCTATTTTAGCTACTCTGATTTCTTTTTTGCATTTTTTGTTACATTCCTTGTAGAACTGGAATGATTCTGCATTCCCATCAGACTTAAATGCTTTGAAATCACGCCTTTTTTTATCCATTTGTTCTTTGACCTTCTTATTAAGCCACATTGGTTTGAATTTACTACTCCTGTTTTTGTTGACCTTGGGAATGAATAAATGAGTGTACTTATTGAGCACAGTTGTAAAAACATCCCACATTTCAGCCATATTCTTACCATGAAATACAATTTCCCAACCGATGTCCTTCATTGCTTGTTTCATCAAGTTGAAATTAGATTTTCTAAAGTTAAAAGTCTTAGACCCTTATAGTTGTTTTTTTGGAAGCTGATTTCGAATGTGATCATATTATGATTGCTATTTCCCAAGGTCTCTCCTACTTTAGTATTTAATATTATCTCCACATTATTAGTTAAGAATAGGTCCAGTATAGTCCTATGTCTAGTTGGTTCCTCGATTATCTGGGACAAGTAATGATCTTTAGCATGTTTAAGAACCTGTTACCCCTAGCTTTATTTACTGTTTCGGTGTTCCAATTTATGTCCGGGTAATTATAGTCCCCAATGATAATGACCTCCCCCATTCCTGCTGCTTTTTTGATTTGCTGTAAGAGTTGTAATTCGTCAGACACACTAATATCTGGTGTTTTGTAGCATGTCCCTACTAAAATCTTTTTTTATATCTTTACCCCCACTCAAAATCTCAACCCATAATGACTCCATATTATCTCCAGTCCCCTCATAAATGACCTCCTTTAAATATGGATTTAAGAATGGCTTAACATAAAGACAAACACCCCTCCCTTTTTATTGGTCCTATCTTTTCTGAAGAGGGTGTACCCCTCCATGTTTGCTACCCAGTCGTGAGAATCATCCCACCATGTCTCTGTAATGCCCATGATATCATATTGGTCATTAAGTGCAATTGTTTCTAATACCCCCATTTTACTTGTTAGGCATCTTGCATTTGCAAGCATACACTTTAGTTGTTCCCTGATCTGCAAGTTTTGTTGTAGATAACGTTTCCTTAGAAACTTGAGTTTTCCTTAATTTACCATTGCTGACTGTTTTTTTCACTTCCCCCCTCTCCACCCCCATTATACTTTATACGTTATACCTCCCTCTATGTCGATTTACATATTGGAGCTGATTGGCTGGTGCAGCTCTGCTCAGCACAGGTTACTATTCTCAATCGTAGTCTGTATGGATGGGAAATAAAGCAAAAGTTGAAAAATATGTGAAACCCCCCCAAGAAACTTGTGTTGACCATATATGTGTTGACCATTGTCATGTCGACTTTTTGAACCTGTTGACCTTTTGTATCTGTGGTCCTTAGGCACCATCTACCTTTCACCTGTTGACCTTTAGACTCTGTTAACCTAATGCATGTCGACTGTATGGTGTCAACCTATACAGTGTAGATCTGTCATCCAAAAACCATGCAAGTCACAAAATTCATGAATTTAGCATAATTGCTATAAAGCTTCTGGAATTTGCAGTACAAGAGAAGAAAGTCAGTCAGGTACAGTAACATTATTGCAACGTAGCATTAAATCTCAAAGCAAAGGAACATAAACACAGGATTTAATATTGACAATTAGAGTTCAAAAACCAGGCTTGCATATTAAAGTTATCAGGGTCAGGTTGAGGCTGGAGCACACCGACTACAGATGTCTACGCAGCCTGGCGCTAAATTATAATCTGGTAATGGTTGCAGGTGGAGAATCAGTTACTTAAAAACTACTGTATGAACAGGTTCATATTGTTAATTTTTAGAGAATAAAAGAACACATTAACTATAGAACTCAAACTGCATACTTCGTGTGATAATTTTTCAAGTTCCATTTCATATGCAGATTACAGCAAATTACATGAGATTAAAGACATCTAGTTTTTAGCCTAAAACTCATTTGAGTTTTAAAAAGAAATAGTTATGTTTATATAGGTACAATTAAGGAGCGCTAATGACATATATATAGATTTAATAATACATAAAAAACAATCAAAAAGTAAAACATGACTATATTACAGAAACAGTGTAAAATAATATAGCACTGATATTATATGATCAGCTAAAATAGCTTATTTAATAAGCAAAATTGCAGTCCATTGTTGGAATGTTATTGTGCTGGTATCATCCAAGATTAGTGTGGCTTGTATGTATTAAGAATAGCCAGTCCCGGACCTTGAAACAGGTATGCAAAGATGTTTAATGCTGACCCCTGTTCGAGAGTTAACTTGTCTCACCCGTTTCAAACATTTGAGTTTTAAATTTATTTTTGTTGTACAGATTTGTATTAGCTCTGAAAACATATAGGATTTTGTGGCCTCAGGATATACTTATACAGAAATCTTAGCACTTCATTATCTTTCCCATAGGTAAGAAGAGAGAGGGGACAGGAGAGTAGCACACTGTACAGTAGGTGTATTTAGGGTTTGTTAATTCCAGAGAATTCTTTAAATTGCCTACATTTAGATAAGGTACAAAAATACCAAAATTAAACTAAAAACTATTTATTATCAAAGTTGCAATACTTATTATAACTCAAAAGGTTAGACAGTGGTGAGTCTGACACAACACTCAATATTAGTGTAAATAATAGGGTGTCTGCTCAATCCTAAGTATATGAAGTATGGTGAGTAGCTTAATAAGACAAATGTCATAACAAAGATAGGATATTTTAAGCGAACACCGGTGTCATAGATATAAAGAGAGATTAAGAGGTAAATTTACTAAGATGTGAGTTCAATTTAAGATGGGATGTTGCCCATAGCAACCAATCAGATTCTACTTCTCATTTATATAGCACTTTTTAGAAGATATTACCTGGAATCTGATTAGTTGCTATGGGCAACATCCCATCTTAAATAGAACTCACATCTTAGTAAATTTACCCCTAAAAGACTATACTTTAAAAATATATATGTAAATTTATTGTAAAAATGGGATGCAGTTAATTTACCATCAGTCAGGATCCCGGCGGACAGGATACCGATGCCAGAATCCAGACTGCTGACAATACTAACAGCCAAAACTCCAGCTCACAGGGGCTATTCCCACTCGTGGGTGTCTCCGACACCCATAGAATGGGAACAGAACCCGTGGAGAGTGCAGCAAGCCACTGAGCCCACAGCATGGCGAGGCCTGCTGCCAGCATACTGATGGCTGGGATACTGTAGTTGTATACTGACAGTCCGCATTCCGACCATCGGCCAATCATACTGAACTCGTAAAAAACAGATTAGTAAAAATTAATTCACAGGTTAAAATCAAAAAGAATATGCGACTAAACAAAATTAAGATTATTAAATCTCCTGGTCCAGATAAACTTCATCCAAAGGTTCCTATGGAGTTTAACTCAGAACTAGCAAGGCCTTTACCAAAGGACTGGTGTATAGCAGAGGTAATCCCAATATTTAAAAAGGGAATCAAAACTCATCCTGGTAACTATAGACCGGTTAGTTTGACATCTATAGTGGTAAGAATATGGGAAGGAATATTAAGGGATAGCATACAGGAGTACTGGGATACCTCAAATGTTATTAATAAGAATCAGCATGGTTTTGTGAGGGACAGGTCATGCCAAATTAATTTAATTAGCTTCTATGAGAAAGTGAGCGATAATCTTGACCAGTGAAACGCAATTGATGTGGTGTATTTAGATTTTGCTAAAGCCTTTTTTTACAGTGCCTCACATGAAGCTGATTTTCAAACTAAGAGAGCTCGGCATAGAAATAACTATTTGTACTTGGATAAGTAATTGGCCGGATAACAGGGAACAGCGAGTTGTGGTTAAGTGGATGTTCTCCAACTGGGCCACTGTATTTAGTGGAATACCACAAGGGTCAATATATTTACTAATTACCTAGGAATATATCTGGAAAGCACAGTGTCAATCTTTGCAGATGATACTAAACTATGAAGGGCAGGGGTGGCCGGACTTTTGGGGTTGGCGATCTACTTTGAAAGCTGAAAAGCTTTTGTGATCTACCTGGGTGGGACATTATCATGTGCTGCAGGTGCGTGCCGGGATAAGGGTGCTTATCAGAATAAAAAGGAGTGTGACCTCGCTGCACTGGGTGTAGGGACTGTCCAAAATCACACATTGGCCCCCACAGCAATAAACACCTTGCCCCACACAGGAATAAACCACGAACACATTGCCCCACACAGGAAGAAACCACAAACACATTGCCCTACACAGGAATACACCACAAACATATTTCCCCACACAGGAATAAACCACAAACACATTGCCCAACTGTAAAATCCTCAAACACATTGCACCACAAAAGAAAAATAAATTGTCCCCCACAAAAAAGAAAAACTATATTAAATTGACCCCCAGTACAAACCCCCCCCTCTTGTGCAGAACCCCCCCCCCATCCACACTGTTACCCCCCTCATGGCAGAATACCCCCTCACCTTGTGTATAACCCCTACCCTAAGTGCAGGACAGCATACACTTCATATTCCCCCTGTGCAGCATGCCCCAGCTAGAGGATAGAACTTACCTGACAAGTATTCCCACTGGGCAGGCTGCTCCCATGGCTCCTGCTACGGCTCCTCACTGGGCAGTCTGCTCCCACAGCTCCCGCTATGGCTCTCCGCTGGGCAGGATGCTCCCACGACTCCTGCTGGGTAAGCTGTATAAAACTGCCCCCACTGGCTGCACAATGGATCCAACTTGCTCATCTCTTCACATCGTGGGTGTCATCATAACGTCACCAGCATACCCATGCTGCACTACTGGAAATGCTGAGTCCCCTGAAGCCGCCAGAGGCTTAATACACTACAGTGGTGCTTTTCTGAAGTTGGTCGTGTGCTACCAGTAGATTGCGATCGACGTTTTGGCCGGGTCTGATGTAGGGTAATTAACTCAGATAAGGATTCAGAGTCCTACAGAATGACTTATTTAAACTGGAAGTTTGGGAAGCTAAATGGAGAATTAGGTTTAATATAGAAAAATGTAAAGTCATGTACTTTGGGACTAAAAATAATCATGCAACCTACAAATTAAATGAGGAGAAGTTAGGGAAGATGGTATTTGAAAAAGATTTGGAGATGCTCATTGATAATTGACTTAACAACAGTACCTAATGTCAAACTGCAGCAATGAGGGCGAATAAGTTATTAGCATGCATTAAAAGGAAATTCAGAAAAGGGATGAAAGTATAATCCTGCCATTTTATAAATCATTGGTGTGCCCACATCTTGAATATTGTGTACAATTGTGGGCATCTCACTAAAAAAAAGATATCTTAGAGCTTGAAAATGCTCAGAGGTGAGCACAAAATTGATAAAGTGGTTAGAGGCACTGGATTATGAGGAAATGCTGACTAGGTTAAATATGTTTACACTTGAAAAAAGGCATCTAAGAGGAGACATTATTAATATTTATAAATATTCAAAGGTACAGTACATGGAGCTAACAGGAGATTTGCTTATTGAGAGATATCTACACAGGACACGCAGACACCCTCTGAGATAAAGTGCCCCATACACTAGAGCGATTATGCCCGATTTTAGCCCAATTCGGGCATTCGGGCCAATATATTGGGTGAAATCTGGCATTTTGGCTGTGTACCCGATACGTTCCGACGCACGGCCCCATGAGCATCGGATCGAATCTTCCAAATTGTTGGGATCACATACGATATATCGCATGCAAAATGTACCAAATCGTATGGAATCATATGGAACCACTCCAAGTCGTATTGAATCTTATGGAACCACTCCCAGGAAGCTGCCGGGAGAGTTCAAGGGAAATCACCCCGTCATAAGCCTCTAGACATATCGTTCAAGTGTATGGGGCCCTTTAGAGTTGAGGAAATTTCATACCAAACAAAGGAGGGGGTTCTTCACAGTAAGGGCAATAAGGATCTGGAATTCTTTGCCAGATAAGGTAGTAATGGAGCACTCAGTCAGTAAGTTTAAAAATAGGTTAGATAAACGTCTAACTGAAAAAGATATCTAAGGATATAGCATCTAAAATGAATGTATTTTAAATAAAGTATGCATTCTAGTTGTCAACTAGACTAAAAACGGACTTCACTTGAACCATTATTGGCAAATATATGGTTATATAGAGAATAGTATTGGACCATAAATAAAGTTTGAACTCGATGGACAATTTGTCTTTTTTCAACCTCATTAACTATGTTACTATGTTACAATAAATAAAATAAATGCAGTCAAAAACTGGCACACTGTAATAAGACATATGAGTAAAAATGAGAAGAAAAAACATTTTTTTTTCGAATATCAGATGCTTATCTTTTAGGATGAGGTATTTATGGAAACTACCCAATGGCAGCAAATGAGTAGAGGTCAGCACAGCACAAAGCCCAGGCTGTGCTGACCTCTACTATTATGCTGCCAGTCTTGAGAATGACCCTTAAGAGTCAAAACATTGACAATTAAATCTCAGTGGTGATTATGAGAAAATAAAATAAATATGATTGCCTCTGGATTCTTGGTTACAATTTTATGTCACTGTATTAATTATGCCTAGACTGATATATACATATACTGTGTGGCAATAGGGGTTGTCTTTCACCTGAATTGCCCACATTCCTGTGGGATCACCTCCCTCCAAAGGAGAGGAAAGCAAGGGCTGTACACTCTGCAGCAGCAATGGTAGTTTGGAACTCTGGGTGTTACACATTGCCCAGAGTCAGCTGGGAATCATCACCAGAGAATTGGAAGAGTTTAAAACTGTAATTTTCTCAATGCTCTAGGCACTGATGCTGGATAGTGGCAAGTGAGTAGGCCAGAGTGTGAATAGTGCCACTGACCAATTAAAAAAATTTGCTAGGAAGCATGGCAGGAGATAGCTGCTCTCCAGGGCAGCAGAATGAACTCTAAAGACTTTGGTGTTGTTTTTTTTAGTACATCTGTTTTATTTAATTACAAGGCCTGTTTTTTTCAGGCTACTGTCTGTATTTGCTAAGCTGCAATGTCGGCTTCCAGTAAAAGATGCTGTTACACCGAGAACGTGCCTGTTGTGTGGTCTTATTTCCCCAACCCTGTTAACTTATATAGCATTTGTATGTCCCGGCACTTCTCGCTCTCTCAACAAGTAGTTAACCAGGTGTCCTCCGATTAATAGTAGTAAAAAGAAATGCAGTGGTGGCATTCACTTGACATTAGAAACATGAAACAAGGTATTCTTCTATGTATCAGTTTTATTTAAAAAATCCATCATGATGACTTTTTTTTAAATAAAACCTAAATGTAGAAGAATACCTTGTTTTGTGTTTCTAATGTCAAATGAGTGCCGCGGCCGCTGCATTTCTATATCTATGTATATATATGTGTTTATATATAAATAATATTTTCTTCTCCATGTGTACTTGCATACCATTAATGATTTTATATATTTACTGTTTACTGAATACTTTATATTGTCTGCTGCTTTTCCAGGTACCTTACTAAGTTTCCCTCCTGCTTTTAACTTTATTTTATCGACTTAGCACAGTGGTGAGTTTTGGAATGCTTTTATTAATTATCTGTTTGCTTTTAGTACCACTGGGAAGCAAGGCTTCTGGGATCTTCGGTTGCATTGGCGGTTACCTCGTAAACGGATGTGGTAGAGGACGGGATTCTCACTTGTACACGCTGTATTGTCCTGATGACGGTATTTTGCCAAAAGACCCCGAGTGCCATCCATTTGCATCTACTAGGGGATTGGGGCAGCATGACACCAGTGCATGTTGAACCACATATGTGATTTCCGGTCTTCTGTTTATATATATATATATATAAAGATACTTGCATACTACAGTTTTTTCTTGTCTAGGTTTACCCATACCTTACATGAACCTGGGCCAATAAATTTATTGAATTACTACCATTCTGTATCATTGTTCTTAGAGGCATGTACAGTATGGTATCAGTAGGTGGAGGGTATCCTGATCCTTGTAGTGCCATGTTGAATGATCTTTAGATGCTCCAGGTGAGTTGACTCTTAATTAAGAAATTATGACCCAAAGTGATACTATCATCATGTATTGTAGGACCACCAGAGTAGAGATGCCTTGCTTGATGCCTTACCATATGTTTGCAAATGTATGTAACAGGAATATCTGCATTTAAATTATCATGTATGATGTTAGTCTCCTTTGCTGGTCCATTGCACCAGTGTGGTTGGGGATTTGTTCAGTTTTTTCTTGCCTAACTTAACACCTCCCTGCATGATTCATGGGCAAATAAATTGATTGAACAACTATCATTCTCTGGTATATTTACAAGTGAGAGAAACAGAAAGGATTTAGAAAGGAATAAAAAAGATTCAGATCATGTAGCATATTATTTATCATATCTTGTAGACAAGATACAGAAAACTCTAATCCTTTAAATTGGAAAAGTTAAGTTTAAAACAGCAAAGGTAAAGAAACGTATGTCTCCTACATCTTATAAAACAGATTTAAACTTTTTCTGAGCGAGAATGTGATGTAGAATTTTTAATAGCAGATTACAGTTCCAGAAGATGCATACAAGGAAAAAACACATCTATAAAATAAGCAAGAAAGTAAGTGTGTGTGTGTTGCTCTGTCTGTCTGTTTATACTTTATGCATGGATAGAGTTTTGTACCTATTCTAGTTCCACCAAGTTTGGTATGATGGTGTATATTGACCAGGATTAGGATTTTACCTATTTTTAAACTTCATCAGGGCCATGCAGGTCTACTTTTTGGCCACCAACTAGGTCGTGGAGTCTCTGAATTAAAATTTTTGTTTAAGCAGCTTCGCTCAAGATATCTCCCAGTGTCAAAAACTGCACTGATGTGAAGGTACAGGCTGATATGTACCAGTGGGTAGTAGACCGAGCTCCAATGGAAGAGCAGTAAGTCAGATGATAAACTGCCACACTACACTTGCACTTAAAGTTACTAGTCATGTTCTCCAATGTTGTTCTGCAGTGATTTATGCCGTGCAATGATTACTGTTCTGCAGTGAGTTTGGAAACTATACTGATTTCTGTCCTGTAAATCAGTCTGATCCTGATATACCCCATTCCAAAGAGTATATGCCTGCCTACACTGTCATTTACTCCTAATTTGCATTTTTATACAGGTGTGAGTGTGACCTCTGTGTTCCTTTTCAAAGCTTTCCCCCTTTAGTATTCCACATTCAAACTAAATTTATTTTCACATCTCAGCCTTCAAAAATGTGATCCTTTTTAGAACTTCTCACTGTTAAAGAACAACCACAGATTAAGTTTCAGAAAAGCCATGCCACAAAAACAATGATCCAGTCTGGGTCAAAGCTCCTCAGCTCCTAGAAGTTAAAGAATGGCAAGGCATGAGTAGACATCAGAGGAAGTACAAGCACACTTGGCAGCTCAACAAGAGAGACAAGCAGCCACTCAACAAACAGAATCACTGAATGCAAGGCTAGCTCTCCAATTCGCTGATGCTGATGGATGTGCAGCATCCAAGAACATGGAGTCCCCAGCTGCAAGACACATACTGTAAGTCAGTCAGCTGATGCTGCTAGACAGCCTCAAGGAACATGGAGGGTAACTCAGAGTTGATCGCAGCAGCAAATTTGTTATCAGTTGGGCAAAACTAAGTGCACTGCAAGTGTGGCAGATATAACATTTGCAGAGAGAGTTAGATTTGGGTGGGTTATTTTGTTTCTGTGCAGAGTAAATACTGGCTGCTTTATTTTTACACTGCAATTTAGTTTTCAGTTTGAACACATTCCACCCAAATCTAACTCTCTGTGCACATGTTATATATGCCCCCCCCCCCTGCAGTGCACATGGTTTTGCCCAACTGATTACAACTTTGCTGCGGCAATCAACTCTGAATTAGGCCCATGGAGTAAGCAGCTGCAAGACAAACATCAGTTAATCAAGGCTGCACAAACAACTACATACAGGGCCATGTTGTCCCCAGCTGTAAGACAAACCCACCAATCGTCCAATGTTATACAAACTACAGCCTCGAGAGACATGGAGTCTCCAGCAAAAAAAATTATTTCAAAATCTATCAATGCTACAAGAGCTGCAGTTCTCAGATCATACCTCCCAACATGACCCTCTCCAGGAGGGACACAATGCTCTGCTTCTGGATTTTTCTCTTCATTTATGATTGTCTGCACATGTGTTTTACAGGTTAATTAATAGGAAAGGCGTTTCACCACAGGTGATGGCAATCATAAACTAAGAGAGAATTCCTGTAGCAGAGCATTCTGTCCCTCCTGGAGAGGGTCATGTTGAGAGGTATGCTCAGATTAAAATTATGGCAAGACTTTAAACATGATGCATTTCACAATAGTGCAACTATCCAATATGACATGCACCCTAAGGTAAATACAGTACTGGGAACATGTCCAGGGAATGCATGCCCTGCAGTGCTAAGACATTTGGCAGAGAATAATAATAATAATAATAATAATAATATTTATATAGCTCTCTTTCTCCAAACAGGACTCAGGATGCTTTACAGACATCAAAAACAATGCACATAATACAGAAGATTAATACAGCAATACACCTGCCACACATACATAATAATAAACATCTAGAATGCATAGAGTAAGCATAATCAAGGATTTGTTTAAGCATATTGGGTAATAACTTCCATGGGTTGTGTACTACACCCTCACAAGGTACCAGTTGAGGCAGCCATCTTGGGCGCATTGTGTAGGATTACCCTGAGTGGAATAGGTTACCCCTAGATTAGATGACACAAAATGGGGTGATTGCAGCATCCTAATGCTCATAGTAGAATCCCAAGAAAACTATCAGGTCCATGAATCTTTCATCCCATGCACAAGCATACCAGATGAGGCAGCCATGTTGGGCGCACTATAAAGGGTACACTGTGGGAGGTGGGCCATACAAGTGCCAAATCATATATGGGAAAATGGACACTTGTGTAGTAGTATGATATAACCTGCATGGAAAAATCTACGTGAAGAACGAACCTTTCTTTTAAACTGTGGATTTTACTTTTTCAATGTTTGTTAAACTTTTTTTTTACAGCAATTGTTCATTTTCAAAACGCTTAGAGATAGGAACGCACAGCTTGCACCCACAGCTGTGCAGGGCGGAATCTATAGATATAGGGCTTAATTCAATAAGGATTGCAAATTCTGCTAATCAGCAGAATTTGCAATCCTTTTGTTCGCATACTGGGGGTCGCCCATCGCAGGGCAAAGCCGCTGACCGCCGCCTCTCCCCATTCAACAAGCAGAAAATGCGATCGCGTTGCATTTTCTGCTTGATAGCAGAAATTAAGAATGCCTCCTGCCAGCCATGTTTCCAATTGTGACATCACGCAGCTGCCATGATCATGCCCCCACCGCGCCCCAGTTTGTGCTGCACCGCCCCCCCTGTTTGCCAGCCTTTGCCCATACAACGCTCCAGCTCCTCCATGGAAACAAAGCGCTGCTGCCTAGTCCCCCCCCCCCCCCCGCACCCTGCCCCGCCCTGCCCCGCCCCACAATGCGACCACCTCTGCCTGATTGACAGGCAGAGGAGATCCCATTTTCATAAAATGCAGGCACTGCACATGCGCCCTCATCTTTTTCTCATTTTTTGCGGTTGGGTCGCACTCTGCAATACATCCTGAATTAGCCCCATACTATGGTAAATTAACACAAACTACAGCTGAGGCAAATGTCCCACTAATCAAAGGTGTTAAATTGCACATTGTGTGACTATGCAAACACCAGCCCAGTCTACCTTCATTAACTATGCATCACTGACAAGAATTTCAAACACAGGTATTTACAATTGTATGCAAATCATGATATTACAAATGTTTCAAAATACAAATTGGTTGCATAGTGTTCACAGAGTGCAGATTACAGGGTGAATATAGGAACATACATTTAGTATAGTGATTGCAGAGATTCAGATTGCAGTAGGCAGATTACAGGATGAATATAGTAACACATTTAGTAAAGTGATTGCAGTAGGCAGATTACAGGATGAATATAGTAACACATTTAGTAAAGTGATTGCAGTAGGCAGATTACAGGATGAATATAGTAACACATTTAGTAAAGTGATTGCAGTAGGCAGATTACAGGATGAATATAGTAACACGTTTAGTATAGTGATTGCAGAGATTCAGATAACAGTAGGCAGATTACGAGGTGAATATAGTAACATACTGTACCTGAGGATGAGAAGTAAAGACAGATGATTAGGTCCAGACCAATGCAGTATAACTGACTTTTTTTTAACTGTTCATTTTCAAAATGCTTAGAGATAGGAACGCTTTGCATATTGGAATGTGTGGAATCTACAGATATACTACGTTATGTATTTCTGTGGGGATAAGGTGAAAGTTCTACCACTCTTGGACCCACCTGAGCCAATTAAGGGTCTAATTCAGACCTGATTGCAGCAGCAAATTTTTTCTCTAATGGTCAAAACTATGTGCAGTGCAGGTATGGCAGATATAACATGTGTAGAGAGAGTTAGATTGGGTGGGATGCGTTCAAATTGAAATCTTAATTGCTGTGTAAAACTAAAGCACCCAGTATTTACCCTGCACAGAAACAAAATAATCCACCCAAATCTAACTCTCTCACCTGCAGTGCACATGGTTTTACCTATTAGAGAAAGATTTTGCTGTTGCGATCAGGTCTGAATTAGGCCCTAAGTCTCTGGTTGCTGGAATCAATAAATCAAAATTGTTATGCTTCAGACATTCGAAAGTATAACTGCCTGCCAAATAACATCCTTTGAAGCAACAGGTCCAGTCAACCTACATGTATAAAAATTGAAAGTTCAGGGTCACATCTACCATCTAGTACAGGGGTGGGCAATTATTTCAGCTGGGGGGCCGCTTAACACTTCCAGTGAATGTTCGAGGGCCACACACAAGGGTGGGGACTAATATGAATAACAAATATTTGTAGGAGTAAGTCCTGGGCTGCGCAGAGACTGCACAAAGTAGATTTTTGCAGCTCTGCGTACACATACGATCGTACACTTGCACGGGTGAATTTACATTCCCCCTGGGGGCGGCGACTACCCGAACGCAGGACAGCAAAATTTGCAGCACAGTGATCAGGTCTGAATCAGCCCCTTAGTCAGCAGTTGCTGCAAAATAAGACCCGTTATAGGGCCCAATTCAGACCCGGTCGCTGCTGTGTATTTTCGCACAGCGGGTGATCGGGTCTGAACTGCGCATGCATTGCAGTGCGTAGGCACATCGGTCCGCCGCGCTGGGGAGCGTCAGGCAGTGATGGGATGGTGCGAACAAAGCGATCGCACAGGTGATCGCAAGGTGATTGACAGGAAGAGGCCGTTTGTGGGTGGCAACTGACCGGTTTAGAGGAGTGCACGGAAAAATGCAGGAGGGACCAGGCGTTTGGAGGGAGGGTTTCTGACGTCAGCTCCGGCCCCGATCATCGCATTGGAAGAGTAGGTCCTGGGCTGTGCAGAGACTGCACAAACTTCTGTTTCTGCAGCTCTCCTGCACATGCGATCGCTCCCCTGCACAGCGATTACCCCCTCCCCCTGTAGGCGGCGACTACCTGATCGTAGCAGTGCAAAGATCACACCCTAGCGATCAGATCTGAATTAGGCCCATAGTTTTTTATATATATATATATATATATATATATATAAACTATAACTATAAAAACATAGTATTATATATATATATATATATATATATATCTATAAAAACACACACACCACAATATACATTACACCGCATACGTAGTTTTTTACAGGCAAAATACAAATGTCTAAAGGGGGGTACTCACGGAGCGATATTCTAAGCAATCTGACTAGATTGCTTAGAATATCGGCATGATCGCTCCGTGTGTAGCCCCCTCAGCGATAGCGATGCGCGGCCCCGCACATCGCTATCGCTGCTGCTAGATTGGCCTGCATGCAGGCCAATCTAGCGGGTTGCTCACTTCACCCGCTGGGTGAAGTGAGAGCCCACCCCCCCCCGTCTCCCCCCGCACGCGCAGCACAGATCGCGCTGTGCTGAGCGGCAGGAGAGATGTGTGCTGAGCGGTTCGCTCAGCACACATCTCTCCCAAATCGGCCCGTGGGTACTGGGCTTAAAAAACACATCCAGTAATAAAAAAATAAAAATAAAAAACTGCTGATAACAAACAAACAAACAGCATCCTGTGTAATGCTGTTATCAATCGTATTCACAGCTGGTTACTAGCTCCCCCCACCCGCTTCCCTGAACCCACATAGCAGTCTCAAACCTCCCCTCTCCCTTAAACCCATATAGTAGTCTCTACCCCCCTTCCCCCACCCCTGAACCCATATAGCAGTCACTACCCCCCTTCACCCCCTCCCCTGAACCTATACAGCAGTCTCTACTTCCCTTTCCCTGAACCTATACAGCAGTCTCTACCCCCCTCCTCTCCTCTCTCCCTCCTCCTTCTCTCCCCCTCCTCCCCCCCCCCCCCCCCGGACCCATATAGCAGCTTTACCTTTGATGTTTTTATTTCACTGTGGCAGATCTGCTGCCCAGATTATCCACCGCCTTCTCTGCCAGATCCGCTGCGCTGCGCAGAGCCGCTGCTGCTACCCGCTGCCCTCTGCACTCTTGCCGTGGCTCCGCCCCCTATGCCGCCCAGCGCCTGATGTCACAGAGGAAATCCCGGTCAGCAGACCGGGTATTTCCTCAGCGGCGCCGCATCTCGGAGCTTCGTAGCGCAGCGACAAGCGGCTCAGCCGGGCCGCTTGTCATTGCACAGTGGTATGGGACAGCGGGCCAGGCAGAATCGGTTCGCGGGCCGCATCCGGCCCGCGGGCCGCATGTTGCCCACCCCTAATCTAGTAGGATCACTGCTGCCACTTCCCAATGAGAATCATCATTTCTTTCAAATTTACTTGATTGGAGATGGGAACCAGAAAGCAAAAAGATGATGTCAAAATATTCCTGCCATTGATTTCCACATAGACTTTTTAAGTTGCAGGAAATTTTGCATACTACTAATAATCAAGAGCTCATATGATCTTAAAGTGTATACACATGGTGAGATTTATACTGTATGTCCAATCTGCCTGGCGAGAACAAAAATCTGGTAATGGATGAGAGCAAATGACAATCGACCATTTGCTCCCAACCACTGGAAAATAGACAATGGTTGTTCAAACAAATAGGTTTAATCAGTTTGTTTGGAAAAAATTGTTAAATCAATTTTTTAATCCATTTTCCAGTGTTTGGGAGAAAATGATTGCTGTCATTGGTGGCATTGATTTGATCTTGATGTCCACCACCAGGTGTCCTGTCAGCATGGATGATCACTCTCATGGTGTGTACACATGGTGAGATTTAGCTGTCCAATCTGTCTGATGAGAACAAAAATCTGGTAATGGATGAGAGCAAATGACAATCGACCATTTGCTCCCAAACACTGGAAAATGGATTAAAAAAAATGATTTAATAAATTTTTCCAAACAAACTGATTTAACCTATTTGTTTGAACAACCATTGTCTATTTTCCAGTGGTTGGGAGCAAATGGTTGATTGTCATTTGCTCTCATCCATTACCAGATTTTTGTTCTCACCAGACAGATTGGACAGCTAAATCTCACCATGGGCAATATTTACTAATATTCGTGTTTGAGTCGGTTTGTGTAGTGTTTAAACTCGTTTTGTATCGGGTGCATTTTCATGCAACTTTTTGAATCCATATACGCAAAGTTACGAAGCAGTCGACTTTATTGTTTTTGTGTTTTCCGATGTCGATGACAGTCGTTTTTTTTTGCCACATTTACGGCCGTCATTGTCGTTTGCGTACGTGTTTTTGTTGGATTTGCTGTTTTTTTTCCTAAGTTAAACGCGGCAGGGTTTTTTTTCCCCGCGGCCGCATTTTCACTTTCAGTTTCGATTTTCATCCCCGTTCATGATTGGTTGTGTTTCAGATGGTAGGAGTGTCTGTGCGCAACCATATAAATACGCCCCAAACCGTCCGCACCTCGTGGGTTTAGTTAGTGGTGAGGAGGAGGGAGGTTTTGCTGTGGAGGCAGGTGAATTTGTGCTGTGGAGGCAGGTGAATTTGTGGTTTGTTGAGGAGTGTTGGTAGCGATTTCTGAGTGTGGTATTGTGTTTGAAAGTCGTCTTGTCATTCTTGTTGTCTTGTATTTTGTGGTTTTGTCTCTTTTTTAGTCCAAGTTAATTTTCTTTATAGTCCCTTGTCAGTGTTTGTGTGTGTGTGTGTGTGTGTGTGTGTGTGTGTGTGAGTTGAGTAGTGGTAGTGGAGGAGTGTGTTGTTTGGCTTTTTTTTTCCTGTGTTATCTGTTTAGACACACAATTATGTGTGACTCAGAGGTGGAGGGTGTGAGTGAGGGGGAGGAGGTCAGTCAGGTGGAGGAGGTGAGTGTTAGTGAGGTTAGTGAGGTGGAGGAGGTGGGTGAGGTTGCTGCAGCAGCCTCAAGTGACAGTGACAGTCAGAGTGCTCCGCAGCCATGCACCACTACTAAGACTGGGCGGAATGTTAAGTTTAGTTTTGCTGAAAATGTGGCATTGGTGCGTGAGCTGATGAAGTATCAGAGGCATCTATTTGGCCCTGAGTCCGCCAAGGTGCCAACACGGAGGAAGACGGTGTTGTGGTCGAAAGTAGTTGCTGCTGTCAATAGTGAGGGGGTGGTCAAGCGGACGGAGGACACATGCCACAAACGGTACTATGACATAAAGCAATGTGTCAAGTCCAAAATGGCCAAGGAGGCCAAGTCGGCTGGGCAAACCGGTGGTGGCCAGCCCTATATTGCAAGTTATCTGGAGTATGAGGAGCCCATGCGGAGTGTAATACCTCCTGAAGTTGTATCTGCAACCCATGTCCGGGATTCAGATAGGCCAAGGAAGAATGGTGAGCATGTGTATTTTTTTTTTTTTATGTTTTATTTTGTAATCTGTGTCATGTGACATTGCATATTACTCCCATCTTCAAGTGTGTGTCAGCAAATACATTGTTTTGGGTCATGTGTTAGCTAAAAGCCAATGTAACATCTTACTTTATTGTATGTCATGTGTTTTTCAGACAGATATTTAGCATGTGTAGTTTGGACTTGGTGTGTGTCTGATTTGTCCTGCAATAATGTTTTCCTTTTGGGCGTTTTTTACGTTAAAAATGATGACTATGTTTTATATATAAGTGATCCATGTTTGCCTTGTCTACATCCAGTAAAGATATGTATGTCCACTTGAGTCATACAGTATGACATTGGGTATAAGATGCTGCAACAAAAAAGCATGTTGGTTTGTTTGCAAAAAGTAAGTTTGTTTTTCAAAAAATCTCATGTGTGCTTGAGGTAACATTGCAAAATGCATACAAAAACATTACTATGTTTGTATGAACAAAGCTATAAGGTAACACATTATGTATTACAATGTTTTTTTTATGGTGGAGTATGTGTGAGCTACAATAAAACTAAAATGTTTGCTTTCACAATTAAGTAACCAGACACATTTGCCACAAACAGGCATATGTATGTATTTAAGCTATGAGTCATGATGTTGCTAGGCAGAATAGTTGAAAGCAACAGTGAATGACATGTGTTCCATGTGTAGTGATTTTTTATCATTTCACAAACATATGGATAGCTAATGGAGATATGTTTAACATTTCAGCTTCGAGTCCTGGGAACAGCATCCCTCCGCAACACACCAACACAGGGACATGGAGGAGACAAACATCTTAGAAATGCAAAAATGTAATATATATCAAGTATATATATACAGGCGCAATAAATGAGTGGTTTTCTCCTAGCTGCTGTGATTGGAGAAAGTCAATCTCCAGAACAAGGAAAACAAAAGGAAGTGAATTACAGCGCTAATACAACTGATGCTAATGATATACAAATTTATTCATTAAAACAGACTGATGTTCAGTATACATAAAAATCTAAAAATTGCTCTTAAACCAATTTATGGACATATAATAGACTCCTCAGCAATGACCTTATCTAGGCAAGTCCATATATTAATGTTTGGACAACAGGTCTAATTTTCAACAGGACCAGTTTTAATTAGTTACCCATCAGGTGTTCCAATGCATGGATCCGGATCAAGGTCCTTAGTGGAATGGACTCTGGTTCACAGTTCGTTTTTATTTGACATTTCAATGTCCAGCACACTGTGTTCCACTTATAAATGAATCCTGGAAAACTTTCCTTCCTTAGACCAAGTTGGATTCGGGATCCTGGTTCACAAATAGCATGAAGATGGGTGGTCCTGGGTGAAGAGCCTGATAATGCTGTCTTGAGTCGCGTCCAGTGGTTAAGAGCAGTGTTCTCTTACGCGTTTCGCCGCTCCAGGCAGCTTTCTCAAAGGGTGATGTGTTGGTAAGAATTTGGCCCCTGAAGCTGACAATACTGGGTTAAGTTATTCAGAAGGTCCGTGTAGGTATTGACCTAAACTTTTAACGCTGGATTATTCAGTGTGCCATGACCCAACTTGCAAGTTGGGTCATGGCACACTGAATAATCCAGCGTTAAAAGTTTAGGTCAATACCTACACGGACCTTCTGAATAACTTAACCCAGTATTGTCAGCTTCAGGGGCCAAATTCTTACCAACACATCACCCTTTGAGAAAGCTGCCTGGAGCGGCGAAACGCGTAAGGGAACACTGCTCTTAACCACTGGACGCGACTCAAGACAGCATTATCAGGCTCTTCACCCAGGACCACCCATCTTCATGCTATTTGTGAACCAGGATCCCGAATCCAACTTGGTCTAAGGAAGGAAAGTTTTCCAGGATTCATTTATAAGTGGAACACAGTGTGCTGGACATTGAAATGTCAAATAAAAATGAACTGTGAACCAGAGTCCATTCCACTAAGGACCTTGATCCGGATCCATGCATTGGAACACCTGATGGGTAACTAATTAAAACTGGTCCTGTTGAAAATTAGACCTGTTGTCCAAACATTAATATATGGACTTGCCTAGATAAGGTCATTGCTGAGGGGTCTATTATATGTCCATAAATTGGTTTAAGAGCAATTTTTAGATTTTTATGTATACTGAACATCAGTCTGTTTTAATGAATAAATTTGTATATCATTAGCATCAGTTATCTTAGAAATGCAGCCATTAATGCAAGGAATGAGCCCCCCAGCACCTGTGAGTACACCACCACAGCAGAGCACACCACCACAACACAGCCCAACAACACCAGGAACACAAGGCCCTGATCAGGTGTTTTGGACTATTTGGGCTAGATAGCAGGCCACTAATGAAGATTGCCTGCGTAAGCAGACACAAATGTTTGCAAGCCTACCATCTCACCTCAGAAGAATCTCAAGAAATCTGAGTCGACAAAATGAGCAAACAACCAGAATAGGCAATACCATGGAACTCATGCGTACAGACATTACACAGGTCATGGGCAACTTACAGCGCATAATGGAAGAACAGCACAGACTAATGGAAGAACAGCACAGACTAATGGAAGAACAGCAAAGTTATATGAGCATTTTTCAAAACAGTCAAAAGATTAATTAAAGTTTATTCAGAATAGTAGACAATCAAAATGCTGCTACACGTGAACTCAATGCCACCCTCACTAACCTGAATGAAACACTCAGATGCATGCACCAACAGCAAACAACCAGCAGTTCTGGTACGACTACTCCACATATCACGCCAGTCTCATTACCACCAAGATGGTCCACCAGAGCACGCCAACATGACAGTGCTAAAGGCAAAGGGCAGGACAAGCAGCCACCAAAAAAAACGTAAAAAAACAAGTTAAACATTTGTGATAAGTAACTCAAAATAGTTAGAAAGTGTTTTTGATGCTTTACAAAATATCACACTTAGCTCCTTGACCCTTTTTTTAACATCATTAATTATAAGTGGACCAAAATAATTGTAAAAAATAGTACGCACATTTATTGCTTTACATTTTTTTGGGGTATTGGAGGAGGAAAATGTTGATGGAGCCACACATACATGTTAGCAGGAAGTAAACTGACCACTTGATTTTTTTCTAATCATTACTCTTTCTAGATTCCAATCATTCTCTTTGCCTGCAGATACAATAATTGCCAGCCAGGCAGAATGTCTTTAGCAGGAAGTAAACTGACCACTTGATTGTTTACTAATCATTACTCTTTCTAGATTCCAATCATTCTCTTTGCCTGCAGACAATCCAAATTACAATGTTAGTGATACATATCTTAGCTATCTTATCTATACAACATTACAAGATGAACACAATTGAGTGGCGTAAAAAGCTTGTAATATGTTGCCTTTGTTTTGTTTGAAAAACATTGTCCAAATGAATGTCAGTATTGTTGGGACATGGGCCCTCATTCCGAGTTGTTCGCTCGGAGATTTTCATCGCATCGCAGTGAGAATTCTCTTAGTGCGCATGCGCAATGTTCGCACTGCGACTGCGCCAAGTAACTTTACTATGATGAAAGTAAGTTTACTCACGGCATTTTCATCGCTCCGACGTTCGCATTGTGATTGACAGGAAATGGGTGTTACTGGGCGGATGCACGGCGTTTTAGGGGCGTGTGGCTGGAAACGCTACCGTTTCCGGAAAAAACGCAGGAGTGGCCGGAGAAACGGTGGGAGTGCCTGGGCGAACTTTGGGTGTGTTTATGACGTCAGCCAGGAACGAAAAGCACTGAACTGATCGCACAGGCAGAGTAAGTCTGAAGCTACTCAGAAACTGCTAACTCGTTTGTAATCGCAATATTGCGCGTACGTCGGTCGCAATTTTAAGAAGCTAAGATTCACTCCCAGTAGGCGGCGGCTTAGCGTGTGTAACTCTGCTACATTCGCCTTGCGAGCGAACAACTCGGAATGAGGGCCATGATTGTGTGTGTTAAAAAATGTTAAGCATGTTTTTACACATGATGCTGAAACAAACAAATATGTACTTTTACAACAAAAACAAAAACTGTGTATAATAATGTATGTGTGGCAAACTGTGTATTTACTTACACATCATCAAGTTTACAGCATCAAACATTAGGAAATAAATTATTCCTGATTACAGTAAGTTTGTGAGTCTTAAATATGATTGTGCATCACACATAGGGACACGTGTATTCCTCAAGGCTAACATATTATATGTTGAGGAGTGTTTTTTGGGAACACAGGTTCTCAAACTCGGCCATCAGGAACCCACACAGTGCATGTTTTGCAGGTCTACTCACAGAATCACAAGTGACATAATTAGCTCCACCTGTGAACCTTTTAACATATGTCTGTGAGTAATTCATACACCTGTGCTTCTACTGGGTTACGAGAAAAACATGCACTGTGTGTGGTCCTGAGGGCCGAGTTTGTGAACCTGTGCATTAGGACATTACACACAATGATAAAGTGAAATACTAAATGGATGATGTGGGCTTGTAAGAAATTAGCACTGCAAGATTTCGAACACTTAGCCAGACTTAATGCATGCCACTTATAATCTGTTGTTTTGATATTAAAAATACACACAATACACATGCGACATTTGTTTATCATATAGCGAGGGTATGTTTGTATGTGTCAAGGAGACAGACACATTTAGAGTAATGGATTTTGTAAAAAAAAAAAACATCTATTTATGAAGACACAACAAATGAAATAAGCAAACCAAGCTTACCTTAGAAATAGCGATTGATGATCTGTTGCCTAACCTGCCTCCCTACATCAGTACTCCAAGTATCACCAGATGTCTCTAATTCCTCTGCTTGCTGGCTGCTTTCTTCCTCCTCCTCCTCCTTCTCAACATGTGGCAGATGTTGTTGCAAACACATGTTATGAAGAAAGCAGCAGCAGAACACAATTTGAGTCACCTTGGAGGGACAATACAACAAAAGGCCACCAGACTTATCCAGACACCGAAACCTAGATTTCAGCACACCAAAACATCTTTCTATCACATTCCGCGTGGACTTATGTGCATTATTGTAATTGTGTTCAGCAGGGGTATCAGGTCGGGACAATGGAGTTAGAAGCCAAGAGAAACAGCCATATCCTCCATCACCTAAAAGACAGATATAGTAACATGATTTATGTTAAGATACAGCAACACATAAGTAACACACTGTGGGGCAGATGTATTAACCTGTAGAAGGCATAAGGAAGTGAAAAACCAGTGATATGTGCAAGGTAATAAAGGCAGCAGACAATCTGTTCCTAAATGTTAATTTACGTATTGGAGCAGATTGGCTGGTGCCTTTATCACCTTGCACAGATCACTGGTTTCTCCCTTTACTTATGCCTTCTACAGGTTAATACATCTGCACCTGTATTTGGACAAAGTATACGCAGGCCTACACATATCAAATTACATACCAGCAGCCATCCATCTGGCATTTGTCCGTCCTCAAACTTATCAAAGAGGGATGACTGACTGAGGATGAAGGAGTCATGGCAGCCCCCAGGGTAACCAGCAACAACACTCATTATTTTGAGATTTGCATCACAAACCACCTGCACATTTGTGGAGTGCTCAAAATGGCGGTTTGTATATATGTGCTGCCTGCCCCTAGGTGGTCTCAGCTGAATGTGTGTGCAATCTATGGCTCTAAGCACATTGGGCATGCCAGCCAGCTCATAGAAATCTACCCTGATGGCATGCCACTGAGACTCCTGGGTAGGGAAGCAGATTGAGGCCTCGATGTGGGGCTGCAAAACAGCCAAAACCTGTGTGAACATTTTAAAGAACAATAAACTTGAGATTTTAGGACAGAACTGGCCACCGAGAAATTAAAACAAACACAAAACAGAAGAGGTTGTTAGGTATACATCACCTGTATTAAGATTCTGGAAAATGAAGGCTGTGAGATTCCTATGACATCCCCAGACACAGCCTGAAAGCTGCCAGTAGCCATAAAGTGCAACACAGCCAGGAGTTTGTGCAGGCCTGAGACAGGGCGAGAGCGTGCTGTCTCAGGGTCTAGGCCCAGTTTAACAAGGTCATACAGACGGAAAATGTTGTTACGATTTAGACGGAACATCTGTATGACCTTATCATCGGACAATGCGTTCAAGTTTAAACGCCCCCTAAAAAAACAAGGCCTGCGCAGCCTCCGCGGAACCTGTACAACCTGCTGACCATGTTCAGTTTCTTGGCCCTGGGTACTTACAGGCTGATGTCTGAGTCTGAGGAATCCCACAGCACACAAAAGATCACTGGCCCACAGTCCTGCTGCCATTTCTGAGTGTAGGTGTATTGAAATGGGCCTAACATCCTTTTATAGGCCTCCTAATTCAGGTGTGAGTGATTTTTTATTTGCAACACATGTAAACACGACTGAAAAAAGCAGGTCTATTTTTTGCCACTTTTTTTAACGAATCGCAAAAAAATACGACCGCATTTGAGCCCTCAGAGACTAACACCCAAATACAAATGATTAGTGAATTCCCGTATTCTATGAAATAACAGCCGCGTTTGACCGATGGTCTATTCATTCGTATTTCAGGACGTTGTCATTCAAACCATTACGAATAGACCAGACACTGCCGAGATTGGTGCTTAGTGAATTCCCGGATTGGGACTTAGAAAAAAAAACACAAATCGACCAAACTCGGATTTTTAGTAAATACTGGCCCATGTGTACACACCATAAGAGTGGTCATCCATGCTGACAGGACACCTGGTGGTGGACATCAAGATCAAATCAATGCCGCAATGACAGCAATCATTATTGTTGCCCAAGAGTGTCAGCAGGGACATTGTACTTGAAAAGAGATCAAGAGCATGTCATTAATTTGTGGAAACTAACAGAGCATATCATGCACTGGATCCAATTTTCAGGTCATTTAGGGTCACAACTAAGAACCGAACCCCCCCAGCTTCACGCTCCGAGTCTGGATCCAAGCCCGGCTCGGGACTTCCCATCAGACTCGGAAACCAGAATGAGGCAGAACGTCATCATCACGCTGTCGGATTCTCGCTGGATTTGGATCCCATATAAACAACCATGCATCACTACCATTTTCACTACGGACTTGGAGAGTGAGGGAGACAGATCTCTGTCTCTCTACGGGTAGTGGCGTCGGGGGGATAGTGTGTGCTTTGTAGGGGTGCTGCTGCAGTAACTGTGGTGTACCTGTGCTGTGTTAGGGGTGATGTCCTAGCTGTCACTGGTGTTTCATGTGCTTCAGCTGTACATGGGTGTTGCTGTCCTGGCTGTCACTGTGTTGTACAGGGGGCAGGAGCACTGTAAAATATAGGGGTGCTGATGTCTTAATAACAGTACACTGGCCCCGTCTGCTATAAAAATGTGGGTGTAGTTGTTAAAAAATTAAAAGCACACTGCTCCTGTATGCTGTTAAATATAAGGGTGCTGATATCTTAATAACATTACACTGGCCCTGTCTGCTATAAAAATTTGGATACAGTTCTTAAAAATTAAAAGCACACTGCTCCTGTATGCTGTCAAATATAGGGATGCTGATGTCTTAATAACATTACACTGGCCCTGTCTACTATAAAAATTCAGGTGCAGTTGTTAAAAATTAAAAGCACACTGCTCCTGTATGCTGTTAAATATAGGGGTGCTGATGTCTTAATAACATTACACTGGCCCTGTCTGCTATAAAAATTCTGGTGCAGTTGTTAAAAATTAAAAGCACAATGTTCCTGTATGCTGTTAAATATAGGGGTGCTGATGTCTTAATAATATTACACTGCCCTTCCTGCTATAAAAATTCAGGGTCACAGTTCTTACAAATTAAAAGCACAGTGCTCCTGTATGCTGTTAAATATAGTGGTGCTTATTGTCTTAATAACATTACACTGGCCCTGTCTGCTATAAAAATTTGGGTGTATTTCTTAAAAATTAAAAGCACACTGCTCCTGTATGCTGTTAAATATCGAGGTGCTGATGTCTTAATACAATTACACTGGCCCAGTCTGCTATAAAAATTCAGGGGTGCCATTCTTACAAATTAAAAGCACACTGCTCTGGTATGCTGTCAAATAGAGGGGTGCTGGTGTCTTAATAATATTACACTGACCCTGTCTGCTATAAAAATTCAGGGGTGCTGTTTTTACAAATGAAAAGCACACTGCTCCTGTATGCTGTCAAATATAGGGCTGCTGAAGTCTTAATACCATTACTCTGGCCCTGTCTGCTATAAAAATTCAGGGGTGCAGTTCTTACAAATTAAAAGCACCCTGCTCCTGTGTGCTGTTGAATATAGGGGTGCTTCTGGCCCTGTATGTTGTAAAAATTCAGGGGTGCAGTGAAAATCAATGTACACTGGCCCTGTCTTGTATGCTGTAAAATTACAGGGGTATTGTGAAAATACAGGGGTGTTGGCACTGTCTGCGGTTGCGATATCTAGACCTGACCTTCACAACACTCTATGGGAAGAGGAGGCTCCTACCACCATTTGCATGCCTCCTGCAAGTGCTGAGAGGAGCACCAAAAGTCCAGTTGCTGATAATTAGATTGAGGATTTCACTGTAGAAGTACACCAGGATGAGGATGATATGGGTGTAGCTGGTGATGCGGAGGAAGTTGACCATGATGATTCTGAAGGTTATGTGGTTTGTTTGAATAAGGCACCAGTGGAGACAGTTGTTTTCCATTGGATGAGAGCCCATTGTCATGCCTGTGCAAAATATCAAAAAAGCTACCATCTTCAGTGTGGAATTATTTCTCAACAAATCCAGGCAACAGGTGTCAAGCCATGTGTTGCCTTTTGTCAATCCGTAATAAGTAGGGTTAAGGACGTTAACCACCTAGGAACAGCCTCCCTTATACATCACCTGCACCGCATTCATCATAAGTCATTGTCAAGTGACAATTAAATTAAATTAAATTGAAGTACATTGTCAAGAATGTGCTTTTTGGGGACTAGTTTTTAAAACTGCTATCTTGTCTGCCACTGCAATGCCACTCCTAGATGGGCCAGGTGTTTGTGCCTCACACTTTTGTTGCTTAGCTTAGTCATCGAGCTACCTCATTGCACCTCTTTTTTTCTTTGCATTATGTGCTCTTTGGGGCCTAATTTTAAAAACTGCCATCCTGTCTGACACTGCAGTGCCACTCCTAGATGGTCCAGATGTTTGTGCCGCACACTTGTGTCATTTAGTTTAGTCATCCAGATACCTAATTGCACCTCTTTATTTTATTTGCATTATGTGCTCTTTGGGGCCTAGTTTTTAAAACTGCCATCCTGTCTAACACTGCAGTGCCACTCCTAGATGGGCCAGGTGTTTTTGCTGCCCACTTGTGTCGCTTAGCTTAGTCATCCAGCTACCTCGTTGCACCTCTTTATTTTCTTTCCATTATGGGTTCTTTGGGGCCTAGTTTTTAAAACTGCCATCCTGTCTGACACTGCAGCAAAACCACTCCAGATCCAAAACACGAGCTGGTATCCAAATCCAAAACCACATCACAAAACACGAAAAGTGTCCGCCGCACATCTCTAGTCACAATGTTACATCAATGTAATTTTATGCCTATAGGTTAATGACAAGATCAACAAAATGTAACCATTTGCATTAATGTTGACTATTTTCCATCAGTTTGTAGTTGAAATGTGAGCCAAGATTGAAATTGAAATACTTAAAGAAACTTCATGCAACAGAGTACATACACTGCAAAATCCATATATTTTTCCGGGTTTCTATAAAATAATCTAAACACATATGATGCATACCATTACACATGAGTTCAAAATGGCCACTAATGTGCTGTTTTCAACAAAAACACTTTGTACGGAGACCCATGACATTATAGTTATTATGGGTTAGCAGCTGCTCATAAACCTCTAACAACAAATAAGAATACAGCCTAGTACTTATAATTATATAAAGGGTACAAAAACTGGACAGTGAAATAATTTTGGTGTCAGGACCGACAGATTTTGTGAATCTATTAACCTTGGACCAACCAAAGGTGTTGGTGCCAGAGTATGGTGGAAACAGGGAGGACGAAGAAAGTTCCAATTCATATATTTATTATAAAGCTACAATTCCAGTAAGGAGTTAAATGACAATCATTAGACACCATATATAACCTGATGTACTGCAATGAATGGCATAATGATAAGCAGGATCTGTATTAAAGATGCATTGAAGAGATGTTCATATGAATAAGATAAAACGTGCCTGAAGATTAGTGAAGAATTGTCCAATATGAAGCAAAGATTGGTGCCAAACTGTAAAGAAGTGTTAACTGGATATTGTAGACAAAGGTAAATAACTGTGAAGACTTGTTACTGACGCTTAAAGGCTGAACTGGAGAACTGTGAAGAATTGTCTTTGAATGATGCAAAAATGTAGATAGAATACTGAAAGAAGTACTTGCAGGTTGTGAAGATTACACTTGAAACACTGTGAAGAGCTGCAGCAGAAGACAACGGTGAGGAATGGGTTAACTGAGAGATTAGTAAACGAGGACCAGGATTAAGTAGAAACTTCCACAGGCCGTGAGATTATAGCAGGCAGTCACTGAACGAGCAAGGTAACCTCTCACTGGACTCTGGGAATCCACTTGTTGCCACTTGGAGAGCGATTGACTGACAGCACAACAGGAAGCTGGTGGATCACTTGCGGTGAAGGCTGCAGGCAGATCTCTGGGAGCGGAGGCTCAAGATCACTGGAATCACACAGAAATTCATGGAGCTAGGGTACAGAGTAGCTACAACAAAGCACTGGCCAAGAGTGAAATAATCCCAGCCTACTTATAGGCAGTACAGGCATGATATTGGCTAACACCCATAGGTGCTCACAGGTCCTGCATTTGGTCTCCAACATGGCCACCTCCTATACTTCAGACATACAGAGGCGCCACCGGCCATTAGGTCCCCGCACTCCCAACTCCCAGAACCTGCATCACCTCTGCCACTGACCCCACTGCGTCCTCACATGGCCGAACAGCACTGTGAGCAACAGTGTCGGCAACCGATGGACCCTAGAACCCGCAGCAGTGAGTGAGCGGTACGTGACAGTTGGTAAGTATTATGGCATGATGAATCACATTTAAAATTTTTTAGATCAGATGCATGTGTTTCGGTTTGCAAGTAGAATATCTGATGCCAGAGTGTACAGTACCTATAGTACAGCATGTAGGTGGCGGCATTATGCTGTGGGTCTTTTCAGCTGGTTTGGCATGGATCAACTAGTTGTAATGCATGGTCACATTAACTCTGAGAAGTGTAGCTCTGTGCTCCCTACATTGTGACAGGAAACAATGAATGTTTATATCAGGATTACAATGACGTCTGTCTTGTTTCCAGGGCAACACTGGACTGGTACATAATACAGAAAATTTGGTAACCCAAACAGACTGGCCAACTGAGAGTCCAGATCTTAATCCCACTGAGAACCACTGGGATGAATTGGAGTGACGGGCATGTTCATGGCTGACTCAACCTTCTTCAGTGGCACAGTTGGTTACTGCTTAAGGTGGAATAGCAAAACATACCACCTGCTGTTGTCCAGGAACTTGTGGACAGTTTGCCAAGAAGGGTTTCTACAGTAATCACTGCACATGGTGGTCCTACAAAGTACTGCTGTATCTTGATCTACAGTATTTGATGTCAGTGACCAATCACTTTTGTCTACATAGTGTAGAACACAGGAAAGGTATAGACATATGTCAGGATTTTTACTTAATGACCCCTCATGAGAAGTGGACCTTGTGATATTATGGTATTCATATTGGAGCATAACTCTTTTAGGTTCTTAGGTTTTATTAAGCGATAGGGAACTGAGATGGGGACAGTTTTCAACCCCTAGTTTTTTTTTACTCTTTTTCCTTTAGGTATCATAATATAAAAATGTGTAAATGCTACATTGATTTTATTTTTATATATATATATATATATATAAAAAGACAATTGTACCGGCACTCACTTACTGTCCAGGAACACATACTGCTCAGGTGCCATCCATGAGACCAAATTGACTCAACTAATACACAATCCAATTGGCGGCACTCCCAAGGCTTGATGTTATGAAATAAACAGACGAACTGCGTCTCAGTGTCCAACGTTTCAGTCTGACGACTTTTATCAAGAACATGTGAGAAAGTGATAAAACATACCTTAAATAGTGTGCTCCATGCGGTACCCCCTCTAGCGCTTCCGGACGCGACCTGTCTCAACCGGATGACGTCACCTGGCGCGCTCCCATTCTCCGTCCTCGCGTCCCAGACTCGCGATACTCGAATGACGAGAACACGTCACGTTACACGCCGGCGGGTTGAACGCAGCGCCTGTTCTGCTCTCCGGTCGTCAATGGTGCTCTGTGCGGTTGCTAAGGGGACCTGTCATTGGAGCAAAAAATGTAGAGGCCAAGCAATAATAAAACGTGATATACAAAACAAAAACAGTGCACATATCTTGTAATACAAATGTACATCCTAAGCATAAACTGAGCTCATGGTGATATATATTATTAAGACCACATAATGTGGATGAAAAAACAGGGAAGTAATACTAATGAGGCAAAATGCCAGTGAGTAAATGTGTGTGACAAAAAATATACCAAAAAAGTATCATTAAAAAGGTAATGCATGGTACTACCTAGGGCAGTGCAATTATGCTAACGTCAAATAGGATGAATAAAGAATAATACTGTATAAATAACTGTAAATCTACTACAAAAAGCTGCTGCTTCTGCCCGAAGCATCAGGAGCAGCATATCAACAAATGCATCATATATATTTTATATATTAGTAACAAATTAAGATATGTGCAGAAAGAAGGGAAACTGTTGGGTCCACTGCCTGATATCCACTCATGTGAAACCTGATCTATGACCCCGTGTTCTCGTCATTCGAGTATCGCGAGTCCGGGACGCGAGGACGGAGAATGGGAGCGCGCCAGGTGACGTCATCCGGTTGAGACAGGTCGCGTCCGGAAGCTCTAGAGGGGGTACCGCATGGAGCACACTATTTAAGGTATGTTTTATCACTTTCTCACATGTTCTTGATAAAAGTCGTCAGACTGAAACGTTGGACACTGAGACGCAGTTCGTCTGTTTATTTCATAACATCAAGCCTTGGGAGTGCCGCCAATTGGATTGTGTATATATATATATATATATATATCTATCTATATATATCTATATATACATTCACTGTGTACTATATATAAATCTATCTATCTATCTATCTATCTATCTATCTATCTATCTATATAGATAGATATACTAATATATATATTTATACTAATTTTTATTATTTTTATTTTATTTATTTATTTATTTATTTGGGGGGGGGGGACTAATGAAAACTTCGAGAAATTCTTGAACTATAGTGGAAACAGTGACTACAACTTGTAGTTTGCAGCCAAACAGACCAATTCAAGATAGACTTTTTAGATTTTCTTCTCATACTGTATGTAGAGCCATTGAACATGTGGAGATAAGATCAAGATAAGATCAAGAGGATATGACGTGGATTATTTATTGCACAACGTGAAATGTTTTGGATATTTCAAATGAATACTTTGAAATGTTTGGACTGAATGAAACCTATAAAATGGCTCCATTGGTATAATTATGTCTGATAAATTATCCACTCTATTCCTGATAGGTTAAAATGTGGGATAGAGTGATGTGGAAACTGTTTGCTCAACACTTATTACAGTATATGAATTGTTTGGTATATAATTGATTTGTTTCTACTAATATTTGTTGTCTTCCTTTTTTATCTGTTTCATAAACGTTAATTGCATTATATTATATACTCCTAAATATAATTTGTAAGCCTAGCTGTAAATCTAACTCATTATTCTTTTTTTGTTTTTTGTTTTTATTAAAGAAATCACATCACTAAACCTCATATTTGATCAGAAAAATAAATTTCATACAGCAGTTAAAGATAAACAGCAGTACTGTAAATCTTATTTTGTAAGGTAGACATGGGTTTTAAAGATATTATAAAAAAGGAAAGAAATGATTGTTTTGTATTTGCACGTCCATTTGGTACTGCTTATCAAATATACTGTAGGCAATTAACATTCCTGGATATCTTATAGCAGCCATATTGGTAGAGGCATAGGAAGCCTTAGCCCATGAGTAAATAATAGGATCTAAATAGACACTTTTCAGAACACTGGATCTCTATTTCACTTACAGTCACTAGAGCTAATAAGATATTACACAGCAGTTATCTTTAATGAGGCCTCCATTTTTAAATAAGTATAAGTGATATTATTCTCAGATTATATTAAGTGTTTAACTATACTTTCAACGCTGATTTAACAAAACATTATTGTGAGCTAATCTCCTTTTTGGAGAATTGATGGACAATTTGCCATGGACTAATTATATTAGTTAATACGTTAATACCAATTGTTTTTTTATCTGATAGTCCGGATATATTGTTGCCACCATTTTGGGACAGGAACAGATATTTTGGATTTGATTGATGGTTAAGGTTTATACAGTTGGTAAGTTTTTATGTCCATTCATACCCCTGAGGATGTCATATTGTCCACATTGGTGGAGCAGGGTGAAACGTGTTACAGTAGTTTGTTTTGTTCAGACTGATAACAATAGATCCTGTTTTCCAATGTTTGGTGTTTTATCTGATAAGCCTTATTTTTTCATACATTGTTTTTAATTGGCATGAGAATTTCATTTAATGTATGTAATATGAGGTGTGCTATGATGTTTCCTTTTCTTTTGAGCATTGAATATATTTCTGAAGGAAGTGTGAAGATGTGTGATACCTAAACAATTCTGATTCAGGTAAGCTTTATATAAATTATTTTTGACATATGCCCAATTTTTTATCACCTTAACATATATTCTGTTCATATTGATGTTCATTTGGAAATACTACACAGGTAATCACCTTTTATTAATAGATATTTTTCACCTACAGCTGGGTATACAAGCTGGGCTGCCCCTCTCACACAGTACAGGATTGGTGTACTTCATTCAAAATTGGACTGAGATTATTTTTCACTAGCACATTTGTTTTGTTCCATTCTGTATCTTCTATCCACTGCTTGTACTCTGTGATATATCCTAGGACTGAATGAATCCATTGGCATAAGTTAGTTAACCTGGTCCTGTATTGGTGACCCTATGGCAAATACATGGAGAAAAATACAAGGAAATTAAAGATTGGATTTTGTTTTTCCAAACACTGGGCGATATTCAATTATTTTCACCCCCTTCCACACCCGTTCTGTTTCTGCTAACGGGCGTGGCATAAGCTTTTCAGCTTGCTACCCTCAGAGTAGCGAGGGCGTCCAACCCTTCACGGAAGCTAAAACCGATTACTATGGGTGCGATATGCGCGGTAACGGGGGAACCCTTTAGAAAGGAGATTAGGCGTGATATATTATTTGAATACCGCCCATAGAGTTTATATTACTTTCATAGAATAAAAGGCTCAGATTCAAGATGTTGCACAGGCATGTCAGACAGAAAGTACTACTGAAGGCTATAAAGTTGTGCCACTTGGAACACATCTGTCCTGATTTGCATTGCTGCAAACTGTCATTATAAAGTGTGTACAGCTTAGATTAGAGCTGCCTCTATTCTTTGGGCATGAGCCCCTACTGAGTCCATATTGGGGATAAGTACTTATATCACTTTAATAGGAGCATAATATATCACTGTAAGGGGGATCAGATCAGGAACCCAGCATTCAGGATCCAAACAGTCGAAATGCCGGCATCGGAATCCCGACACTGTTCAGAATGCCGACACCGTCATCCTGACAAGCATTAAAATGCCGGCACTGGGATCCTAAATGCTTGGATCCCATTTGAGCTGGGACTCCTGTATACTATGAAACAAGGGGAGGGGGGGTGTTAGGTTTAGGCTGCAGGAGGAGTTAGGGGTAGACTGCAGGGGGAGGGTTATGATTAGGCTGCACAGAGGGGGGTTAGGTTTAGGCTGCAGGAAGGGGGTTAGGATTAGGCACCACCTAGAGAGTTAGTCTACAGGGGGGAGTTAGGGTTAGACTGCGGGAAAGGAGGGTTAGGGGATAAGGTTGGGATTCTCTGCTTCGGGATGCCAGTGTCGGTCATATGAGCAGCGGCATCCCATCCGCCGGGATATCATATGTATCCCCTCTAAGGTTTGACTACAATCACAGAGACATATCACAGTATGGCAACAGGCAGTGAGCAACTTCAGCAAATGTAGTCACATAAAGTTTTGCGCTTGATTCAACTGAGGAGTCAGTGATGTAATAGCTCAAGGTCAACCAGTACTGAATTCAGTAGACAGAGAGGCAGAATATAACTCTCAGGGATTGGGCCAAACCAGAGTCCAAATTCAAGTTCATGGGATCAAGGGACTAGTGAAGCAGTACATGATAATATGGTCGAAATCTGTGGTGTGTCATTTAGACATACATAATCAAGTCAGTTGTAAGGAACATGCTAACCCTTTAAACCTGGGAAACTAAAGAATTACACATGTTCTGTGGCTGGCTGACTTCGAGCCTGCATTTTATCTGGTTTTAATCATCCACAGAACCTGTGTAATACATGAGCGTCCTGGTTTAAAGGGATGGTATGGTAAGCCTACATATATTGTATCCCCATTTGCCTATACTGATTTAATGTAACTAATATAATGTTACTATGCTATATCTATTCCCTAAATAGCTATAGTTATAGTACACAGTTGAAAGTGAAAATAAAATTTAGTAATATGCTCACTAAACTATTAACAAGCACAAATGTACTTCACTCAACATTGTACTTATATTCATAACTAATAAAAACAAGCACAAATGTAAAGAAGTATTCATTCTAACTTGTTTTTAAATGGCCTTAATGTTTATACTGCAGATAAAATTAAACTTTTTTGGAGGCATAAAGAATACACAGTATATTGTGTCGATTCTGGCAGTGAGAAGGTTAACCTTTCAGTAAGATTCAGACTTATCATAGACTCTACTGTCCATTTCTCTGCACAACCTCCACAGACAAACACTCAATCATATCAGAATTGATAGCCGTAAAATTTACGATTAGAACATATTCAGGGCAGCTGCAATGGAAGAGACACATATTTCTCTCAGACATAGACCAAGCCATCAAGTGGCTTCATAAATTTAGCTCTTTGATAAATCTTAGCTATGTAGCTGTCTTTTTAGGGTCACTGGAGACCAAATGAAGCATTTCGCAAAGACTCGAACAAACTGTAATAATATTAATAATAATAACAAACATAGCAGTACATTATAATTAATTAAATACATTTAAAAAATTAAACACAGAACCAACCTGAGATTAAGTTACTTTATTACTGTGGTGAGGAGAGGAGTATTGCTACAGTGCCATTACTACTGTGTATTATTGGTGGAATTTTATTCTATGTAAATATGCTGTCTAGCTGGCATTGCATTTGTGTTATAGGTTTAGGAAATCAAGATTTAACTGCTTTACAGTAGGACATTACCAACCAGACAGGAAGAGGCTACTACAAATCAATGAAAACAAATATTTAGAAATGACATAATAACATTTAGTGAAAATATATACACCCTAATATTCTGTGCATTTTTTTGGCACATGCTCCTGCTTCTAAAACCTTGTTGTTTAAGTCACACATTTCCTCCAAAATGTTAACTGGAGATGAGCAAAGTTGCTGCAACATTAGTCAAATTTCACGTGGTAATTGGCCAGGGGATGTTGGCTGAAAAAAGGCCTATGAGATGAAACAAGGGTTAAATAGTTAAGAAGAGCTAGGCTGGAATAAAATGCCTTGTGATGACACTGCTGTGACTATTGTGGCTAGATAACCAGTCAGCAAGTTGAGGTGGAGCTGGGCTTTAGGAGTCTGATATGCAGATCAAATATTTTATGATGCACAGCAGGTACTCTGCTTCACAGTGGTGTGTCACTGTTTGCTCTTTTCCGGTGGTCGGTGACTCCATCTTGCAAGATTGGTCTCCTCTTTTTGGTGTGGATATGTAGGAGATGTCTTCTAGCTAAACACCTTGAGGCTGGATGAATACAACCCTTTAAATGGTATGCAGTAAGCATACTGCTCCTCTGGAACCCTGCTGTCACAATACCGATGCCGGGATCCCAAAAGATGCATTATATCGCCACCGGTATATCAGTGAGGTAGGTGATTCCCACTCTATGGGTGTCTGCTTTGTTGCGCTCGCCCCCCTGCCAGCATTCTACCGCTCGGGATGCCGATGTTGCAATTCTGATGCTCGGCATCCCAGGTGGTGGTATATCATACCGAACCCCTTTAGACATGTTGATACTGCAGTTGCAGAGCCTGTTATAATAATTAGAGATGTGCGGTGGGCACTTTACGTGTTTTGTGTTTTGGTTCTGGTTCCATGTTCGTGTTTTGGATCTGGATTGGTTTTGCCAAAACCACTCTTTCGTGTTTTGGTTTTGGTTTTGGATCTGGATGATTTTTGAAAAAAACCCCCATAAAAACAGGTAAAATCATAGAATTTGGGGGGAATTTTGATCCTACAGCATTATTAACCTCAATAACATTAATTTCCACTCATTTCCACCTCACACCTCACAATATTGTTTTTAGGCCAAAAGGTTGCACCGAGGTGGCTCGATGACTAAGCTAAGCAACACAAGTGGGTGGCACAAACACCTGGCGCATCTCGGAGTGGCACTGCAATGGCAGACAGGATGGCACTTAAAAAACTATGCCCCAAACAGCACATCATGCAAAGAAGAAAAAAAGGTGCAATGAGGCAGCTGTATGACTAAGCTAAGCAACACAAGTGTGCGGCACAAACACCTGGCCCATCTAGGAGTGGCAATGCAGTTGCAGACAGGATGGCACTTAAAAAAGTAGGCACCAAACAGCACATCATGCAAAGAAGAAATGAGGTAGCTGGATGACTAAGCTAAGCAACACAAGTGTGCGGCACAAACAACATGGGATGCGCTGGAGTTTTCACAGGTGTAATACACACACAATATGGGTGGCACAGGAGAGCGTACCCCTAAACCACACACACACACACACGGCAAAACCTGTATAATTTGGATAATAATAACCCTTTTATTTGGAGCTATTATAATAATACTGTATGCAACACAGGTGAGCGGACCCCTACACCACACAGGGCAAACACTGTAAAAATTATTTGGATAATAATATAAGTAATGTATATAACCCTTTTATTTGGAGTAAATAATATACAGCACAGGACACCACCACTGGACTTATGGCAGCACAAGACACCACCACTGGACTGATGCAGCACAAGACAGCACCACTGGACTGGACTTATTCAGCAGTACCCCTGGACTTATATGGCAGAACCATTGGACTGGATTTATATGGCAGTATCATTTGACTTATACACCAGTACCATTGGAATTATACAAAAGTATCACTGGAATTATATGCAGTACCACTGGACTGGTTTTATATACCAGTACCACTGGATTTATATGCCTGTACCACTGGAATTATATGGCAGTATCACTAGAATTATACAGCAGTACCACTGGACTTATACGGCAGTACCACTGGACTAGATTTATATGGCAGTATCACTGGAATTATACGGCAGCATCACTGGACGTATACGGCAGTACTACTGGACAGGATTTATATGGCAGTATCACTGGATTTATATGCCAGTACCACTTGAATTATACAGCAGTGTCACTGGAATTATACGTCAGTACCACTGGAATTATACAGCAGTACCACTGGAATTAAATGGCAGAACCACTGGGCTTATATGCCAGTACCACTGGACTTATTTGGCAGTATCACTGGAATTATATGGCAGTACCACTTGACATATACAGCAGTATCGCTGGATTTATACGCCAGTACCACTGGACATATACGGCAGTATCACTGGACATATATGGCAGTATCGCTTGTCTTATATGGCAGTACCACTGGACTTACACAGCACCACAGGGACACCACCACTGGACTGATGCAGGACAACACAGCATCACTGCAATGGACTGGACTTATACAGCAGTACTGGACATATGGCAGCAGAGGACACCACCACTGTGACTGGACTGATGTAGCACAAGACACCACCACTGGACTGATGCAGGACAACACAGCATCACTGCAATGGACTGGACTTATACAGCAGCACTGGACATATGGCAGCAGAGGACACCACCACTGTGACTGGACTGATGCAGCATAAGACACTACACTGGACTGAGTAGCACAAGACAGCACTGGAATAGTGACCCCACTTTCTCTCCCGCACAGACACTGAGGATGGAGACATGTCCTCTCGTTACACTCTCTGGGACTGGAGTGAAAATGGCGTGATGCGTGGCTCCTTATATGGAATCCAAAACCCGCGAGAATCTGACAGCGGGATGATGACGTTTTGCCTCATTTTGATTTCCGATACAGGCAGGAAAACCCCAGCCGGGCTCGGATCCGGGCTCGGGTAGTGAAGTCCGGTAGGGTTCAGTTCTCAGGAATCAGAACCAGCTCATCTTTAATATTAATTGACTATATATCTATCTGATTGTCCCCTTGTTCCTCACCATTATCTACCCTTAATGTTATCAATAAATTGATGACCAATTTTAATGCCATACACAGTTATCTTGCCTTTATTTATTAGAGTCAGAAGGCGATGTCATAAGCAGTCAGGGCCGGGTTAAGGCCTGGGCAACATACTTGTGGGGGCCTCTATCAATAAAATTATCAAAGTTATACACTAGCCATGGGCGCCTCCACAATAAAAAACCATAAATATGTTATCTCCAAGCTCATAAAATCAGAAGCATGACACTAAAGGCTTCAGTATAATGCTTCTGATATCATGAGCTTGAAGTGCCACCTACATATAGATAGATATAGATATTTTTATATATAGTTAAATATCATGTAGATATCTATCTATATATCTAAATAACCTTTCCAATTAGGCAGCACTCAGTCACCTAAGTCAGGCACCAAATTTATATATATCTGGGGAAATATATTCATCTAACACAGATATATAATGTATATATATATATATATATATATATATATATACTGCTAGCTGGCATGCTGACTGGATGTCTTTGGTGACTGTCTTGAGAAAGACCTTATAGGTCGAAACGTCGACTCTTTACTGATGACTGTGATGAAATAATAAAAGTATTTTAGTCAAATGGACTGGTGAGTGCCCTCTTTGGAAACCTCTTGGTCTCTTATACCTGGTATATGTGAAAACCTTTTTTTTGGTTTTTTTTTTGAGGAGCACCCCTACTATATGGACTCTTTTTAGATGTGAGTGCGGACTCTTATCGATACTATATATATATATATATATATATATATATATATATATATATATATGTGTGTGTGTGTGGGGGTATATATATATATATATATATATATTTATATATATATGTGTGTGTGTATATACTGAATATACAGTATATACACACATATATACATTTGTATTAGAGATGTGCACCGGACATTTTTCGGGTTTTGTGTTTTGGTTGTGGATTCGGTTCCACGGCCGTGTTTTGGATTCGGACACGTTTTGGCAAAACCTCCCTGAATTTTTTTTGTCGGATTCGGGTGTTTAAAAAAACAACAACTCAAAAACAGCTTAAATCAAAGAATTTGGGGGTAATTTTTATTCCCATAGTATTATTAACCTCAATAACCATAATTTCCACTCATTTCCAGTCTATTCTGAACACCTCACAATATTATTTTTAGTCCTAAAATTTGCACCGAGGTCGCTGGATGACTAAGCTAAGCGACCCAAGTGGCCGGCACAAACACCTGGCCCATCTAGGAGTGGCACTGCAGTGTCAGATAGGATGGCACTTAAAAAATTGGCCCTAAACATCCCATGATGCAAAGATAAATGAAAGAAAAAAGAGGTGCACGATGGAATTGTCCGTGGGCCCTCCCACCCACCCTTATGTTGTATAGACAGGACATGCACACTTTAACAAACCCATCATTTCAGTGACAGGGTCTGCCACACGACTGTGGCTGAAATGACTGGTTGGTTTGGGCCCCCACCAAAAAAGAAGCAATCAATCTCTACTTGCACAAACTGGCTCTACAGAGGCAAAATGTCCACCTCCTCCTCATCATCTGATTCCTCACCCCTTTCACTGTGTACATCCCCCTCCTCGCAGATTATTAATTCATCCCCACTGGAATCCACCATCTCAGGTCCCTGTGTACTTTCTGGAGGCAATTGCTGGTGAATGTCTCCACGGAGGAATTGATTATAATTAATTTTGATGAACATCATCTTCTCCACATTTTCTGGAAGTAACCTCGTACGCCGATTGCTGATAAGGTGACCGGCTGCACTAAACATTCTTTCAGAGTACACACTAGAGGTGGGGCAAGTTAGGTAAAATAAAGCCAGTTTGTGTTAGGGCCTCCAAATTGCCTCTTTTTCCTGCCAGTATATGTACAGACTGTCTGACGTGCCTCCTTGGATGCGGTCACTCATATAATCCTCAATGGTGACAGAATCATATGCAGTGACAGTAGACGACATGTCAGTAATCATTGGCAGGTCCTTCAATCTGGACCAGATGTCAGCACTCGCTCCAGACTGCCCTACATCACCGCCAGTGGGTGGGTTCGGAATTTTTAGCCTTTTCCTCGCAGCCCCAGTTGCGGGAGAATGTGAAGGAGGAGCTGTTGACGGGTCACGTTCCGCTTGACTTGACAAGTGTCTCACCAGCAGGTCTTTGAACATCTGCAGACTTGAGTCTGCCGGAAAGAGAGATACAACATAGGTTTTAAACCTAGGATCGAGCACAGTGGCCAAAATGTAGTGCTCTGATTTCAACAAATTGACCACCCGTGAATCCTGGTTAAGCAAATTAAGGGCTCCATCCACAAGTCCCACATGCCTAGCGGAATTGCTCCGTTTTAGCTCCTCCTTCAATCTCTCCATCTTCTTCTGCAAAAGCCTGATGAGGGGAATGACCTAACTCAGGCTGGAAAAGTCTGAACTGACTTCACGTGTGGCAAGTTCAAAGGGTTGCAGAACCTTGCACAACGTTGAAATCATTCTCCACTGCACTTGAGTCAGGTGCATTCCCCCTCCTTTGCCTATATCGTAGGTAGATGTATAGGCTTGAATGTCCTTTTGCTGCTCCTCCATCCTCTGAAGCATATAGAGGGTTGAATTCCACCTCGTTACCACCTCTTGCTTCAGCTGATGGCGGTGCAGGTTCAGGAGTGTTTGCTGGTGCTCCAGTCTTCGGAACACGGTGGCTGAATGCCGAAAATGGCCCACAATTCTTCGGCCCACCGACAGCATCTCTTTCACGCCCCTGTCTTTTAAAAAAAAAAATCTGCACCACCAAATGCAATGTATGTGCAAAACATGGGACGTGCTGGAATTTGCCCACATGTAATTCACGCACGATATTGTTGGCGTTGTCCGATGTCACAAATCCCCAGGAGAGACCTATAGGGGTAAGCCATTCTGCGGTGATGTTCCTCGGTTTCCGTAAGAGGTTGTCAGCTGTGTGCCTCTTATGGAAAGCGGTGATACAAAGCGTAGCCTGCCTAGGAACGAGTTGGCGTTTGCGAGATGCTGCTACTGGTGCCGCCGCTGCTGTTCTTGCTGCAGGAGGCAATACATCTACCCAGTGGGCTGTCACAGTCATATAGTCCTGAGTCTGCCCTGCTCCACTTGTCCACATGTCCGTGGTTAAGTGGACATTGGGTACAACTGAATTTTTTAATACACTGGTGACTCTTTTTCTGACGTCTGTGTACATTCTCGGTATCGCCTGCCTAGAGAAATGGAACCTAGATGGTATTTGGTACTGGGGACACAGTACCTCAAGCAATTCTCTAATTCCCTGTGAATTAACGGTGGATACCGGAGACACTTTTAACACCAACGCAGCTGCCAAGACCTGAGTTATCCGCTTTGCAGCAGGATGACTGCTGTGATATTTCATCTTCCTCGCAAAGGACTGTTGGACAGTCAATTGCTTACTGGAAGTAGTACAAGTGGTCTTCCGACTTGTACTGCAACAACAGCAGCGCCAGCAGCAGTAGGCGTTACACTCAAGGATGCATCGGAGGAATCCCAGGCAGGAGAGGACTCGTCAGACTTGCCAGTGACATGGCCTGCAGGACTATTGGTTTTCCTGTCTAATTTGACACTGAGGGAGTTGGTGGTGTGGTTTACAGGAGCTTGGTTACAAGAGGAAGAGATTTAGTTGTCAGTGGACTGCTTCCGCTGTCACCCAAAGTTTTTGAACTTGTCAATGACTTCTGATGAATGCGCTCCAGGTGACGTATAAGGGAGGATGTTCCTAGGTGGTTAACCTCCTCAACCCTACTTATTACAGCTTGACAAAGGCAACACACGGCTTGACACCTGTTGTCCGCATTTCTGTTAAAATAATTCCACACCGAAGAGGTGATTTTTTTCGTAATTTGAACAGGCATGTCAATGGTCATATTCGTCCCATGGACAACAAGTGTCTCCCCGGGTGCCTGACTTTAACAAACCACCTCACCATCAGAATCCTCCTTGTCAATTTCCTCCTCAGCGCCAGCAACACCCATATCCTCATCCTGGTGTACTTCAACAGTGACATCTTCAATTTGACTATCAGGAACTGGACTGTGTGTGCTCCTTCCAGCACTTGCAGGGGGCGTGCAAATAGTGGAGGGCGCCACCTCTTCCCGTCCAGTGTTGGGAAGGTCAGGCATCGCAACCTACACAATTGGACTCTCCTTGGGGATTTGTGATTTAGAAGAGCGCACAGTTCTTTGCTGTGCTTTTGCCAGCTTAAGTCTTTTCATTTTTCTAGCGGGAGGATGAGTGCTTCCATCCTCATGTGAAGCTGTACCACTAGCAATGAACATAGGCCAGGGCCTCAGCCTTTCCTTGCCACTCCGTGTCGTAAGTGGCATATTGGCAAGTTTACGCTTCTCCTCAGACGCTTTTAATTTAGATTTTTGGGTCATTTTACTGAACTTTTGTTTTTGGATTTTACATGCTCTCTACTATGACATTGGGCATCGGCCTTGGCAGACGATTTTGGTGGCATTTCATCGTCTCGGCCATGACTAGTGGCAGCAGCTTCAGCATGACGTGGAAGTGGATCTTGATCTTTCCCTATTTTACCCTCCACATTTTTGTTCTCCATTTTTTAATGTGTGGAATTATATCCCAGTAATATATTAATAGCAATGTGGCCTACTGTACTGTACTATATACGTATACTATTGGTCACCAAAATGCTGCACTGTAATACTATATATACTGCTCACAAAAATGCCACACAGATATGGAATGGATACGTGCAGTGACACAGAGCTGCAAGATACAGCAATGGCCTACTGTACAACTATATACTGTTGGGTCACCAAAATGCTGCACTGTAATACTATATATACTGCTCACAAAAATGCCGCACAGATATGGAATGGATACGTGCAGTGACACAGAGCTGCAAGATACAGCAATGGCCTACTGTACACAACTATATACTGTTGGGTCACCAAAATGCTGCACTGTAATACTATATATACTGCTCACAAAAATGACGCACAGATATGGAATGGATACGTGCAGTGACACAGAGCTGCAAGATATAGAAATGGCCTACTGTACACAACTATATACTGTTGGGTCACCAAAATGCTGCACTGTAATACTATATATACTGCTCACAAAAATGCTGCACAGATATGGAATGGATACTTGCAGTGACACAGAGCTGCAAGATACAGCAATGGCCTACTGTACTGTACTACTATAATTATTATATACTGGTTGTCCCCAGTACCCACAATGCAGCACGCTGATCAGATATTTGAAGCACACTGAGCACAGATATGGAGCGTTTCCAGGCAGAGAACGTAGATATTTGAAGCACACGGAGCACAGATTATTTGCAGCACACTGAGCACAGATCGAAAAAGGGTTTACAAAGGACTGCCGCGCCCCAGAGAGCAGCAGTAGTGATACCTGCAGGTGGTCACTCAACCCCCTAAAACATGGATACACAAAACAAAAAGAGAAATCACGTCTGCGCTCGTCTCGGAGTAAACACTAAGAGAGGTAGGGTTAATAGTACATAAGTCTCTAATGAAAGGATTGTTCTTCAATTAAGTGTGTCAACTTAATATATCCCGTAGAGTTATTGATGCGTATTTGGGCCTCTCTTTGTGTGTTTTTGTTTCTACTTCTCCAAGTTGGATCTTGAGTGGGTTCGTGTTGTTGGACTGTGGTGTATTCTTCTTGTACCGGTAAATTTGGTATTCGTTATCTGGATTTTCTCCTGTACTTCCCTCCGGGGTACCAAGATATTTCTTGTCCTCAAAAATTAGGGATAGAGAAACAGAGATAGCCGCTGATAGTGTAGTAGGCGTATTAAGAATGACGTTTATAGACTAGTAGGGATGTCTTATGGGGAGATCTTAAAGAAGTGGCAGCTGTTGGTTGCGTACCGTACTCACGTGAGAGACGTGATGTACCCCTTGCATAAAGGTATCTTTAATGTTCTTATGCTGTTCTCCTCTTCCTCCAGACAGGATTCTATATGGTTCTTATCCTCGGGAGGGAGAGAGGAGATAGAACAATGGATAGTGTGATAGGTTTTTTATGTGAGGTGAGTATTTACTAAAGAGCAAATCACTCCTCTGAACTTATCGTTTTAAAGGGGGAGTGCGTACCGTACTCACATCCATACAGGAAAGTGCAAAACACATAAAGGTATCTTTTCTCGGATCGATATGTTGTCATACACGGTTACACTCATGCAGGTTAAATAGATGAGAGAAATGGTGGGCGTACCCAACTCACACTGTACAATGCGAGGACTTGTATATAAAGGTATCTTTAGAATGGTCCTGTTGGTTCTAGAAGTTCCTTGTTTCGGGATCCATTCCGCTCGTATTAAACCTTAGTAGATACCGTCCCTATCAGTCCCTGGAAGTCCTGGCCCTCACACCAACGCGTTTCGACTGAAGAAGTCTTCTTAAGTTTATGCATTGGTGATAGTGTGAGAGTCATGCAGTGGCATACCTGGCACAGTGTCAGCTGCTCCTGAGATAATCATCTGCCGAACACCACCGCTTACGATCTGCACGACGGGCATGCTTCACATTGACCGCAGTTCTGGGCAGTCAGTGTCTCACGGGATTTGACGTCATTCTCCCGCGAGACTCTGACTGCAGCAAAGCTCCACAGCGCTGGCAGCCGTCTAAGAGGAATAAACCGGAGACAGCAACTAAATGCTGTTCTCCGGTTTTAACCGTTTTATGACATTTGCAGTGCCAAGTCTGGGTAACAGCGTGTGGGGGCCCGTGTCGCCCCTGCTTTAATCCAGCTCTGTAAGCAGTTGTGTATGACATTGCTATTACTTGAGGTGGCTTCTAAAAGCCGTTGGCGGTTCAGAGTGGAGACATGGAGATGACCTAAAGTCATTGCAAAAAGAAGAGGTGTCATGAGTTTATATCAGCATGTGACTGCAATCTCATTTGTAATACTGCTGCCACAATGGCCATTTCTTAAGAAAGTTACATAACAGACTCATTATGACCTATAGTACATCAATGGTGGAAAGATCAGATCCACCCAGCACTCTTGAGCAATGTTCAAGTAAAAGAAGTGGACATCACAGGGCTTGCTCAGTCCATCTACTGAAAAACACAAGGGGAATGCTTAAACTGGCATTTGCATATGTTCACACTTGACAATCCAATGGTAAACGCTGCCGTTCAGGAACTGCATGTTCCTCTGAATCAGACCTAGGGTGAGACAGAGTGAGAAAAGTGAGCAATCAAGTTGTACTAAAAAAATGGAAATGGGAGCACTATTAAGCACAATACAAAAAAAACCCCATTTAATACCAATAGCATAAAACAATAAGCACATACACAAAACAAAAAATAACAAATGGCAATCACATATAAATATCAGTAATGCTGCTATTCATATAGAAAATAAAAAAGCCTCATTGGGTTAAAGTCCACAACTTATATGCTATTCTATATGTCAGAGGATGATAACCACTGTGAGCTGCAATAAGCAATATGCCAAAGTTAAAAGGGCTCCAATATATGTAACAAAGTTGAAGATGCCATAGAGACTCTTGTCACAAAAGTCATAAAAGTCTCATACATGGCTAGCATTCACCAATGCTCCGGGTGCTGGATGTGAGGCTGAGCATATCATGCAGGGTATAACATCCAGAGCTCGTGACTCCCAGCTGGAGTCTGATGGGAGCAGAACCAGCTTATGCTCTGTCTCTGTAGAGAGCAATATCGCTAGCTGGTTAACCCCTTGCAAGATAATAGGTGCTGTGCAAATGGTCCCGGAGCAGGTTGACAAATCAATAGGAGCATTCCATGATAGCTGGCAGACAGAGTGGTGCATAAGAATGGCAGCAGGTGGTATAGCCATACTCTTATGCAGCACTCTGTCTACCTACTTGCTGTTAAGCGAACAGTTCCATCTGCTCCCTGCTTGCTGCTGCAGATTCTGGCTGCCTCCAGTCATCACTAACACTGTCTACCACAACCGCTGCCCCAGCAATCCGTACGGTGTGCTGATATCCTTTCTGCTGCGGATGGACATCTCAAGGATCTAGATATTAGCCCCTTTTTGTTGCAGCAGAACGTCTCTGACATTTGGTTTCTGCCTTTCTCCTTTCCCAGAACATTCTCATCTAGCCTCTTGCAGATGTCGGCTCATTACTGGACTCACCTATATGCTGCTCACTTTGTTTTGTTTGGTACACATGATTTAGCTCACATAATAATCTAGAATTATCATTTCTGTTTAGTTATGTTGTATCTCTGCTTGCCCTTTGCACAACTGCCTCCCACTGTCTCTCCTTACTCCTTGGACCAACATATCACACACATTGGCGCATATTGGGCAAACATTTGTATATACCCAATATGCGGGTGCACTTGGTCGTTGTGTGCTGCAAATCAAACCTGACGATATCACTAGTGACACCATGTATGCTAATGAAGAACAGAACAGTGATCATTCCATCCTTCATTAACATCACTTATACCCCTTTTCCACCTACGTACGTGTCCGATCCGGGATGTTTAACACGGCTACAACCCGTGTCGGCTCCCCCGTTTCCACTACACTTCGACACGGGTTATTCCCGTGTCTGATCTGTTTCCACCTAACCCGGGTAAGCACTGTAAAAGCCTATTGCTGTCATTACAAATGGACTTTTTACTGTCTCATCAAGATGATGTCATCAAAAGGACCAAAACAGAGGGGTGGGGCCTGCTCACAGCATTGCAGCAATGGACGCCGGTGCAGTAGCTGTGTCTAGCATGGAGTCGCAGACTGTTTGCAGTTTACTGCTGCTTTCTGCTACAGACAGCTTGATGCAGCTTTTCACCTTGTGCTACCTACTGCAGAGCTGGAGAAGGAGAGCTCAATTCTTTGCAGAGAGGGCTACCTATCGACGCAAATATTTGAAAAGGAGGAGAGCGCGTATATCATCCACTGTTGTTATTTCTCTCATAACAATGAACTCTACACCAAGCCGAAGAATGTGGATGAGAGATCGCAGACATGGGGAAGCATTCATGCAGACTATTCTAGCATATCAGGAGGAGCAGTGGATGGCAAACTTCAGGATGTCTCGCGCTACATTCGAGTATGTTTTGGAACTACTGTCCCCCGCAATAACCATGCAGACCACCAGGTTCCGTAAGCCCATTGAGCCAGCCAGGAGATTAGCGATTGCTCTCTGGTGGTATGCTACCCCTGGAGAGTATCGCACAGTTTCCAGTTTATTTGGAGTAGGGATTGGCACGGTCTGCAAGATTGTCTACCAGGTCACGCGGGCATTGCTGGATACCATGTACCATCGCTTTATTTCCTTGCCACAAGGACAGCGGCTAGATGAGACTATAAAAGGGTTTAAGAAGCGTGGCTACCCACAGTGTGCTGGTGCCATAGATGGGACCCACATCCCCATCATCGCCCCCCGTGACAACCCAGCAGACTATTATAATCGTAAGGGTTGGCATTCCATTGTTCTGCAAGCGGTAGTGGACCACAAATACTGGTAAGCACTGTTTCACTAATGTGTTTGAAATAGGCTTGGCCTGTTTTATGATAATGCATAAACCTTTATTTTTAGTTTCACAGATGTCTTCATAGGGTGGCCCAGACGGTCACATGATGCAAGGGTTCTCGCCAACTCCGATCTTTACAGTATTGCTGAGGACAAGCTTGGTGGATGGCTTTTCCCTCGAGAGGTAAGATTATTTACTACTTAAACTGAAATGTTTGCCCATAAACCAATAGTCAAGTTTTACCCCTGTAATAATATTAATGTTTTATTAACAGAAATCGGTGATCGTACATGGTGTGGACATCCCGGTCCATCTCATTGGTGATGCAGCATACCCATTACAGCGCTGGCTAATGAAGGGCTACAACCAGCATGTTCACTTATCCCCCGAACAGACATCATATACCCATGCCCTAAGTTCGGCCCGTATGGCAGTGGAGAATGCGTTTGGGCGTTTAAAAGGACGCTGGTGCTGCCTCATGAAGAGGAATGATGTGGACTTGAAAATAATGCCAGATATAGTAGCGGCCTGCTGCATTCTCCATAACATATGTAAGATTCAAAAGGAAAACTTTCTCCCCGAGTGGAATATACATGATCATGGGGCGGGGGTCGCTGTACATGATGCACCAGGCTTGGTGGAGGGGCATGACGCTGCCAGCGAGTGCATAAGGGCCACCATTGCAGCTAATCTTCAAACAATGTTGCAGTAGAGAAGACAGACAAGTTTTTGTGTGCAAACAATTTTTGTTTATTTCGATTTTCAGTTATAAAAATTTGGTTCAAAAGTTGTTATTATATTTTTTCTTTTAAACAGTTGGCACACATTTTCTGAGGTAACAATATAAAATATTTAAGTGCAAACATGTCACTGTAAAATTCCACATAACGCAAGGGGTCTTCAACATGTGTCCCTCCAGCTGTTGTGGAACAACATGTACCAGCATGTGTTGCTATGTGTTTCCACAACAGCTAGAGGGCCACATGGTGAAGACACCTGCCCTGAGGTAAAAGAGTAAAGTGCAAACAGGGCACTCTGTAAAAAAAAACCCCTAATGTTTGGTTTGGCAGGTATCGGGTTACCCCCAATATTTGGATCACACTGCCGCACATTTTCTGAGGTAACAATATAAAATATTTAAGTGCAAACATGTCACTGTAAAATTCCACATAACGCAAGGGGTCTTCAACATGTGTCCCTCCAGCTGTTGTGAAACAACATGTACCAGCATGTGTTGCTATGTGTTTCCACAACAGCTAGAGGGCCACATGGTGAAGACACCTGCCCTGAGGTAAAAGAGTAAAGTGCAAACAGGGCACTCTGTAAAAAAAAACCCCTAATGTTTGGTTTGGCAGGTATCGGGTTACCCCCAATATTTGGATCACACTGCCGCACATTTCCTGAGGTAACAATATAAAAAGGTAGCCCCAATATCTGGATTCCACTGCCCATTTTCTGAGGTAACAATATAAAAGTTTAAAGTGCTAACAGGGCACTCTGTAAAATCAAAATAATGTTTGCATTTGTATGTATCAGGGTTGAGGATACAGTGCAAACAGAACCTTAAAACACAAACATTGTTTTATAACCCGCTGCTCTAAGGCAGTTGTCTATATACCCGAAATTCTGAGGATTGCGGGATTTGTGTTGGGGGATTTGAGGGAGGTTCATAGTTGTATGGACCATATGGGTGCTGTGGGTAGGCTGTGTCTTGCTGTTGTGTTTGTGTGGTATTCCCTATGGTACGTGCAAACGTGCGTTCAAAAAATGTCATCTGCCTATCATGCATGGTCATTAACTGACTCATAAAAGTTTGATGCATTTCTTTTTCTGACGCAAGAAATCTCTCAAGCCGTGCATCTTCCTGGGCATTGAGCTCACTATCTGCCTCACGCAGGTGATCCACGATAATGGACTTCATTGCTTTGACCGTTTGTTCTGTTTTGTTCAGTTTCTTTTTCCGCTGTGGAACGTTGTAGACTGTGAAGGAGATGAAACAGAATGTAAGCAACAATATAAAAATAGCAGTGGTAGCATATACGTGTTTGTGGCCTTCTCCCACCTGCACACTAGCTATACTCTGCAACATTACCATGATTCTATAAAAAAATAGCAGTGGTAGCATTTACGTGTTTGTGGCCTTCTCCCACCTGCACACTAGCTATACTCTGCAACATTACCATGCCTTTACATATAGGGACTGCTGCAACTGTATTTGTAATGGTAATACTTACTATTTGAGCGCAAAGTCGTGGTCTTGGGGGGTTGCGACGTCTCCGCCTGAGACTGTGGTACGTCCTCAATAGTGGCACTGATGGAATCATCATTGACGGTCGAGTCTTCGAAACTGCTGTCCGATATAAGCAGCGGGGATGATGGGCTGCATTGTGAGCTGGGAAGGCTGTGCTGTGTTTCGTCACAGTCCTCGTCGACTGACATCTGGCGACTGGCAGAGCTGGATGACGATAGTGCTATGGGATTTGTTATCGCAGTTTTGCCGAAGACACTATAGCATAGGTCATAATATGGCCATTCCATACGCCCAGCACCACTTTTCTTGCGGTTATGGTCGTGTACTTTGGTGAATTGTCTGCGTAGTGCCTTCAATTTGTTAACGACTTGTTGCTGGGTTTTTTGGATGCCCCTTTCTGCCAGCATAAGGGATATGTTCTTGTAGACGATAGCATCCTTAACTGTTCCAGTCACCTGCCTTCTTATTTCTTCCACTCCCCGAATATTAAGCAGCTCTTTGATCTCTGTGTCTGACCAGGTATGGCTAGCCATGTTGCTGTGCTGGAGCTTCTGCTGCTGTATATTGTCTGTTTGTTTGGAAGCTGCTGCAATAAAAATATCTGTATGTACCCAGCGCGACTTCAGAGTGTTTTGTTTGCTGCCTCAATGCCTGCATGTGCCCAGCGTAGTGTTGTTTGCTGCTGCGGTGCCTGCATGTGCCCAGCGTGTCTCCCAGGGATGACATCATCTTCCAGTGCCCCAGAAGCAGCCAATCAGCGTCTCAGAGCGTTACTCGGGTCTGAAAACACGTGTAATGACCGTTTCCACTGCACCGCTATCCGTGTCATTACCGTGTTCTACCCAGGTAAATAGCCGGGTTGGATTCCCGGGTCACTCAACCCGTGTTGACCCGTTTCCACCTACTAAAAATCCGTGTCGATGCGCGCCCCCGTGCAAAAACACGGGTAAAAACAGCTAGTGGAAAAGGGGTATAAATGTCTGCCCAGGTTCTGATACTGTAAGTTGCCCGACATATCGACTGGGTAATCAACACTCCAGTGTACCCAGCTTAAATCTGCCAGTATTTAATTTTACGTGTTGCACAAAAGGACCTCACTTCTAGTTATTTCTATTTTATTATATAGGTGTCATATTATCATATCTAGTATTAAACTGCTGTGTTTGTGCCACTGCTCTATCACTAAATTTAGACACCCAGCTCCCTGCAGCTTTGGAACAATATTAAATACATATGCATCCAGAAACCTTATGCATTTGTCAGTAAAGTCTCCATATCATGAAAAGGTCATCTGTAAAACTTATATAAAATAAAAAGTTGTGTGCTACATGAAAGTTATTTAAGGTACTGTATATTTGCTCTTTATTAAATACATATACAGAGAAGCATAAGCAAATTCAATCCCGATTGCTGTCTCTTGGTGATGGATGTAAAACGGATGTTCAAACAAAAAAATAGTTCTTATGTAAAATGACATCAAATAATAACAATAGGTAATCAATAGGACTGTTTGTGACAGACTGCCTCATTGTTTCCTTGCACTGATCATGTAGTATGTTTGTATACAAACTGGAAACATGCAGATTCACTAATAGTGCCTCAACAGGAATACAGTCTATAGAGTTTAGACAACCTAGAAAGTTAGCAATGTTCTGTATACAGGTAGGATTTACCTGACAACCAGCTGCAGGTAATACGCAACAAATTGTGACAACGGGTGATATAATGATTCAAGTTAAGAGAGTATAGGTTTACCCAGTGGATGGACCATACATTTGTTGATTTTTGGCAGTGTACAGAATATTATTGGTATGTTTGGAAAATCCTGTATCAGAAATTTTGACATGGATTCTGAGATCCAGTTACTGGCACCCTCCATATCAATAATTCCATCTCTTTTTTTACATGAAAAAGTGGGAAGAAAAGATCTGATAGCATGCAGATGATCAACTCAGAGTTTTTCTTAATTTTTTAATTGCCCTCTTCTCTATACTTGATATATTACAATATGAAATACATTTTTTATTATAGCGAGGAGTGAAACACCCACTTGTGCAGAACTGCAAACAGGGACCATAGATATCGGCCCATAATGCACCTTTCCATGATCTGTGGCTCTGTTAGAGTAGCCATTTCTTGGTGAGGTGGATGAGGACATGCATTTGAAAACAGGGAGGTTTATCTAATTGGTATCTCCAGCAATGAACTGCTTGTGCTCAGAGAGACATTTTGACACCCAAACGAGTTATAATTTCTGTTTTTAGTTAATTATAGTTTTTGGCATTAGAAAGACACAAGTCAAAGTATGTTTTTTGCAGTTCCCCTGACAGAAAAGGCGCTAAATGGCCTGACCACTGACTTTTAGGCTAAATGTCTCTCTGAATGCAAGACTGTGGTCGATTGGCGGCAGAGAGTGGACAACTCTGGGCATTGTTCCTGAAAATGGGGGCATGTTGTTCCTATTTTCTGAGTAATAACACCAGTGTCAGTATCTTCTATTGCAGATATACTGGCCCCAGAAGACTTAACAGCCTTGCCATCATGAGTAACCTGAGGGTTACTCAGATAGCCAATGTTCAAACAAGTGGTCAGATCCTGCATTTTTTGACACAGCAGAGGATCATATAAGCACAGGCTAGCATTTTCAACAAACAACCTAGACACCCACCTAGGGCCCTGCGGATTCCAGGGGGTTCGTAGCCAGGCCCCACTAAATCTTGTCCATCCATAATCAATCACAAAGGCTGGTTTCTACTGCAATGTTTTACAAAGGCTCAGAAATGGGGCTCAGACCAGTATTATTATCACTTATACGGGCACTGAGCTCCTTTACTGTGAGCTCCTTTACTGTACAAAATGTCCCCAGAGGATACTGCGCGACCACTGCGTGATGTCATGACACAGTAAGATTATGCAGATTTATGTCATCAGAAAAATAAACTCTCATGACAACTGCCATTTGGAGAGTCTCCAGGACAGCTGTACCTCTCATATAGCCACTGACCTCTTGTCCTCCTTTGCCTGCTAGCTCAGTCTCTGGCTCCCCCAAAATGAACATGAGGAGCTTTTACAAACTTCCACCTTTGTGTCTGCTTTCCCACATTATCTCAGAAGCTGTCAAAATTAATTACTCTTGTTACTGGGATCTCTACCAATGTGCTGTAATATGTTGGTTATCTCTGTTGGTATAGTGTGATCCGAATCTATATAACACAATAAGTATCCTTCTATGATTAACTTTTATCAGAAATCCCAATAGTGTAAAAAACTTGCTGCTACAGTATATTGCAAGTGGCACCACTACTGGTGTAGTGTGAAGGGATACACAGACAACATAATATGATAAAGGAATAAAATCCCAGCGCTCACAAAAACCTAATACCACCATATGCTGCTTAATTCATTCATAGATTACACCAATATTTTGCCGCTCCCACGAGTAGTACTGTTCTACCAATATGCAACTTGAAACTTTATGATAATATTAATAATTATCAAGGGAGCACAATTTATTGGATAATTTTATTCAAAACACATTAAAAAATATCATTGAGTACACATACAGAAAATATGTAATATACTATCACACATATATACGTGCAATTTTGATTATATCGATTACCCTCTACTCCAACTAATTAAAAAGTTCAAAAACATCCCTGTTTATTTAGTTTTGCTGTATTGTTTGTTTTGCCAATTTGTTGCAGTTTATAAACACAGTTCCTTTAAATTGAAACAACAGTGGTTAATAACTTGTTGCCGGAGTAACTGTTTCAGTTCGTGCACATCTCACACTTGTAACTGTATCAGTTTGTGCACCTCTCACACTTGTAACTGTATCAGTTCGTGCACATCTCACACTTGTAGAATCAAATTAGAAGAGGGAGAGCGCTGTGTAGGATGATCAGTCACAGCGGTATGCTACAACCCCTGCTAGCTGCAGCTGCGCCTTGCAGTGTTAAGTTACTCACAGCTATAATATGTCCTTCCAATGGGGTAGAGACCTCCTTAGCCAGGTCTCATCTCAGCAATCACTCACAGATGTACGTCAATTTAAGTGGTTATAGTGGAGTGCTCCGGGCAGCAAGGTCCGATTGATGGCGCCTTGCTTACGCGTTTCTCCGCTATTGTCAGCAAGCGATTTCATCAGAGGATACAGCAACATCATCACAGGCTCCTTTTAAACCTCACCAGAACAATAACATTGCTAATTGTTTAATTACATACACCTATGTTTTAACTCCTGTGCAATAGTATTCATGTGTATAGCAAATTTAAAACACACTGTCACACAATAAAAGAATGAAGCAGCTTGGTGGTTTATATAAAACACTCAAAGTGCCATTGTTCATTAAAATTCATACATAGTAGTAACAGTAATATCAATTATTTCTTTTCTTTCTATTTTTATATATAATTAATGGGTGGTCTTCAGTATGCCGGCGGTCGGGCTCCCGGCGACCAGCATACCGGTGGCGGGAGCCCGACAGCCGGCATACCGACACTTATTCTCCCTCGTGGGGGTCCACGACCCCCCTGGAGGGAGAATAAAATAGTGTGGCGCGCGTAGCGCGCCACCGTGCCCGTAGCGTGGCGAGCGCAGCGAGCCCGCAAGGGGCTCATTTGCGCTCGCCACACTGTCGGTAAGCCGGCGGTCGGGCTCCCGGCGCCGGTATGCTGGTCACCGGGAGCCCGACCGCCGGCATATCGTAGTGAACCCATAATTAATTAGTTACCCCTATTTATCCTACATGACCAAGAGACAATTGATCTTCTTTTAGCTATAGAGGATAGTTAAAGACAAAACTCATAGCTCAGAGGAACCTCACTCCGCATTACATACAGCAGGTCCCGGGTTCAAATCCAATGCACCTCCGGTTATTTAGTATACTATTATATTTTATTTTATATTTTAATATATTTTTCAAAAATATCTTATCATATCCACAAGGACCATCATTGTCCACAAATAATGAGATTCATAATTGCGTAATTATATAATTCAATGAGCGTAGAGGGATGTAAAATCCATCATGTGCATATTTATTCAAAGTTGCACATATTTCTTTTTAAGGGAACTCATCCTAAATATATAACAAACCTATGTACATATATATTTTATTTTATAATATTTTATTTTATTAAGGTGCTCAGTTGGTGACAAGCACCTAAAAACTTACATTCCCTTATAAAACCTATACAACATATACATATCTAGACAATTTTTTGCTAATTTATCATCAAACACTTTTAGAAATTACATCCTCCTAAACGTTCAGACGATATAAACAACATATAATGAACCCTCCAACCAAAGGAAGGCAAGGAAGGACAATCTAATACAAACGAGAAAAGAACCCTCCAGCTAAGGAAAGGCAAGGGAGGGATTTCATAAAAAGGAAACAAATACACAAATGGATAGACAGAAAATTATATGAGAGGCTGGGCATTCTTTAGACCTTAATAGGCAAGAGGAGATATAGACTAACATCCCCCAATATTATTTAATTCAATACTCTTGTTAAGACCATCGGGAGTAAAGGTGCCTAGTGAAAAAATCCAAAATGCCTCCCTTGTGCACAGGCAATTATGTCTTTCTCCCCCTCTCATAGTGGGGGCCACGGATTCAATCCCCTGTAACTTCAGTACCTCAGCATTGCCAGCATGACAATGTGTTACATATCTTGAGATGCTGTGTTTGCAGTTCTTCATTAGTACATTTCTTCTGTGTTCAAGGAATCTGGCATTTAAACTTCTAATCGTCCCCCCTACATACTGTTTCCCATATATGCAACTAATCAAATAGATTACATATGTTTGTTGACAAGTAACTGTATCAATATTAAAGGTTTGGTTCAAAGATGATGATTTAAAACTCATACTCCTATTAATAATATGTGGGCCGGTCAAACAGTTCTTTTTACCACATTTGAAACACCCTCTTATTGTGGTTAACCAATTAGTGGTTCTAACATTATCAACTCTCTGTCCCTGAAAGAAACTTGGGGAGACATGATTTTTGATGTTCTTTTGCTTTCCGAAAGACAACCTTTACTGACTCTCCTAAACATGGGTTCAATATTTTATCCAATTTAAGGATTCCAAAGTTCTTAATTATCACTTCTCTAATCTCGTTAGAACATGTGTTATATTTAGTAATAAATGGAAGTATTGTATTCATTACCTCCTCTAATCTCTTATTCTTAATTTTATTACTATTCTGTCTCTCTAAATCAGTTGCTTTAGATAGGAGATAACTCTCTTCTCTACTTGCCACTTTCTTCAAAGATTTTTCTAGCAACTCTATTGGATACCCTTGATCCAAAAAGCCTCTGTAAGTATCTCAGCCTGTTTGTGAAATTCACTTTGTTCCAAACAGTTCCTTTTCATCCTCAAATATTGCCCCATGGGTATGTTATCCCTCCATTTTTGATGATGACAGCTCTTATAGTTTAAGTAATTATTACAGTCAACTTCCTTCCTAAAAGTACTCATAACCACAACATCATCCCTGACAGAAAGAGCAACATCCAAAAAATGTATGTGTGTAGGGTGAGAAGAGTGTGTAAACTTAAGACCAAATATGTTTGAATTATTATAAGAGAGAAAGGAAGAAACACTAGAGACCCCATCCCAAATCATAAATAGACATTAATATACCAACCATAGAGCCCCTAATTCGCCCTGTAGGCCCCCCCCCAGATGTACTGGTCCTCAAAAAGACCCATAAAAAGGTTTGCAAAACTCGGGGCGAACTTGGTGCCCATGGCGGTACCGTGTACTTGAAGAAGAAACTGTGAATTAAATAAAAATAGTTATGTGCTAAAATGTGTTCTATTGACTCAAGTACAAACCCAAGTCGCTCAGCCATCAGTCCCACAACAGTATTTGAAAAGTGATGACACGCCTCAATCCCCTCTTGGTGGGGGATGTTGGTACAGAGGGATTCTACATCACATGTCATGAATACATAACTTTGTCTCCACTTGACATCACCCACTAGATTTAAAAAATGGGTGGTGTCCCTGATGTGGTACCGAAGACCCACAATGTAAGTCTGCAAAAATGAGTCAACAAATGCTGATAGATTAGAAGTGAGGTACCCAACACCTGAAATTATGGGATAACCAGGAGGTGCTACCAAGGATTTGTGAATCTTGGGAAGGTGATAATATGTGGGGATAACCAGATATGGATTAAATAAAAACAAAAATTCATCTTTGGTGATTGTTCTCTCTGTCAGGGCCCTTTCTAATAGAAACCTATATTCTTGTATATACTGAACAGTTGGATTTGTTGACAATTTCATATAATAATCCTTATTTCCTAGTTGCCTCTCTGCTTCTTCTAAGTAAGACGACTTATCCTTCACTACAACGCCTCCTCCTTTGTCTGCATTTCTGATTATAACAGTATTGTCCTTTTTCAAAGAAATCAATGCATGGCGTTCATTCCCATTCAAGTTGTCTCTCTTAATGGGACCTTTCTTCTTTTCACAAAGAAGGTGGAAATAATTTAATGTAGATGTATAAAAAGTCTCAATATATGAGCTCCTATGTTGAATTGGCTCTGACTTTCTTTTAAATTTCCTATTCTCCATATTTTCAGAGAAATCAAAAATCTTACACTGTTGATTTTTAGAGTGGGACTCACCTACCTTGCTCTCTGCCAACAAAGAATTAAGCATAGTTATAGCTATCTCATCATCCTCGTAGAGTATTATAGGTATACCTTCAATTTCATTATTTTTTATAGTTTTGTTCGCAAAATATCTCTTACGACATAGATCTCTTGTGAACTTATTTAGTGACAAATAATTCAAAATATCTGGTTGTACAGATGGTGCAAATTTTAAACCTTTGGCAATAATCACTTTAGATGACAAATTATATATACATCTACTTCTTAACCTAGTTTTAAATTTTTGGCATTGAACCTTCTTTCCTCCTCTACACCCTCTACTTCTTCCACTCGTGATCTTTTGGGGGTGTTTGTAGCTTTTCAAATCTGTTGTGTTTCTCCCAGTGCTGTCTTTCTCTTTGTCCTAAAGAAACTTTGGACACCACTATTCTTCCTTTTTGTGTATTCTCCCTCCATTCTGTACTACAAACTTCTTTTGGTCTAGCCCCCCTTTCTTCATAGGGACCTCTCTCTCTATCATGATGTTCTAGTTGTTCTCCTCCTAAGATAGCCTGATGTTTTACATAAGTTTCTTCCTTTCTTATTGAACCACCAAGTGTTTCCTCATTATAACCTCTACCGTTCTCATACCGTGAATGTACTTTTGTCCTCCCTGGTTCATCAAACTTCCTTGTTCTTCCATCTTTAAATGTTCCTCTATATAATGGAGTCTTATCTCTTCTTTCCATATATTTACCTCTATTATATTCATTCAAATACCGGTTAGACTCCCTCCTGTCGTGAAATCTTGTAGAACCTTCATCCCTCCTATCCTCTCTAAACTTTCTATTATAGGTCCTAACCTGTTCTGACTAATAATCATTGTTATCTCTCTCTAATTAGTCTAATTTTGTCTCTTGGTCATATAGAATAAATAGGGTAACTAATTAATTATATATAAAAATAGGAAGAAAAGAAATAATTGATATTACTATTACTACTATGTATGAATTTTAATGAACAATGGCACTTTGAGTGGTTTATATAAACCACCAAGCTGCTTCATTCTTTTATTGTGTGACAGTGTGTTTTTAAGATGCTATACACATGAACACTATTGCACAGGAGATAAAACATTGGTGTATGTAATTAAGCAATTAGCAATGTTATTGGTTCGGTGAGGTTTAAAAGGAGCCTGTGATGATGTTGCTGTATCCTCTGATGAAACCACTTGCTGACAATAGCGGAGAAATGCGTAAGAAAGGTGCCATCAATTGGACCTTGCTGCAAGGAGCACTACACTATAACCACTTAAATTGAAGTACAAGTCCGTCTGTGAGTGATTGCTGAGGTGGGGACAAGCTGAGATGAGACCCGGCTAAGGAGTTCTCTACCCCATTGGAAGGACATATTATAGCCGTGTAACTTAACACTGCAAGGCGCAGCTGCGGCTAGCAGGGGTTGTAGCATACCGCTGTGACTGATCATCCTACACAGCGCTCTCCCCCTGATAATTTGATTCTACAAGTGTGAGATGTGCACGAACTGATACAGTTACAAGTGTGAGAGGTGCACAAACTGATACAGTTACAAGTGTGAGATGTGCACGAACTGACACAGTTACTCCGGCAACAAGTTATTAACCACTGTTGTTTCAATTTAAAGGAACTGTGTATATAAACTGCAACAAATTGGCAAAACAAACAATACAGCAAAACTAAATCCACAGGGACGTTTTTGAACTTTTTAATTAGTTGGAGTATAGGGTAATCGATATAAGCAAAATTGCACTTATATATGTGTGATAGTATATTACATATTTTCTGTATGTGTACTCAATGTGATTTTTTTTAATGTGTTTTGAATAAAATTATTAAATACATTGCGCTCCCTTGATAATTATTAATATTATCATCATAAAGTTTCAATATAATATGATGTGCTCCCTGGGCAGTGTAATGTGATGTGTGCCTTTACTGGCATTACATATATCTATTGTAGGTCATCAAAGCGGGTTGGGTATGGGAGACCGATAGCTAAGATTGTGTTCCTAATCCTGACAAGGGTGCAGCAGTAAAGAAAACCTAACCGTAACCCTTACCCTAACCCTCCCTACTCACAGCCTAACTCTAACCCTCCCCACCTGCAGCCTAAACCAAACCCTCCCCCCAGAGCCTAACCCCAACCCTTCTCGGCATACTTATGTTCAGGATTCCGGCAGTTAGGGAATCTAGCGCTGGCCTTCCGACAGGTGTTGGAAAAGGCATGATGACTATTTCCCATCATAGCAGCTGGTATAAGATATTATGTGTTTGGTTTTTCATCCTGTTGGTGTCCAATGTGGTGTTTTTTTTCTCCTGTTGGGGCCAATGTGTACCTGGTGGGGGCCAAAGCATTTTTATTCCTATTGTGGCAACTATATTATTTTTTTCCTATTGAGGCCAATGTGTTTTATTGTTTTCCGGACTATAAGGCAGTCCTGTCCACTCCCCACCTACCACAAAAAATAGATGCTGTAGTGTATTTAAAAAAAAGGAAGGCGGCAGTGGGCCTAAACTGGTATCTTGATTGGGCCCCATGATGTCTAAGGGATCTATTCATGAAGTAGTTAAATTAGTGGAAAAGTTTGCAAGTAGAGAAGTTGCTCATGATAACCAATATGTTCCTCACATCTTCCCCCTGCCACTGTTGTCCTCCCCATTGTCTTATCTTCTATAAGATGCATGGGGTTATATCTGATGGGCTTATAAGGGACATAGGAGATGTTTGATAGATTTCCACAATGCCTCTAACAGGCATATATGGGGCATTGGGGACATCTGGCATATATGGGGCATGGGAGAACATCTGATAGATATATAAAGGCATCGGGGGCCATCTTATTTAGCATGTAAGTAGCATAGGGTAGTATGACATGACATATGTCCATTAGTCACATTACACAACACAACACTCACATTACACCCCACAGTAGTGTCTGCTATTCACATTACACTGCACGGTAGTGCCCATTACTCACATTACACCACACAACACTCACATTACATCACACAGTAGTGTCCATTATTCACATTACACTGCACGGTAGTGTCTATTATTCACATTACACTGCACAGTAGTGTCCGTTAGTCACATTACACTGCATATTAGTGTTCATTATTCACATTATACTGCATGATAGTGTCTGTTAGTCACATTACACTGCACAGTAGTGTCTATTATTCACATTACACCACATGGTAGTGTTTGTTATGCCACGCAGTAGTGTCTCTTAATACTCTCATCCTCTGAACAGGTGCAGCACCAGCTATCATATTTAAACTCAGGGGGCCTCTTATTATTCATAGCCTTAGCAATACAATCTGGGCATGATATTAGCTCTCAGAATTGCATTACATGATGAGATTACACCTGTGCCATGTATCATTTTGCACTTGCAGGGACAACCTCATCCCTGTGATGTGCTCAATGGGGGTCATTCCAACCCGTTCTCATGCAGCGGTTCTTCGCTGCGGTGTGAACAAGTTGGTAATGCGCATGTGCGGTGGACGCATTGCGCACGTGCATCGTTGCCTGGCGACGATCGGCGCCAGGCAGCGATGCCGCCAGCGACAAATGTGATCGCAGAGGCGATCGCAAGAAGATGGAGAGGCGGGAGGCATTCCGGGGCAGACCCTCACCATTTTCCAGGCATGGTGAGTCTAACGCAGGCGTGTCGAGGCGTTTGGAGGGCGGATGTCTGACGTCAGGACCGGGACCTTCATCACTGGATCTGTCGCACAGGGTAAGTAACTCTTACCCTTGTCTTATTTTGCAGGAAACATTTTTAGCATAGCAGGGCTGCACAAGTGTTCACAGCCCTGCTATGCTAAAATATACTCCCCCATAGGCGGAGATTAGTTGATCGCACGAGCAGCAAAAAGTTGCTTGGTGCAATCAACTTTGATTGAGGGACAATGTGAAAGTAGGATTACTCTCCATGTGCGATTCCCAACTACTCATGCAGAGCAGCACTGGCAGGTGGGGATCTTAATGTAATAGGAAACTGCAGTAAATAAACATTCTCTCATTGCATCTAATAAACAATACTCTTCCTACAGTACATTTGTGATTACTGTTACAGAACATTCCCACATTCTCTTTGCTGCAGTAATAGCTCTGCTTCTTCCCCTATAACTCAAAAAGGGGGTCAACATGGCCCAGAGAGCACTGGCACTGTAGGTGCAATATACAGTTAATGTATTTGCTGGTACAGTAAAACCCCATTACCCATAGTACCCAGCACTAAGACCCACACATGGGACATGCCACAGCAGAAGAGAGCACTCCAGCCATTATAACTCTTCACCTGCTGAGTATCCCAAGCATTTATTCACCTATTTGTAACTTGGACAGTATAGGATCCTGCCCAGGGTGGGTAGGGTAGAAGGATTTTGCGACAAGAAGCATCAGCAGCCAAACACCAGAGAGTCAACAGAGAGGTAGGCACCTGTTCTTTCTTTGATTTGCTCCAAAAAGAAATACGGTACATGGCCCGCGTCTTTGGCAGTGTCCAGTCGTTGCCAGGCGACTGGGACTCCTGAGTCCTTCCATCCCCGGCTGCTGGCTCAATAGCAACCAGGATGCTTAACCTATACAACTGGTGGTGGGAACTTCCACTCAGTGTCCTAGTGAGTTGCTGGTTACATAGATACCAGGCACTCACAGGACAGCAGGATGTACGGTGGGGCAGCTGTAATAGGTAATAGGTGAAACGGCCCGTTTGATGGAGGTATAGGGCAGCGCGCAGCCCATATCTCTCTGGTGATTTCCCGGTCACGTAAGCACCCATTTGGGCAGATAGATACTATACATAGCAACTTACTGTTATTTCTTATGCACCACCAACTCTAATCTATAATAGATTTTGATCTATATTTTCCTCCCTCTAAAGAGACTGTAATTCAATGCTCATGTTCTTATTTGCAACAGATCTTGATCCACACATTTCTCTTTCCAAAGAGACTGTACAGTATTTCAATGCTTATATTGTGGTCAGAATGCTGATCTGTGTTGAGGACAGACAATGATACGTATGTGTCTTGGCACAACCAATATGCACCTTATTTAGCTCTAAGAGCAACATTTTGATCTAAACTGTTTTTTATCTATTATACGGTACATTTCTTTGTTATTATTATTTTTTGTTATATACCTCTAGGTTTATGCTGAATCACTATATACTCTCTACCGATGAATAATTGTTATTCTTTCTGGTTTAAATCAGCAACATTTAATTTTTTGGCATAGATGCATTGCAAGAAACTTTAGGCTATTACTTCAGTTACTCTTAAACCCACGTCTAACTAATTGTATGTTCCCCATGTTCCGTATACCAATAGATTATACAGACCTGCAGAATTTTATCACATCTGTATAGGCGTTGTTCGGAAATACACACTTCTGGGAAACTAAGTTGTCATCTACAATTATATTATCTCCCTTTTTGTCTTTTTTCTTACATACCCAATTTATGCCACATGGGCATTTAATGCTATTATCTTCTTTCCTTGCACTCCTGCACATCTGTGCTAATGTGCTCTCTCATCCAGCCCCGGTCTCTACAATGGTAGTGACCAATCTCTGCGGAGTTTCACTTCTGGACAGCCGAAGCACATCTCTGTTTATCAGGAATTAGTACTCTCTGAATCCAGCTGTTTACGGCCATACTCCACAGGAGACGCCTAATCCTGTCTGATCTTGGAAGCAAAGCTCTGAAAGGCCTGGTCAGTACTTGTTTGGGAGACTGCCAAGAAACACCAGGTGCAGTAAACTTTGCTGGAAAACAGAAGGAACATTCCCTTACTTCTCTCTCTTTCTCCTCTTTTGATATAGAAGATATTTAAGGTCTTATAGGAGAACATACAAGTCCCCTCTTCAAACTCAATATCTTGTTTCAGCTCAAGTACCACTTTCTCACTGTTCAATCAATAGCCTGTAACTAATTTTCTATCATTTATCTAGCAGATTATACACTCTTGTCTAACCTGCTGCATCAAAATGCCTATGGTGACACCACTGTTAGACATCTATACAGAAGGTGGATCAACACCAAATTAGGCAACAAACCACTTATCCTATTGGTGCTAAGATCGATATACGGGATACAATTTTTAGGAGATTCTAGCCATCTACTTATTGTTAGTAGACAAATGCGAGGCTACTCCTGTTATTGTACAAAATAATTCTTCACCTTGGCAGTATCTACTGTCTATTAGTTTTATATTTTCATTTAGAATACCATATCTTGTTTGTCACACTATATTTTATATGATTCCTAATAAAGGTTAAATTTTATTCTCTATAAATTTTTCATATAAGAGTGCCCCAGCACAGAGTCTTTCTTTTTCTCTTTTTTTCTTTCATGTAAACCCACTGACTCAGGGAGCACCACCGACAGCATATTTACACATTTGGTCATATTTTCCAAAGTCAGTTCCAGACATTATATCGGGTAATAAGGTTTTGTCTGATATCACTTACCAGTGTGGAACAACTTCTTTTTCTTTTGCATTAAGCCTTTGTATGGTCTCATTCAATTGACCATTAGGGTTGATCACCATTTCCATGAACAGAAACATAAGAGGGAGTTTGGGGTACTCCCTGCCCATCCTTCCAGTTCTGAAGTTCAGGAGGAACAGTCCGAACTCATGCAGCATGGGGTCACTCGGCTAACCTCTGATAAGAAGCGAAGGCGGGAAAAAGGTCTTTGTCTTTATTGCAGGGTACAAGGCCATTTTGTTGGTATCTGCCCTAAAAGATCGGTAAAAGACAAATCCTGAGTTAAGTTAGAGGGGTTCACTTTGGTATCTCTACCATTAGTCCCTCAAATTCTATTTTAGTTCCGATGGAACTTACTTTGAATGGTAAGATGTTTCCTGTACTCGCTTTCCTGCATTGTGGAACGGGAGGGAATTTTATGGATTCCACCTTTGCTTCATTCCTAAATATACCTTTGGAGCCCTTAGAGTTGTCTGTCTCTGTTTGTGGCCTTGATGGCAACTCTTTAACCCATGGTCAAATCTTGTTTCTTACTCCGTCTCTACTTCTTTCTGTGGGTATTCTTCATTATGAGAAGTTGAGTTTTTTCCATATTCTTTGCCATCTTGATCCAGTGGTTCTTGGACTGCCTTGGTTGAGAGAGCACAATTTAGTTGTAGACTGGAAGTCTGGGGAAATTATCCACTGCAACTCTGGATGTGAGTCTCTCTGTCTTTCCCTTCCTGCACACTATGTTCAGACAATTCTTAAGAATCTTCCTGAGCCATACCACTCCTACAGGGATGTTTTCTCTAAATAAGAGGTGGACAGTCTTCCTCCACAGCAAGATTTTGACTGTCAAATTGACCTCATCCCAAATGCTAAATTACCCAAGGGAAGATTGTATGCCTTGTCTATTCCTGAGACTTGAGCAATGGATCAATACATTCAGGAGAGCTTAGACAAAGGATTCATTCACCCTTCCAAATCTCCGGTAAGAGCTGTATATTTCTTCATAGCCAAAAAGGATGGCTTCTTGCAACCTTGTATTAATGATCAAGCATTGAATAAAATCACTGTGAAAATGTTATTATCCTCTTCCCCTTATCTCTGTGTTATTTGATCATGTTGGATCAGGGGCAGTGCTTTTGCAGAGAGATCCTGAGTACGTAAATGTCAACCCTTGTGCTTTCCTCTCCCAGAAGTTCTCGGCTGAGAGGAATTGTGATGTTGGGAACTGGGACCTGTTGGCGATTAAGTGGGCCTTTGAGAATTGGTACCATTGGTTGGAGGGAGTACTGCATGTAATAACTGTGTTTACTGACTACAAAATTCTGGCTTACATTGAAGCTAGATTGAACACTTGACAGGTCTGCTGGGCCCTGTTTTTCATCAGATTCAAGTTTGTGATCACCTTCAGACCAGGATCTAAAAATATTAAGGTGGACACTTTGTCCTGCAGTTTTTTGCCTGTTTAAAATTCTAAGGGATCCAATTCTCATATTGTGCCCACCTCAACTATTCTAGCAGGTTTAACACAAGATCTGCCATCTCATGTGCTATCCATGCAAATCCAAGGTCCTGCGGAGACTCCAGCTGGTCGCCTGTTCATTCCCAAGGTTTATTGTAAAGCTGTAAAATTTTAATTTAATTCTGCTAGGATTTCTGCACATCCTGGAGTTTCTAAGACATTGGAGCAGTTGACACGAGCTGTGTTGTGGCTTTCCATGGCTCAAGATGTGCAACAATTTGTGCTTTCTTGTGAGGTTTGTGCCCAAAATAAGACTTTCCGCACAGTTCCCATGGGTCATCTGCTTACATTATATATTCCGTGTATTCCATTGTCCCATATCTCCATGGATTTGATTATAGATCTTCCACCCTCTTCACAGATAACCACCACCTGGATTACTGTAGATTGGTTTAGAGAGATGGCTCATTTTGTGGCTTTGCAAAAGTTAACTTCAGCTAAAGAAGTAGCCAAATTGTTCATTCATTATATATTCAGACTTCATAGCTTACCCCTGGATATTGTGTCTGATAGAGGGTCCCAATTAATTTCTTGGTTTTGGAGATCATTCTGATAAAGCTTGGGTATGCATGTCAGTCTCGCTTCTGGATACCATCCTCAGTCTAATGGTCAGACGTAACAAGTCAACCAGTCTCTGGAGGAATACTTACATTGTTTTATTTCTAAATGCCATGATAACTGGTCTGAAGTCCTGCCTTGGCTGAGTTTGCCTATAATAATGCATGCCATTCTGCATCCAAAGTCTCACAATTCTTTTTTGTTTTTGGACATCATCCTAAAGCTAATGCTTTTGATCCAGTTCATGACGGTCCTTCCTCTTCCTGGTTGGTGACTAGGTATAGAGGTGTTTGGAGGAGGGAAAATCAGGCATTGAAGGTAGCTTCCCTGTTGTCTAAATGATTGTTTGATAGATGCAGAATACCATGTTCATTTAAGATTAGAGACATGATCTGGTTATCAACTTCAAACATCAAACTGTGACAAGCATCACAGAAGTTTGGTCCAAAGTTTGTTGGGCCTCTTTTGAATTATTGGACGGATGAACCCGGTGGCCTTCCATCTACTATAGCCCAGGTCTTTAAGAATTAACAACGTTTTTCACTGTTCTCTCCTTAAGCTAGTCTTCCGTTCTTCCAGTTTTAGGGTAGATCGGGCTCGGATACCACTTCCAGCACTAGTTCGGGATTGAGTGGAGTTTGTGATAGATACATTTTGGACTCCAGGCTGGCCCATGAAAAACTAAAGTTTCTGGTCCATTGGAAGGGTTATGGACCAGAGGAGAGATCCTGGGTGTGGGACAAGAGTCTGCATGGTCCCAGACTGAAGAAGGCCATCTTCAAGAAATTCCCTTGGAAGCCAGGTTCTAAGGGTTTGTTTTCCCCTCATCAAGGGGGGGGGGGAATGTCACTTGCCGCGACCCGCGTCTTCAGCAGCATCTGGTCATTGCCAAGCAACTGGGATGCTTGCTTCCTTCCATCCACGGCTGCTGGCTTCAAAGCAAGCGGGATGCTTAGCCTATGCAGTGGGTAGAGGGAACTTCTGCTCGGCGTCCTGGTGAATTGCCTGGTTACACAGATGCCAGTTATCCACAGGACAGCGAGAAGTGTAGTGGGGCAGCTGTATGAACTTGTAATTAAGGGGAGGCTTGTCTTCACTGAGTTGCTGATTAGCTCATGCTCCCTTTATCTTACTGGTCTGCCTCTCACTCTTTGCTTGTCATAGCCAAAAAAGTGTATATTGTGATATTTGTCAATTGTCTCCATGACAGTTTGCTAATCATTCAAATAGTATATCAACATAACTCTATGCTTAAAAAAACTGTTGTTTCAACTTTTAAGCACTTATTGGATATCCCGGTTTTATATAGTTCACTGTATATGATAAATGTATTTGCACTATTCCGTATGCAGTGTGACATTTCATAAATGACTTACATTCATGTGAAACAAGGTATTACCCAAATAGAATTACAGTTTCAAAGTGTGGCAGGGACAGCATGATTCCACATGAGCTTAATATGGAATGGCAGGATTTTACTGTATTGGAGCAGCAGCAATAGTTCTGATGGAATCCAGATCGGGTTTTAGCTGAATCTGTTGTAAGCCACAGCTGGGCTAATCGCTACAACTTCTCAGCTACCTTTAAAAATGTGTTTGTTCAGTTGATCATGGCTCCATATGCCAGCAAATGGCCAGGTGATAGATTGAGGGTCTTGGGTTATGTTAGGAGCCATTTAGAATATTTACTTTTACTGTTTATCAGAGCTTCAAATGTTGTGCTGCTGTTTACAAGTCTGCCTGTAAAACCTGACCTGCAAAACCTGCATGTGCTGTGTAACCTGCCTAAGGTGGAAATAAAGTGAGTTGGATGGTAACCACAGCAAAACCATGAAACTTAAACTGGATCCATCCACAGCGGCAGTGAAACACATTGCAGGATGCTAACCACTGCATAGCGGCTTGATGAGTTTTTTTTTAATAATTAAATGGCAGTAGATACTAATATATGTGTCTTTTTGCAGGCTGTGCACAATTCAAACTGTTTGCTAATTCCTGGGGAATGGTGTGCAGTGTTAAGGGAAAACAGCTGAGATAGTGTGCTGGGAAGCTGGTTTACCATAGCCATTTAATTAAGCCTGCTAAATTTGTATATGAAAAGCAGGGACTTATAGAGGTGGTATTGAAAATGTTTGCTAAATTGGCTACAAACCAATTGCTGGCTAACAAAATCTGGCTGCCAAGCAGCAAGGTCAGCAAGGAGGCAGCAAACTCAGTTACCGAGGCAGCAAACTCAGGTGGGCAGGAGAGTGAGGTGTTACAAAAGCTTACACCCACAGATGACATTGAGGCATTTTTATACACTTTTGAGTTCACTGCCACATGGTTAAAGTGGCCAGAGGAGTTATGGGCTGCCAAGTTAGCTCCCCGCCTCACAGATGAATCACAGTGAGCCTATACTGCCTGGACAATAGCTGAAGCTAGCTCTTTCTCTTTAAAAAACAAAGTAAGAATCCTTTCCTAAGTGCTCCAACACAATTGCAGCCGTACTTTCAAAGATTGCTGATCAGCCAATCAGCTGGAAATCATATGCAGAAAAAAGAGACTTTGAAACTTCCACAGCACTGTTGCCAATCAGCCTAACTTCCCGTTTACTATAGCACCACAATTGATAGGTGTAAATTATAATTTCATTCCAAAAGTTGCAGTCCATATATTCCAATCCACTCCAATCGATAAAACATAAAAATATTTATTAAAAATAAAATTTAAAACATAGAGCGTTATGCCGGATTCCAACAGTCATTCAACAGGTTACACAGATCGGCTTTTAAAGAAGGATTTATGCTCACCGGACCTCCCGGACATTTGAACTGTTTAAGCAGTGGTACCCTCCTGTCAGGACTTTTGCTTTTTTGAGATAGCCCCTAAGTGCAAAGTGTTGAGTAGCAAAAGTCCCGACAGGAGCGTACCTATTTTTTGAATAAATATTTTTATGTTTTATCAATTGGAGTGGATTGGAATATATGGACTGCACCTTTTGGAATGAAATTATAATTTACACCTATCAATTGTGGTGCTATAGTAAACGGGAAGTGAGGCTGATTGGCAACAGCGCTGTGGAAGTTTCAAAGTCTGTAGCTCTTTCTCTTGTTTAAAGAAGGCCATACTCAGCAGGGTTGGACTGATGGACCCCAGTAAAGCCGTGTATTTCCAGGATTGATGGCTGAACCCATCTGAGCCTCCAAGAGTTAAGCTGGCCAAGCTAGCCAGACTGAGTAAAGCATGGCTACAGCAGGACAAACATATTACTCCATGTATTGTAGAGATTGTTGCTTTAGACCATGCTATATGGATATTAGACTGTGCTGTACAATGCTGGGCCTTGCAGGCTGACCCCCTCCCCCAGAATCTGAGGAGTTAGCAGTTGTGATTGAGAGGTACTTTACCCTGGGAAAATTGACTAAAGCCAAGCAAGAGTTACTGCCAGTACTTAAGCACAGAACCCGGGTCCCCATTATTAAACTAAACAACACACCTCCAGCCGTGAGTTTTGAGTGCGGTGAACCTACTCATGTATGACGGGATTGCCCAAAGCATAATGAGCCAATCGATTGCAGTGAAGTGAAAGGGTGTCTCTGGAGGACTTTAGACGAGATCAACAGAACAATGGCAATTTATCCAATGCTTTTGAAAATGTGGTAGTGGTAAATGGTAAGGTAATCTCTGTTTTACCACCTGAAGATGTACCTTACTTTGTAGCAAAAAATTATTTGTTGCACTGTGTAACTTATTTGCAAAGTAAAAGGGTTGACCAATTGCTGGTTCCCTGGAAACATGAGCAGCTGGTATTGAGGGTTGCTCACATGCATTTATGGGGTAGCCATTATAGGGAGGAGATAACTCTCCAGCATATCCAGCTATGGTTCTTCTGGCTAGGAATTCATGCCACAGTGAAAAATTGTTGGCACGAATGTCCAGTGTGTGAAAAGACTGCACCCCAGCTTGATTTTAGGGCGCCCTTAGTTCCCCTGCTTATCATTTCCATGCTTTTTAAGTGAATTGATATGGATCTGATAGGGCCAGTGGAAAAATCTGTTCCTGGGCATCTATATATATTGGTGGTTGTGCACTATGCCACTAGGTACCCGGAGGCCATACCACTATGTAACATGAAATCTAGCACTATTGCCTTGGAGTTGTTGATGCTGTATACCCATCTGGGAACACCAAACGAGGTCCTGACAGACCAAGGTACCGCTTTCTGTCAAAATTTATGAAAGTAGAAAAGTTATCAACAAGGCAGTATCTCACCATGCTATACTTAAGGAAGGGGTACTGGCAATTGCCTTTGATGGAAGCTGACAAAACAAAGACAGCCTTCTCTACCCCAGAGGGTTTGTTCCAATATAAAGTGCTGCCCTTTGGTTTGCATGGCGACCCTGCAACTTTCTAGAGAGCTTTGAATAAATTGCTCCGGCTGCACAGGAAATTTGCAGCAGCATATTTAGTGCAACATTGTCATTTTTATCTCTGACTGGGAAGGCAGTGTTACAGTCTCTACGAGCACAAGGGATCATAGCTAACTCGGAGAAGCGTTTCATTGGAATGGTAGAGACAAAGTGTCTGGGGTAAGTTAAAACCAACGTGAAAGCAGTCCTCACGTGGCCTAAGCCAAAATGTAAGTCACAACTTAGGACATTCTTTGGTCAGGTGGGCTATTATTGTAGGTTCATAGGGCGGAATCCTTAACCGAATGTCTGAGGAAACCATCTCCATACAAGATAGTATGGTCTAGGCCCAAAGAGACTGCTTGGCAGGGTTTAAGGCAAGTTTATGCACAGAGCCTGTATTGCAAGCTCCTGATTTCAGAAAGCAGTTTGTATTGCAGACTGATGCATATGGGACAAGGTTAGGAGAAGTCCTTTCGCAAGAGGTAGATAGAGAGTAGAAACCCATCCTCTACCTTAGCCGGAAATTGCTGCCCAGAGAATGCAAGTACTCAACTGTGGACTGTGAGTGCTTGGTGATTAAATGGGCAGTAGAGTCACTGAGATACTATTTGATGGAGCAAGAATTCCGGCTAATCACTGAACATGCACCCTTACAGTGGATGCAAGCAAACAAGGAGGTAAATACAGCAGTAGGTATGATGGAATCCACACCAAGTTTTAAATGAGTCTGTAGTCTGCAAGACTGCCTGTAAAACCTGACCTGCAAAACCTGTGGATTCATAGTGGATATTGAAATACATTTTAGAGGGGATCCTGTCATCAAAGAGTACTTTTTCATTTACAGACTAACCCCATGGTCAAGTTGGGAGACCCTTTCTGCTTTCACAAAATTAACTGGTCATGTTTAGTAAAAATAGTGACATTTGTGAGATGGTCATATAGAACTGACTGTAATTGTCTAATGTTAATTATAGTGATACTAATGTAGTAACAAAAGCAGCTCATACTATTTAATTTTACCTGTTTTTTATTTTACCAACACCAAAACACAAAGATGGTGAGACCCAAAACACAGGGACACATGCACTTCTCTATGCATAAAAACCCCCCCAAAAAACAGAAACTATAAACTGAATTCAATAATTAAAGCAATGGAAGTAACAAGGGAGCATGGAAAGTAGTACTTCATAATAAAAAAAAACCCACAACACTGTCAGGGATACAAATTTCAAAGTGAATATCTTCAAATCCTGATACTGACTCAGGGAGTGCTATGGGACTTGTGCTAACAGTAAGGGGTCTATTTACTAAGCATTGGATGGAGGTAAAGTGGACAGAAATAAAGTGCCAGTGAATCAGCTCCTAACTGTCTTGTCACAGGCTATGTTTGAAAAATGACAGGAGCTGATAGGTTGGTAGGGGTACTTTATCTTTGTCCACTTTATCTCCATCCAAGACTTAGTAAATAGACCCTTAAGTCACTAATTTGGAAAGCTTGTTCTATGGTGGTCATTCCGAGTTGATCGCTAGCTGCATTCGTTCGCTGTGCAACAATGAGGCAAAAAAACGGCACTTCTGTGCATGCGTATGTGGCACAATGCGCACACGCGATGTGCTATTACAACGAACAATGTAGTTTCACACAGGGTCTAGCGAAGCTTTTCAGTCACACTGCTCGCCGCAGAGTGATTGACATGAAGTGGGCATTTCTGGGTGGCAACTGACCGTTTTCAGGGAGTGTTCAGACAAACGCAGGCATGCCAGGAAAAATGCAGGCGTGGCTGGGTGAATGCAGAGCGCGTTTATGACGTCAAAACATGAACTGAATAGTCTGAAGCGATCGCAAGCGCTGAGTAGGTTTTGAGCTACTCTGAAACTGCACAAAAAAACTTTGTAGCCGCTCTGCGATCCTTTCGTTCGCACTTCTGCTAAGCTAAAGTAAACTCCCAGTGGGCGGCGGCATAGTGTTTGCACAGCTGCTAAAAACTGCTATCGAGCGACCAACTCGGAATGACCACCTATGACTCAACAGTGTCCCTCTCTAAGCGTAGCGATAACTGAAATTTACCTCATTGGTCAATGAAAAAATAATTTCCTCTAACATTTGACCTTGAAAGTTTGCACATTTGACTGGTGGATTTTGTCCATAAGTGTCCCCAGTCCTGCCCCAACCACACCACAAAATGGAATGAGTTTACAGTTGTTTCAGCTCTATTAATAAACGATAACTTTTGCAAAATACTGTATAAATTTACAAATACTGAAGTGACATTGCAAACCAAAAGCATAATTCAAAGATAGCATTGCTGGAACTCTGCACCGCTACAAAATGGCCTGTTCCACACAAAACTCAATTTGCCTGACATTTAACTCATCTATAGTGTAAAGTAATCCTGTTCTGGTCTTAGTAATGGCATTTATTTAGAGTATTGATGACCTATTTCCCTGTCTACTGAATGTACAGTACATCAGCTGTGTTAGGGCATGTGGTCTTTGCTATACTTTATCAGCAGCTGCAGAACAATGATAGCAGATTACAGTGGTTAAAATTAATGAGACCCCATGCACCTGTCTCATGCTGAGACCTCATCTTACTCCAACAGCAATAACACATGACTAAATCAGAGATTAGCACAGTCCCAAATCACTTATTTCCTGGGACATGAGTGTGAATAATGGCAGGACATTAAGATCACTCTGTACACCCCTTTTTTCCTTCAAGTCTGCTTGATTATAATATTTATTATTCCAAAAGAGGAGGTAGGCAGAGTGGAAATGTAGTTCATACTGTCTTCCCTTAGCTATTACTGAAATGAGAACCAAAAAAAGAACATAATGATTTGATGTGAAGCAAAGGTGAACAAAATGTCACCAGAGTGAGCTCATCCCATGATTAGTATATAAGGAGGGAGGGAAAAGAGGACAGCTGAGTTTATCTTTACTGCTGACATTTTTACAGACACAACATTCAGAACAACCATGGGATGTATAATTATGGTGTTTTAGCCCAACTATTTTAAACATGTTTTTTACGTATTTAACTGGATCCTGAGTACTTATGTGGCAAGCTGTGAGACTGTTTAGTTAGCTTCCATTTTTTTTCCAGTCAATAAATAACCCAGGTTTTTTAATTATAAACTGTTTGGAGTGCATCTGTTTGGAGTCCATTAACAATTTGTATTTAAATCCAGGTGCACCTACAGTTAGGATTGCAAGAAAGCAGGTATAGTATAGTAAGCTAATGATTTATTAAGGCACATACACAGAGCTTATCTAAGAAAAATGTGCCAAGTATAGCTCCCAAGAACAGTCCTGAGTTTAATTTATTATCCTGAAATGATTAATGTAGTACAAATTTTCCTTACATTGATATACAGTAGTTGGTAAGTTTTGCATTCATTTTTATTTAATTCTATGTCCATCTGGAAAAAGATAGCTTTATATTAAGAGCAAATACTGTATCTTGTTGGAATAATCTTGATTTTCTGTCAATGGACTAGTAGAACAATACTGTTTGCATAGTGTGGTATATATTAAGGCCAGATATACAGCCAAAACTATGAAAATCCACTTTTTTTTAGTTTTGCCAGCATTCCCATATGTACCAAACTCCAGAATGCACTGCATTCCAGAGCTCGGACCCCATGGGTAATGCCATATTTAAATGATAATACCAATTAAAAGCTCATAGACTTATTTTTCGCATTTCCCTCTGAGAGGGATCCAATCGGATCCCTCCCAGCATCTCCCATGTGTAGAAGGAATCCCGTGTTTTAATCCTGGAAGTCCAGTGATCACAAAGGACAGCTCTTATCGGGAGAGTTGTCCTTCGTTACACTAATCACATTTCTGGGTACATACTGGCATTATTAACACTGTTATGTACTAGATAAGTAGTATCTAGATGTATTGCATTGTGGATGCGATGTGTAATAGATCCCCCCCTAATGGTGCCCACACATTGAGAAATTTTAGGGCCAATTTGGCCGACAAACAATACATCGTAACGATACATCATTTACAAAAGTGCAAATCGTTCATTGTCCACGAGCGATAACAATCTGATGTGTGTACCCACTGTACGTTTGATGTATCCTCTATCCAGCATGCTCCTGGATGTGGGTACTCTTCAGATCTCAAGATCTATCTTAAGCTCTAACTTATGTGTATGCACTATGGGCCTAATTCAGTATGGAACGCATCAGCTATGTGTTCTCATACTGAAGCCCTTTTGCACTGTGCGTACGTGCAGGAGCCATACTGCCCGTGCACACACAATGAGATGCAACGGCATCTCACTTATACGAACGCCTCTGTCTGATTGACAGGCAGAGACATTTGCGGTGCGGCCGGGGGCTTCGACATGGTGTTTAATGGACATCGATGCAGTGTTAGTGGGGCACGGTCCAGACAACGCAGGCATGTCCAGAAACATGGCTGCCTGATGATTGCAGGGGCAGGGGGCAACCCTAAACATGCGAGTGCTTTGCTGTTTAGTGATGCGCTTGCATTTGTGCGTGGGGGTGTGCAGGACCCGGCATGTGGGGCTGCATTGCCTGTACTGTTCGGCCACCCGCATGTTTGTGGAAAGAGTTGTAGTTTTGCTAATTTTTGCAAAACTACAACTCATGATGAATTATGACCTAAATCGTTTGTCCAAGATTACCAGGGAGCTGTTGGGGGAGTTCAAGGGAGATTGCTAATGATATTGCGTTTGCTAATCGCTCAGTGCGTGCGCACCATAAGTTTTCTTATTTTCAAGCAAAAATTTGATGTCTCCAAGAATTTTAATTTGTATATTACCATCATGTTTCATGGTATTCAGAACAGTGTTTTTTTCCACAAAAGTATACATAGTAAAAAGAGATATCAAGAGACAAAGTAAGTGTTTAAGAGGGTTGGGTATGCGTGACCGTCAGTATACCTCCATCGGGATCACGGTAGAGGGAATACCAGCAGGGGGGACAGTGCAAAATGCCCCTTGCGGGTTTGCCACACTGTGGGCTTATTGGCGACAGGTTCTACTCCCACTCTATGGGTCTGGTGGACACTGACTGCCGGTGGTGCACACAGAGTCAGTGAACTGAACATTGAAGAAAAAGAGAAAAAAGAAAGACTCTGTGTTGGGGCACTCTTATATGAAAAAATGATCGACGTAAACCTTAACTTTTATTACAATATTATTTAAAATAAAAGTGACTTTATTTAAAAGATATAGAGTAAGTGAGCATTCTAATTGCTTATACTGATGCACCGATTTAGGGGGTCATTCCGAGTTGTACGCTCGCTAGCAGATTTTAGCAGCATTGCACATGCTAGGCCGCCGCCCTCTGGGAGTGTATCTTAGCTTAGCAGAATAGCGAACGAAAGATTAGCAGATTTGCGAATAGAAAATTCTTAGCTGTTTCTTTGTAGTTCCAGACCTACTCACAGATTGCGATCAGCTCAGGCCGTTTCGTTCCTGGTTTGACGTCACAAACACGCCCTGCGTTTGGCCAGCCACTCCCCCATTTCTCCAGACACTCCCGTGTTTTTCCCTGATACGCCTGCGTTTTTCCGCACACTCACAGAAAACGCAAGTTTCCGCCCAGAAACACCCATTTCCTGTCAATCACACTCCGATCACTACAACGATGAAAATTCTTCATTCAGACGTGAGTAAATCTACTAAGTTTTGTGTTAAAATACTTAGCACATGCGCACTGCGTACCATGCGCATGCGCATTTTAGCCTTAATCGCTCCGTTGCGAAAATCCGCAACGAGCGATCAACTTGGAATGACCCCCTTAGTTTGTTATATTGCATAGAGGGTTAAATTACTCAGTGCCAAGGTGAAAATATACTCGTAATTATATTAGGTAACAACCAATCTATCTTAATATAATTATTAGACCGGTTAGTAATCCCTCCTGGGGGTGCCGTCCTTATTGGTCCTTAGAGCTGCATGTCATTTTTTGTTAGAAAAAAGTGTTGCCTATATCGGTAAAGAACCATCTGCAATAATGTCAGGCAATGGGGTTACCATAAGGCATTTTAATACGACTGCTGTTCGAAGCAGAAGAAATTTCTCATGAGGTCTATGACAGATATTTATGCTTGAAGGATAAATTCACTGTTTTAGTTGGCTAAATCAATTGTAAGCCAACTGCAGAATGAGAGTACAGGTTGAGTATCCCATATCCAAATATTCCGAAATACGGAATATTCCGAAATACGGACTTTTTTGAGTGAGAGTGAGATAGTGAATCCTTTGTTTTTTGATGGCTCAGTGTACACAAACTTTGTTTAATATACAAAGTTATTAAAATATTGTATTAAATGACCTCCAGGCTGTGTGTATAAGGTGTATATGAAACATAAATGAATTGTGTGAATGTACACACACTATGTTTAATGCACAAAGTTATAAAAAATATTGGCTAAAATGACCTTCAGGCTGTGTGAATAAGGTGTATATGTACCATAAATGCATTCTGTGCTTAGATTTAGGTCCCATCACCATGATATCTCATTATGGTATGCAATTATTCCAAAATACGGAAAAATCCGATATCCAAAATACCTCTGGTCCCAAGCATTTTGGATAAGGGAGACTCAACCTGTATTACACAGTAATCAGAAGAGAAAGTGTGAAAATTAAAGAGATAACTTCCTTCTGCTTTTCAGCTAAAAATGTTTACTGCACCTGGTATTCACTGGCGGTCTCCCAAACAATTACTGACCAGGCCTACCATAGAATTGCTTCCAAGATCGGACGAGATTGGGCATACCCTATGGAGTATGGCAGTAATCTGCTGAATGAGAGAGTACTGGTATCAAGGAATAAGAAATGTGCTTCTGTTGTCCAAAAGAGATAATTGTATCTTTCTGATGCCACGAGGTACTAGTTCTGGATGAGAGAGCACATTTATTCTTTCTGATGCCTCAAGGGACTAGTTCTGGATGAGAGAGCACATTGATGTGCTTAGCCCAGTACTTACTTCTACAGTGCGATACAAACAGGCTGATCGGGGCTGGAGCTGACGTCACACACCCTCCTTGAAAACGCTTGGGAACGCCTGCGTTTTTCCTGACACTCCCAGAAAATGGGCAGTTACCATCCCCAAACATCCATTTCCTGTAAATCAACCTGCGTTCGCCTAGTGATAAAAAAGTAAGATTTTTCACAGTTTGACCTTGTGCCTGCGCATTACGTTCCATACACATGCACAGTCATTCGATAATCGGACGCCTTGCAAATTTGCAAAACAGCTCTTAGGTCTGAGGGGTTAATTCAGACCAGATCGCTAGGCAGCAAATTTTGCTGCCCTGCGATCAGATAGTCGCCACCTACAGGGGGAAGGAGAATTTGCTGTGCAAGTGTGCGTTCGGATGTGTAGCAAAGCTGCACAAACTGATTTGTGCAGTCTCTGCTCAGCCCAGGACTTACTCTGCTGCTGCGATTGTATCCTCCTGATCGGGGCCTGAGCTGACGTCAGACACCCTCCTTGAAAACGCCTGATCCCACCTGCGTTTTTCAGGAAACTCCTGTAAAACGGGCAATTGCCACCCACAAATGGCCTCTTCCTGTCAATCACCTTGCGAATGCCTGTGCGTTTGGATTTTGAGCACCATCCCGTCACATGGCACCGATCCCCGTAGCAGCGATCAGGTCTTAATTACCCCCCAAATTAGGCCAATAGTATCATACTTTATATATAGTCATTTTTATGCAAACCTTCAGATTTGGCCAAAATAGACAGCAAAGTACCTGTATTAGTCATTGTACCTGTAGAGTACAAAGAGAGCACATTTCAGAAATAGGACTGGCACGAGATTACCTTATCTATATTTTGTGTTTTCTTAATTTTGTACAATATTTGGTGACTTGTGTTGGAGTAATTTCATGTTGTCTTTCTGAGCACTGAGTTTAAGTTTCTGTTTTATTTTCTAAACAAATACAGTCTTCTACAGCCCTCATCTTGTCTGGTACTTGTGTTTTCATTTCTGTGGTTTGGGAAGAATACTTAATTAGATGTAAATTTAAGAAATAAACAGATTTATTGAGCTCAACCTTTCATGAATTGGAAGTGCAGTAGAGCTAGTAGTATTGTACAGTTAGGTCACCAAAATGTAATCTCAACCAGTGGTGGCTCCAGAGGTGGGGCTGCATAGTGTAATCAGTTTTCTACATCTAAAGGGCACATCAGCAGCTCAAATTCATTGCCAACTTGTAGTGGTGTACGGTGATAACTTCATGTCCGGAAAACAGGTTTGGATTTGGTGCGCTGCCTTTGATATTGGCAGGACAGACGATCAATATGAGCAGCATTCTGTCTGGTTAAGCACGTCAACCACAGGTAGTGCACCAACCCCAAACCTGTTTCTATGACATGACATTCTCGCCATCCACCTCAACAAGTTACAGATGAATTTCATCTGCTAATGTTCCCTTTAGATCTAGAAATATGATCACACTACACACCTTAATGTTTGATCATGTTTCCGCCTGACCCACCATATTACAACTGTTGTTGGGACAGTATAACTGGTATAAAGTGCAGTCTAATGACCATGAGGGAAACAGTGGTCTACCTGCTCTGGCCTGGTGAGAAATTAGATCGAAGTACAGAACATTACACAAGTTAGAGGCCTTGTTACCTTCCTTGTTGAACCACCCGCGTATATAAAGTTACAGTACATGTACTTCCCAGTTTCGAAGTTAATTCTTTCTTTCTTTCTTTCTTTCTTTCTTTCTTTCTTTCTTTCTTTCTTTCTTTCTTTCTTTCTTTCTTTCTTTCTTTCTTTCTTTCTTTCTTCCCTTATTGAGGCCTCCGTACACATTCTTTATCTGGGTAAAAACCAAAATATTTATCTGTCCAATCATTCTGGTGGGAACAACAATCTGGTCATATGTGTTGGAGCAAATGACAATCAACCATTTGCACCCAAAAGCTGGAAAATGGACCAAAAACCATAGATTGGTTAAGTTTATTAAATCAAACAGATTTAACCAATTGGACTGAAAGACCATGGGCATTTTCAGATTGGTTAAATCCGTGTGATTTATCAAACTTATCCGAACAATCATTTTTGTCCATTTTCCAGCTTCTGGGAGCAAACATTGTCATTTGTTCCCAGACTTTACAGATTTTTGATCACAACAAGTAAAATTGTACAAATAAATCTTTATCTGTAGAGCCAGTTTAAGGCCAGACCACCTTGAGGCACAGGGACAATCCTGGTACCCCCAAAGGGCTAGTCCAATGCTATAAGGTATGCTTTTATCTCTATACTCTGAACCTATGTATATCATGCACCATTTTTCTCACATGGATCTCCAAATGTTCTCGACTTATTTAAGGCAAGGATTGAGTAGAAATGAGTATATACTGTACACTTCTAGGAGAAAAGTGCTGTTCAGTTCATACATATTCTTGTAAATGATATTTAGCGTAGGGGTTGTTTAACTCTGCTACTACTGGCTTTGTAAACAATTTAGCCATTTATCTTACAAGCAAATTACATTTCATCAACTGGATGTACTGATGAATCTTGATACAGTTATCAAGCTGCTCTTTAATAAGGTGCATTATTGCTTTGGAGTTCCTGTATCCTTGAATTCTATTGTGGACATAGTTCAAATAGTATGTTGGTTTTTCTTAAGCTGGGTACACACCAAAGGAACATGTCCCCTGACTTCCCATGGTGCCAACAGAACAGATGATTCTGATAGGCATATAAATTTACAGGTCCTGACATCCAGCTAAGCAGGCATTGGTGTCAGCCCCTGAAGCAAGTGTGTCATGAACCTAACTTTATTTCTCATATTCTGTGGCTTACCTCAGCATATATTGTAACTTGCATTTGCTTCAGCTCAGCATAGAGACTGCAAATCTGTGTTGCTTACCTTTGATTAGCCACCTGAGTAGGAATTCCTCTGAGTAATCATTAATCAGCTGTGAGCAGCATTTTGATTCTTCACTGTGTTCAGTCCTCTGGAGTTTAGGCCTAAAAGTCAGCATCCTCTGTGCATTTTTACAAGTTCAGGCTTCAGTGTTTTTTTGGCCTGCTGAGCCTCAATCCACATCAGATCCTAACCTGGAGAATTTACGTGAGAGGGTCTGATCACCTGACCATGAGCTATCCAATCCTGTTCCAGCCTGAGACTCCCTGAATCACCTGATTTCACTCACCAGTCACCAAGGACCAAGAGGTATAAATAGAGAGACATGTGTTACAGAAGCTGGAAGTTCTTTGAGTCACACAGCTCAGTATGAGCTTAGTAGCTGAGCTCTCTAAGGGGTAATACTAATTACCTTAGTTTCCTGTTCACCTCTGCTCTTTTGCTTCCTAGCCCAGATTACAGTTGTGTTACCAGTTATATCCGGTATCCAGCCCTGATTACAGTTGTGTTACCTTTAAATCTGGTACACAGCAACGTGTATTCTTCAGTCTCATCTTAAAGACACAGTGGCAGTATTCTTCAGTCTTGTCTTAAAGTCACAGTATTCTTCAGTCTCATCTTAAAGACACAGCCGTAGTATTCTTCAGTCTCATCTTAAAGACACAGTCATTATTCTTCAGTCTCATCTTAAAGACATAGCCGCAGTATTCTTCAGTCTCGTCTTAAAGACACAGTCACATCACAGTCTTTAGTCTCATCTTAAAGACACAGTCACAGCACAGTCTAGAGTTTTTCTTCAGCTTCATCTTAAAGTCACAGCCATAATCATTGTTCTTTATACAGAGTGCTACAGCATAATTTTACAATTATTAACTCCATTCTTCAGTTCAGTCATTGGGGTAATCTAAGCCTCTGTCAATTATTGTTACTCCATTAAATCTTACCTTTTGTACCTACTTCATTATCCATAGTCCTCCTTGAGCCATTCATCTTACTGATTCCCACAGACTAGCCGATATACACACAGTCCTATAGTTACCCACACAGTACATGCTGGGTTCACAAAACTACAGTCATAACAAAGTATACAGTATGGGAGGTCGATGGCCTGCCCATTCACACAGCCAATTATAGATCACTCACAGATACAGTGGTGTATATCATTTTTATATACCCACCGACCCGCTCGCAATATATCAGCCGTTCGATCACCCAGTGTGTACCCAGCTGTAGTAATGTTGACTACTCTTTGAACTTCAGTTGCTATAGTTCATAAGTGTTTTTTCCATCTACAAGAATTTGACCCTCCTTTGTGAAGATGCAGCTATCATCTCAGAATGCTATAACATTGCCTTGCTTTGCAATTTTCTTCACAAACAACTGGTTGTTTTCAAGACTAGTTTTGAATAGCATATTATTTGCTAACATTGTTTATGGTAGACTGGACAATGAAACAACCTTCTCCTATTCTTTCATAGTTCATCCATTATCTATGGTAACTTGTTCTCTCTTACTTTGTTCAAAGTTAGACATTAAGCTTTTATAAGTTGTCACAGCTTCATAAACAATATGTATGCTTTTATAACATACTCAGTATGGCAGTAAAGACTTCCTTGCCTGAAATGTTGTGATCCTATCATTCATTTTGGCTTTATTATTTCTTAATAACTCATAGCTAATTTGCGCAATACTGAATACAGTAAAAAAGATAAATACATAAACAATTCTAAATATTTTTTTGTATTACTTTCCTTCTACAATTACTTTAAACACAGCAGACATATTGTATGAGTGACATAAAATTACAAGAGAATAAAAGAAAAATATAAAAGCTCACCTTCCAATGAATATCTCCTTAAGAATAGCTTCTTAGAATATAATACAGTATGAACTAAAAATCATTCAAAATAAATACATAATTATCTCAATGGTTTTTGTCCTAAACAAAATTTATCAGAAAACTTTTTTAAGGGTTGTAGTTAAGTAGAACAACCAATATTTAAAGTTTAAAATCCCTTTTAAAGCTACTATTAGTAAGAACAAGTCTTGTTTCTGTCTCTACCATATGCTTACATTGGCTTTGTGTTACATATATTCTGTTTTGACTTAAACTAGAGATATCTTTTGCCAGTGATGTGCAGTGGGGTGAGGCAGGTGAGGCAGAGCCTTTCCGGTCATACTAATGTACTGTATAAGCCAGCATGTCCCCACAGGATACAATGGCCAAGATGATTGCCTCCACAATGCTAATAGCACCGCCTGCACTGCTGACACCGCCATCCGCACTGCCAACACTCCCTCACTGCTGGCACCCACGCACTGCCAACACTGCTGGCACCCCTACACTGGGGACACTGCCAGCACTCCTGCACTGAGGACACCTCCAGCACTGCTGACACTTGCGACACCCCTGTACTGAGGACACTTCCAGCACTCCCACGCTGCCGACACTGCCAGCAATCCTGCACTCTTACACTGAGGATACCTCCGGCACTCCTGCATTGTTGACACTGCCAGCATCCATGCACTGAGGCTACCTCCGGCACTCCCGCATTGCCAACACTGCTGGCAATCCTGCACTGAGGACACTGCCAGCACTTCTGCACTGAGGACACCTCCGGCACTCCTACATTGCCGACACTGCCGGCACCCCTGCGCTGAGGACACTGCCAGCCCTCCTGCACTGAGGACACCTCTGGCACTCCTGCATTGCCGACACTGCTGGCACACCTGCACTGAGGACACTGCCAGCACTCCTGCACTGAGGACACCTCCTATTTTTAATAGAATTTTTATTCAGAACAAGTTGGGTTTTTGTATATCACTTGAACTTTTAATTTCTACTAAGACCTATTGAATTTGAAAATTTATATTTGCTGCAATTAGGTCTGTAATGGCCCTCATTCCTAGTTGATCGCACCAAGCAACTTTTTGTTGCTGGTGCGATCAACTAATCTCCGCCTATGGGGGAGTGTATTTTAGCACAGCAGGGCTGCAATCGCTTGTGCAGCCCTGCTATGCTAAAAAAGTTTCCTGAAAAACAAGACCAGCCCTGGACATACTTACCCTGTGCGACGGATCCAGCGATGATGGGCACGGCTTTGATGTCAGACATCCGCCCTCCGTTCTCCTGGACACGCCTGTGTTTTCCTTACCACTCCCCGAAAATGGCTCCAAATGGTGAGTTTCCACCACGGAACACCTTCCTGAAGTCGATCTTCTAGCGGCCACTGCTGCGATCGCTTTCTTCATACTGTAGTCAGCGTTGTTGCCCGGCGATGGCGCGCCGGCACATTATGGCCCCCATGCATGCACAGTAGTGACCCAATCGCAGCTGTGTGAACGACAGCACGCTGCTATCGGGTCGGAATGACCCCCATTGTCTTTGAGTTTAGATCACAGTTTTTGCACACAATGATTTTCCTCACATTTGCTGTGCATTTACCACACACAAACTTCCTGCATTGGTCACAACTTTCGCATGTTTTATTTCCCTTACAATTATTTCCAATCTGACATTTGTGTCGTTTTCAACTCAAATTTAAATTTTCTGTACATTGAGCTGATGGCATTGTTGCTGCTGGACCATTTATAGTTGTAACGTATTTTTTATGATGTTGTAGTTGTAGAATAGTAGTTGTAGTTGTAGTTTGATGATGTTCTAGTTGTAGAATAAATGTAAGACAACTGATTTTTTTACCTGTGACACTGTTATACAAAAATTTTGCCTTGACAGCTGCTAAATCGAGGGTGTTGTAGAGGTCTTGTACAGGCCATCTTCTACTTCCAGCCTTTACACTGTATTTTCTTGCCATCTGATCAACTGTATCCACTCCAGCTTTTGTTTTGTTGTAATATGATACAGTTTCGGGAAGCTTCTTTGCATCTTTACTAATATCAACATCTGGATGAAGTGAGCTAAGGAAGATGACATTATTTTGCTTTTTCCCCTGGAGCACGGTCAATGTACACTGGTCATGTTTCAAAACATACAGTAAGTGTCATACAGGGTTGCACCTCCTTCCTTTACTTTTGTTGGAACCTCTCTTCTCTTACGATTCATTGTTCCCACAATGCTTGTTTTCTTCTTTTGCAGTTGGTCAGCGAGTTGTAGAGAAGTAAAATAGTTGTCCATTGTTACGTTTATACCCTTGTTCAAATATGGTTCCACCAAATGCAGGACGAGGTGAGTTGAAACACTTTCATCCGCTGGAACAAATTTTTACACCTATCACAGTTCGCGCATTAAAGCAGCAGATAATGGAAAGGTGTCCCAAAAAAGGGTGTTCCCACACCCTCAAATGATTATAGAGAAAATATATATGGGGCACCTTACCCTTTGCGCTTAAAATCAACAATTAAACAAGAAGAGGAAGAGACCAACTTAACTTAAAAGTATAAGTCCTCTACTTCTGTGTGCGTATCTTCTCAACGAAATCCCTTGCGGATATTATATATGGGTAACATCCAGAGTGAATATAAAGAGAAGACGAAAAACAATCTAATGCAGTATGTTCATCACATATATCTGATATGCATAAGAATTGTCCTTCACCTAAAAAAAAAAATCCAATGTATATTTAGTTTAAAAATAAGTTACATTTAATAACAAGAATTAAAAATAATAAAGTTCCATTAATTTCATGAATGGATGTTTGGCATTCAATGATATTACAATCCAGGTTTCTATGAAGGTGGCTTCTTACCAGAAATCAGACAAGTGAAGTGCTTTTAAAAAGCTGTATGATGTTCAAAGTCCCCGGGAAAGAGTCAGCTCCTGTAATGGGCACCCTGTCTTTGTCCACGTCTGGTCAGTCTTACCTCTGTAGAAGATGACGATTTAGAGAGTAGTATGAAAAAATTGAAAAATTATTACTAAAGGAAGGGTGACTGTGGTGGGAGGTGACCTCATTAGAAAAGTACATGACATATAAATTAATCCCTAAGGGTTTGAAAATAACCAAAACAGCTACCTTCTCCGATTCCACTGAAGGCTTCAAAAAGGAATGGGAAAAAATAATAGACGACTGTTCATTCCGTTTAATGGAATTAATTATACAAGAAAGGAGGGGTAATTTAAAGGCTGTAGAGGAAGAGATTGCATTATTAAAAACATTAATTGCGCCTTTCTCCAAATTATCTGATTATAAGGAGTTGGAGGCAAATATTACACTTAGATTAAAGAAAAGTGAAAAATAATTAATGTTAAAAAAAAATCAAAATTTTTTAATAGGGATAAAAATTAAAGGAATGGGGGAAACCAGATCACTGAACAATCAAGTTTGATGAATAGAAATAAAAAGGAATGGAAAAGGGATCAAATAGATCATCAGAGGACCCAAACGGGTGATAGAAAGCCTGCTTATGAGAATTATAGCAGATTGAGACCAGCACCCAGGTGGAAAAGGGATGAGGACATCATTCGTTCCAGATATTTGAGGACTACTCCTGATGAAGGGTGGGATCGAGTTCCAAATAGATCTAGAAAATACCATTATGATAGTTGGAAGGAGGAAAGAACATCATTGAATTTTAGGGAAAGGATGAGAGAACCTGATCGATCCCCTAGGCTTCGGAATATATTTCATAACCTACGAGAAGAAAACTATTTTTTAAAATATGGGAGGAGACAATATTTACAAACCTAACCCAGGGGAAACATAGAGAAAAAAGAGGAGGGGGGGGGGGGGAAATAGGAAAAATAAAAACATGAGGAAGAAGAGGACAAATAAGAAAAGGAAGGGGAAAACATCATTCCAAGAAGTAAAAACACAACCAGTGAAAAATAAGGTTAAGATTTTTAATTTAAGTAAGCATATACTGGGGGAGTCAGAAATATCCCTACTTGAGAAGGGCTTAAAATTTGCCCCTGTCTCACGATTAAATAAATTTGATCTCTATGTTGATCTTCAGAAGTATGTGTGAAAGCTTTCCATAAAAAGGTTTTTTGCATCAAAACCACAAATGGGGGAAGATATTATAGAGGAGGATCCCATTAAGATATTCAAACCAAGATCAGTCTTTAATCCTGTTCACATGAAAGGGAATTTTGTGGAGACATTTAATTCACTAGTCAGTAGAGATATAGAGGAGTTAACACCAATGAAAGGTAAATTTAACTTAACGAAGAAAGAAAATGAAGCGTTAAGAGAACTCAAACAGAACAAGGAAATAATAATCAAGCCCATGGATAAGGGAGGGGGGTGGTAATAATGGACATTGATAAATATGAGGGAGAAGTTCTGAGACAATTAAATGACAGCTCCACATATAAGAAATTACGGGGAGATCCCACTATAAGGATCCTGTCAAACTTTGTAACATTGGTAGAGACATATGTAGGAAATGGTACTATTACGGAATCAGAGGGTAGATTTCTGATCCCGGAAGAACCTAATATACCAGTAATCTATGTTCTGCCTAAGATACATAAAGATGCTCAGAACCCCCCAGGCCGCCCGATAGTTTCGGGGATTAATTCAATCACAGCCAATATGCCCGAATACATAGATCATTACTTACAACCCCTGGTCCTGAAAAATAGATCTCACCTCAAAGATACTGGAGATGCTCTCAATGTTATCAAAAATATAAAGTGGGATGAGAACTGCTATATCGTAACAGCGGATGTTAGTTCACTGTATACGATCATTAAACACGATATGGGAATAGAGGCAGTACTCTCTTTTCTGGAAGAAAGTGGATATAAGTCAGAACTATGGGAATTCTTATTAAAGGGCATAGATTTTATTCTGCATAACAATTACTTTCACTTTAAGGACTGTTTCTATGTACAAAAAATTGGAACAGCAATGGGTACCAGGTTTGCTCCAAGTTATGCAAACATGTTTATGGGTATGTGGGAAACCCATCATGTTTGGCAGAATAATCAATTTGGGGCGAACCTGGTAGCCTGGTCGAGGTACATAGACGATATTTTGTTCATATGGAGGGGTGATAGGGATGTTTTGACCTCCTTTTGTGACCAATTGAACCAAAACAGCTATAATATCACACTAACATTCACAGTCAGTAATTACAGTGTAAATTTCCTTGATTTGAACATCTATGTAGAAGATGGGATATTGAAAACCCGTAATTTTATAAAACCGACTGACTCAGGGGTATATATACATACCAGCAGTTGTAATCATTACTGGTTGGATTCGATAACCAATAGCCAGCTACAGAGACTCAAAAGGAATTGCACAGATAGTAAGGTTTATCAAGAGCAAGCTGAAATTATGATGGATAAATTCAGAGGTAGTGGTTATGGTGAAATGTGTATTGAAAAAGCGAAACGGAAATGTGAAGATGTGAATAGAGATAGCCTGTTAATGTCAAATAAAAATAAATGAGTTAATCAGAAAAAGGATTTCTCTCTTGCCTTTATCTCAGGTTTTAATAATCAGCATAAGCAAATAGAAGGGATATTTAAGAAACACTGGCCAATACTGAGGGGTGACCCTCGGTTAAAAGATATGATCCCCGACAAGCCACAATTTGTAAATCAAAAAGCGAAAAATATTAAGGATAAACTAGCAAGGAGTGCATTTTCACCACCAAAAGCTAATGTCCGCACTCTTTCAAAAGGATTTTTTAGGTGTGGAGATTGTGGCATGTGCAAGACTGTAAGGGGTGCTAGCAAATTCATGGAGGTCACCATAAATGGTCACATCAATAAAATAGAGAAGTTCATTACCTGCACCACAAGACATGTGGTTTATTATCTTGGTTGCAGTTGTGGGCTCTTCTATATTGGAAGGACCAGCAGGAATTTAAAAATTAGATTTGCTGAACATTTACGCAATATAAAAAATGGAGTTGAAACACATGCTCTTTCATCTCATTTTAAGGAAGTACATAGTCAAAATAGTAAGGAACTAGTAACCTTTGGAGCTTTAAAACAAATTAAGGGTAACTGGAGGTGTAATAATATAGCTACGAGACTAGCGAAAACTGAGATGCAGTACATATATTAATTAAGAACCTTAATTCCTGGGGGTCTGAATAAAGACTTCGAAGTCAAATGGTTCTTAGGTTGAATAAAAGAGATGTCTGTATAATGTGTTAAAGTATGTTAATGAGATTTGATTCTATTGGTGATAAATGAAATTTATATATATATAGATATATACATACTCCTTTTTATTACTGTAGTTCATTGAAGAAGATCCAGCGGAATACTAAATAAAGAACTGGGGTGAATTGAAGAATGGAGTGATTATGGACATTAAACTGACGATGAAGATAAGAAATCAGCCTATAACAGAGAAATGGAGAAGTAAAATGTGTTTTTTTATGTCTGTATAGAGATTTTATTCTGTATTGGAAAAAGTCCATTATGCCCAGATCTAATATGGCTGCTCCGGAATCCCTGATGTGAAGGGTCAGGGTTTCCATGGTTACCGAGTGTGTCTCCGTAGGAAGCCATTTGGAGGGGAAATGACGGAGAGAGGATGCCGGACTGCGTCGATCACGTGGTCAGTCCAGGAAGTGGCTGCAGATAGAACGGTCCGAAGGACGTGATCACGTGATCGGACGCTGTTAGGTCACGTGACCGGAGGTATTAGAGTAGAACAGTATACGTCCGGAAAAACGGAACTAAAATTAAGGGAAAAGGGGACTATTAATATGGGACACCTATTACTTCCTGTTTGGGAAGTTAATTGTTTTTTAAAGAATGTTAAGTTTTTTACAGTAAATGATGGCGATTTTCTGTGATATGCATTAGGGTACATAAAAGTATACAATACAATGTGGAAATAGGGATCAAGTGATGAATATTTGCACATGTAAATGAATTATCTTGTAAATGGAAGTGGCTCCTCCCAGAAATTAGGAGGGTCAATTTGTAGGGGTATAAAGATCCCAGAAGGGAATGGAACAGGATATGCCTTGAAAAAGATCAGCATACTGATTGAAACGCATTGGGTAAAGGAAGGAAATCGGCAGACTGACCAGACATGGATAAAGACGGGGTGCCCATTACAGGAGCTGACTCTTCCCCGGGGACTTTGAACATCATACAGCTTTTTAAAAAGAACTTCACTTGTCTGATTTCTGGTAGGAAGGGACCTTCATAGAAACCTGGATTGTAAAATCATTGAATGCCAAACATCCATTCATGAAATTAATGGAACTTTATTATTTTTAATTCTTGTTATTAAATGTAACTTATTTTTAAACTAAATATACATTGGATTTTATTTTTTTTGGTGAAGGACAATTCTTATGCATATCAGATATATGTGATGAACATACTGCATTAGATTGATTTTCTTCTTCTCTTTATATTCTTCTCTTTATATTCACTCTGGATGTTACCCATATAGAATATCCGCAAGAGATTTCGTTGAGAAGATACGCACACAGAAGTAGAGGACTTATACTGTTAAGTTGGTCTCTTCCTCTTCTACTTTCATCCGCTGGTTTCAGTTAATCCTTTCCTAGATAGGGGTACTTAGATACGTAGATTCGGAATCTGCTGCAAGCCAGAATAACTGCTCATCCACAGTGATATGTGATCCTGGAGTGTAGCACAGAATTTTGTTTGCGATGAACCTATCCAAATATCAGAAGGCAAAGCAAATGTATCACTTTTCAGTCGCTCTGACCTTGTTGACTTGATGTCAAATCGCAAGAATCTCATAATTTCTTTGAATCTATCCCTGGACATTGTATCACCAAAAAAGTGAGGACCCCAGTTTTCAGACCACAGATGATTCACAGGTAAGCCCTTTGTGGTATATGCACCTCTGCCAAAGAAATAGTCCATGTATTCAGTTGTCTTCGGGCTTCTGTCTCTGTACAATTCTTTATATGACGCAGCATTGGTTCATCTATCTATAAGCGCCACGCACTAGCCAAACTGTCATCTGAAATTATTCGTTTGGAATAAGGAGTCGGACCAGGATTTTCTCGCAGCACATTTTGTTGAGATAATCTTCCAGGTGCATGTCCAATCCCAATAACATCCCACTCTGTTTTGTCAGGTGCAGTGTACTTCTCCTCAACTGCATGTGGCACATATGACTTTCTACCATGACCTCTTCCTTGAAATTGAGCTGGAGGTGCTTGTAGTATTTGTGACTGAGCTCTACCTCTCTTTCGACCCCTACCCTGAGGTAGAGCTGGGCTAGTACCTGCTTGATCTGTTCCAGAGTCATTGTCAGTGTCAGTCTCATAACTTTCACTGGCTTCAGATTCCTCAGGTATGTATGAAACATCACTCTCTGAATCAGACTGTATGTCTTCAGTTTCCGACTCTGCTTGTACTGCTGCTGCATCATCTTCTCCTCCTGAGTCTTCTTCATCTATATTTTGAAGACATTTTAGAATTTTCTCATCTGTCAAACCATGGAACCTGGACATTTTCATTTATCAAACTGAATACATGGAACTTCAAGTTAGGACTCACAGACCCTCACTTCACAACTGCTGAAAATGAAAAAAACAACCTTATCAATTCAATGTAACTCTTAAAAATATTTTAACTTGTTAGCCTATGACTTCAGTAGGCGTGCATACATCATTTTAGAGGAATTTATATGCAAAACAACTCAGGGGTAATTTTGACCCCTTCAGTCTATCTAGGTCTACCTTGAAATATTTTCTTAAATATTGACCCTACACAAACAACATTTTGGTGGCTTGTTTGTGACATTTATTTATGAAAAGTCACAAAAATCAGAATAGCAGGAAACCAAATTGCTAAAAGTCAACAAGTTTTTCATTGCTAGGAGTCAAAATTACCCCTTCAGGCTTTCTATTGTTAAACAGAAATAACTGTCATGTGTTTGTGCCGCTGCTCTGTTGCTCAGTTTAGCCAGCCAGGCTTTAGCCTATGTTGGTGAACAATATTGTGAGGTGTGAGGTGGTAAAAATTTACTGTAAATGAGTGGAAATGAATGTTATTGAGGTTAACAATACTGTAGGGATAAAAATACCCCAAATTCTGTTATTTTAGCAGTTTTGATATTTTCAAAAAAATCCAGATCCAAAACCAAAATCCGAAAAGGGTGGTTTTGGCAAAACCACTTGAGATCCAAAACACGAAAGGAGATCCAAATCCAAAACTAAAACACAAAACACAAAAAATGTTTAAATTTGCCTCTAGTTCTGGCCAGTTCTTCCTGAGCCATTTACCTCACCACACGTCCCTGCTTTTTGCCATGTAACATGTGCTTTTATCCAGTTTAAATTAGTTTCTGCTAGAATTAAATATTATTACATATTTTATTATTTTTTATTATTCTATAATTATTTATAATCATTAGTTTGAATAAAGCCTATCAGTGATTATATGGTAATCCTGTAACTATAGATTTTTTTCCTATTCATTGCATAATGTCTTACTTGTAAATACATGTGGGAATGGAAATTTGGAATGCATAACTTCTCCTTTAGCTACTGTTTTTGAAGCTAAATATTGTGCCACCTACTGTAGATCAAATACATATTTTATTACTTTTATTCTTTCAGTTAAAAAATGTGGCATTTTCTGGGCTGCTAGTAAAATTATTGTATTGAATATTGTCAGGTATTTATTACAACAATAATAATTCTTTACATTTTATTATTTAGATTAGAGATGAGTGGGCTCGGATCTCTGATATCTGAGCCCAACCAAACGTACTCAATCCAGGGGAATCTGGACTAGTGATTTCCACACCAATTCAGAACTTCAGATCGAGTCAAAACATCATCGGCCAGCGCCCGTCTCTTGCGAGTTTTGGATTCTATATACAGATGGAGCCACACTAGAAATGGCTCCGTCTGTGCCTGGGCACGCCCAGTCAGGCATGCATAGCGAATACAGTGTCTCCGTCTGGGTGGGCGCACATGCCCGTGATGGAGACATGCCCCTTTCAATAGAATGGGAGAGCGTCTCCGTGTGGGACATGCGCGGGTCCGAGACGCTGATGGAGACGCGCCCCATTTTGGTGTATGAAAGAGAGTCTGTGTGCACACCCGGCGGGGCCAGTCGGATGGATTGCCTAGTCATGCCGGGAGTGCACGCCTGCAATGGAGACGCCTCAGATGATCGCAGCTCCATCCGTAAGAGCCGGTGATTCTGGCACCAGTTCCACTTGTCCACACTGTTGTGTGCTCTGCATGGCTGTGCTGCTAAGTGGCTGCTCCTGTTTAGATCACCTCAAGTGTCCATCTAACACAGTGGCTGCTGCTGTGCTGTGTTCTGTCCATACACTCCAGTGACTGCTCCTCTGCTCAGTGCTGTGCGGTGCCTATCCACTCCAGTGCTCTCAGTGTTGTGCTGTGTCCATTCGCTCCAGTGCTGCTGAGGCACCTGTCAATTGTCCTTCTGCTCCAGTGTCGCTGACACACCTGTCCAGTGTCCATCAGACCCAGTGCTGCTGATGCACCTATCCAGTGTCCATCCACTCCAGGTTGAAAATGCACCTGTCCAGTGTCCATCCAATCCAGTGCTGATGATGCAACTGCCCAGTGCCCATCCGCTCCAGTCTTAAAAATATAAAAAAGTAAAAAATGTTTTTAAAAATGTAAAAAACTTAAACAAGTAATATAAAAAAAAAAGTTTTAGGAAATAATTTTTTATGCTGTGCCCCACTATGTATCCATAACATATAAATACTGTGGACCCCAAAATCCATATCCCACTATGTATCCAAAACATATAAATACTGTAAACTTCACTGTCTTCAGCCTACTGTGTATCCATGATGTACAAGTACTGTGACTTTGCAGGACATAACCCACTGTGTATCCATAGCATACAAGTACTGTGCCAATGCAGGACGTACCCCACTGTGTATCCATAGCATACAACTGGGTGATTTACAACATGCCTGCCCCATGTTTTAGTCATGCAATCAACTTGGTGGTAGAGTTTTTTTAAGAAATGACAGAGGCATGCAGGAGATTCTGTCTGTGGTTCAAAATAATTTTAGGACCTTTTCAGCATTCAGCAGCTACATGCAGAAGACTGCAGCACCTGCAAGAACTGTTCAATTTGCCCTGTCACCAACTGAAGCAAGAAGTGATACCAAAGTGGAATTCCACCCTTTAAATGCTTTAGCAGATGAAGGAACAGTGAAAGGGAGAAATGTACCTTAGTGCAGCACAGTGGAGAATACTTTCCATGTTGTGCAAGGTGTTGATACCATTCGAAGTGGAGAGGAGGGGGAATGTACCTTAGGGCAGCACAGTGGAGAATACTTTCTCTGTTGTGCAAGGTACTGATACCATTCGAAGTACAGATGGAGTTGTGTTTATCTGAGGCTGCTCCATCGCATACGAGCATTCCCGGCATGACTTGCGATCCGTCCACCTAGTCACGCTGGGAGCGTACTGAGATGCTCCCATTCCAGTGAATGGGGAGTGTGCATGTCACAGATGCGTGCGTGCCCCGGACCCGGTGATAGGCATGCCCGGGCACATATGGAGCCACAATTAGCATGGCTCCATCTGTACAGTAACCTGTGAAGTGAGTTCAGACACTGCCAGCTTGATTCAAGTGATTCGCTTGATTAAACTTTTTGAAAAGCAGCTTGAGAAATTTAAGGAGGAGATGAAATGAAGTGATTCTACTAAGTATGTCACACTTGTTGATCAAGTCCTTTATTCACTCCACCAGGATCCAATGGTTGTCAATATCTTGATATTGGATCACTACATTTTGGAAAACGTGCTTGATCCCAGGTTTAAGCATAAATTGTGTCTTTCTTTTCAGCTGACACAGAGCTTAAGAGATTTAAAGAGCTCCTGGGGAACAAGTTGTCAGCTCTAGTGGCACAAGATACGATGATGTCTCCTCTTTTAGTTTCTCCGGCAACTGCTGTTGCCAGGAATACAAATCAACTTTCCTAAGAGACCCAGTGGTGATGCAGAGGAGTCAACACAACATTTTGACATCTGGTTGGGTCAAAACAAATTGCCCAAAATTAGTGACACCTCTACCTTGACTCCATCTAATACGATCACCAAAAGAACGGTGGAGGATTATTTAGATGACAACATACAAATATGCATGTCACAGAGTCCCTTTGATTACTGAAAGGATGAAAAGTCAATTTGGAGGCCATTGTACAAACTCGATTTGCATTACTTAAGCTGTCCACCCTGCAGTGTGAGTTTTCAGCACTGCCGGGAACCTTGTCAGTGGTCAGGGCAGGAGAAATACCTTTTCTGTCAATTACATCAAAGACCAGAGACTTCTGTAATTATGGATTCTAGTGGGGATGAATTAATGTTGTGTGAGCAAGATGTAAACACTGAGAAAGGCGACAATGAGGATGATTAGGACATCTTGCCATTTCAGGGAGAGATCAGTGACAGAAATGTTAGCTTAGCTGCCTTAAACCAGTGGTGGTCCCTGTTGCTGAAGTGCTTGGTTTGTTAAACTGAGCATGTCCTTTTTAATATCCAATATAAGGGTTGATGGGAGAAAAAGGGACATAAAAAGGCCCACATTATGTGATTTTAGCAGTGTTTTTTATTATTTTTGGGAAATAAAATACAGATCCAAAACCAAAACCCGGGAGGGTGGTTTTGGCAAAACCAAATCCAAAACACAAATACAATACATATCCAAAACTAAAACACAGGGATCTGTGCACATCTCTAATTTATATATATTCAGACATTGTAAGTGTCTTTAAATATAAAAGCAAAATCTTTTTTTGAGGACCATGATGGGACATCTTATAAGCATATCACATACATGTGGATGTCATATATTGACAATGAGGGTCTGATGGCATGTTAGGGCATATAGGGAGGACATATGGCATGTACATTTAGTGTCATGTGGTGATTTCTTATGGCATTTTGTGGTCTTATGGCATGTGCAAGGGGTCTGATACCATATGGAGTGGGTCTGATTTCATGTAATGGCATGCACTGAGGTCTGAAGTGTGTATCTAATGTATATGAAATTGGCAAGTAAGGAAATCTGGTTTTCATGTGGGGGAAGTCAAATGGTATGTAGGTGGTCTAAGGAACATACTGGTTAGTTATAATTATTTCACCATTGACTATTTGGAATCTGCACATAGCAATAAGGCAAGAAATATGCTCATTTGCTTGATAATGATATTTAGGATATGTGATGGGAAAGTAGGAAGATCTTTTTGACATGGTGAAAGGTTTGGGAGTCATATGGGGAGTTTTCATGGCATGTGAAAGAACACTTTGGTGTGTAAGGAGGACTGGGATCATTTCTGAAGTCTGATGGCACTTGAGAAGATGTGAAGAGGTCTGTGAGGCATGTAATACAAATGTTGGGATATCTGCTGACATGTTAGTCTGGTGCGAATGTGTGTCTAAGGTCTCAGAGTGAGGGCTCTTTGTAGTTGCATATATAATGTACATTCTACATTTGCTTTATATATATCAAGAAAGATATATTTTCTTGTGTGGTTGGCTCATTTTACAAACAAATCCCAGTTTCCCTGGAAAATAGCATTGGATTGCTCAAATTGCTACTTTACTTATCGAAAGTGACAGTTTCTGCAATGTAAATACATCTTAAAATAATGTACAGCTTTGAAAATCCTATATAAAGTGACATTTTGGATTCAAACCAAAAATCTATCTTTCTCCTGCAATCAATTGTATCATATGTATATTGATTCCAGATCAAGATATGCACATTCTAATTTGTGTATGTTTTTAGAACAATATGCAACTGTACATCTGTTGAGTAAAAATGCCATCTGCAGCTGCATTATTCTTCATATATCCAGATTAACACTTTATTGAGATAAAACATTTCCTTTAAATTCATTTCCAATATGTCCTAAAATTAGCAGTTTGTGTTAACATCTTGTAACGATGGAAGTTGCAAACTTTAGAGTATAACCCAAACTCTTAATTTAACTGTCAGTGATTTGTAAATATCCAACAACTGAGCCAGCACAAGCATTTAAAATGAGCCTTGTCCACAACCAATGTACATGCAAGTGCTTTTGAATTAATGAAACAGAAATTTCATGTAAAGATATACTGTGCAAAAAGGTACAGATCTTTAATGGAAAGATTGCTAGGCTAATATGATAAGAGGTGATCTAGTTTATTAGGTTGTGTTTTAGTTGTGTTTTAAATTTTAAACTGCCCGCTTATTTTATTTTTTAAAGACTTACTGTAGGCATTGGGTCATAGGGAAGACTGGTCGAGAAAACAGTTTGCTAAGCTCTCATATTCCTTTTGAACTAGTGTCATAGCCATCATGTACTAGAAGATCCAAAATAGACAGTGGCACACTTAGGGGAGGTTTACAGTGCCCTGAAACCGCCCTCTCCTTTTGCAGATGTCCTAAGGTTATATTTAGGTGTCACAACCACAAAAATTGAAAGAGCCAACACTTTTTTCTACACTAAATAATAAAATTGCAAAAATGTCTCTTACCATAATGTCAATGTTCTGTGTCTGCTTTAATGTGTATTTCTTTTTGATTTTAAGAAAACTGTTGTCTTTCCAATTCTGTAGGCCAATTCGTTATCACTATTTATAATTAAAACTTCTTGTGCCTTTTTGTCAAACTAAAATGCATTTGCTAATGTTCTGGCGTTTTGTTCTTAAAAAGTATTTATGTATCAGGTTTTGTTTTCGTAAATAATATACAATTAATGCAGGGAATTATTTAGTGTGTGGTGACAGATTGAATATATCTTTGATTCCAGTTTGGCATTGGTTTGGGAGTAACTGAATTCTTCCTAAGGGCATACTTAAAAGTTATGCTGTCAGTAGTCAAAAGTCGACAGTATAATATTGTATATAGAATGCAGACACAGTAATAATATTATTTTCACATTTTTTACCATGTTGGCATTATAACTGTAAATATGATGGAATTTAAAGCAAAAACTATTGAAGTGGGGATTTTTAAGGCAATATAAGTAATATGGATAGTACTGTATATCTAGTAATTGTGAGGAAATAAGAGGACATATGTATATTATGTATGTACTGTATTTTTATTTTATTTTCAAATGACAGCTACAGATGTGTCCTCTTATATCTTTGCTCCGTGTGCTACAAGTCGCATTACACATAACGTGTGAGTGACGTGTGACTCGGTAGCGCTGAATGTCTTTTTTGTGATTATTTTCCAACGAAAATGCATCTTAGACGCAAATAAATGTAATAAGATTAGCGATGAGCGGGTTCGGCTCCTCGGGACCCGAACCCCCCCGAACTTCACCCATTTTACACGGTTCCGAGGCAGACTCGGATCTTCCCGCCTTGCTCGGTTAACCCGAGCGCGCCCGAACATCATCATCCCGCTGTCGGATTCTCGCGAGATTCGTATCTATATAAGGAGCCGCGCGTCGCCGCCATTTTCACTCGTGCTTTGGAGATGACAGCGAGAGGACGTGGCTGCGTTCTCTCAGTTTCTGTGTTCAGTGTGCTGCAAATATCTGTGCTCAGTGTGCTGCAAATATCTGTGCTCAGTGTGCTTGCAAATATCTGTGCTCAGTGTGCTGAAAATATCTACGTTCTCTGCCTGAAAAACGCTCCATATCTGTGCTGCATTATAGTATATAGTAGGAGGACAGTGCAGAATTTTGCTGTGACCACCAGTATATATAGCAGTATGGTACAGTAGTCCATTGCTCTACCTCTGTGTCGTCAAGTATACTATGCATCCATGCCTGTGCTGCATTTTAGTTGTGCGCAGTATATAGTCGGAGGACAGTGCAGAATTTTGCTGACCACCAGTATATATATAGCAGTACGGTACAGTAGTCCACTGCTCTACCTCTGTGTCGTCAAGTATACTATGCATCCATACCTGTGCTGCATTTTAGTTGTGCGCAGTATATAGTCGGAGGACAGTGCAGAATTTTGCTGACCACTAGTATATATATATATATAGCAGTACGGTACAGTAGTCCACCGCTCTACCTCTGTGTCGTCAAGTATACTACAAAAGTTCAGTAAAATGACTCAAAAATCAAAATGAAAAGCATCTGATGAGAAGCGTAAACTTGCCAATAGGCGATTTACAACACGGAGTGGCAAGGAACGGCTGAGGCCCTGGCCTATGTTCATGGCTAGTGGTTAAGATTCACATGAGGATGGAAGCACTCATCCTCTCACTAGAAAACTGCAGTACCACTCCTAGATGGGCCAGGTGTTTGTGTCGGCCACTTGGGTCACTTAGCTTAGCCATCCAGCGACTTTGGTGCACCTCTTTTTTTCTTTGCATTATGTACTGTTTGGGGACTATTTTTAAATCGCCATCCTGTCTGACACTGCAGTGCCACTCCAAGATGGGCCAGGTGTTTGTGTCGGTCACTTGGGTCGCTTAGCTTAGTCACACAGCTACCTCATTGCACGTTTTTTTTTCTTTGCATCATGTGCTGTTTGGGGACTATTTTTTAAATCTGCCATCCTATATGACACTGCAGTGCCACTCCTAGATGGGCCAGGTGTTTGTGTCGGCCACTTGGGTTGCTTAGCTTAGTCACACAGCTACCTCATTGCACCTCTTTTTTTCTTTGCATCATGTGCTGTTTGGGGAGTATTTTTTAAATCTGCCATCCTGTCTGACACTGCAGTGCCACTCCTAGATGGGCCAGGTGTTTGTGTCGGCCACTTGGGTCGCTTAGCTTAGTCACACAGCTACCTCATTGCACCTCTTTTTTTTCTTTGCATCATGTGCTGTTTGGGGACTATTTTTTAAATCTGCCATCCTGTCTGATACTGCAGTGCAACTCCTAGATGGGCCAGGTGTTTGTGTCGGCCTCTTGGGTCGCTTAGCTTAGCCATCCAGCGACTTTGGTGCACCTCTTTTTTTCTTTGCATCATGTACTGTTTGGGGACTATTTTTTAAATCGCCCATCCTGTCTGACACTGCAGTTCCACTCCTAGATGGGCCAGGTGTTTGTGTCGGCCACTTTGTTCGCTTAGCTTAGCAATCCAGTGACCTCGGTGCAAATTTTAGGACTAAAAATAATATTGTGAGGTGTGAGGTGTTCAGAATAGACTGGAAATAAGTGGAAATTGTGGTTATTGAGGTTAATAATACTATGGGATCAAAATGACCCCCAAATTCTATGATTTAAGCTGATTTTGAGGGTTTTTTGTAAAAAAAACACCTGAATCCAAAACACACCCGAATCCAACAAAAAATTTTCAGGGAGGTTTTGCCAAAATGCGTCCGAATCCAAAACACAGCCGCGGAACCGAATCCAAAACCAAAACACAAAACCCGATAAATTTCCGGTGCACATCACTAAATAAGATGCACAAGCAGCTTCTGCTGATTAAAATGATATGCAGCATGCCTAGTCTGTATGCTATATGCTATTCTGTGGCCTATGCTACAGTGTTTTTATGGAAAACATTGTAACATGGCATTTCGGATGCAGATAGAGCCGCAATTACACACAGAATATAGGCATGCTGCATAAAATTTTAATTAGCAGAGCTGTTTGTGCATCCTATTAAATTATTTTGCGTCTAAAATGCATTTTCACAGAAAAATAACGCAAAAAAAGGTGCCCAGCGCAAGTGCTGTATAGCGCGACTGCAGCAAGTATATAAGAGGACACATCTGTAAATCCGCTTACCATGATTGTAACCGGCACTTTCATCAGGTCATTACTCAAAGGGATGACCGATATATTCAGTCAGGTAGATTTATTTTCTTTCGATATGGTGATAAACCTAGCAGACTGCTTTCCAATCTGCTAAAGGGGGATAGAAGCCATTCTAATATAGTGGCGCTTAAAGATTATCACTTAATTACACATTATAAAGGGGATATGGTAGCAGAGATTATCTTTCATTACTATCAGAAACTATACACACAGGACTCTATTTCAGAGACCCCAAAAACAATCCTTTTGGATAGATGTATCTCTACCGTAACTTTCCCACACACAGGCGCAGAGTTTAATACATAAAGTATCTCCTACAGAAGTAGATCTGGTCATTACCAAACTTAAGCACCATGAAGGCACCGGGCCACGATGGTTTGAGGAATTTTATAAGCTCCTTAAACCACAATTAGTGGAATCACTGACAAATTTCTTTAACCCCATTTTGGAATGGAAGCCCATTCCCCCACCCTTTAATTATGCTATCATAAAAGTTTTACCAAAACCTAATAAGGATATTCTTGTACCATATTCGTACAGGCCTGTATCTCTGCTTAATGTGGATTATACATTTTTCTGTAGCATCCATAATGGATATTGGGGACAGATTAGTACGATGGGGTACAGACGGGTCCAAAGGAGCCAGTGCGCTTTAAATGTCTTCTACTGGGTGTGCTGGCTCCTCCCCTCTATGCCTCCTCCTACAGCTCAGTTTAAAAAAAAAGTGCCCGCAGGAGAGAATGCACTCTCCTCAAGCTCCAGAGTTTTCTTCAATTTCTTTTTAAAAGTTTTATTTCTTTCGGTATGCTGTTTGGGCAACAGCATACCTGCACCGTAGGAGTTAGGCTGGGGACGGTCACCGGCCTCTTGAGGTGCAGAGCCGCTTCCCTGCTGCAGGACTACCATCCTGAGGGGCTGTTTGTTCAGCAGGGCATGGCTCATTGGCTGTCGCAGCATGCCGCACACCCCTAACGCTGCCTGAAGGTGATCGTCGGTGGTGATTACCAACCAGGGGCCCCGAAAGAGGGGTCTCCCAGTTTAACTGTGCATCTGAAAGTGCAGGTGTGGTGTACAGGTCCCTCCTGGGGGGACCCGCTGTAGCCCCTGCTTGAGACTGGCTAGATATAGTAAACCAAGCATTTATGTGAGCATTTACTTACATATTGGGAGACATGGCCAGTATAAATATACAGAAGTAGCTACAGCGCCATGGCAGGGGTGGAGCTACATGAGAGCGGGCTCAGTGGAATTTTGCCACCTTCCTCTGCATAGCAGCAGCCTCCACAGCTCCTCCAAACAGTCCCTGGATCGCTGGTACCAGGTGTAGAGGGGGAGAGCCGCTATACTAGTGCACAATAACATCCCTCTGAGGGATTTTATTATATTACAGTCTCACTGTGTTTACACATAAAAATGCTGACAGCCTTACTGGGGCTGTGCAGCGCTGGGTGCGTTGCGGTCCTCTCTCCTGTGTCTCCTCTCACATGCAATTGGGCAGGCTTGCAATATATCAATATCAGGCTGTGTTGTATGTGTATTATACCTGTTTTTCTGATTCACAATGGTAAAACAGAAGTCATGCAGTGTATGTAATGCTAGATTCTGTCCTAGTTCATCTGACTCCATATCATGTGAGTCAGCCATCTCAGAATGCTGATTTCAATGTGGGGGAGAGTATAGAGCCATCCTGCTTTGGATCTATCAAATATCTGATGTCTGATATGTCATCTCAGCTAACTGCAAATGCAAATAAGACTCAGGAACTGCAACAAGCAGTGGCAAGTCTAAAGGCCCATACACACTTGACGATGCACACGTCGTTAACGACCGTCGTTAACGACTTCCCTTGAACTTCCCTTGAACAGCTGAGCAAACGACATGAGCATACACACTACCAACGACCAAAGACCAAAGACCATTCATCGTTGAAGCATCCAAGCTGAACAGTTTATTAAAATAATGAGCTGGGACCAGGGCTGGTGAACAGTGGCTTGGTCGTTGGTCGTTGGTCGTTCACACCATACACATTCAACAACGTCTCTGGTCGGTAACGACCATAGTGGAAATTGAGCATACATGCTCCACAGATTAGCGAGGGTCGTTAACGTCCCGCGGGGCCGCGCATCGGAGGTCGTCGGATGCATACACACTTGACGAAATAATGAGCGACGTCGTTGATGAGGGCTGAAATGAACGACGTCGCTCATTTTATCGTCAAGTGTGTATGGGCCTTTACTGCTAAACACCCCCCTGTCTACTACAAGTGCACAAAAAGGTGCTCTACCTTCACTTCTATCAGGTACTGATGATGATATACAGGATGATGGGGATGATGTGGACCCCATAAGTGGGGATTCCACCCCTACCCATGGTACTGAACCCCTCATATTGGCTATTAGGGATGTGTTAAAGCTCCCCCTGGAGGATGCTACTACTCAGCAGTCATTTTTCCTCACACAAGACAAACTGACAGTCACATTTCCTGATTCCAAGGAATTAGATGACTTATTTAAAATAGCCTGGAACACTGCAGATAAGAAATATCAGGTGCAAAATGGTTTTTGCATACATTCCCCTCTGCCCCTGAAGGCAGGGAATTCTGTGAGGAGTCTCCAGGAGTAGATGTCTCAGTCTCTCGCCTTTCTAAAAAGGTGGTACTCCCTGCTCCGGGCTCCTTTACAGTAAAGGACGCGGCAGATAGGAAACTTGAGACCACTCTGAAATCTATTTACATTGCTGCAGGTGTTGCTCAAAGGCCGGTCATTGCAGGTTGCTGGATGCCACATTTCAAAGAGAATAAGTGGTTATAGAGTGTGCAACAAGATCCAGAAGTCAGCCCAGCAAAGATCTATAGAAGTTTCACCTACTTCACAAATTTTCACAGTTTTATGATATAATATACTCCACTTAGGCGCCCTCCAGATTTAACATGTTATATTACTTATGGCTGTTTTTCTTCAATCTCATTTTGTATTTCACAACCTGTAAAAATCTGTGTTTGTGTTCGCCCTTAGGTAAGAACATCAAAATTACACACATGTAGAAAAAAAGACACAATAGTGTAGAAATCCTTTTAACAAAATGTCCAATATGTTTAACACATCTCACTCACAAAGTTCCCAGAGATTTCAGGCACATCACGGTATCTTTATACTCAAGATTTTCTCAAAATAGACTCCACAAGCAAACCAAATGGACCAATTCCTTCTTTGTGCTTTCAACCTGTAGAATATGTGTCAGAGTTGCCTCCGACACACATGCAGCAAAGAAGGAGACCGATAGAGAATATTCCTAAAAATACAGATTCTAAGATAACCAAGAGAGGATAAAGAGGAGGTAATAAAAAAAAATCAAAACCAAAAAAATAAACCAATATTGAATACAACCAAGATCATAAATGATTCCAATACAGTAAAGATATTTAATTTGAGTAATAGGAAGCTAACTGAAATAGAAGAGAAGGTGTTAAGGAAAAGCTTAAAATTTGCAACAAATAGTTATCCAAGTCCGTTTGAACTATACATAGACATCAATAAGTTTGTGTGGAAATTCACTATAAAAAAGTTTTTTTTTAGTAAACAGACTTCCATAGATGCTCCTATTCAGGAAGAAGTATCGACCAAATCAAAGTTTAAAAACAAATCAAACTTTTACCCAGCTAATGTAAAAGGAAGTTGTATAGACTGCTTTGGAAAAGTAATAACAGATGAGGTAGAAAAATGTATCCTCACTAATAAAAAGAAAAAAATTAGAAGATACAACATCTCTAAGAAGTGCCAGGCAATAAAATCTTTACAGCAGGATACAGATCTTGTTATAAAACCGCCCGATAAGGGGGGTGGAGTGGTGCTTATGAACCGATCTGAATATATAGATGAAATTGAAAAACAGCTAAAAGATGGTGATACATACAATCGTCTTAAAAACAATCCTATACATAGGATCGTTGATGCTCTGAGAGATATAACATCCAGTGCACTTGAAAAAGGTTTAATCTCTAAAGATGAGTGTGATTTTATAAATATCAAAGAACCTAATGTACCGACTATATATATATATATATATATATATATATTTTGCCTAAGGATCATAAGGATGCACTCCACCCTCCTAGCAGACCAATTATATCTGGTTGTAATGGAATAACATCAAATCTTTCTGCTCTGGCGGAGCCTTTGGTAACCCAGAGTAAGTCATACTTAAATGACACAGGAAATACCCTTAGGAAATTTCAAAGAATAAAGTGGGACTCAGAGTGCTTTTTGTGTACAGCGGATGTGAGTACTTTGTACACAATTATTCAACCAGCCTTTGGAATACAGGCAGTGTCATACTTCTTAGAAAAGAGCGAAATGGATGGCCATATGAAGGAGTTTATTTTAGAAAGTATTATGTTTATTTTACAAAACAATTTTTTTTTTCAATAGAGATTATTACCTTCAACAGGTTGGCAAGGACATGGGCACCAGGTTGGCCCCTAGTTATGCCAACTTATTCATGTCATACTGGGAAGAGACAGCGGTGTGGCATGGTGAGTCGGTGGGGGCAGGCCTGGTGTCCTAGCACTGCTTCATTGACGATATTCTATTTATATGGAGAGGGAGTGAGGAAACCCTACAGAGTTTCTGTGATGGATTAAATTCTAATGATAGAAACATTAAATTAACATATGATATAAGTAAAAATGAAATTAATTTCCTTGACCTCAATATTTACGTAAAAGACAATTCTTTAGAAACAAAAATGTATAAAAAAACCTTCAGCCAATTTGTTAGAGTAAGACGCAATTGTTCAGATTCACAGATCTGTAACATTGAAATGGAAGAAATGTTCAAAAATTTTGAAGATAAGGGCTATCAAAAAGAAAAATTACAAGCTGCAAAAGATAAAGCAATATGGATAACAATGAATGACCTTCGAGCTGAAAAACCTAAAAAAGAATCTAAAGACAATTTTGAATGGTCTTTCATTTCAGAATACAGTTATTTACATAGAGAAATAGAAGCAATCATAAAAAATAATTGGAAACTTTTGTAACAAGATCCTGTCTTAAAGGGAAAAAATCCTACACAGCCATCCTTTATATATAGGAAATCAAAATCCTTAACTTGTTAAAAGTACCCTTAATGAAAACAAATGAAGTAGTGAATGTGTATGAGGATTCCACCACTGTGGATCATGTCTATTATGTAGAACTGTAAAAACCAATACATTCAAATACAGGTTGAGTATCCCTTATCCAAAATGCTTGGGACCAGAGGAATTTTGGATATGGGATGTTTCCGTATTTTGGAATAATTGCATACCATAATGAGATATCATGGTGATGGGACCTAAATCTAAGCACAGAATGCATTTATGTTACATATACACCTTATACACACAGCCTGAAGTCAATTTTAGCCAATAATTTTTATAACTTTGTGCATTGAACAAAGTGTGTGTACATCCACACAATTCATTTATGTTTCATATACACCTTATACACACAGCCTGAAGGTCATTTAATACAATGTTTTTAATAACTCGTGTATTAAACAAAGTTTGTGTACTTTTAGCCATCAAAAAACAAAGGTTTCAGTATTTCACTCTCACTCAAAAAAGTCCGTATTTCGGAATATTCCGTATTTCGGAATATTTGGATATGGGATACTCAACCTGTATAAAGAAATTAATATAAATGGTAATTGTTATAAAATTAATCAGTTCATTACCTGCACATCAAAAAATTTAGGTTACTCCATAGAATGTAAATGTGGCCTTATATATGTAGGAAAGACAATGAGAATGCTAAAAACTAGATTATGTGAACATATTTACAATATTAGAAAAGGCTTAGAAACGCATACTCTCTCTATGCACTTTAAACAACATCATAACTCAAAGGAATGTGAAATAAAAAATGTCTGGGGAATAGAACAGGTTACTGGTACATGGAAAAATAAAAATATTGAAACTAAACTAACAAAAACTGAAATGAGATGGATTTTGAATTTAAAAACCTTGGTTCCATGAGGACTTAATAGAGAATTTGAATTGAAGTGGTTTTTAAATTAGTCTTTTATTGTTATTAATTGTTATTAATTCTTATCGTTTATATACTTTTATCTCCAATATATGCACCTTATGACGCCTTATTATATATATATAATATACATTATAATAACTTCCGGAATGTGGTCAGTGAATGTAAACAGAAATGTAAGTCATTGAGGTCAATCATATGGAACGCATTTGACCCGCAAACAAGGATTATAGTATACAGCGATTCTGTTAAAGTTTCTTCACGCTGCGACACATGTGACCGGAAGTGACAATCTGCTATATGGAATGCATCTGTCCGCAAACAGGAAGTACATCACACAGCAGATCGTTGGGAGTTCCTGTGAAGACATAGACCACATGACTGGAAGTGACGATCACGGGAGAGCAGCAGTTTGAATGCTCTAATGAACTTTTCCGCAGCTGACTTTGTTTTTTTTAATTAAGGGGATATATAGGGGAGGTCCTTTTGTTTGGGCACTATTCGCTTTTGAAAAAGGTTAAATCCGAAACGTGTTAAGCGGTACTGTGTCTTCTGTATCCTGACGGACTCCTGCATACCGTTTGTACACTGCCTGGAAGGGTGAGCCGTGGGTAACCAGGACTTGTACTTACCCTGCTGTCATGTGTCATCTCAGCGATCCAGTGTGGTGTCCTCCTGGGAATTGCAGGATAACGACATGTGATATGCTCTTTATTTTATCTATCATGTGAGTGCATTTGTGTAAAAATAAATACCTTATTTGTGTAAGGGATTATTGCACTATCAGTCTCCCTCTTTGCTGCATGTGTGTCGGAGGCAACTCTGACACATATTCTACAGGTTGAAAGCACAAAGAAGGAATTGGTCCATTTGGTTTGCTTGTGGAGTCTATATTGAACAAAATCTCGAGTATAAAGATACCGTGATGTGCCTGAAATCTCTGGGAACTTTGTGAGTGAGATGTGTTAAACATATTGGACATTTTATGAAAAGGATTTCTACACTATTGTCTTTTTTTTCTACATGTGTGTAATTTGATGTTCTTACCTAAGGGCGAACACAAACACACAGTTTTTTACAGGTTGTGAAATACAATATGAGATTGAAGAAAAACAGCCATAAGTAATATGACATGTTAAATCTGGAGGGCGCCTAAGTGGAGTATATTATATCGTAAATGCTGGATGACACATGCAATTCATTCCTGGGCTAATCAAATTAAAGAAGGTCTTTCGGGTGATATGACTTTAGTTAATACTGTTACTTTCCTGAATCACTTTCAGGACAAGGCAAGAGTCCTCTGTAATTCCCTTTAGGAGATTGGCAATATTAATGCTAGGACCACGGCTATGGCTGTGTCAAGCGCAGAGCCATATGGTTGCGTCACTGGATTGCTGATGCTGACTCCAAACGTAATGTGGAATCTCTTCCATTCACAGGTGAATGGCTCTTTGGAGGTGAATTGGATGCATGGATTTCCTTCGGGAGCTCCACCTGCTAGACATACCTACCTGGGACCATCTACTCAGTCCTTTCGGTCCTCCAGATTTTGATCTAGGGCCAGAGGGGCCTCCAAAGCAGCTAGATGCTCCAGAGGTAAACCTAACAAACCAGCCATTGCCGGATCTGAGGACCAGAACACAAGCTCTGCCTATGCAAAGACTTCAGCATGGCGGTGCTTACCATAAGGGGATCTCATGGTGGGAGCTCTGTTACGTCACCACAGCCACATCTGGGAGGGTTCCTGCCAAGATGCTTGGGAATGGACCTTATCTCTCAGCTTACCAGCTTTAGAAAATGTGTGGTACACTACTGGCCATCAACGAGTTGGTTCAGTCCCAGGTCATTGTTCCATTACCCCTACTACAACGAGGACAGGGTTTCTATTCCAGTCTGTTCGTAGTACCAAAACCAGATGGATCTGTGAGACCCATTCTGAATCTGAAGTTCTTGAATCCTTACCTGAAGGTTTTCAAATTCAAGATGTAATCTTTGAGAGCAGTGATTGCAGGTCTGGAACTACAGGAATTCCTTGTGTCCCTGGATATCAAAGACGCTTACCTACATATCCCAATTTGGCATCCTCATCAGGCCTATAAGAGGATTGCCCTGCTGAACAATCACTACCATTTTCAGGTGTTACCCTTCAGCCTGTCTACAGCTCTGAGGGTGTTCGCAAAGGTGGGTCCAGGGGGGCCAATGTTATTCCATACCTGGATGATATCCTGATAAAAGCGAGCTCCAGGGAGCTTCTCTTGCTCCATATAGATCGCACTATCCAACTTCTATCACACCACGGGTGGATCCTCAATCTGCAGAAGTCCCACCTTTAACCATCTCAATGGCTCCTGTTTCTGGGGATGCTACTGGATACTGTAACACAAAAAGTGTTCCTCCCAGAGGACAAAGTAAGAACACTTCAAGAAACAGTTCGCATGGTGCACTGACCTGCTCGAGTCTCCATTCATCTTTGCATAAAATTGTTGGGATGATTCACTTTGGAAGGTTTCATGCCAGACCATTCCAATTGGACATCCTGAACAAGTGGTCCTGTTCCCATCTTCAGGTGCACTGGATGATTTGGCTGTTACCTCAGGCCAGAATCTCTCTCCTGTGGTGGCTACAGTCTTCCAACCTGCTGGAAAGTCGATGCTTTGGGATTCAGGATTGGATCCTCTTCATGACGGGTGCAAGTCTCAGAGAATGGGGAGCTGTCACCCAGGCGATCCAGGTGCAGTCGGACAATGCCACGCTGCTGGCGTACATCACTTGACAAGGAGGGACAAAAAGCAAGGCCTGCCTGCGAGAAGTGTCAAGAATACTCCTCTGGGCAGAAAGAAATGCAAGAGCACTGTCCGCGATCTTCATTTCGGGGGTGGACAACTGGGAAGCGGACTTTCTAAGTCACCACGACCTCCATCTGAGGGAGTGGGGACTACACCCTCAGGTGTTTCAGCAAATCATCGACAGGTGGGGATGCCCACAGATCGACTTGATGGTCTCTCATCTCAACAAGAAGCTTCACTGCTATTGCTCACGAACTAGGGTTCCTCAGGCGAGTGCAGTGGATGCGCTGACATTGCCTTGGCCTTACCAGCTGGTCTACCTGTTTCCTGTGATTCTGCTGATCCCAAGGGTGCTCAAGCAGATCGGACATCAAAGAGTAGAAGCAATCTTGATTGCCCCAGATTGGCCCCGAAGAACGTGGTATGCGGCTCTTCTGAACATGTCCGTAGAGGACCCTTGGCCTCTACCGCTAAAAAGGGACCTTTCATCTACCCGGACTTACGGTGGCTACATTTGACAGCATGGAAGTTGAGCGGAACATCCTAGCTCACAAAGGGCTTTCCAAAAAGGTAATTGCCACTATGGTGCAAGCCAGAAAACCTGTCACGTCAAAACACTATCATCATATCTGGCAGAGATATGTCTCTTGGTGCCAGGAAGGCACATATTCCTCTGCAGAATTCAACTTGGGAAGGTTCCTATGATTCTTGCAGGCTGGAGTGGATAAAGGCTTACGTCTGGGATCCATTAAGGTCCAGATTTCAGCTCTTTCCATCTTCTTCCAGAAGAAGTTGCCTCTCTTGCCAGAAATTCAGACCTTCTTGCAAGGGGTGCTTCACATACAACCTCCATTCGTGCCGCCTACGTCACCTTGGGATCTGGATGTAGTGTTATGTTTTCTACAGTCCTCCTGGTTTGAACCTCTGACGACAGTAGAAGATAAGTACCTCACATGGAAAACAGTGATGTTACTGGCCCTTGCTTCTGCTAGGCATGTCTCAGAATTGGGGGCCATGTCATTCAAAAGCCCGTACTTGGTGTTTTACAAGAACAGAGCGGAGCTCAGGACTAGACAGCAGTTCCTGCCGAAGGTGGTCTCCGCATTTCACTTGAATCAACCTATCGTGATTCCGTCTAGTTCTGACACTTCTGCTCCTCTGGAGGCATTGGATGCTGTGCGAGCCTTGAAAATATTTATCAAAAGGATGTATCGGATAAGAAAGATGGATTCCTTGTACGTGCTCTATGATGCGTAGAAAAAGGGTTGCCCTGCTTCTAAGCAGTCTATTACTCATTGGATTAGGCTTACTATCCAACAGGCCTATGCATCGGCAGCCTTACCGGTTCTGCAGTCTCTGAAGGCCCACTCTGCAAGATCGGTGGGATCTTCCTGGGCAGCTGCCCATGGAGTCTCTGCCTTGCTACTATGCCGAGCTGCTACCTGGTTGGGGAAGAACACCTTTGTGAAGTTCTACGGGTTTGATACCCTGACCAAAAAGAGTATACCCAGTTTGGGCAGGCAGTGCTGCAGATGTCTCCGCACATTCCCGCCCATTCTGGAAGCTTTGGTACATCCCCATCGTACTAATCTGTCCCCAATATCCCTTATGGATGCTAGAAAAAATAGGATTTTAAATACCTACCGGTAAATCCTTTTCTCATAGTCCATAAGGGATATTGGGCGCCCACCTCTGTGCGGTGACTTTCTGCAGGTTCTCTGTTATGTGTTCCTGTTCATCTGTTGCTGTTAATGTTGCCAGATGTTGCTGGCTAAGATATATATTGGTGTGCTGGTGTGAAAATGTCACCACACTTATTGTTGTTATGTTTCTTCTCTCAAGTATGTCATTCTCCTTCGGGCACTGTTTACCTATAACTGAGCTGTAGGAGGCGGCATAGAGAGGAGGAGCCAGCATACCCAGTTGAAGAAATTTAAAGTGCACTGACTCCTTTGGACACATCTATACCCTATTGTACTAATTTGTCCCCAATATCCCTAATGGACTAAGAGAAAAGGATTTATGGTAGGTATTTTAAATCCTATTTTAACCAAATTATTAACGGAATTAAATTAGTCCTTCCAGCAATTATACACCAGGATCAGACAGGTTTTGTTTGGGGTCGTACAGCAGTTACCAGAAAGGTGCTTACATTTTTGCAGACTTACAGGACTCTCCAGCTGATGATCCCAAGTTTTTTTTTAATTTGGGATGCCGAAAAGGCTTTCAATGTGATTACCTGGGATCATCTGTTTGAGTCTCTTAGTGTTAGGCGCCGGGGTCCGCTCGTCTGCGCGGCCCGGCGCCTAGCAACTAGGGACGCCGTGCGCGTACAGCCGCCGGCTCCCTAGCAACGCTAGACGTCGGGCGCGCTGAGCCGCACGGACCCTAGCAACGGGGACGCCACTGGCGGACCGCGTTCCCCGTTGCTGGGTCCTGTTTAATTAATAGGTGCACCTGATCTCTGGCCGTGCAGCAAGGCAGCTGCATGGCATTCATTCTAATCAGCTCTGTCAGCAGCTGATTGGAGGACTCCTGTTTAAATACACTCTCAGGGCTTCTCACAGATGCCGGTAATAGCTTCCTGCATGCTGTCTTTGGTTGCTGAGAGTCTGTTTCCAGTCTTGCTGTATCCGGTCGTTCCAGTCCTCTGAAGTCCTGTACTCGGGAGTTATCATCTCGTCCCTGGAGTCCTGACCGATCACCGTTTAACATCCAGTGGTGTTCGTGAGTCGCGGCTCTGCCGTGTGTAGCGGCTCGGCCGCTTTACCCTTTATTATTTGTGTTTGGAGCATTTTGCGGAGGGTTCCGCTTCCACAGGTCCACTCTGGTATCCGGCGGTGCCGGGTAGGAGTATTGGACAAGTGGATTTTGGTTGTCCTTTTCCCTGGCGGTTTTTCCGCACATACTTTAGGTTTTTTAGTTAGCTCGTAGCCCCTGGCCTGTTGTTAGCTAGAGGTCCTCTTGTTATCATCCTGCCTCGGATTTCCCTTTGTCTCTCATTAAGACCGGGGGGCATCGGAGTTGGGCAGACATAATCCGCCCTTCAAACGCGGCTGCCAATGGCTCAAGAAACCATAGTCTCGCAAGGGATTTCCGATAGCACGGGTGAGACAAGAGTTAGGGCGCCAGGGGCTATTATTCTTTCCTGCTCCCGTTCCCAGCATTCCATTCCAGTGCTCCGGTCATTGTCATAAGATCTCCTCTGGCCAGGAGTGCTGGAATCATAACATTATTACCGGCCATACCAAAACTTAAAATTAAACAGGAGTTAATTTTTTCTTATTCAGTTTTGTGAGAGTTTATCGGCCTCATGAATCCTACAGGTTTAGGGCCAAATCCTGGTCAGCTCTTAGTCAGCCAGATTCAAGAACTTACTCAGATGGTTCAGGATCTTTCTCTTCGGGTGAAGTCGCAGGAAGATCTTTTGCGAGCTTCCCCGAAGGTAGTTCCTGAACCAAAGATGCATTTGCCTGACCGTTTTTCTGGTGATAGGAAAGAGTTTTTTAATTTTAAAGAATCCTGTAAACTTTATTTTCGTTTAAGACCGATTTCCTCGGGTACTGAATCTCAGCGGGTCGGGATTATTATTTCTTTGCTCCAGGGGGATCCTCAGACCTGGGCATTTGGTTTAAAAGCAGAGGATCCGGCATTGTTGTCAGTGGACGCTTTTTTTGGGTCTTTAGGGCTCTTGTATGATGACCCTGATAGAGAGGCGTCCGCTGAAAGTCAGTTGCGCGCTCTCAGACAGGGTAGAAATCCTGCGGAGGTTTATTGTACGGAGTTTCGCCGTTGGTCGAACGACTGTGGCTGGAATGACCCAGCCCTGCGCAGTCAGTTTCGCCTCGGCTTATCAGAGTCTATAAAAGACAGTCTCCTTCAGTACCCCGCTCCTGAGACTCTCGATAAGCTCATGGAGCTTTCTATTAAGATAGATCGTCGTCTCAGAGAGCGGAGGGCTGAAAAAGGAGCACCTGTAAGGTCAAGTCCGTGTGTATATTCCATTCCTGAGGACGTTGAGGAGCCCATGCAGATGGGTCTCTCCCGGTTGTCTCCTGAAGAAAGAGCCAGAAGGCAAAATTCTGGTCTTTGCCTGTACTGTGGGGGTAAGGGACATTTTTCTCGTAATTGTCCGAACAAGTCGGGAAACGCTTTGACCAGGTGAATTGTGAGGGGGTTCACCTAGGTCTGCAGCTTATCTCCTCGAATAACTCCCTTTTAGTCCCAGTTAAAGTTTCCTTTGGCAGCCTCAGTTCTTCGGTGTCGGCTTTTGTTGACAGTGGAGCTGCAGGAAATTTTATGGATTTAACTTGGGCTAAGGCCTTAGGCATTCCTCAGTTACCTTTGGGTAGGTGTGTCACCATGCATGGCTTAGATGGGAGTCCACTGTCCAATGGGGTTATTTCTCTACGTACACCCCCTGTATTACTTACAGTAGGAGCTCTACATTCTGAAAAAATCGAGTTCTTCCTTACTCATTGCCCAGCAGTTCCAGTAGTTCTGGGTCACCCTTGGCTGGCCTTTCATAATCCCACCATTGATTGGCGGTCGGGGGAGATTTCACAATGGGGTACCTTTGGTGATAGGGAATGTATTACGTTTCCAGTCAGAGTAGCAGCTGCCATTCCTGAACTCATTCCTGTGGAATACCAGGAGTTTGCTGATGTGTTCTCCAAAGGCAATGCGGACATTCTGCCTCCTCATCGGCCGTATGATTGTGCTATTGAGCTTATTCCTGGTGCCGCATTACCAAAGGGAAGATTATATGCTTTATCCGGGCCAGAAACTGCGGCCATGAATGATTATGTTAAGGAGAGCCTAGGGAAAGGATTTATTAGACCATCAAAATCTCCTTTAAGTGCAGGTTTCTTCTTTGTGGAGAAAAAGGATGGCTCGCTTAGACCTTGCATTGACTTTAGAGCCCTGAATAAGATCTCAGTTAAAAATACTTATCCTTTGCCGCTGATATCTGTACTCTTTGATCAGCTACGTTCGGCTGTGATTTTTTCTAAAATTGACCTTAGAGGAGCGTACAACCTCATCCGAATCAAATCTGGAGATGAGTGGAAGACGGCCTTCAGTACTCAGTCAGGTCACTACGAGTACCTGGTGATGCCGTTCGGCTTGTCCAATGCTCCAGCAGTTTTTCAAGACCTCATTAATGATGTGCTCCGTGACTTCCTAGGGAAATTCGTGGTCGTTTACTTAGACGACATCCTGATTTATTCTGAATCAATGGAACAACATGTTACCCAGGTGCGTCTGGTTCTTCAGAAGTTACGTGAGAATCATTTATATGCCAAGCTGGAGAAGTGTGAGTTTCATGTCACGGAGGTATCTTTTTTAGGGTACATTATTTCCCCTCAGGGATTTTCCATGGAACCAAAGAAGCTCCAGGCCATCCTTAGTTGGGCGCAACCCACCAATTTAAAAGCAATTCAGCGCTTTTTAGGGTTTGCGAATTATTATAGGAGGTTCATTCATTCTTTTTCTGACCTGGTTGCTCCCATTGTAGCTCTGACAAAGAAAGGAGCGGATCCTACCAACTGGTCGCGTGAAGCAGAGTTGTCCTTTCGGGCCTTGAAACAAGCCTTTGTCTCGGCTCCAGTCCTCAGACATCCCAATCCGGAATTGCCCTTTGTTGTGGAGGTTGATGCCTCGGAGGTTGGAGTGGGGGCTATCCTTTCTCAAAAGGATCCGGAGTCTCTGGAGTTACATCCTTGTGCCTTTATGTCCAGGAAATTCTCCTCCGCTGAATCCAACTATGACGTTGGTAATCGGGAGTTACTGGCGATAAAGTGGGCTTTCGAGGAGTGGAGGCATTGGCTGGAGGGAGCAAAACATACCATTTCAGTATTGACTGACCATAAAAACCTGCAATACATCGAATCAGCTAAGCGGCTTAATGCCCGGCAGGCACGTTGGGCTTTATTTTTTACTCGTTTCAAATTCATAATCACTTTCAGGCCTGGTTCCAGGAATACCAAGGCTGATGCCCTGTCACGCAGTTTTCTTCCGGTTCACAATAACAGTCCTGTTACTCCCATACTTCCATCTTCGGTCATTTGGGCAGGCCTCACACAAGATTTATTTACCCAGTTAAAACAGCTTCAACACCAAGCTCCTGGAAATACTCCTGCTGGTCGTCTTTACATCCCTGAGTTTTTGAGAGCTACTGTTTTGACTGAATTCCATGATAACAAAGTTTCCGTGCATCCGGGAATCTCTAAGACTTTGGAGTTAGTCTCCCGCTCAGTATGGTGGCCTGGTCTTTCTAAAGACGTTAAGGAGTTTGTTTTTTCATGTCAGGTTTGTGCACAGCATAAGGTTCCCCGTTCCTTGCCTATCGGGCAACTTATGCCCTTAAATGTCCCTCTCAGGCCATGGTCTCATATTTCCATGGATTTTGTGGTAGACCTTCCCCTTTCAGCCGGATTCCGAGTCATATGGGTGGTAGTGGACCGTTTTAGCAAGATGGCTCATTTCATTGCTCTTCCCCGACTGCCATCTGCCCAAGGGTTGGCCGTTTTGTTTCTCCGCCATGTTTTCAGACTTCATGGGTTGCCTACTGATATTGTTTCTGATCGGGGTCCACAATTCATCGCACAATTCTGGAAGTGTTTTTGTGCTTCATTAAAGATGAAATTGTTGTTAACATCCGGTTACCACCCACAATCCAACGGGCAAACCGAGCGAGTTAACCAATCATTGAAACAGTATTTGCGTTTGTATTCAGCCAAACTCCAGAATGATTGGTCCGAGTTTCTTCCGTTGGCGGAGTTTGCTTACAATAATTCCTGTCATTCCTCCACTAAAGTGTCTCCATTCTTTTCAGTTTTTGGCTTTCACCCCAGAGCTAATTCTTTTTTTCATCATTCCTCAGTCTCCCCGCTAACCTTAACCTCCCATCTCAGAGCCATTTGGAAAAAAGTGCACCTTGCTCTCAGAAAAGCGGCATTTCGAGAGAAGAAATTTTCTGACAGGCTCCGACGTCCTTGCACTTTTAAGGTGGGAGATAGGGTATGGTTGTCGACTCATAACATCAGCCTTCGACAATCCTCGGCTAGATTGGGACCCAAATTTATTGGGCCATTTCTTATTATTAAAAGAGTCAACCCAGTTGCCTTCCGGTTACGTTTACCAAGATCTCTTAGGATTGGAAATACGTTTCATTGCTCCCTGTTGAAACTATACGTTTCTTCCAGTAGATTTCCAAGGAGGATCTCTCAGGGTAGATCTCCGGTGGATGTACAGGGACAACAGGAGTTCTTGGTGGAGAAGGTTCTCGATTCCAAATTGTCCCGGGGCCGGCTTTATTTTCTGGTGCACTGGAGAGGCTATGGTCCGGAGGAAAGGTCTTGGGTCTTGGATAAGGATCTTCATGCCCCGAGGCTCAAGAGGGCATTTTTTCGGGAATTTCCTCGGAAACCTGGCTTTAGGGGTTCCTTGACCCCTCCTCAAGGGGGGGGTACTGTTAGGCGCCAGGGTCCGCTCGTCTGCGCGGCCCGGCACCTATCAACTAGGGACGCCGTGCACCTACAGCCGCCGGCTTCCTAGCAACGCTAGACGCCGGGCGCGCTGAGCTGCGCGGACCCTAGCAACGGGGACGCCACTGGCGGACCGCGTTCCCCGTTGCTGGGTCCTGTTTAATTAATAGGTGCACCTGATCTCTGGCCGTGCAGCAAGGCAGCTGCATGGCATTCATTCTAATCAGCTCTGTCAGCAGCTGATTGGAGGACTCCTGTTTAAATACACTCTCAGGGCTTCTCACAGACGCCGGTAATAGCTTCCTGCATGCTGTCTTTGGTTGCTGAGAGTCTGTTTCCAGTCTTGCTGTGTCCGGTCGTTCCAGTCCTCTGAAGTCCTGTACTCGGGAGTTATCATCTCGTCCCTGGAGTCCTGACCGATCACCGTTTAACATCCAGTGGTGTTCGTGAGTCGCGGCTCTGCCGTGTGTAGCGGCTCGGCCGCTTTACCCTTTATTATTTGTGTTTGGAGCATTTTGCGGAGGGTTCCGCTTCCACAGGTCCACTCTGGTATCCGGCGGTGCCGGGTAGGAGTATTGGACAAGTGGATTTTGGTTGTCCTTTTCCCTGGCGGTTTTTCCGCACATACTTTAGGTTTTTTAGTTAGCTCGTAGCCCCTGGCCTGTTGTTAGCTAGAGGTCCTCTTGTTATCATCCTGCCTCGGATTTCCCTTTGTCTCTCATTAAGACCGGGGGGCATCGGAGTTGGGCAGACATAATCCGCCCTTCAAACGCGGCTGCCAATGGCTCAAGAAACCATAGTCTCGCAAGGGATTTCCGATAGCACGGGTGAGACAACAGAGTTAGGGCGCCAGGGGCTATTATTCTTTCCTGCTCCCGTTCCCAGCATTCCATTCCAGTGCTCCGGTCATTGTCATAAGATCTCCTCTGGCCAGGAGTGCTGGAATCATAACACTTAGAAGATATAGTGTCCCTTTTTCTTTTATTGATGTACTTGCCTCATTATATACCACCCCTTCTACTCAAAACTTAACTAATAGATAGCTTTAATTGCCTTTCTTTGTTCAAAGGGTTACGAGGCAAGGATGTCCCCTATCCCCACTTTTATCTGCAGCTGCTCTTGAACCATTGGCGATAGCATTATGTCAATACCAGGATTTTACCGGTATTAGAGTGGGTGCCTGCGAATGCAAGTTATCCTTGTTCGCGGGTGATATGCTGCTTTTTATCGCCAATCCTTTGCAGACTATCCCGGCAATTTTACAGATTATACAGATGTGTAGCTTGCTTGCAGGTCACCATATCAAAAAGGATAAGTCATAATTACTCCCTACTGCTGTCCCCTCATTTCTATATTCCCACCCATATTTGACTTCCCGATTCACGGTCACGCCCCGTAAAATCAAATATTTAGGTATCCATTACCTCTCTATGCTATATAACATTAATGTATTGCCTGTTATCACTGAAATTAAGTCTCAGCTCTCTTGCTGGACAGATCTAAAACTCTCATTATTAGGATGAGTAGTAGTCATCAAAAGCATAATATTCCACAAATTAGCATATTTATTACAAACATTTCCTGTTACAATTAAGACCGCTAATAGATTGCTTTGTACACAATTTTTTTCTAAGTTTATCTGGAGAGGCCCATAGGGCCCACACATACTTGGGGGGTCATTCCGAGTTGATAGCTCCCTAGCAAGTTTAAGCAGCCGTGCAAACACTATGCTGCCGCCCACTGGGGAGTGTATTTTAGCTTAGCAGAAGTGCGAATGCATGTACAGCCAAGCTCTGCATAAACAGTTTGTGCAGTCTCAGTGTAGCTTTGAACCTACTCAGCGCTTGCTATCACTTCAGCCTATTCGTGTCCGGATTTGACGTCATACACCCGCCCAGTGAACGCCCAGCCACGCCTGCGTTTTTTCAGACACGCCTGCATTTTTGCAAACCCTCCATGAAAATGGTCAGTTGACACCCAGAAATGCCACCTCCCTGTCAATGTTCTTGCAGCCGTCAGTGCGACTGAAAACTTCGCTAGAACCTGTGCACAACCACAATGGGCTTTGTACCCGTACAAAGCGCGTGCGCATTGTGGTGCATACGCATGTGCAGAAATGCAGATTTTTAGCCTGATCGCTGTGCTGCGAATAACAGCAGCTAGTGATCAACTCGGAATGACCCCCTTGGCAAAACATAAGGCTGGGCTTAGTGTACCAAGCATAAAAGATTTTTCAAGTTCTGCTTTGTTCAGATACACTGTATAGTCGATAGGTTGTTAGGCTCTGAACACCACACAAACCGTCCATTAGAAGATGCTTTATTCTGTCCATATGCATGGGCCGCACTGCTTCATTCCCCAAAAGCGTTAATACCCTCAACGATTAAGTCAAATATACTTTTTTTGGGATACCTATAAAGCGTGGCTTAGTATAAATAAAATCCTATAGAAAAATCCCTTCTCCGCTTATATCCCCCTTTGGGGTAATCCAAAGTTCGCTCCCTCTTTCCTTACCCAATCCTTTTGGAACTGGAGTTTGGTTGATATTATGGCTATTAGAGATGTGTTTGACCCAGGCAGCCTCCATCTTCTTTCTCTCTTCAAATTGCAAGACAAACATGACTTGACTCACTTTCAATTTTTTATGTACTTACAAATGTGACATTATATAAATTCTTTAGATGCTCCCCTTTTAACATCCCATCCTCGGGATGCTTTGACATCCATATTAAATGTTTGTAAATTGCTTATATTCAGGATTTGTTATTTATATTCTCATTTGATTGATGCATACCAACACACATGGTCTAATTCCGCCCTGGCTTGGAGTTCGGTGTTATCATTCGATGTCTCTGACTTTTGGCAAATCATTGAGTGTCTAGATAAAATTCTTCTCAATCTGAAATCTGCATGTTTACAAGAGATACACCTTCACATTCTGAGTCACACATGTGTTTCTCCTGCTCAAAGGAAACATTTCACTCACTCTCCCACGGGGGATTGTGTTAAGTGTGGAAGTCTAGACACTTCTCTATCCCATAACTTATGGTTCTGTAGTAAGATACATAAGTTTTGGAATAAGATATTAGCCTATTTGAAAACTGTTTTACACATACGGTTACCTATGAATTCTATGGCACTCATATTTGCAGATTTCTCCTCTTGTGAAGGGTCCCCATCTTTGGAACCCTGGAAACCACTTTTGATTGTCATGGTAATGATAGCAAAACAAGTGATTCTCAAACACTGGATTTTTAGATCTGCACCCACACTATCTGAATGGACAATAGCTTTATTGTAAGTAATGTAACATGAAAGACTTATGGCTATGTACAACACTGAGAGAGGGATTTGAGAGAGGGATAAAAAATGGGGGACTTATATAGATTGTCTGCCTGACTATTTACAGTGTAACAACTGGAAAGTGTTTGAACACACAGACTGGTTTTTACGCAGACAGATTGTAGATTGACCTTTTATATATTAGATGTATCGCACAATCATCTTCATTGTGACAGGGATGAGATTTAGTATGGCATTTTTATTTTATTAGACATCCCTTCTAGACTGTACTTTTCTAATTGGGTGATACATGGATATGCCTAACAACCTTACATAAATGTATTATGTAAATGTTATAAGCTTGCCATGTTATTCTGTATGCCAATAAGTGGTGATTTGACACTTTCTGTTTTATATTTAATTTATTTTGCTTATTTCCAGTGTAGACCCTTTACTTATATTGTCTAGATTATTTTTGAACACAAAAAAAACCAAACAGCGGTTATTGTTTTTGACTGAAAGTTGCTATTGTACTTTATAATGAGGCAAATTGTGACTCACAATGTTTATGCCAATGTGGATTTGTAATTCATCTCTGTTGTTCAATAAACAGTGTATTAAAAAAAAAAACAAAGCATGTTCACTATTATTCAATGGTTGCAGTGTTGAAGCAGAGTTTTGGGCGGTGTATCATGATGTACTCTGTTTCATCATGTCTTTTCCATTTGCTCAGTTAACAGTTCCTGAATCTTCTTTTAGTACTCAAAAAGTCCACTGCAACTTTTTTTTTTAAAGAATCAAAGCTTTGGTAATAGATATTCCTGCTACTACACACCCTCATTTTATTGTTGTACTGACAAGATAGCATTAACTGCTGGAAGCCAGACAGTGTTGTGTTTGCATGACCTGAATGCATGTATGTTTGGCTTCATTTTGACAGTGACATTTTTGTAGCATTGGCTCCCACAAGGCACTTGCCCTGGGGTTCTCACAAGTATCTAGCATGTATATCAAGAAGAAATCCTGCATAATAAGTCATTGGACACTTTGGAAGCAAGAAAAAAATCTAATGTTATAATGAAGGCCTACCTTTTAAAATGAGTCTTGTGTTTCTCCATATTTTGCCTGTATAGTGCCTTAAAGAGAATTTTCTATAATCACAATATAATCCATTCTTGTTAATCTTTATCATCTCCAATAGCATCACAATCTCCTTGAACATCACAACTAAGGGTGGAATCGTACATTTCTGGGACCCACAGCAACATTTTGGTAGGTAATTATTGATGACATTGTGTAGAAAAATAAGGCACCAGAGGAATGTGGAATGGAATTGAGACCAAACAGTTTATTCTTAAGCAGTTTTGGAGGTTTATTCAGATTACCAACAGTTGTCAACAGTAACAGCAGGGACTATCTTGGTAAAGGTGGTTGCCTGGCTTCACAGTAAAGTATCAGGAGACAACACTGGAGCACACCCCTCTTAAGGTGCACACACACTATACGATACGCTCCATGAGCGATATTGCATTGTGTTTTCCCCACCCTTACTGGGAGGCCGGCATATTTCATACACACTGCACAATATCTCTAGCGATATCATACAGTGACATCATGCCGTGCCCGGCTCGTACATACAGTTTTGGATGATACAACCAAATTGAACTGCATGCACAGCCGATAGTGGGGGATGATAACAATGTGTGCGATCGATATTACAAAGGATATCACTCATAAGGGTGAAAATGAGCGATATTGCTTCTTATATCGCATAGTGTTATGCACATTTACAATTAGCACCTCCTGGACTTTGCTCAGAAAAGGCCTCTGCAATGTTCTCAATGAGGAGCAGTTGACATCAAATGGTGGGGCATCTCACTGTTGCCATGGTGACCTCGCAACCGGGCCCCATAAGTGCTGCACCCCCAACACTCACTGCAGTTCCATGCTGGTCACTGCTACAGTAGGTCACATGTACTTTTTATTAAAAATAAAATGTCCCAACAAGTAGTTTAATGATTTTTAATTCCTGAACCAAGTGAGCTAAATACTGCAAAAATATTTCACAGTCTGCCCAGTGTAGCGTTAGAATGCTTAAATATACTGTTGGAGATTATGTTTTTTTAATATTAGTATGCTTTAAAAGAAATACATGTATCTAAAAATGATGGTACAATTGCATTAATAAAAGCAAAATGTAACAAAATAACATTTTAAAAAATGTGATGCTTTCTCGCCCACAGAATTTTGTTGTGTAATTCCTCATTTGCTGTACATAAAAGGATTCCTCATGCCTCTCAGTCCTTGTGCTCCATCTAAATAATGGTTATCTCAATCAGGAAAAATGCTAATTAGATGATCTTAAAGGTTGATTGCTCTCAACTTTGTGCTTTGTACACTGAGACAAACAAGCAACTGCTTGATTGCAGAGACCAAATGCAACTTGTTGAGTAACTTCAGATTCAATACAGAAAAAAAATCTGATTCAATAAAGTTAAAAGAAATTTGCAACAAAGTTGTAAAATACTTGCTGTGTAGCAGTAACGTGCATTCAGGTGAGGCAGAGCCTTTCCTGTCATAGTAACGTATACGCACCAGAGTTTTAACTATATAAAGTATATGAAAAATACAAAGAATATATTAGACATATCTTCTTGCATTATTCTAATCAGTTTAATAGTCAAAACACTGGAGTAAAAAGTCTTTATCAGATGAGGCAGTGCCCCACCAGCCTACCTTTTCCGGACATCTCTGACCAAAACTCATCAAATTTCTAGCAGTATATATTGTCGCACCTGTGTATAATGCCCACATAAACCCTCGGGCTCATATATTGCATGTAAATCTGGCTCTAGTATTAGCCAGTGCCTTATGAGCCATTTACCTCACCGCACATCCCTACTCTATCACCCATGAGTGGTATTGTCCATTTCACTTTTTTATCGAGTAAACAATGGATGTGGATGTTTGTTTATGCATTTAGTTATATTTTGTACTGTATTATATCAGTGTGTAATACAAAACATCATATTGTTTTGTGATATGCATTGGGAGAGCTTCATATACTATATGGTATCCATATCATTATCATCAACAATCATTATCATCATCATATATTCCTGTGTTTTATGGTACACTTAGGGGGAGTTTCAAATGTTTGAAAAGTCAGTTGGGAGTCTGTTTTTTCCTATCTAATAGACAGGAAAAAACAGACACCCAACCGACTTTTCAAACATTTGAATTCCACCCATATAATTGTTATTTGATGAGGTCAATGCAACTGTTGAACTGAGTTTTTTTTAAATTTGACAATAGGATTATGACATCACACATCAATAGTGCCTGTAATTACATACTGCATATTTAGAGCACCTTTCTGAACACTCTTGCCTCAGCAAAGTATTTATCCCGAGAATTGTATTATTATTATTACTACCAGTTATTTATATAGAGCGCACATATTTCGCAGTGCTTTACAGAGAATATTTGTCCATTCATATCAGTCCCTGCCTCAGTGGAGCTTTCAACCTATGTTCCCTACCACACGTACATGCACACATATACACGCTAGGGTTGATTTTAGGCGGGAGCCAATTAACCTACCAGTATATTTTTGGATTGTGGGAGGAAACCCACGCAGGTATGGGGAGAATATACAAACTTCACACAGTTAGGGCCATGGTGGAAATCAAACCCATGACCTCAGTGCTGTGAGGCAGTAATGCTAACCATTACACCTCCTTTACTTTCAAACTGTGACTCTCTAGTTTAAGATTGAATAAAGGTAGCAGGCCATCTGCTTTTCCTATTAACATATTTATTTTTATGTGCCATAATTATTTTGTTACAATACACACTGGGCTTTCAAATGGGTTGGGTATGAAATGTTGGCAGCCGGGTTGCCGGTGGTCACATGACCTATGGCGGCATCACAACAGTGAGAATCCAGACACTGGACGGGGGTAAGAATTATCCACCTCTCCCCTCCCCTCCCCTAACCCTCTGGGGGTGTCAGTTACAGCTAATCAATTGGAGTGGTCAACTATGGCCACTGGTCTCCTGATGGGTGTTGAGATTCTGGTGTCAATCACATGACTGCTGGATTCCTGACCACCAGGATGCCTTGCAAATGTACTGTATTCTCAGCACAGTAAACACAGCAACTGATTTTCTTTTCACTTGTACTACACTTTGATTTCAAAAGTATAAAGCAATTTTCTACATGTGGCACTACAATGATCTACATATAACAAGACTCTTTCTCTTGAACTGTTTTTTTTTTGCAAAGGAAATGTCCACGCAGCCCATAATTAGACACACCATGCATTAACAGTTCAGTCTTAGGCTTGGGCTTCAGCAAAAGAAACACTCTTTTTTTTTTTTAGAGAGAGAGATGTGCGGGTTCGGATTTACCCGGATTAACTTGGATTTACCTTAATCTCAAAATGGCATCTTATTGGCTCTCGGATGTCACATGTTTTGGATTGCAGGTAAGAAAAATCCAGATAAATCCGAACTCACGTTAATTCACTACTTTTTTTTTCTCTTCAGCAGAAAATACACTTGGGTTTGGCCCTATTAACCCCTTTTATGCTAAAAAAAATACTGCATTCATTTGGCAAACACTTGCTTCTGTTTGCAATAACACATCAACAATTGTATACAGTAACACGTATTTCTCTTCCACTCCAAGGATACAAATGTACACTGTAACACTTATGCTTCTGGCCACTTTGCATCTCCTATATGCAGTATTTTTTTTCTTTGTCTCAACAGTTCACAATAAACATTTCCAGTCACCACCTGCAGGTGAATTTATATGCTTCTACTACATATTTCTCCCTGTAAATCATACTTGCCTACCTGACCCTCTACATGAGGGAGAAAATGCTCTGTTCCTGGACTTTCCTGGTAATGTATGATTGCCATCACCTGTGGTGAGCTAGTTAATTGATAAGAAAGGTGTTTCACCACAGGTGATGGCAATCATACATTACCAGTAAAAGTCCAGGAACAGAGCATTTTCTCCCTCATGGAGAGGGGCAGGTAGGCAGGTATGCTGTAAATTACAACATAAGCATCCCTAATCCACACATTTTATAGCTATTTCTGAGTTGTGTGGAGCATTCTGAATATATTTATATGTAATAAATTGTAGAAAAGCTTTAAAGGGCATCTGTAATCAGTCTATAATGTGATTGGCTTCAAGCACTATAAAAGGAACTCCCAGAGACAAAAAGCCCTGTGACAAAGTCTAATGACAAAGTGTGTTTGATCATGGCCTGTGAAATTGCGGAACCCTATTCCAGCCATCATTCATGGAGGAGATCTGAATACCGGTGTCCACCTGTGACCTTAAGGTTGAGGGAACTGCATAGGTTGGTGATTTGCATTAAAAAATAGGGTATACAGTAAATATTTTAATTACATGCAATTTTTTATTTTAAAAAATTAAAACTTTATGCACTGTGGAACACGACCTTAATCATTTAGGGGCCAATTCAGTAAGGTTAGCAAATTCTGCTAATCAGCAGAATTTGCTAACCAATAGCAAGCATGCTGGGGGCCGCCCAGCATGCTGACCGGCGCGCCCCCCCCAAGCTTCAAGCAGAAATTGTGAACAGCTTGCAATTTCTGCTTTTTGGAAACTATATAACCCCTCGTGCTAATATAATCAAATTGGGGCAACAGGACATGAATATACTCAATACATTAGTTCCTTTATGATATTTTTAATATCTGTAAAATCAATCATATAAAGACAAATAAACATAAAAAATTGATATGCGTATATAAAACCCCCCAATAAAAATATAATAATAATAATTGAGCATAAAAGGTGGATCATATATCTATATTGCTATAATTGACCACAGTGGACTAATCCGATAATTGTAGAAATGTTGATGTCCTTATTTTATTCCTAAATAGGACAGTCCCATAAGGTATGCTTTAAATACTCTCATGAATTGAATATCATATAATGGAGCATAAATGAAGTTTTTTACCAGTTCACGGAATTATCCATATGCTCACAGAATGGTAAGTTCTCACTAAGGGAGATGTAACCTGAATCCTGGAGGATAAAGTCGAACACCCGGGGCTCGGCGCACCGCAAGCACCTGTTGAATGATAAAGCTCCCGTTCTCCAACCACCGCAAGTGGCGTCCTCCCTCTCCCACTAGACTGCCTCATGTGAGCAGTGCACACACCTTTTGGCTTTGGAGGAAACAGTCCGGCTCCCGGAGCTCGGCGCACCGCAGGCGCCTGTCAGCTGGTTATGCACCCGTCTTCAAGCCGCCACATATAGCGTACTCCCTTCTCCCGCTTGTCAGCCTCAAACAACAGCGATGCACATCAACAGGGACCAACAACTGGTGTCAACTGGGTCACAAATAGGGCACTTTCTCTGATGCGTTTCACTCCCAATTGAAGCTTCCTTAGCAGAAATTAAGAATGACTCCTGCCGGCGCAGCTTAGCTGCGGCCGCAGGAGTCCCGGCACCATTTTAGTTGTCGCAGCGGCTGCGTGTGACGTCACACAGCCACCGCGTCAACACCACCGACACGCCCCCATTTGCATGTACCAGCCCACTGTTTGGGCTGGCACACCCCCGCAACCCTCCGTTTCCACCCAGAAAACGGCTCTACAGAGTCATCACCACTGGAATCTACAATTACATGTGCCTCTGTATTTTCTGTTACAACCAACACTACTATGGCTGATGAGGCAAGCAGCAGCTTCCTACAGGAAGCCAGTTCTCTGCTTATCAACACACGGTCTGGCAGTCCCGAAGGAGGGAACATCTCCCAATGGGACTGCCTGTGGTGTCTGTGACTGGTAGGTAGGACTTCCTATAGGAGAACACTGCTAGTCACAATGAAGCCAGTACAGTCAAGGACTGTATCTGGTTTCACTGACATTGAGCTGGGTGGCGGAATTAACTGGGGGGGGGGGGGGGGCTACAGTCCTTCAGCCCATAGGTAGAAACCGTCATTGCGGTTTAACATACAATACACCAAAGCTATAAAATAACATACAATACACCAAAGCTATTCAACATAGCTTAATATATCCAATGTCTTGCATCCTAAATAATTAAAAAATTGGCATTTTGTTTCCCCCAGCACCCTGAATGATAACAGTAACCAGATTTAAATCCCACACAATATTAGAATTCAGAGATCTCGGTTACATATATTTGTGCAAATGTATGAATAAGCCCCAAAGCAGCATCAAGGTGTCTTTGTGTTTATTTGGGGTCCTTAGCACTATATCTAGGTGCAGGGTGTGGCACCCCAAAGCACCAGCATAAGCCAGAAAGCCCAGGGCAGCATACCAGTTAAAAAACTATTGTGTTAATACATTAGTGTTAGGAAGCCGAAGCTATAAAGGTGATACAAAAATTAGATGTAATTAAAATGGAAAAATAGTGGTTTAGAAATTAGTATGTTAAAAAGTGTTAATAGAATGTAAAGGTATCCCACACTAAAGCCATCCAGCTCAGTCAGTCCAGAGGCACCACACCCCACACCTCCATTACCCAAATCTGGGTCTATGGTAAACCAGCAAGGAGCCACATGATAATGGCCACTTACTTAAATATATCTAAGCTAAGAGCTACCTACCTTGGAGCAACCCCATAATGCTCCATATGGCATGTCAGGGCTTGCACCTCCTCCTAATGCAGGAACCTCTCTGCCTCTCACAACAGACATAAATAGTGGCAGATGCTCAGTTAGCTTAGTGATATCATTCAGGTGCTTGAAAGGGATGGATATTTCTAAGCAAGAAAAAAAGGCATTTTGTTTCCCCCAGCACCCTGAATGATAACAGTAACCAGATTTAAATCCCACACAATATTAGAATTCAGAGATCTTGGTTACATATATTTGCGCATCAAGGCGTCTCTGTATATTTGGGGTCCCTAGTACTATATCTAGGTGCAGGGTGTGGCACCCCAAAGCATTAAAAATTTGGAATGGTTTGCAGCATATTGGGTTTGGAAAATAGTGGTCTGCGTGCAATTTTCAACAGATTTTTCCTTTTAATAATTCTGATGACTTTTAAACAACCAACAGTGTATAAGGTACATCTCAGAGTTGTACAGTACACTACGTGTTTAGAATTGACAATGTATACTATGTATATGTAAATTTTAGTTTATACTGCGGGTTAGGAAACTGACATCACAGCTAATTCACTTGAACTTTTAGGTCTTCTCATTAGAGCTTGAAAATATATCCAAAATGATGTTACATGCTTTATTTCTTTTCCTTGTAATCCTTTTATTCAGTACAAGCTGTTAAATATCTGAATGCATAAGGAATATAATTTATTCTCTTAATACAATATAGTCACATATTTCAAAGGTACAGCATACAGCTATACCTATCATATACTGTAACATACCTTATCATATAACATACTTTATCTCTTAATCCATTTTGTTTTATAAAGTGACCTTTATACAGACATTAGTTCACTTATCAGATACATGTGCCTTTCAACAGAGTTTAGAAATCAGCAGACTCTTATTGTGTAATGGAATTGGAATTAGCACCAAATAAGACTAACCAGCGTCTAGTTGATATTTTGTCCTAATATGAGCATAACAGTACCCCAGATGCATGAGATCATCTGGGAGTGTGATGAGGATTGGGTGTAACCGAATATTATAAAAACCAGTGTATCACCATGTTTTCTCTGTTGAAGTATTTTGACCCGGGCTGAGAGGATGTGGTCTCTCAACCTGTATACCGGCGTGGTCTTTTTAATAAATAATCAGTTGCTTTTCTAAATCTGACTTCAATTCAGTCTTTTACTTAACAACAACAACAACAATTCAATTGACAGAATGGCAATAAATACAAAATTTAATTTGCTACATTGGAAATGCAGCTACAGAATATGCTGTCCATGTAGGCAGGGCATTTGTTTTATAAAAGATCATTAATTCCAATTTAGAACATTTTCATTCACTTTTCATTCATTCAAAATATCTGGAAAAATGGTAACAAGTACATTGTTATATATTCAGACATTAGCGTAGAATAAGATACAGTATCTGCTTGTTGGGCTTCTTACTTGTGCTTGAAGAATTATAATGTTATTCTACAGTAGTTAACTGTAAAGTCTCTGGTGGAAATTTACTAAGGTCCCGAATCCATTAGAGTTTGCTTTTTTTATTTTCTAAGTGGCATCTCAGGAATTTACTAAACTCAAATCTTGGCAGTATTGGGCTATTCATATTGAGAAACACTGCCGTAAACCCAAATACGAATAGACTATCAGTCAAACGCAGCTTTTATTTTATACAACATGGGAATTTACTAAGAATTCGTATTCTCAATCACTGCCGACAATAGCCAAACACTGCTGAAAAAGCATGGAATGCCTACAGGATTAGAACTTTCAAATAAAACTGCTTTTGGATGGCGTGTTTGGAGAGTCACGCACTGATCAGTGAGATCTGTGCATGCTTCTCTGTGTAAAAGTGTCTAAATTAGTTAAAAGTTAAAAAAAAATTGCCTGGGATCCCCCCTCCTAAGCATAACCAGCCCTTGACTCTTTGAGCCGGTCCTTCTTGTTAAAATACCAGGGGAAAAATGTGTAGGGGTCCCCAGTATTTATACAACCAGTACTGGGCTCTTGGGCCGGTCCTGGTTTCAAAAATACGGGAGTCAAAAGATGTAAGGGTCCCCTGTATTTTTTAAACCAGCACCGGGCTCCACTAGCCAGGGACATAATGCCACAGCTGGGAGGCCCATTTATATTGGTCCCTGCAGCTGTGGCATTATCCCTATCTAGTCACCCCTGGCCAGGGTTCCCTGGGGTAGTGGTTACCACTTAAATCAAGGGGTTCCTCCCCTCCAGGCACCCAAGGGCCAGGGTTGAAGCCTGAGGCTGTCTTCAGCACACCTGGTGGTGGGTGCCAGTCTAATAGCCAAAAGTGTGCAAAAAATAATAATATTGTCTTTTGCTGTGAAACTACAAGTCCCAGCAAGCCTCCTCCGCATGCTGGTACTTGGAGAACCACAAGTACCAGCATGTGCGGAATTAACGGGCCTGCTGGTACCTGTAGTTCCACAACAAAAGAAATATTACAATAAAAACACAGACACTGTGAAAGTAAAGTTTTAATAAAACACACTTACGCATTCACACATACTTACCTAGTGTCCCACGGAGCCCATCGGCCCCCTTGTCGACATAGAATCCATGGGGTACCTGTAAAATAACACAATATACTCACCTATAATCCAGTGAAGATCGGTCCTCTTCTGTCCATGTAGGCATCCACAGGATTAAAAATAAACCGCAAAATACCCGGTCCACGCCACTAAAGAGAATCCATGTTTACACATGGATCCCCTTTCCCTGAATGCCTGGACCCCCCATGACTGCTGTCACTAGAGGACCCGGCAGCCAATCAGGGAGCGCCACGTAATAGCGCTCTCCTGATTGACTGTGCGCTCCTGGCCTGTCAATCAGGTGGAGCCCACTGGCTATAATGGAGGATCGCAGTCCTCCAATATAGCCAATGGTAGGAAAACTGTGGTCTGCGGCTAACCGAGTGGTTAATTGAGGTCACTCACATGAGTGACCTCAATTATCCTCATGGTCTACCACAGACGCAATTTTCCCATTGTGGCATTGTGTCTCTGACAAGTGGTGCCCGGTGCTGGTTGTATAAATACTGGGGATCCCTACACATTTTTTCAACCAGGACCAGCTCAAAGAGCATGGGGCTGGTTATGCTTAGGAGAGGGGACCCCAGGCAATTTTTTACTTTTAACTAATTCTATACTGTTCACAATGAAGCCCTGCGCGGATCTCACTGATCCGGCTGGGCTTCATTGTGTTATGTCTGGCAGTGTTTTACTATACTCTCCCATAAAACACTGCCGTTAATATGAATTACTTTGACATCAGTGAACTCTAATTGAAAAAACACGGTAGTTTATTAAATTACCGTGTGTTTTTTTTTCAAAAAGTTGTGATCTCAAACAGCTGCTGTTAACCGAGATTGATCTCGGCTGAAATTGGCACATTCACGATTATTAGTAAATATACCCCTCTGGGTGCCAAAACATGGTAAACATGGTGTAATGTTCTATATCTTTCATGAAATATTTAGCTACACTATGCATTTATTATTAGAGCTTGCACAGTTTACAGTGCGAAATGGCCATGATGTTAGCCTTTAGGAGAGGCACCTGTGCAAGTTTGCTGCAAGACAAAAAAAGCACTGTTGTACTGTAATTCAACAGCTCTCATAAGTGTGCTGAAATATCTTTCCATACCTCAAACACATTTCTATCCATGTGTTCATCTAATTTAAACAGTTAATAAACACAACATCAACAGCTTGTAATTAGTAATAGCTGACCGTTTTAAGCAAATGAGCCTTTGAAAGAGAATTAAATAAGTAAATAATTTACAAGGGTGGTTTTAATGAAAGTGTACTTTATTCTAACTTCTGGAATGGATCATTGTTAGCAGTTCTGATTAATTATGATTATAGAACCATGGGGAATTAAGACATGTTCATTTTCACCCAGACTTAAAAACAAACACTATTTTTTAAAAAGTTTGCTATATATGGCCTATAAAGACAACGTTTTGGGGATTTTCAGGCGCTTAGTAGGCTTACTACCAGGGGCATAGCTAAACCTACGGGGCCCCAATAGCAAGCTTTCCATTAAAAAAGTCCCACCCCAAAAAAAATGTTTTATTTATATATATATATATATATATATATGTATTATCATCATGTCAAGTGGTAGTACCATGCTAGTGAGTGTTGGGTGCTAGAACAGTGTCTAGGTACAGCAATTCCAGGCAAGATAAATAGGATTCTATAGTTGTCGTGCATACTGGGACTTCCACAATGGAGTAGGAGTCACAGGCTGCTTCACCTGGCATTTGTAAAATGTGTGTACGGGGGGCCCAGCAGTCACAGCTCACCTTACACTCAAGGGTCTGTTTTCATTGTCAGCTCACAGAAGGCAACTGGCCTGGAGCAAGGACAGACAGGGAGAGGGTTGCTGCGGGACTCAGAAGGTGGTGACTGCCAGCAGACCAGTACACAGGCTGTCTCGCCATTAAGTCAGTAGCAGCACAGGTACAGTACCATACTGGATTTGCATCCTGCTTCTCTCCCTGCAGAAAAACCACCTGCCCTGAGAAGAGGAAGGGGTCTGCAGGAGCCCCTGGCCACTGATGGCCAGGGACAAAGCAAATTCTGGCTCTGCTATTTCCAGGTATAGAGTCTCTCTGCAATTATTGGCTACAGGCAGACAGGTATTGCTCAGAGAGTGGTGCCTGCCCTGAACGATGCAGCACTTTTACTGTCAGGGTGTGACAGCAGCTGTCATGTCTTTTATGGGGGTCCTACAGTATCTGCACCTGTAGCAGGCACGGAGAAGCCTATGTAAGTGGGTGCAGGGGGAAGGTCGGGACCTGGAGGTGGCCAAAAGCCCCATAGCAGCCACACACCCTGCGCATAGTCTAGCAACACCCTTGTTTACTACCACCAATTAATAAAATATAGAAAGGCTTACAATATTAGTTTTGCTGCACTAGATATTACGAGGTTCATTCAGATGAGGTTGTCCTTGCTGCTGCTGTTGCTATCTTTTGCATTATGCAATTGCAATTATATGCTAATATGGGCAGAAGCTAACCTGAGCATAGGGACACCCACTGCTATTGCATCATTTCCATCTGATTACAAGCAACTGCTGATACATCGGTACCATCATCACAAATCAAGTCATGTCGCAAAATCTGATGCCAAGTAAGTTCTCCAATGCCAAATAAGTCCCCAACTGCTAATTTATACACACCCACAAAATGGCATCTAGATGACCACCCCACATTCCCACCCACAACAGCTGTCTTTCTGTCACTCATTTTGCAACTTAATAATTCCTTGGTGTGGCTGCAATCGCAATTCACTCGCTGCACATGCGCACTGCAGCTCAGACGCATGTGCACTAAGAAATCATTGAACAATGTGAGTAAAAGAGCCATATTACGACTGCACCTGAAGGAGCCTCTGTGTATAGTACATACTAGAATATGAGTCACCCCTATCTGTTTTCCCCTCCACTTCAGAATGTAAGCTATAACGAGCAGATATTTGTCCTACATTTTCTTGTACTGTAAGTCATTGTTTTCTTGTTTTGCTCATTTGTTTATGTATTTTGTTAGGCGCTAAATGATAATAACAATAATAATATTTAGATGTAATCATACATATTATTATCCTTTATTTATATGGCACCACAAGGGTTCCGCAGCGCCCAATTACAGAGTACATAAACAAATAATCAAAACAGGAAAACAGCAACTTACAGTTGAAGACAATATAGGACAAGTACAGCGTAAATAAACATAGCTACATCAGCAGATAACACTGAAATAAGTATCAGGTGGCAGTAGACTGCTGGAGTTGATGCAGTTGAAGATTATTAAAGTAAGAGAAAGGATAAGCACATGAGGGAAGAGGGCCCTACTCATGAGAGCTTACATTCTAAAGGTGAGGGGTAGACAGACAGGGGTGACACAGACGGGGTACATAGAGAGCGTGGAACAGCGGGTTAGGATGAGATTTGGCTGGGTTTGGTGAAGAAGTGGGTCTTAAGAGCCCGTTTGAAGTTTTGTAGAGAGGTGGAGAGTATGAGGGGGAGAGGTAGGGAATTCCAGAGAATTGGAGCAGCACGTGAAAAATTTTGGAGGTTGGAGTGGGAGGAAGTAATCAGTAGGCAGGAGAGTCGACGTGCATTAGCAGAGCAAAGAGGATGTGTGGGAGTGTAAGGGGAGATAAGGTCAGAGATGTAAATAGGAGAGGAGCGGGTGAGGGCTTTGTAACTGAGTGTGAGAAGCTTGAAATGGATTCTGAAAGGGAAGGGGAGCCAGTGAAGGTCTTGTAGGAGAGGAGAGGTGGACGTAGTGCGTTTGGTAAGGAAAATGAGCTGGGCAGCAGCATTGAGGATAGATTGGAGTAGAGAGAGGTATTTGTCAGGAATTCCAGTCAGGAGGAGATTACAGTAGTCCAGTCTTGAGATGACCAGTGAGTGGATAAGAGTCTTAGTAGCATCCTGGGTCAGAAAGGGTCTGATCCTGGAAATATTTTTTAGATGAAAACGGCAGGCTTGTCAGAGGTGCTGAATGTGTGATTTGAAGGAGAGGGAGGAGTAAAGGATTACTCCAAGACAGCGCACTTGGGGCCTAGAGGAGATAGTAGTGCCATCAATAGATAATGAGAATGTTGGAGGTGAGGTTATGCGGGAGGGAGGGAAGATGATCAGCTCGGTCTTAGACATGTTCAGTTTAAGAAAGCGCTGGGACATCCAAACAGAGATAGCAGAGATAAAGTTGGAGATTCGAGTGAGGAGAGCAGGGGAGAAGTCTGGAGAGGAAAGAGATATGAGTGTTATCAGCATAGAGATGATATTGGAAATCAAAAGAGCTAATGAGCTTACCTAGTGAGGATGTATATAGAGAGAAGAGAAGAGGACCAAGGACAGAGCCTTGGGGTAAACCTACAGTTAGTGGAAGTGAGGGGGGGAGGAGTCATGAGAGGAGACAGAGAATGAACGGTCAGAGAGGTAGGAAGACAGCCAAGAGAGGGCAGTATCACGCAGACCGATGGAGTGAAGTATTTGCAGTAGGAGAGGGTAGTCCACAGTGTCAAAGCAGCAGAGAGATCAAGAAGAATATGTAAAGAGTAGTGGCCCTTAGATTTAGCAGCATGGAGGTCATTGCATACTTTTGTAAGGGCAGTTTCAGTAGAGTGGAGAGGACGGAAGCCAGAATGGAATGGGTCAAGCAGTGAGTGTGAGGAAAGAAAGGAAGTAAGGCGGTTGTAGACAATACGCTCAAGGAGTTTGGAGGCAAAAGGGAGAAGAGAGATGGGTCGGTAGTTGGAGAGTGTGTTTGGATCAAGGGTAGGTTTTTTAAGAATAGGAGAGATGAGTGCATGCTTGAAGGCAGAGGGGACAGTGCCTGATGCGAGGGAGAGATCGAGAAGATGGGAAAGATGGGCAGGCAGAAGGAGAGAGGTAGTGGAGGAGGTGGGAGGGTATAGGGTCAAGAGGGGAGGTGGTAAGGGGAGAAGTACGAATGAGGGCCATGACTTCCTCACCAGATGCATGGGAGAAAGATGTAAGAGTTGTGAGAGGGATGGGGAGGGGTGTTAAATTATAGGAGGAGGCTGGTTGCTGATGGTCTGGTGTGATGTGATGTCCTGACATATGGAGTCAATTTTGGACGTGAAGTAAGTGGCAAAGTCAAGAGCAGAGAGTGAGGAGGGGATACTCACTGCTCTTGATTTATATGCTGTATATTTGTCCATGTATTTGTAGGACAAATATACAGCATATAATCCTAATGAATACTGCTTATATGATTTTCACATAAGCCATTTAAACCATACAATGAATTCACTTGCAGCATGGTTGCTTTATTTTTTATTCATTTTTGTAGGACACTAGTTTGTCCTGCAGCTGAACAGATTACAATGCAACCATGTAATATATCCCATATGTCACAAAGTGTAAGCAGCGGCTGCCACTTTTACCTCTCTGTGGGGTGTCCTTATTCTAAATTGGTGGAGGGATGTCCACAGCCATTCAGTGACAGCGGTGTTGTGTGGATTCCTGCCAGCACCAGTCATGGGAGCCGCCATCTTCCCCAAGCGTCACCTGCATGGAACATCCAATGGCATCACTCCTTCTGGACACGTGATCTGCACGACCAATGGGAGCAAGGCGGGAGGTTTAAAACAGGCTCTGTCCAAAGCATTGGCGCCTGAGGAACATTGTTCTCAAGCTGTGTTACAGGTTCCAGCCCTGTATCTCACAGAACCTGCTAACTTTTGTTTCAGGTCCAGCCTGGTTACTCCTTTAGACCTGCTGAGGTTCTTAACAAGACCAGCCTTCCCAGCTCTTAAGCGCACTGGTTCCAGCCCAGTTCCCATGTTACCGGTTCCAGCCTGGTTCCCAAATATACGGTTTCAGCCCAGTTCTCAAGCACACCGGTTCCAGTCCGGTACCCAAGTTACCCATTCCAGCCCAGTCCAGCTTCCAAGTCTACTAGTTCCAGCCCTATTCAGGAAGCTCAAGTGGCAGAACGGTTCCAAGTGTACTCTAATTCCAGCTTGTCTTAAGTACATTCCAGCATCTGCTACACAGTTACCAGATATTCAGTCTTCAGCATTCTCAAGCTACGTTTACCAGTTATCCAGTCTTCAGGGTTCTTCAGCCACAGTTTGCGGATATTAAGTCTTTAGCGTACTTCAGCCACAGTTACCAGATATCCAGTTTTCAGTGTTCTTCAACCATTGTCGCCAAGTATCTAGTCTCTGGTATTCTGCAATCCCTATTATCGAATCCAGTGTACCCCAGTAACTCTCAAATTCCTGCATGAGGAAGACCTATATCAGACTTCCTTTGTTCTGGCACTCAGCCAGTACTTCGTCTCTACGACCGGAAGTCCCTCCGGGAACAAGTTCTTCGAGCTGCGTGATACCATATATCACTTTTAATAACAGGACAATTGCATATCTTAATCTAATTTATAAATATTTACAAAAGAGTTATTAGTAAAAATTAGCATCATTTTCATCAACATCTTGGGCAACTTGGATTTGTATTGGCATTAGCAGATTAGCAGGGGGAAAATTAACACAACCACAACCTCCTCTTTTATAAAAGGTTTGTAAGTACAGTAATGGAAATACAAAGCTTATGTGTCTAATTGTGGGAACACACGTTTTCAGATTAAAACCCCTGCATTTTCTGTTTATAGACTGGAGTAAGCTGGCAGTAACAATAACAAAGTGAACATATATATTAAGGAAATACAGACAGCTGTAGTTAAGTGAATATATTAAGTTGGCCACACATCTAAAGATTATCTGTCCAACCCTTCCACTTGCTGACTGGTGGGAATGAATACAGTATCTGATAATGGCCCTCATTCCGAGTTGTTCGCTCGCTAGCCGCTTTTCGCAGCAGTGCACACGCTAAGCCGCCGCCCTCTGGGAGTGAATCTTAGCTTTGCAGAATTGCGAACGAAGTATTCGCAATATTGCGAAAAGATTTTTCTGTGCAGTTTCTGAGTAGCTCGAGACTTACTCTTCCAGTGCGATCAATTCAGTGCTTGTCGTTCCTGGTTTGATGTCACAAACACACCCAGCGTTCGCCCAGACACTCCCCCATTTCTTCAGCCACTCCTGCGGTTTTCCCAGAAACGGCAATGTTTTTTCACACAGTCCCATAAAACGGCCAGTTTCCGCCCAGAAACACCCACTTCCTGTCAATCACACTCCGACCACCAGAACGAAGAAAAAACCTCGTAATGCCATGAGTAAAATACCAAACTTCTTAGCAAATTTACTTGGCGCAGTCGCAGTGCGAACATTGTGCATGCGCAATTAGCGGACAATCGATGTGATGCAAAGAAAATTACAGAGCGAACAACTCGGAATGAGGGCCAATGTTTGCTCTCAAATGCCAGAAAACCAACAAAATGGTTGTTCAGTAAAGTTGGTTAAGTCTGTATAATTTAAACAGCTTGTCTAAACCAGTGGTTCTTAACCTCGGTCCTCAAGTACCCCCAACAGTACATGTTTTCCAGGTCACCTAGCAGTTGAACAGGTGTATTCATTACTCACTGACACATTATAAAAGACCCATAGGTGGAGCAAATTATTTTACTTGCAATCCTGTGAGGAGACCTCAAAAACATGAACTGTTGGGAGTACTTGAGGACCGAGGTCGAGAACCACTGGTCTAAACAACAGTTTTCATCCATTTTCCGGGTTTGGGAGCAAATGGCTGATTGACATTTGCACCCATAAATTACATGATTTGATTACCACCCAACCAACCAGTTGGATGGTTGGACAGATAATTTTCAGATGTGTGTCCAGCTTTAGACAGAGCTGTCTTCTCTTTTCGGAATTGCAGACAGACAACTTCCATGATGGCAGAAGATTACAGATAGACTGTGCTATGGGGTGGACATCATGACAGTGGCCCTTTAACTCCCATCTACCATTGCCCACAACTTATTACAGTATTTCTGTAACATGCAGTAATAAGCTTACTATTATAATTGAAGAAGTGCCAAGGTTAGAGTCTCTCAGTAATTCAGTACATTTCATTACTGTGAGTGGACAAAGGGAAAGGGGAGCCTGGTAACTTAATATTGGGCCTAATTTCATCTTTAGGGCAGCCCCTGCCTTTTCAGCCTTGCTGCGAAGGCAGTCACCGGGACGCCATGTTTTGGGTTACAGTGGCTGCGTGTGATGTCACGCAGCCGCCGTGTCCGCCCTAGCAAACGGCCTGAACACGCCTCTGTTGTCCGGGCTGCACCCCCCAATGCCGCCACGATGACCTCAAAATGCCGCAATGATGCCCCCGCCAGGACTTAGATTGCAATTGCGTGCGATCACATGTGCAGAAATATAGAAATCACCAAATAGTAATTTCCTCACTTCAGTGATCCAACCGGAATTGACCCATTCTACTTTCACCTTCAGAAAGCTGCACCCAAAGGTCAGTGATGGAACTCACCTGAAACTGGAGTCAAGGAGCTGCAGGACCCGGGCATGGACTATTTATCAGTAGATGGCTACTACTTTTACAGGATGTCTAGAGACTCACGAATTCCGGGGAGTTACTACTGACTCTCAGAGAAATATGCAAGGCTCCCATCTGCCCAGTACCTGGTGAAATGGGCAGGACAATGCTCAGTGATGGGGCCTTTTGATGAGAAACACCTGGCTCCACCTTCACTGTAATGATCTGCATCTTAAATGGTCTCCTTTTGGTCTACTCAGAGCCTCTCATCACATGTACAGTATAAGTGTGAGTCTTTTCCAGCAGGGGAGTCTTCTCCATGAGTGAGACACCCATATGCAGCATTCTTGCCAGGATTGGTTCTTACTACTGAAATACATTGAGAAAGATAATAATGAAACTTATTGCGTACATGTTATGTTTAACAATTTCCTAGGGATCCAGGAGAGCAAGAAAGTGATCTGATCCAGGTCAAACATCTATAATAAAGCTAGTTGAACATGGTACACTACAGTGGATGAAGGACAGCTAGTTATAGAACTTGTAATGGTTACAAGCTAGGTGGCAGTAGTTGGTGACCTACAGTATTCTGGCCTTGAACTATACTGGATTAAAAAAAGACTTTTGAAAATATCAATTGGCAAAATGGAGAGTTCAATATCGGCTTCAGCAAGGAAGTGAGCCAAAAGTCTATTGTGACCTAAAGATAGCAATCAAGAGTGTCTGTGGGGTGGGGGGAGATAAGTTGCAGTACCTGACAAGAATATAACAGGACAATGTCATCTCCCTGGAGGTACTGACAGTGACTATTTGCTACAGAGTGATGAGTAGGGCAGTACAGACGGTGTAATGGTTAGCATTACTGCCTCACAGCACTGAGGTCATGGGTTCGATTCCCACCATGGCCCTAACTGTGCGGAGTTTGTATATTCTCCCCGTACTTGCGTGAGTTTCCTCTGGGTACTCCGGTTTCCTCCCACAATCCAAAAATATACTGGTAGGTTAATTGGCTTCCAATAAAAATAAACCCTAGTGTGAATGTGTCTGTGTGTACATGTGGTAAGGAGTATAGATTGTAAGCTCCACTTGGGCAGGGACTGACTATACTAATAAAGTATCCTAACTGCCCACTGACTAGAGGGGGCTAGAACTAAGCACTCCTTACAGGGTCTAAATTGTTTCTTTTTGGGTTAGCTTATGACTATTAAAGCTTTTTAATATCCTTTTCACACTGCACAAATAACCCGGTTTCGACCAGGTATATTGCCAGGTCGACATGGGTCCCTGTGCGGTGTGAAAGGGGCCATGGACGGATTATAATGAGGGTTATAAGAAGGGTTATTCCCAGGTAATTACAGGGTCAGGCGCAGTGTGAACGAGTTACCTGGGTCGATGCGACCATTCACTGCATAGTAAGAGGCAGAGTGGAGATGATGTCATCTCACAGTGCCACCTCCGCACACGCCCTGATGCTGGCTCTGTCCCCGCCCCCGGATGGTAACCTGACCTGGCCTATTGCCGGTTGGGATTGCGTTGTGTAGGGTCCAATGCCGGGTCCTACCCGGGAAGGACCCATTTCCAATTTCTGGGTTCCATCCGGCATTGCGATCTGAAAGCAGTGTTAGACATATTGGATTCATATGACGTGGAGAATAACTGGTCTTTCTCTATCTATATTGATATTACAACAAATTTTAAATATTTAATTTGCCAGAAACTAACACACCATCTTTCAGTGCCACTACCTACAGTTACAGTACAGTACTGGGTGGATCCAGTGCAGCAATAGCAGGGGAGGTCATTTCTTACTCCCAAAGTTCTGCTAGTTCGTGATGGGAATTGAGTAGTAAAATAATATACACAGCATTGCAGGATATAGCTTTTATTCATGTTAAACTACAGCACACTTTTTTTTTTTGTTAGCTGACAATTTATCTTGACTACAAAAATAATTACCAGAAAACACACATTTTGTGAATGTAAATAGTTTCAGTGTAATTATCTGTTATTATTACAAATACTTTTTCCAACTAATGTAACCATATTGCAGATCTCAGATTGGTACAAAATTCTCAGATAACAATGTAGAAGCCAATTCATCAGAATAATGGCTCTGTCAAATAAAACTTTATGATTAATGAGATTTTGAATCTGTGCAGCAGTTCCTTCTCCAGCATTGATTCACTCTGATGATTTACAGTGTAGTTTACATAAACAAGATGAGTAGACGGTGTTCCCGTCACTATTGCTAGGAACTTAATTATTTTATTAAATACCTGAATAGTGTTACATTGGGTCACCTTTTAAAAGCTGACAGTAATTCATGTGTTTTAAACCATACTAACACTTCTGTATTCATTTTAAGACCTTAAAAATAGTGATGTGCACCGGAAATTTTTCGGGTTTTGTGTTTTGGTTTTGGATTTGGTTCCGCAGCCCTGTTTTGGATTCGGATGCGTTTTGGCAAAATCTCCCTGAAAATTTTTTGTCGGATTCGGGTGTGTTTTGGATTCGGGTGTTTTTTTTTACAAAAAACCCTCAAAAACAGCTTAAATCATAGAATTTGGGGGTCATTTTGATCCCATAGTATTATTAACCTCAATAAAAATAATTTCCACTCATTTCCAGTCTATTCTGAACACCTCACACCTCACAATATTATTTTTAGTCCTAAAATTTGCACCAAGGCCGCTGTATGACTAAGCTAAGCGACCCAAGTGGCCGGCACAAACACCTGGCCCATCTAGGAGTGGCACTGCAGTGTCAGACAGGATGGCACTTAAAAAAATTAGCCACAAACATTACATGATGCAGAGATAAAAAAAACAGAGGTGCAAGATGGAATTGTCCTTGGGCCCTCCCACCCACCCTTATGTTGTATAAACAGGACATGCACACTTTAACAAACCCATCATTTCAGCGACAGGGTCTGCCACACGACTGTGACTGAAATGACTGGTTGGTTTGGGCCCCCACCAAAAAAAGAAGCAATCAATCTCTCCTTGCACAAACTGGCTCTACAGAGGCAAGATGTCCACCTCCTCCTCATCGTCCGATTCCTCCCCCTTTCACTGTGTACATCCCCCTCCTCACAGATTATTAATTCGTCCCCACTGGAATCCACCATCTCAGGTCCCTGTGTACTTTTTCTGGAGGCAATTGCTGGTGAATGTCTCCATGGAGGAATTGATTATAATTAATTTTGATGAACATCATCTTCTCCACGTTTTCTGGAAGTAACCTCGTACGCCGATTGCTGACAAGGTGACCGGCTGCACTAAACACTCTTTCGGAGTACGCACTGGAGGGGGGGGCAACTTAGGTAAAATAAAGCCAGTTTCTGCAAGGGCCTCCAAATTGCCTCTTTTTCCTGCCAGTATACGTACGGACTGTCTGACATGCCTACTTGGATGTGGTCACTCATATGATCCTCCACCATTCTTTCAATGGTGACAGAATCATATGCAGTGACAGTAGACGATATGTCAGTAATCGTTGGCAGGTCCTTCAGTCCGGACCAGATGTCAGCACTCGCTCCAGACTGCCCTGCATCACCGCCAGCGGGTGGGCTCGGTAATCTTAGCCTTTTCATTGCAGCCCCAGTTGCGGGAGATGTGAAGGAGGAGCTGTGGACAGGTCACGTTCCGCTTGACTTGACAAGTGTCTCACCAGCAGGTCTTTGCACCTCTGCACACTTGTGTCTGCCAGAAATAGAGATACAACGTAGGCTTTAAACCTAGGATCGGAACGGTGGCCAAAATGTAGTGCTCTGATTTCAACAGATTGACCACCCGTGAATCCTGGTTAAGCGAATTAAGGGCTCCATCCACAAGTCCCACATGCCTAGCGGAATCGCTCTGTTTTAGCTCCTCTTTCAATGTCTCCAGCTTCTTCTGCAAAAGCCTGATGAGGGGAATGACCTGACTCAGGCTGGCAGTGTCTGAACTGACTTCACGTGTGGCAAGTTCAAAGGGTTGCAGAACCTTGCATAACGTTGAAATCATTCTCCACTGCGCTTGAGTCAGGTGCATTCCCCCTCCTTTGCCTATATGGTAGGCAGATGTATTGGCTTGAATGGCCTTTTGCTACTCTTCCATCCTCTGAAGCATATAGAGGGTTGAGCTCCACCTCGTTACCACCTCTTGCTTCAGATGATGGAAGGGCAGGTTCAGGAGTATTTGCTGGTGCTCCAGTATTCGGCACGCGGTGGCTGAATGCCGAAAGTGGCCCACAATTCTTCGGGCCACCGAAAGCATCTCTTGCACGCCCCTGTCTTTTTAAAAAAAAATTCTGCATCACCAAATTCAATGTATGTGCAAAACATGGGACGTGCTGGAATTTGCCCACATGTAATGCACGCACATTATTGGTGGCGTTGTCCGATGTCACAAATCCCCAGGAGAGTCCAATTGGGGTAAGCCATTCTGCTATGATGTTCCTCAGTTTCCGTAAGAGGTTGTCAGCTGTGTGCCTCTTATGGAAAGCGGTGATACAAAGTGTAGCCTGCCTAGGAACGAGTTGGCATTTGCGAGATGCTGCTACTGGTGCCGCCGCTGCTGTTCTTGCTGTGGGAGGCAATACATCTACCCAGTGGGCTGTCACAGTCATATAGTCCTGAGTATGCCCTGCTCCTGGTCAGCAAAATTCTGCACTGTCCTCCTACTATATACTACAATGCAGCACAGATATGGAGCGTTTTCAGGCAGAGAACGTAGATATTTGCAGCACACTGAGCACAGATATTTGCAGCACACTGAACACAGAAACTGAGAGAACGCAGCCACGTCCTCTCGCTATCATCTCCAATGCACGAGTGAAAATGGCGGCGACGCGCGGCTCTTTATATGCAATGCGAATCTCGCGAGAATCCAACAGCGGGATGATGACATTTGGGCGCGCTCGCGTTAACCAAGCAAGGCGGGAAGATCCAAGGCTGCCTCGGAACCGTGTAAAATGGGTGAAGTTCGGGGGGGTTTGGATCCCGAGGAACCGAACCCGCTCATCTCTACTTAAAAAGCACCTTCTTCTATATTGTTGTTCCCAAAATCATAAAAATAAAAACTATTTTAAAAATTTCAGTTTGTGCATTGTTTTAGAATATGAGCGGTAAAACTGCACTACCAGTCAAAAAAATTTGGACGCCCCCATTTTTCCAGTTTGAATTCAAATGTATGCAGTTTAATGTCTCAATTTATTTGGAAAGTAAAGTATAGAGCAAATAAACAATTAAAGATTCATAGTATCATAGATTATTTTTTTAACACAATGTAATCTACATTTTTGTCTGCCCAATAGAGCAAGTTTTTGCTTGCTAAACCCAAGACCATCACGTTTCCTCCTACATTTTTGACAGTTGGTGCCATACTATATACTGTACCTTGGAATCATCCTTTCACCTACTTAGTGGCCAGTGCCGGTTCAAGGGCGCAGAGCGCCCCGGGCAGGAAAGGGGCGTGGCCTAATACAGGGGGCGTGGTGAGTCACGCCCCCTGTACATTGAAAGCGCCGCTTGAATGCTGAGCGGTGCGCGATGACGTCATCGCGCACCGCACAGCAAAAGGTCCTCTCCACGAAGAGAAACTAGACGCTATGCGTCTAGTTCCCTTCTTGGAGAGGACCTTTGCTGTGCGGTGCGCGATGACGTCATCGCGCACCGCTCAGCAGTTACTCTCCACGAAGGGAAACTAGACGCATAGCGTCTTGTTCCCTTCACAGGAGGCGCCGAGGACGGGGACGGCAGCGGGCAGCGGAGGCGGACAGGGGACACAGCGGGCAGCAGTGGCGGATCTTGCCACGGTGCGGCGCCCTCCGGAAGGCGGCGCCCCGGGCAAAAGTCCTGCTTGCCCGTGGCAAGAACCGCCACTGTTAGTGGCAAACAAAAACCTGTACTATGAAATAAAGACTTCAAAATGTTGATTCACCAGTCCATAGAACCTTCTTCCAGTTTTCAATAGTTCACTGCCAGTGCTTCAAAGCTTTGGCAGGACTCTTTTTCATTGATGCAGAACAGGAAGTAAGTTCTTAACCCATTACTTATTCACTGAAAAGGTATTTAAAAAAAAAAATTCAATGTAACATAATTTTCAGTTTTTACTAACCTAAATATTTTCTTTACCATCTATGTATTTTATTACCAGTAAATTATATAGCACATACGTATCCCACAGCGCTTTACGGAGAATATTTTGCCATTCACATTAGTCCCTGCCCCAGTGGCATTTTCAATCTATGGGGATTATTCAGAGTTGTTAGCAAGCCAAATAAATTAGCAATTGGGCAAAACCATGTTTCACTGAAGGTGGGGCAGATTTAACATATGCATAAAGATTTACATAAGTCCTAAAAGCAGATAGAGGTCGTTTTAGGCCAAATGTCAGCAGAAATATAGAAAATTCTGAAACGTTCACAAACTTTCAAGCATCACTGTTCTGTACCTATTATGCTCTAGTCAAAGATTGGTTACTTGTGGACAAGTTTCAGACAGATATCTGAAATTTGCTATTGACAAAAAGTACTTTCAAGGTAACTGTCAAATTCACACTTGTCTGTATGAAGGGAGGCACTTATTTTAATTCTTATTGATACATGGTATCCTTAAATACCATGGTTGTTTTTGTAATCCATTTTTATTGCTATTCATTTGAGGGGGAGGGGATTGGGTGAGTATATTCCCTTTATTGGGAACACATGCATTGTATCTGTATTTAAGTCACATTGTAGAGGCTGTGTGCATAGTCTAGCTCTGTGCATATTTATCAAAGTGTGGTAAATTTGAAGCATAGCGTTATACTGGTGTTAAAGCAAAATGATACAAAAGGAGGCCACTCCATCAAAAATTAGAAAACTGAAGGACCACTTTACAAAAAAAAAAAAGTGAGTTCACTTACTCTTCACCTCCTGGTTGTTTAATCTAAACTCCCTGCTTTGGACATTTCAAAAACTTTCAATTTCACCAGCAAATGCTTTTTTTGCACTTTCAGTTTTTGGAATGCAAAGCTGTACCTATGCAATTTTGCCTTAATACACTTAAAAGTTCTGTCTTAATTATTATTGATTTTTTGTCCCCACTCACATCCTCTCATTTTCTACACAGTCAAAATTAATTTCTACACTGATATTATCTACACTTTTATTTCACTGCAAACTAAATTTACTACCATTGATCTTACACTGTTAACAACACTGCATTTCTCACCTGTATTTCTGGAAATCTACTCCTCTGATTCTCTTACAGCCTCCACTCCTATTTCAAGATTTTCTCCCTCCCTATGTCCAGGTTTTCTTCAACTGCTCCATCACTCAGTGTCTACCTAATCATGTATCTTGCCCCATGTTCCCACCTTTATCCTCTCCCCCTAGTCTACTCTCTCTCTCTCTCTCTCTCTCTCCCCCCCCTTCTGTATCCCCTCCACCCCTCTTCTTTCTTTTCACTCCTTTCTTGTTACCTCACTTTCATTAATCTCTGCCCCGCCATAGTCCTACTACTCACCACTCAGCCCTGCCCCCCTCCCTAATTTCCCTGTTATTTCACCACATCCCCATCCACATCACACTGAGCTCCCTCCCTTCCCACCATCACTACTCTCTCGTCATCCCTGTCCTCAAAGTTAATCTCACCTGAACTCTACAGAAACCCTGATAATCTCATTCATACTTTATCTCTCCCACAATCTCTCTCCCTCTCTCCTGTGCCTTTGGGAGTGCTAGATCTGTCTATAACAAATTGGTCTCCACCCATGACTTTTTCAGCTCCAACTCCCTGATTTTCATACAGTAGCTATTACTGAAACCTGGGCTTCCCCCTTTGAAATTTATTTTCCTGCTGCTCTCCCCGCTGGATACCTTCACACATACCCCCGGCTCACGGGTCGATGTGGTGGTGATGGTGTACTTCTATCCTCCGATACTCCTACCAAATCTTATGACCAAAGCCTTCCCTTACTTTCTCTACATTCAAGGCCCATGCTGTACACCCCTTACAACTGGTTCATCTTTGAATTGCTGCCCTCAATCACTTTGCTTCCTGGCTCACTCACTTCCTCTCTTCAGACATTCCATTCATTATTTTAGGTGATTTAAACATCCCAATAAATATCCCAACATAATCCTTGCCTTTAAACTCCCTAACCTCACATCATCACTTGGTCTCTCCCAGTGGACCTCCTCACCCTCAAATGTGGGAACTCACTAGATCTGGTCTTCACTCACCGTTGATATATTTCTGATATCTCCAACTGGCTGTATCTGCATATGAATGCTACACAACAGTGTTTTCCTAAAAAACACTGAGGCATATGTACTGTAGATACAGCCGCAGATGCACACATAATTTCATTTTAATCATCATCTTTTTTTTGCATAGCGATGCGAATTAGACCCATTTTGGGTAAAGAGATGCCTGACGCTGATGAAGTAGCACGTGATCTGTCAGCTCACTCAGGCCAGGTATCTCCCTTTGCGTGGCGCATTGAGGCAAGATATATATGAGGACACATCTGTATCTGGCCTCCCTGACAAATTCCTCTCTCCACACCAATCTATCCTCAATTCTGCTGCACAGCTAATCTTCCTCTTCAAACATAGAACATCCATCTCCCATCTCTTATAAGCTCTTCCAGGCTCCCCTTCTGAATCCAATGCAAGCTTCTTAAAATCACTTACAAAGCCCTCACCCATTACTCTCCCATATACATATCTGACCTTATCTCCCTTTACACTCCCACCTGCTCCACAAATACCTCCTCTCCTGCCAACTGAATTCTTCCTCACATTTCTGCCTCTGAAATTGTGGACGAGATGCTACCTACTTCTGGAAATCTCTACCTCTCCCTATCCGACTCTCCACCTCTCTAGAAAACGTTAGACTCAAGACCCAATTATTCATCAAACCCAGCCATCTTTTATCCTAACCCTCTATAACAGGGATGGGGAACCTTCGGCCCTCCAGTTGTTGTTGAACTACACATCCCAGCATGCCCTACAACAGCTTTAGCATGGCCAAATAGCAAAACTGTAGCAAGGCATGCTTGTATGTATAGTTCAACATCTGGAGGGCCCAAGGTTTTCCATCCCTGCTCTATAACATGCTCTCTTCTACCTCATCTCTCATCCCAAACATCTGCTACATGCTCACTTCTACCCCATCTGTGTCAATCCTGTTTGGCCCTCCCATTTAAAACGTAAGCTCCCATGAGCAGGACCCTCTCCCCTCATGTGCTTTTCCCTCTCTTAGATTATTTTCCATACTCCCCTACAATAGCACCTGATTCCCTACAATAGCACTTAACCCTCAGTTTCTGCCACCCTGACGAGTATTTCAGTTTCCTGTCCCCTGATACAGCAATGTTCACTACAAAGTTTATATACCATGTTCTTGGCCTACATTGTAAGTTGTTTTCTTGTTTTGCTCATTTGTTTATGTACTTTGTTAGGCACTGCATAACTTTTATTGAACAATATAAATAATAATAATAATAATAATAATAATAATAATAATAATAATGTCACTCATACACAGTACCAAGATGGTGCAGTGCACACACAGTAATAACACCGGTGGCCAACTTGGTAAGGGACTGAATCATGATCCCATGAGCAGCCATTTTGGAAACTGCACAGTAATAGCTCTTTCCAATTCTTATCCACACATCACAAACCATTATGAATTACTGTCAATTGAATTTGTGTGTCAGCTATAGTAAATTGTACTTTTTAAAATCCATTTGAGGTAATGTACGCGGACTCTTATTTTATGTAGAAATCTCAGACCACCATGGAATCAAATATAGCAAAGGCTTATGTGAAAATACTCTTTTTGCAATATGAACATCAATATATTTTCCCAGACTATGGTCTCAGCATTCTCACTACTATAGCTACAGTATATCAACAATATTTGTATGATGTGGTTACATATTTGAATGAAGCATTTGAATTGATGGTCTAACTAACTAGAGAATCATTAAAAATACACTGGCATTACACAAACTGATAGTGTAACATTCCTAGATGTTTGTATTTATCATACTGGCAAACCATGTGCACTACTCTATAACAAAAGACACAAATCATAGTACAACTTAATTTGCAGTCAGTGACAACCAAGTTCACTCCAAAAATTGAGTACTTTTTTCACTATTTTTAATGTGGTGCCGGCCATTAGCCAATCAGAGATTGCAGACTGGCAACAGCGACTCCTGATTGGCTCGAAAACAGCATGACTGGGGGCATTATGTGTATCTGCTACTATAGAGGGCATTTTGTGTATCTGGCACTATTGGGTGCATTATGTGTATCCGGCAATATACTGGAGCATTATGTGTATCTGCCAGTATTGGGAATATTATGTGTATCTGGCACTATAGTGGGGACATTATATTGTATCTGGTACTATACTGGAATGTTATGTGTAACTGGCACTATACTGGGGGCATTATCTGTATCTGACACTATCCTGGGGACATTATGTGTAATGAGCACTACTGTGGGCATTATGTGTAGAGCTGTTAATTTTGTGTGCATGTAGAGGGGGTATGATAATATATATATATATATATATATATTTATAGTTTAATTGCATAATATAAAGTTGCAAGGCCATGCCCACTTTCACATGAATGCATATGCCTTTGACACATGCATTGAGGAGAAAGAAATAAGGATCAAATATGGTAAAAAAAAAAGGGGCAGACTAGATGCACCAAGTGGTTCTTATCTGCTGTCACATTCTATGTTTCAATGAGTGGGGGGGGCTTCAAAATTTCTCGCTCAGGGTGCTAATAGGCCTGGAGCTGGCCATGGTATTGTGTAATACTTGCATTCTCAGTGTATAGAGATGTCTGAAATATTCTCAATAAAAGTAGAGTCACTGAATAATTTTTAAAGACAAAACCAAAGAATATTAGCTGTTAAAAAAGCGCCTCTGCAGAGTGTCACGATCCAAGTACTAAGACACTATCTCCCTTCTGGTTGTACGCCCTCCGCGGCCTCCGCTGCCTTCCACGTGTCTCAGCATGCACTTGTTGTTTGGCGTCTCCTGTCCTCTGCGGCCGGAGCCGCCATTACTACTATGTTTCTACATTGTGTTCCAAACCAGGTTTTCCATCTTACTTCCAGCATGGGCGCAGCCATGTTGGATGCAATCACATGTTCCAGCTCCTCCAATCTACTGGCTCTGAAATCTGCATAATTTCCCAGCCAATGCCTGCATAGCTGCAGTTATAAGTATCCTGTGTCTGGGCCAGATAGATGTCAGTGCTTGATTTGTCTCCAGTGGTTTCTGTGTGCAGTCTTCTACAGATTCTCCAGTGAACTCTCCTGTATTCAAGCCTGACTCCTCTGTGTTACACTCTGTGGTGTAACACGACACCTCTGTGATTAACCCTCTACAACATCACCTTACTCACCTGTGTCTGTATTCTAGCTTTCCAGCAGCCACTCTTCAACAACTACAGTTTTCCAGTGAACCCTAGCTTCATTTTCAGTTTACAGAACTTTTCTCTACATTCCAGGTTACTGGTATTAACTAGTTGCACACCTAAATTTCAACTTGTGACTTTCTATTGGTTTTGCACGTTTTATGACTTTTCATTTAATAAAATCACTGAAAGATATTTCCAGTTGTCGTGGTCACGCCTTCGGGCATCCTTGCTACTGTCTTTACACATGTCCAGGAGTCCCATCGCTCCTCCAACATTCAGGTACCCATCAACCCCTACAACTGAGGCTCCCAGTCACGGTCATCAGCCCTCAGTTGTGACAGTAAGCACTGACCAAATGGATCCAGCCGGAGACCAGGCCCAAGCGCTTAGGCTGATTCAAGAATTGGCAACCCGCCTTGAACGTCAGGAGGCTGCTGTAGGCCATGTTGGTCGCTGTCTCCAGGACCTCTCCTCCCGGCTGGATGAAATTCAAGCGGCTCTCCGTGGATCAGGGGCGTCCATTGTGTCGACTCCAGCGCCTCCGGTGGTGTCCCCACCCACCATACCTGTTCCTGCTCCCTATCTTCATTTGCCGACTCCTGCTAAATATGATGGATCCCCTAAAGCCTGCAGGGGTTTCCTAAACCAGTGCGAGATCCAATTTGAATTGCAACCCAGCAGTTTCCCTACTGACCGCATTAAGGTAGCATACCTTATTTCTCTACTCAGTGGTGCTGCTCTAGACTGGGCCTCACCTATATGGGAAAGGTCTGATGCCCTGTTGTCATCCTATGCTAACTTCGTGGCAACATTCAGACGAATTTTCGATGAGCCAGGTCGAGTGACATCAGCTTCTTCAGAGATCCTTCGGCTGCGTCAGGGGACGCGAACTGTCGGTCAGTATTTGGTGCAATTCCAGACCTTGGCATCTGAAGTCTCCTGGAATGATGACGCTCTTTATGCAGCCTTCTGGGGAGGGCTATCCGAGCGTATCAAAGATGAGCTCGCTGCTAGAGACTTGCCTTTAACTTTAAACGAGCTCATTTCCCTCTGCACTAAGGTCGATTTACGGTTCCGTGAAAGGGCTGTTGAACGAGGAAGATCCACATTTCCCAGGATTCCTACTGTTTCCATTCCTCGTCAGCCATCTCCGTCTAGGGAGGAACCTATGCAGATAGGTCGCTCTCGTTTATCTCAGGCAGAGCGTAGTAGACGTCTTGCTGAGCGTCTCTGTTTGTATTGTGCCGAATCTTCTCATGTTATCAAGTCCTGTCCCAAGCGTCCGGGACAACTTCAAGTCCTAGCCCACCAAGGAGAAGACCAGCTAGGAGTGACGAATTTCTCTCCATTTCCAAGTAACTGCAATCTCTCCGTTTCTCTGCAGGTGGCTCAGCGTGCTAAGAATCTCACTGCCTTATTGGATTCTGGAGCAGCCGGAAACTTTATTACAGAGAGGTTCGTTAAGCAGTGGTCTCTACCCACTGAAAGACTGTCATCACCGATATCTCTAACTGCCGTGGACGGCAGTAGGATTCCTAATGCGGTGATTACCTCCAAGACCCTACCTATCCATCTGAAGGTAGGGCATCTGCATACAGAGTTGATCTCTTTCCAGGTTATCCCCAGGGCCACCCATCCTGTGGTCCTAGGCCTTCCATGGCTACGTCTGCATAATCCTCAAGTTGATTGGAAGTTGACCCGTATTTAGTGAAGCCGGCTTTCAGGAGGAAGCTCTTGCATCGGGCACATTCCTCTCGCTTTGCCGGACATGCGGGCATACGCAAGACCTTAAAAGTCGTTTCCAGGTCAAACTGGTGGCCGACCCTAAAAAAGGACTTTGCTGAATTTGTGGCCTCCTGCCCAAAATCTGCCCAGCACAAAGTATCCCGCCAGTCACCCACTAGGCAACTGGTTTCCTTGTCTGTTCCTCATCGTCCGTGGGTTCATTCCTCGATGGATTCTGTCATGGATTCCCCACTTCCAAGTTGGCACAAGTCTTCTTCCAGAAGTTCCATTCCAGATGGCCAGGAGAACTTAAGAAGTGGCCTGGGGCCACTCCTAAAAGGGGGGGTACTGTCACGATCCGAGTACTAAGACACTATCTCCCTTCTGGTTGTACGCCCTCCGCGGCCTCCACTGCCTTCCACGTGTCTCAGCATGCACTTGTTGTTTGGCCTCTCCTGTCCTCTGCGGCCGGAGCCGCCATTACTACTATGTTTCTACATTGTGTTCCAAACCAGGTTTTCCATCTTACTTCCAGCATGGGCGCAGCCATGTTGGATGCAATCACATGTTCCAGCTCCTCCAATCTACTGGCTCTTAAATCTGCATATTTGACCAGCCAATGCCTGCATAGCTGCAGGTATAAGTATCCTGTGTCTGGGCCAGATAGATGTCAGTGCTTGATTTGTCTCCAGTGGTTCCTGTGTGCAGTCTTCTACAGATTCTCCAGTGAACTCTCCTGCATTCAAGCCTGACTCCTCTGTGTTACACTCTGTGGTGTAACACGACACCTCTGTGATTAACCCTCCACAACATCACCTTACTCACCTGTGTCTGTATTCCGGCTTTCCAGCAGCCACTCTTCAACAACTACAGTTTTCCAGCGAACCCTAGCTTCATTTTCAGTTTACAGAACTTTTCTCTACATTCCAGGTTACTGGTATTAACCAGTTGCACACCTAAATTTCCACTTGTGACTTTCTATTGGTTTTGCACGTTTTATGACTTTTCATTTAACAAAATCACTGAAAGATATTTCCAGTTGTCGTGGTCACGCCTTCGGGCATCCTTGCTACTGTCTTTACGCATGTCCAGGAGTCCCATCGCTCCTCCAACATTCAGGTAACCATCAACCACTACAACTGAGGCTCCCAGTCACGGTCATCAGCCCTCAGTTGTGACACAGAGGATATATATAAGATTGAGAAATAAATATTATATCTATTTCAGAAATACTGCGCTAGCCCAACAACTATATGTGTTATAGTGAGGCAAGGAATAAACAAAAGGAAAAGTGCGGCTGCGCTGAATTTCAGAAATATATGATATAATTAATAGAGAGAGCCAAAGTATCAATTCTAAAAATGAACAATTTTTATTTAAAATACTGTTAATAAATGAGAAAACAATAGGATTTTGGTCAGTTACGTGTCTCAAGGTGTCAACACCATTCAGGAGCTTATATCGAGTTGCAGCTGTGATGTGTAATGCTAAAGTCCATAGTCCGTGACTGAGAAGATGCTTCTGATAATACACAGAAATTAACACAGAATGCAATTGTGGAGCTCCTATATTGTAATGCAGATATGTGGCCAGTGGATCATTCAGTGATTAATACCTCTCAATGGGCTGGTCCATATACCGGGCGTCCCCAGTCTGGTATCCTGCATTGCCCACTCGTACTATGCAGCAGAGAGGAGACGGAATGCCGTATGTGATCAGCTGGCTGGTGCGGCGTGGATGACAACGACTGCCGAAAGCAGGGATCGGTCCGGAGCGTAGCCGTCTAAGAATGTCGAGCTCTGCACCAAAAGTGAGACACCTGAGCAAGGTGTATAGGAGGCGGGTCCTAACGCGTTTCGTCACGCTCCATGTGACTTTTTCAAAGGTGATATCCTGCCTCTAGATTCTCCAGTATTTAAACTGTGGTGTATCTACAAACAACAGCTGTCCAGACTTAAGCTCAGATTATATAGCAAACATGAATGAATAAAACTACGTGGCTCTCTCATAAAAATTTGATAGTAATTAATTCTATTACCGACAGACTTGACTTGTTAAAATGAACAATATACTTTGTGTACATACAACAATAAAGATTGATAATTAAAACAAAACATATATTCAGGAACTAATTCTAATAGGAGGAGATGCCTGGATATCGGGCCTCAGATGGATATAAATCAAGCATGAATCACTTATAGGTTCCGGGTGGGAAAACGGGACTTAACCCTGTAAATAAATCAGCCACATGTGTCAAGCATCACATTCACTTATATATATTAAAAACCTTTCAATTGGTAAAGGCTTGCATACAGACTCTTATGGCTTATACTAATAATTTATAGTAACCCTCTAACGGATAAAATACATTAAAAGGCATATAACTATAAGAAGAAATTATACAGGATATTGTCCTAGCCATAAGTTCAGAATCACCGTTAACGCCTGACGGGCTACATTGGGGATCGAACTCAAAATCATACAGACATATAATGTCTGTCACTCAACCCTACGCGCCACTGGGAGCACACGGTATCCAGGATAAATGTCTCTATCTCTTTACATTATTCATTTAATGTTAATAGCCTTAATGGTAGTACATATTACATTTATTGGTTTTATTTAATGTACAGACATCTAGATTAAACATTCATCTATATATGTATAGTACTAGTATTCTGTACATATATGTATACGTTTCTATTAATGATTAGTTCTTTAAGTGTTCTATTTGCTGAATTGATGTTTGCAAATATCTTTTAGATCTTAGTAACAGTGAAGTTATATTCTCTCTGATTTATCCTGGATACCGTGTGCTCCCAGTGGCGTATAGGGTTGAGTGACAGACATTATATGTCTGTATGATTTTGAGTTCGATCCCCAATGTAGCCTGTCAGGCGTTAACGGTGATTCTGAACTTAGGGCTAGGACAATATCCTGTATAATTTCTTCTTATAGTTATATGCCTTTTAATGTATTTTATCCGTTAGAGGGTTACTATAAATTATTAGTATAAGCCATAAGAGTCTGTATGCAAGCCTTTACCAATTGAAAGGTTTTTAATATATATAAGTGAATGTGATGCTTGACACATGTGGCTGATTTATTTACAGGGTTAAGTCCCGTTTTCCCACCCGGAACCTATAAGTGATTCATGCTTGATTTATATCCATCTGAGGCCCGATATCCAGGCATCTCCTCTTATTAGAATTAGAGATGAGCGCCTGAAATTTTTCGGGTTTTGTGTTTTGGTTTTGGGTTCGGTTCCGCGGCCGTGTTTTGGGTTCCACCGCGTTTTGGCAAAACCTCACCGAATTTTTTTTGTCGGATTCGGGTGTGTTTTGGATTCGGGTGTTTTTTTAAAAAAACACTAAAAAACAGCTTAAATCATAGAATTTGGGGGTCATTTTGATCCCATATTATTATTAACCTCAAAAACCATAATTTCCACTCATTTTCAGTCTATTCTGAATACCTCACACCTCACAATATTATTTTTAGTCCTAAAATTTGCACCAAGGTCGCTGGATGACTAAGCTAAGCGACACTAGTGGCCGACACAAACACCTGGCCCATCTAGGAGTGGCACTGCAGTGTCACGCAGGATGTCCCTTCCAAAAAACCCTCCCCAATCAGCACATGACGCAAAGAAAAAAAGAGGCGCAATGAGGTAGCTGACTGTGTGAGTAAGATAAGCGACCCTAGTGGCCGACACAAACACCGGGCCCATTTAGGAGTGGCACTGCAGTGTCACGCAGGATGTCCCTTCCAAAAAACCCTCCCCAATCAGCACATGACGCAAAGAAAAAAAGAGGCGCAATGAGGTAGCTGACTGTGTGAGTAAGATTAGCGACCCTAGTGGCCGACACAAACACCGGGCCCATTTAGGAGTGGCACTGCAGTGTCACGCAGGATGTCCCTTCCAAAAAACCCTCCCCAATCAGCACATGACGCAAAGAAAAAAAGAGGCGCAATGAGGTAGCTGACTGTGTGAGTAAGATTAGCGACCCTAGTGGCCGACACAAACACCGGGCCCATTTAGGAGTGGCACTGCAGTGTCACGCAGGATGTCCCTTCCAAAAAACCCTCCCCAAACAGCACATGACGCAAAGAAAAAGAAAAGAAAAAAGAGGTGCAAGATGGAATTGTCCTTGGGCCCTCCCACCCACCCTTATGTTGTATAAACAAAACAGGACATGCACACTTTAACCAACCCATCATTTTAGTGACAGGGTCTGCCACACGACTGTGACTGATATGACGGGTTGGTTTGGACCCCCCCCCAAAAAAGAAGCAATTAATCTCTCCTTGCACAAACTGGCTCTACAGAGGCAAGATGTCCACCTCATCATCACCCTCCGATATATCACCGTGTACATCCCCCTCCTCACAGATTATCAATTCGTCCCCACTGGAATCCACCATCTCAGCTCCCTGTGTACTTTGAGGAGGCAATTGCTGCTGGTCAATGTCTCCGCGGAGGAATTGATTATAATTAATTTTAATGAACATCATCTTCTCCACATTTTCTGGATGTAACCTCGTACGCCGATTGCTGACAAGGTGAGCGGCGGCACTAAACACTCTTTCGGAGTACACACTTGTGGGAGGGCAACTTAGGTAGAATAAAGCCAGTTTGTGCAATGGCCTCCAAATTGCCTCTTTTTCCTGCCAGTATAAGTATGGACTGTGTGACGTGCCTACTTGGATGCGGTCACTCATATAATCCTCCACCATTCTTTCAATGGTGAGAGAATCATATGCAGTGACAGTAGACGACATGTCCGTAATCGTTGTCAGGTCCTTCAGTCCGGACCAGATGTCAGCATCAGCAGTCGCTCCAGACTGCCCTGCATCACCGCCAGCGGGTGGGCTCGGAATTCTGAGCCTTTTCCTCGCACCCCCAGTTGCGGGAGAATGTGAAGGAGGAGATGTTGACAGGTCGCGTTCCGCTTGACTTGACAATTTTCTCACCAGCAGGTCTTTCAACCCCAGCAGACTTGTGTCTGCCGGAAAGAGAGATCCAAGGTAGGCTTTAAATCTAGGATCGAGCACGGTGGCCAAAATGTAGTGCTCTGATTTCAACAGATTGACCACCCGTGAATCCTTGTTAAGCGAATTAAGGGCTCCATCCACAAGTCCCACATGCCTAGCGGAATCGCTCCGTGTTAGCTCCTCCTTCAATGTCTCCAGCTTCTTCTGCAAAAGCCTGATGAGGGGAATGACCTGACTCAGGCTGGCAGTGTCTGAACTGACTTCACGTGTGGCAAGTTCAAAGGGCATCAGAACCTTGCACAACGTTGAAATCATTCTCCACTGCGCTTGAGACAGGTGCATTCCACCTCCTATATCGTGCTCAATTGTATAGGCTTGAATGGCCTTTTGCTGCTCCTCCAACCTCTGAAGCATATAGAGGGTTGAATTCCACCTCGTTACCACTTCTTGCTTCAGATGATGGCAGGGCAGGTTCAGTAGTTTTTGGTGGTGCTCCAGTCTTCTGTACGTGGTGCCTGTACGCCGAAAGTGTCCCGCAATTTTTCTGGCCACCGACAGCATCTCTTGCACGCCCCTGTCGTTTTTTAAATAATTCTGCACCACCAAATTCAAGGTATGTGCAAAACATGGGACGTGCTGGAATTTGCCCATATTTAATGCACACACAATATTGCTGGCGTTGTCCGATGCCACAAATCCACAGGAGAGTCCAATTGGGGTAAGCCATTCCGCGATGATCTTCCTCAGTTGCCGTAAGAGGTTTTCAGCTGTGTGCGTATTCTGGAAAGCGGTGATACAAAGCGTAGCCTGCCTAGGAAAGAGTTGGCGTTTGCGAGATGCTGCTACTGGTGCCGCCGCTGCTGTTCTTGCGGCGGGAGTCCATACATCTACCCAGTGGGCTGTCACAGTCATATAGTCCTGACCCTGCCCTGCTCCACTTGTCCACATGTCCGTGGTTAAGTGGACATTGGGTACAACTGCATTTTTTAGGACACTGGTGAGTCTTTTTCTGACGTCCGTGTACATTCTCGGTATCGCCTGCCTAGAGAAGTGGAACCTAGATGGTATTTGGTAACGGGGGCACACTGCCTCAATAAATTGTCTAGTTCCCTGTGAACTAACGGCGGATACCGGACGCACGTCTAACACCAACATAGTTGTCAAGGCCTCAGTTATCCGCTTTGCAGCAGGATGACTGCTGTGATATTTCATCTTCCTCGCAAAGGACTGTTGAACAGTCAATTGCTTACTGGAAGTAGTACAAGTGGGCTTACGACTTCCCCTCTGGGATGACCATCGACTCCCAGCAGCAACAACAGCAGCGCCAGCAGCAGTAGGCGTTACACGCAAGGATGCATCGGAGGAATCCCAGGCAGGAGAGGACTCGTCAGAATTGCCAGTGACATTGCCTGCAGGACTATTGGCATTCCTGGGGAAGGAGGAAATTGACACTGAGGGAGTTGGTGGGGTGGTTTGCGTGAGCTTGGTTACAAGAGGAAGGGATTTACTGGTCAGTGGACTGCTTCCGCTGTCACCCAAAGTTTTTGAACTTGTCACTGACTTATTATGAATGCGCTGCAGGTGACGTATAAGGGAGGATGTTCCGAGGTGGTTAACGTCCTTACCCCTACTTATTACAGCTTGACAAAGGGAACACACGGCTTGACACCTGTTGTCCGCATTTCTGTTGAAATAGTTCCACACCGAAGAGCTGATTTTTTTGGTATTTTCACCAGGCATGTCAACGGCCATATTCCTCCCACGGACAACAGGTGTCTCCCCGGGTGCCTGACTTAAACAAACCACCTCACCATCAGAATCCTCCTGGTCAATTTCCTCCCCAGCGCCAGCAACACCCATATCCTCCTCATCCTGGTGTACTTCAACACTGACATCTTCAATCTGACTATCAGGAACTGGACTGCGGGTGCTCCTTCCAGCACTTGCAGGGGGCGTGCAAATGGTGGAAGGCGCATGCTCTTCACGTCCAGTGTTGGGAAGGTCAGGCATCGCAACCGACACAATTGGACTCTCCTTGTGGATTTGGGATTTCGAAGAACGCACAGTTCTTTGCGGTGCTACTGCTTTTGCCAGCTTGAGTCTTTTCATTTTTCTAGCGAGAGGCTGAGTGCCTCCATCCTCATGTGAAGCTGAACCACTAGCCATGAACATAGGCCAGGGCCTCAGCCGTTCCTTGCCACTCCGTGTGGTAAATGGCATATTGGCAAGTTTACGCTTCTCCTCCGACAATTTTATTTTAGGTTTTGGAGTCCTTTTTTTACTGATATTTGGTGTTTTGGATTTGACATGCTCTGTACTATGACATTGGGCATCGGCCTTGGCAGACGACGTTGCTGGCATTTCATTGTCTCGGCCATGACTAGTGGCAGCAGCTTCAGCACGAGGTGGAAGTGGATCTTGATCTTTCCCTAATTTTGGAACCTCAACATTTTTGTTCTCCATATTTTAATAGGCACAACTAAAAGGCACCTCAGGTAAACAATGGAGATGGATGGATACTAGTATACAATTATGGACGGACTGCCGAGTGCCGACACAGAGGTAGCTACAGCCGTGAACTACCGTACTGTGTCTGCTGCTAATATAGACTGGTTGATAAAGAGATGTCGTAGTATGTATGTATGAAGAAGAAAGAAAAAAAAACCACGGGTAGGTGGTATACAATTATGGACGGACTGCCGAGTGCCGACACAGAGGTAGCCACAGCCGTGAACTACCGTACTGTACTGTGTCTGCTGCTAATATAGACTGGTTGATAAAGAGATGTAGTAGTATGTATGTATAAAGAAGAAAGAAAAAAAAACCACGGGTAGGTGGTATACAATTATGGACGGACTGCCGAGTGCCGACACAGAGGTAGCCACAGCCGTGAACTACCGTACTGTACTGTGTCTGCTGCTAATATAGACTGGTTGATAAAGAGATGTCGTAGTATGTATGTATGAAGAAGAAAGAAAAAAAAACCACGGTTAGGTGGTATACAATTATGGACGGACTGCCGAGTGCCGACACAGAGGTAGCCACAGCCGTGAACTACCGTACTGTACTGTGTCTGCTGCTAATATAGACTGGTTGATAAAGAGATGTCGTAGTATGTATGTATAAAGAAGAAAGAAAAAAAAACCACGGTTAGGTGGTATACAATTATGGACGGACTGCCGAGTGCCGACACAGAGGTAGCCACAGCCGTGAACTACCGTACTGTACTGTGTCTGCTGCTAATATAGACTGGTTGATAAAGAGATGTCGTAGTATGTATGTTTGAAGAAGAAAGAAAAAAAAACCACGGTTAGGTGGTATACAATTATGGACGGACTGCCGAGTGCCGACACAGAGGTAGCCACAGCCGTGAACTACCGTACTGTACTGTGTCTGCTGCTAATATAGACTGGTTGATAAAGAGATGTAGTAGTATGTATGTATAAAGAAGAAAGAAAAAAAAACCACGGGTAGGTGGTATACAATTATGGATGGACTGCCGAGTGCCGACACAGAGGTAGCTACAGCCGTGAACTACCGTACTGTGTCTGCTGCGACTGGATGATAAATAATGATATAAAAAATATATATATATCACTACTGCAGCCGGACAGGTATATATATTATATAATGACGGACCTGCTGGACACTGTCTGTCAGCAGAATGAGTTTTTTATAGAATAAAAAAAAAAACACCACACAAGTGAAGTCACACGACGAGTGTTTAACTTTTTCAGGCAATCACAATATAGTATACTACTAACTATACTGGTGGTCAGTGTGGTCAGGTCACTGGTCAGTCACACTGGCAGTGGCACTCCTGCAGCAAAAGTGTGCACTGTTTAATTTTAATATAATATGTACTCCTGGCTCCTGCTATAACCTATAACTGGCACTGCAGTGCTCCCCAGTCTCCCCCACAATTATAAGCTGTGTGAGCTGAGCACAGTCAGATATATAATATATACATAGATGATGCAGCACACTGGGCTGAGCAGTGCACACAGATATGGTATGTGACTGTCTTGTACTCCTGGCTCCTGCTATAACCTATAACTGGCACTGCAGTGCTCCCCAGTCTCCCCCACAATTATAAGCTGTGTGAGCTGAGCACAGTCAGATATATAATATATACATAGATGATGCAGGCATGCAGCACACTGGGCTGAGCAGTGCACACAGATATGGTATGTGACTGAGTCACTGTGTGTACCGTTTTTTTCAGGCAGAGAACGGATATATTAAATAAAACAACTGCACTTCTGGTGGTCACTGTGGTCAGTCACTAAACTCTGCACTCTCTTCTACAGTATCAGCCTCAGGTCAATCTCTCTCTCTCTCTCCTAATCTAAATGGAGAGGACGCCAGCCACGTCCTCTCCCTATCAATCTCAATGCACGTGTGAAAATGGCGGCGACGCGCGGCTCCTTATATAGAATCCGAGTCTCGCGAGAATCCGACAGCGTCATGATGACGTTCGGGCGCGCTCGGGTTAACCGAGCAAGGCGGGAAGATCCGAGTCGCTCGGACCCGTGAAAAAAAACATGAAGTTCGTGCGGGTTCGGATTCAGAGAAACCGAACCCGCTCATCTCTAATTAGAATTAGTTCCTGAATATATGTTTTGTTTTAATTATCAATCGTTATTGTTGTATGTACACAAAGTATATTGTTCATTTTAACAAGTCAAGTCTGTCGGTAATAGAATTAATTACTATCAAATTTTTATGAGAGAGCCACGTAGTTTTATTCATTCATGTTTGCTATATAATCTGAGCTTAAGTCTGGACAGCTGTTGTTTGTAGATACACCACAGGTTAAATACTGGAGAATCTAGAGGCAGGATATCACCTTTGAAAAAGTCACGTGGAGCGTGACGAAACGCGTTAGGATCCGCCTCCTATACACCTTGCTCAGGTGTCTCACTTTTGGTGCAGAGCTCGACATTCTTAGACGGCTACGCTCCGGACCGATCCCTGCTTTCGGCAGTCGTTGTCATCCACGCCGCACCAGCCAGCTGATCACATACGGCATTCCGTCTCCTCTCTGCTGCATAGTACGAGTGGGCAACGCAGGATACCAGACCGGGGACGCCCGGTATATGGACCAGCCCATTGAGAGGTATTAATCACTGAATGATCCACTGGCCACATATCTGCATTACAATATAGGAGCTCCACTATTGCATTCTGTGTTCATTTCTGTGTATTATTAGAAGCATCTTCTCAGTCACGGACTATGGACTTTAGCATTACACATCACAGCTGCAACTCGATATAAGCTCCTGAATGGTGTTGACACCTTGAGACAAGTAACTGACCAAAATCCTATTGTTTTCTCATTTATTAACAGTATTTTAAATAAAAATTGTTCATTTTTAGAATTGATACTTTGGCTCTCTCTATTAATTATATCATATATTTCTGAAATTCAGCGCAGCCGCACTTTTCCCTTTGTTTAATTTTTAAAGATGCTTGGCAAAAGTTATACATTTACATCAGAAACAATCCAAAGAAAGAAAGGAAGATCAAGCAGGGTGACTGATTATAACTATTCAATTTGACACAAAGGCCCAGATTTATCAAGTCTTGTTGAGTGATAAATTGCACGATGATAAAGTACCAAACAATCAGTTCCCAACTGTCATTTTTCAAACACAGAAAAAACAAAAAACACCTGCGCTCTGTTGCTGATAAAAGGGATATATCCCTCTAATAGATTAAATAAAAATTAATTAATAATCAATAAGGATGGTAGGTTTAAGTTAAATTAATATATAATCAATTTAATTAGAATACTGTCTAAAAACATAAGATGTCTTTCGCATAAAATCACCTCAATAGATAAATTCATAGGTCAAAGAACATTCACCAATCCCCTTAGGAGAAATATATCATACCCCTGGCTAGGATTCCCTCCAGAATTTAGTCCACGAATATAATTGCAAGTGAGTGGTAGAGTTCAATAGGTCCCTTTTAAGCACAAAGTGCATGCTTTTCCATGCAGGTAGGGATGTCTCCAATCTCACCGTACGTGGTAATGTCCAAAGGAGAGAGTCCAATTGGTGCCTTCCGGGTAAAATTTGAGAGAAAGTTCTCCAGTTCCAAAGAGGGGATATTTGTGAAATGTCCAGCATGATATTGCTGGACATTTCACAAATATCCCCTATTTGGAACTGGAGAACTTTCTCTCAGACATCCCTACCTGCATGGAAAAGCTTGCACTTTGTGCTTAAAAGGGACCTATTGAACTCTACCACTCACTTGCAATTATATTCGTGGACTAAATTCTGGAGGGAATCCTAGCCTGGGGTATGATATATTTCTCCTAAGGGGACTGGTGAATGTTCTTTGACCTATGAATTTACCTATTGAGGTGATTTTATGCGAAAGACATCTTATGTTTTTAGACAGTATTCTAATTAAATTGATTATATATTAATTCAACTTAAACCTACCGTCCTTATTGATTATAAATACATTTTTATTTAATCTATTAGAGGGATATACACCTTTTATCAGCAACAGAACGCAGGTGTTTTTTGTTTTTTCTGTGTTTCCACGTATTGGGGACTACCACCCCCTACACCAGCGGCTATTGACAGCGCCCTCCATTCTATTTTTCAAACACAGCCTGTAACATGGTAGTTAGGAGCTGGATGACTGTTACCTTATCACAGTGCAGTTTATCACTCTCCAAGGCATGATAAATCTGGGCCAGAAACCCCAAAGAAACACTGGTACATTATCCCACTGTATTCAAATTTGAAAACAGTTTCCAGACCATCACTATTTTATGCATAGAAGTCACTATAGTGAACAGCTGTTTTTAAATGATTGTCTCCTATAAAAACTCTCTTTTCACATCACTAGTTCATGGTGTCTTCTTCTTTGGACCTCTACCAAACTTAGAAGGTTTACTATCTAGTGGCAGCTTAAAATTCCTAAAAACAACTAACAAAAAGTTCAAAGTAAAATAGATGTGAAAAATTCACCAACACCAAGCACTTCAGGGATTTCTGTAAAATATTTTTACTCAAAAATAGCAAAGCAGGTAAAAAAGCAACATACAGATGGAGCCACGCTAATCATGGCTCCATCTACAACTGAGTGCGCCCAGCGAGTCGGACTGCCGTGCACAAATGAGACACATGTGGTGCAGGTGTGCCCAAGCAAGCTGGGCACCCCTGCCTGCAATGTAGCCATGCTCAATGAGCGTGGCTCCATCTGTAGTAGGTACACAGTAGTATAACACACAAATATGGGGTCGTGGATCTTATGGATCAGTCTGTGACATGTACATTCAGGAGTTCTTTCACTTTCTTAATGTGACTTGTGTAAACGCATGGCTGCTGTATTGACTGTCATGTTAGATTTCAAATCATCCATTGCTTGAGCATTAATCAATGCGGTCTCTATGAAGCAACGTCAAAGAGGAAGACCAAGTGAGAAACTACCTCCCTCGAAGCACAGGGCCTTGTCAAAGGCACCCCTAAAATCAGATTCAGTGTGGGAAATCACTGGTCAAAGCCTACAGATGCAGAGCATGCTACTGGGTGTCACAATGCGGTGTGTGCATGTAAAACTATGTACATCTGCATCAGGGCTGTTTCAAGCCAATTTGGCTCCCAGTGTGATCTAAAAAAATGTGTCCCACTCCCTAGTCATGGGGGGGGGGGGGAATATGCATGCCCCAGAAAAAGAGGAGTGGTCTTGCTGAAGAGGGCATGGTATTTCTGGAGTGGGCATGGTCTTGCAGGGAAATACTACCTTAACCATATTATGCCCCAAACAGTAAGGCCAGGAGTACAATATTATGCCCCACACTGTAATGCCCCTTGTACCATATTAGGCCTACACAGTAATGCCCCTTGCACCTTATTATGCCCCACACAATATTGCCCCTAGCACCATATTATGTCCCACACAGTAATGCCCCTTGCACCTTATTATGCCCCACACAGTAATGCCCCTAGAACCATATTATACCCTACACAGTAATGCCCCTTGCTCCAAAGTATGCCCCACACAGTTTAGCCCATTGTTATGCCCCACACAGTAATGCCCCTTGCACCAAAGTATGATCAACACAGTAATGCACCTTGTTATGGCTACCATAGTAATGTCACTTGCACCATGCTTCACTTAGCTATAATCACAAGGAGTTGTTTCATTCTGCTGCTGTAGAGCTGTTTGCCAGGCCTGCTCCCTTGCTGCTTCCCCCTCAATTGCCACTGCCACCTACACACTCCCAGCACTTCTGTGCCATTGCCTATGTCCTCCCTCTGGGCTCCATCTAAATGTCCCTCCCAAAATGGCCACATCCTACTCTAGTATCCATCAAAACTGTCTTCTCTCAGGTGATGGCGATTGTGGGAGGGGCGTTTTCACAGTATTTTATGCAGTCAGTACACAGTAGCCGAGGGCCTGTGCAAGACACTGCATTCAGATCAATGCCATTTTTATGGCCGGGCCAGCCGCGCAAACGCACAGTGCACCAGCCCTTAAACCGGCACTGATCTGCATGCAGTGTCTTGATCATTTGTGTCCAGGGTGCTTCTCCTACTTTTATACTAAGCATTAAAATCAGTCAAATTCAGTTTGTCAAAAAAGCTAACTATTTAGGTAAGAAGCAAATTCAGAAGTAAATGAAAATATTTGTGTTACACATAATGAGGACATTTTTGTTTCTGGATGAATACAGTATAACTTTAAATAAGGGTAAAACATGTATTATTATCAATTTAAAGTATTTTTTGTTTCTGAAGAAAAAATTCAGTAAGCCACTTGATGAAAACTATTTGGAACCATACAAGACATTTGTTTTTTCATTGTACCTTATTTTGTTTGCAAGGCAAATAAAAAAAACTTTCACGGTTAAAATAACGATCCATGATAACAGGGCAATTTTGTTATGTAGGAGATAAATGTTGTCCACTCTAGTAGACATGTGTGTAACTTCTTTAGTTTAGACTATTAAAAAACATTTTTTTTTAAATGTTTCAGTTAGGTTATCATAATTCATGCATGAATGGGTTAATTTCTTACTGATATGGCTGCACTTGGAGCATCAGTTAAAGCACACATTATGCCCTTGCAGATTAGTCTATATTGTGAAAACACTGAGATGCTTTAGAGAGCATAATGAGTCATAGATGTTCCATATTTCAAGCTGACATGAGTGGTCAGATCGATAAGCCAGTAGCCAGGCTGGTATCTGCTTTTAGATGCATGTTCATAGTTCACATTCCTATTATGCTTAGTGGAAGGGAGCAGGTGCCTATTACAAAAAGAGGCACAATGTGTTTTTGACCTCAACAATGTTTTCTCAGGAGGGATAAATTGGGACAATAATCTAAGATGCTTCTGATAACAATAGGGGTCATTCAAACCCGTTCGCTCGCTGCGTTTTAATGCAGCAGAGCGAACGGGTCCCTGCTGCGCATGCGCCGGCGCCATAGTGCGCCAGCGCATGCGGGACGGCCGAAGGCCATAGCGAGATAGCGATCGCCTCTGCCTGATTGACAGGCAGAGGCGATCGATTGGCAGGAGTGACCGGACCAAACGGGGGGGGCGGGCCTCAGCGGCTGCGTGACGTCATACGCAGCCGCTGCAGGCCAGGGAGCGAGGAGTAGCTCCCGGCCATCATGCTAAAGCTGCGCTGGCCGGGAGTTACTCCTGAAGTGCAAAGGCATCGCCGCTGTGCGATGCCTTTGCACTTCTGCGAGGGGGGCCGGACTGACATGTGGGGTGGACTAGCCCCCTGCATGTCAGGAAAGATGATCGCAGCTGTGCAAAATTTTGCACAGCTACGATCAACTCGGAATGACCCCCATAATGTCTTCTTGGGACCATATAGCCATCATTTAAATGTGCCTATATGTGAAAACTGTTGCAGTTATCATTAATATATTGGTTTAGCAATACTGTACATCTACGGAAATCACACAAACGTGCTTGATTTTTTTGTTTTTCATGTTTTCATTGTTTTATTTCTTTGTTTTTTTAAAATGATGTAAAATGTACAATAAAATGACTACATCTATAAGTGTGGGAATAATGGAAATAACATAACCCAAAGATGTTCCATTTTCTAGCAACTTTTTTTTAGAGATTCAGAATATACTTTGCTAGAACTGATCACTCCCTCGCAGCCTGACCCTAAACCCCCCAGGGATACCTAACCCTAACCCTCCCCGCAGCCTAATCCTAATTTACCCTTCCCCACACCTGTAGCCTATCCCCAACCACCCATCTGGTGACTAATCCTAACTCGTCCTTCCCAGCCCTAAACCTAACCCGCTGGCTATACTTGCTGTCGGGATGCTGGCTGTCGGAATTCCAACATCGGTCTCCTGACCCTTTCTGAGTTCCGGCATCTGGATTCTAAAGGGTGCAAGGATTCCGACATCATTATTTTGACTGCCAGGATCCCAACAGCCGGCATTCTCACTGCATCCCTCTCACATAAACCCTTGGGCTCATATATTGTGTGTAAATCTGGCTCTGGCATTACCAGTGCCTGCTGAGCCATGTACCACACCACACGCCACTGCTGAAAAATCATTCACAAAAACAACTTCTAACAATAACCACCATTCCACAAACCTCTTAAGTGTAGATTGAATTAAATGCCATAGGGTGCAGAATATTTATGATAGGCTTCATTGCAACATAATAGTACATAGCTACAAAGCGACCATATAGTAGTCAACTGGATGGCCTCTACAGTGTTCCTTGGATACCTTGTCTAGGGCTGCGAACAATAACCAACAAACAAACAAACACGCCATACATACCAACAGTATAAAGGTACTAAAGTGGAAAAAAAAGACAAATTACCTAAAATGATCCCCAAACTTGATCCTAGACTTGGCTCAGACTTCAGTTACTAATGTGGCAACCAAACACTGCATGATGTGGTATAATCACTCCACTCAATCACCATGGACACTACTGTAGCTAAACAAATACCACCCAAATATTCTACCTATTTCAAAGCATAATCGTGAGCAGCATGTAGATAGATATGCAGCAGTGCATTCATGTCACTACTCTGCATCACGGCCATGGCAACCAAATTAAACAAATAGTGCCCAAACCACTGTTTTCGATCAAAGACATCTGAAGCCATTAGAAAAGGAAAACAGAGATAACAATTAACAATTACGAACTGTATTAACACTCTACAGAAAAAAATTTGAACTGCATATTAATTATATACTTGATAATCATATGGGTGCAGACTTATTGCAGGAAAGCCGCAGCTTCATAAAATAAAGCACTAAGCATCCAAAATGCATAAAATATTATACAATATTACAACAAGAATCTTTGATCCAAGAGATTAACTAAACCTGTTTTACAAAAAATATTATATCATATAAATGATCACAAATAACACATTAAATCTAGTTCTTCCTTAAACCCATAGTGCCAACAAACTCAAGTGTGTTCTATTTCTAGAAAAATACTTTTCCTGTCTTGGTAGTGTTTGGCCAGTCAGCACAAATACATTATCATGTAATTTACTGTATGACCTGGATGAATGAAATGGGTATCAGGTTGATAGACAGTGTCTAGTTAGACAGTCAATAGACAGACACCATATGTTAGACAGACATTAGGTAGACAGTACAAAAGGTTGACAGGGTCAAAAGGTCAACATGAAAATGGTCACCACTATCTGTCTTTTATACCACACCCAATGAAATGTCTAGCCACAGAAAGTGTTTTACCATCTAATGCCACAAAAGCGCTCTTGATTGAAGACCTTTATTAGGCAATAATTTTTTTCTCACAAATAAGCATAGGCATATGATAATATGAACAGCAAATCTGTATATCTGCTGTTAAAATTATGATGTTTTATAATATAAAAAATTTTCCCTGTTGAAGGCTTCATAAAGGTATAGCTAATTTCAAAGATTGATAATTTATATATCCAGAGAATTTAAAAACTCTTTTTTTGAAAAAAACAAATTCATTAGTACAATATAATTTCTGACAAACATCTTTAAAACTTACCCTGTATTGATAGCATAATACATTTTTGGAGGTTTTTATTTTTTTTCAAATCAATGTCCATAATGAAATGCTGCATAACTGTTTGATTTCAGAATTAATTCACATAACTCTTCACAATTTAGGGTACTATGGGGTCTATGTACTAAGCCTTGGTGAGAGATAAAGTGGACGGAGATAAAATACCAGCTAATCAGCTCGTAATTGTCATATTACAGTCTGTGTTTGAAAAATGACAGGAGCTGGTTGGTTGGAACTTTACTGTATCTCTGACCACTTTATCTCTATCCAAGGCTTAGTACATAGATCCCTATAGTCTAAGCATTGGAGAGAGAGACAGTACCAACCAACCAACCAATCAACCAATCAATCAATCAATCAATCAATCAATCTATCAATCAATCAGTTCCTAACTGTCCTTTTAAAACACAGCCTGTAACATGACAGGAGCTGATTGACTTTATCACTCTTCATGGCTTAGTACATAGATCTTTTAAATGTCTATTTACTAAGGCTGTATACACATCAGAATGATGTTCACTCAATGCAGCATCATCTCCGATGGGGCCCCGACATCAGCAAGTGCATACACACTTTGCCGATGTCGGCTGTGATGGTGGGGGGGAGCGGGCCATGCTGCATTCGGTAGCATGTCCCTTGTAAGCAATGTCTCATGTTGGACCTGCATGCTGTGTTTGAAAAATGACAGATAGGAGCTTATCTCCAACCACTTTATCTTCATCCAAGACTTAGTAAATAGACCCCTAATTTAGGCCCAGATTTATCAAGCCTTGGAGAGTGATAAATAGCACGGTAATATAGTACCAGCCAACCAGCTCCTATCTGTCATCTTTCAAACACATCCTGTGACATGGAAGTTAGGAGCTGATTGGTTGGTACTTTATCACTGTGCTATTTATCACTCTCCAAGGCTTGATAAATAGGGGCCTAAGAATTATTATTTTTTTTAAGTAAAAATATGGAGACAAACACTTCCTAGAAGTCTCCATAATGATTGGATGAAATAATCAAAACTGTTGTAGAGAGTGATGTCAGATTTGGAACCAATGTTTTTTGAAAAGCCTGCGGCATTAGGCATTATTTATTTATTAACAGTTTCTTATATAGTGCAGCAAATTCCGTTGCGCATTACAAATGGAAATAACAATGATATAACAAAACAATGATATAACAAAACTGGGTAATAACAAACAGTCATAGAGGTAGGAAGCTCTGCTCGCAAGCTTACAATCTATAAGGAAGTAGGCATGGATACACAAGGATAGGTGCTATCTATTGCATAGTTGTCCACCAGATTGCAAAGGTTCTTGGTGGGCTGTATGATATGGTCATACAGCAATGATGAACCAGTGTCGAGAGGAAGGATGAGAAGACATGTGAGGATATGTGTGGACTGTGTAGAGTGGAAGCAATTTGATAGGAAAGTTTATGAAAGTTATGAGGGCAGTTCTGGAATTTGATAGGCTTGCCTGACCCTCTCCAGGAGGGACAGAATGTACTGCTTCTGAACTTCCCTCTTAATTTATGATCACCCTCACTTGTGCTGAAACACCTTTCTTATCCATTATCCTGTTCAGCACAGGTACCAGCAATCATAAATTAAGAAAAAAGTCCAGAAGCAGAGCATCGTGTCCCTCCTGGAAAGGGTCATGTTGGGAGGTATGATAAGGTATCTTGTATACTTCAACCATCTACTGTATAAGTTGCATGTGGTTTAGCAAATCACCACTTAGTTAATATATTGTCTGATCTGAATGCATCCTGTTTGTAGAAAGTCAGGATTGCTATTTCCGGAAGGACGGATGTGCTTGATCTGCTTTCATGTACACCTTGTCTTTTAGTAAAATGCATGATTTAAAAACAGTACATCAAATGACATGAAACCATGGGTTAGTACAGTGGTTCTCAAACTCGGTCCTCAGGACCCCACACAGTGCATGTTTTGCAGGTAACTCATCAAGTTCACAGGTGTATTAATTACTCACTGACACATTTTATAAGGTCCGCAGGTGCAGCTAATTATTTCACTTGCGATTCTGTGAGGAGACCTGCAAAACATGTACTGTGTGGGGTCCTGAGAACCGAGTTTGAGAACCTGTGGGTTAGTAGATCTCCTTCATGGTCTTTCTGAGCATGGACTTTCTAGTAACCATGTTCTCTCTTATAACACTACCAATCTTTTTTACATTTTATTTTAGTTGTGTGCTTCACTAGTTAAACTTTTGTTAGATCTATACTGTATGTATCATTTCCCTCAGCACATTCTTTTTATTTGTTAATTTAAGAAATGAAATCCAGTAGTTTCATGCATTCTTGCTGTTATTCTTATGCACATGGTGTCAGATGTTAATGCTCTCCTCTGATTGACAGGTAATCAGCAGCCATTTGTACTAAAAAAAACACAGAGGATGAATAACTCTGTAATTTTATTTCCTTGTGATCCTGCTGTGTGGGAAGCCTGCAAATTAGCAATCAGTAAGGTCAACTTAGAGCTGGTAAAGTGAGCTGTTAGGCAGTTTAACATATTGATAAGTCTGCTTGTGGATGAGGGACAATCTTATTGCAAAATATTCTGCTTGGGTTCTTGTCTTGATCATCTGAGTGAATAAATGAATTTGGAATTGTTTATATCAAGTCAAATAGAATTTTTCTAAAGTTTATTTCTCCTTATGCGTTTTCAAAGAAATTTACTCTGCTTTGGTATGGTCAACTGAAGTCTATTTTTATTGCATCAAAGTGTGCAATCCAGTTATTTGTCACAGTTTAGACTGTTTTACATAATGCAATAAATTCCAACTAAGAAAACTATAACATACTGTAGCTCACAAAGTGACCCTTTGGAGGAGGGACAAAGTGCTCTGCTCCTGGACTTTCCTCTAAAAGTGCAATTGCTGTTACCTGTAGTGAAACACCTTTCTTATCAATTTACCTGTTCAAAACAAGGGCCTTCAAACATACATTTAGAGGGAGGTTCAAGAGCGGATAATTTTGTTCCTCCTGGAATGGGTAATGTTGAGACATATGCAGTAGCGTAACTAGAAATTTTTTCTCCCCCCGCCATTTACAAAGTAATTGTGCACACTCCAGAAAAGGGGCATGGCCTCACTGGGAGGGGTGTGGCCTTGTTGCAAGGGGTGTGGCATTGCAGGAAAAGACTACCTTATACCCCAGTTTATCAACCTGTACACCCAGACATTGGCCACCACAGGAAAAAAAAACCCTGATTCACGCCCCTTACATTATTTATAATTTTTTCTTCATATAGTAATGCCCCTTACACATTATACCACACATCGTAATGCCCTGTGACATATTATACCACACACCGTATTGCCCCTGACACATTATGCCACATAATGTACTGCCTGTGACACATTATGCCATGCACCATAATGCCCGTGACACATTATACCATACACCACAATGCCCTTTACCCATTATGCCACACACTGTAATGCCGTGACACAATATGCCACACATCGCAATGCTCTTTACACATTATGCTCCACAGTAAGGTTTCTAATTACTTTTAAATTACTTGCTCATTATCATGCTTTGGGTTCCATGCTCATTGCCAAGGGTTTCATGCTCTGGGATCCATGCTCGTCGCCAGGGGTTACAGTTCATTGCCAGGGGTTTTATGCTATAGATGTCCTGCTCATTGCCAGGGTTGTAATGCACGTTGTCGGGGTGCAATGCTCATTGCCAGCGGTGCCCAATTACAGTTTAGTAAATAGCCCCAAACATAGGCAACCATGACCGTGCAAACAGTTATAAATACTCACAATTCAGTCTCAGTATTACTGTGACAGTGTGACTGTTTGTCAGACATGGTAAAATGGTCCCGGCTGATGCCACTTTGCAGACCTGCAGCTCGGCCTCTCTCTTCAGTCCGCATAGTCAGTGCACACCATGCGGCCCTGGCTTGGCCGGCGTCCACTCTGACCGCGCACACACACATTGAAAGGTGTAAGGCACGGTAAATTGGTCCTCACTTGTGGGTGGGCCATTGTTGCAGGCTGCAGCTCAGCTGCCCTGAGCCTCTCTGTCTCCACATACTACACTGCCCCCTGTCGTCCTCACACAGAAAGGAGAGCCCCGCCATGCCCCTCACCTCTTTCTCATTGGGCGGCCCATCTTGGCTGATGCCCACTATAGGTGAAAGGTAGAGTCAGTCACCTTCGTCCATCATGCATCAGCAGCTGTCGCCCCATGCCAATGTGAGGTCTGCGGGGGAAGTAGTTACTCCACTGACAGACTTTCTCTCAAGCTAAAAGAACTATATATATAAAATATACAGAACATATCTAGAGAATATGAGCACCCATATTTCTATAAAATGAGTTTGTACCTACAGTACCATGTATTTACAAAATATCTTTTTAAATTGATATACATACTGCCCCTTACTGCTATTATTATGTTAATACTCTAAATATGTCCAGTGATGTCTTGATCAAATTCTAGTCTTTACATGGGCACTCTGGGTTACACTCCTGTCCTAGGTCTTATATAATAGGAATTCAGAGCATGAGCAAGGACTGCAAATACCTGCCATAACTTCCCATCCATTGAGAGCCTCGTGGACACAGAGGCAAGGTAGACTGTCTAGGTACAGCTGCCTTTACAATTTAGAAGAGCATTGATCTCTTTCAGTCTCACCCTAGCTTGGCCGGCGTCCACTCTGACCGTGCATACACACACTGAAGAGTGTAATGCTCAGTAAATTGGTCCACACTCCTGGATAGGTCACTGCTGCAGGCTGCAGCTCAGCCACCCTCAGCTTCACTCTGTCTCTGCGCACCACGCTACCCATGGGTCCGGCGTCCTCACATAGACAGGAGATACTCGCCCTGATCCTCACCTCTTTTTGATTGGTTGGCAACTTGTGGCTGGCACCCTCTATGGGTGAAAGGCAGAGTCAGTCACCTTCATCCATCTCCCATCAGTACCCTGTGCCCCCACGCCAGCGCGTTATCTGTGGGGACAGTAGTTACGCCACTGGACTTATGATAAAATATAGAATCCAAGCAAAATATTTTTACATTGGCTTGCATTTTTACAGATGTATTACAAAATATTGAGTAACGACAAAGACAACCACTAAAGAACAGCACATGACTCCTTCTTGGGAGCACTCTTACTGATCAAATATACACCAGGTACAGGCTTATTGGTCTAACAATAGTTGCAATAAAATTGATCTTTTAATTAATACAAACATAGAATAGTATTTTTATTTAAAAAAGCTTTAAAAAGGCAAAATATAGACAAAACTACATATAACAAGACAAAAAATATAAAAAAAACACAAAGTTTCAATGAAAGAATCCTCAGCCAAGCATATAATTATAAGAATAATGATTTTTAACACAACATAGTGCTGGCATTTAAAGGTAGAAAGGCAGGCATGGTCATAAATGGTATTTTTCAGATTCTGTTTCCCCGTATTTGCTTTTACATTGGATAAGGGGTGAGAGATCTGTATTCATATCAACCTATGGAAAAGCAGAGAGATCACCAGGGTCTAAACATGTGGGTTCGTTTCTGCTGTCGACTGATGGCATATGGGTGGTCATTCCGAGTTGTTCACTCGCTAGCTGCTTTTAGCAGCATTGCACATGCTAGGCCATCGCCCTCTGGGAGTGTATCTTAGTTTAGCAGAATAGCGAACGAAAGATTAGCAGAACTGCTACTAAATATTTTCTTGCAGTTTCTGAGTAGCTCCAGATCTACTCCTAGATTGCGATCAGCTCAGTCCGTTTAGTTCCTGGTTTGACGTCACAAACACGTCCTGCGTTCGGCTAGCCACTCTCAAGTTTCTCCAGACACTCCCGCGTTTTTCCCTGACACGCCTGCGTTTTTTAGCACACTCCCGGAAAATACTCAGTTACCACCCAGAAACGCCCCTTTCCTGTCAATCATTCACCGATCAGCAGTACGACTGAAAAGCGCTGCACGAACACCAGCAAATCTACTAAGTTTTGTGTTAAATAACTTAGCGCATGCGCTCTGCGTACCATGCGCGTGCGCATTTAGCAACAAATCGCAGCACAGCGAAAATCGGCAACGAGCGAACAACTCGGAATGACCACCATAGCCAGTGCAGCCGATGAGAGAATTACTGAGACAGCACTAGTCCCGGTATTGGAAACAAGATTAGAGGTGCAGGTGTATTTGTAAAAATATACAAGAATATACAAAAAACAGCAGATAGCAGTTGTGTGGTTATTATTGCTCAGGGCCAGTGTCGGACTTGGGCATATAGTGCCCACCGGGGGAATGCAGTGTTAGGGGTGTGGCCAGTCTGCAGAGGGGGTGTGGCCTGCTACCTTATTGGTTTGACTAACCATTAAAGAGTGCAACGTCTGGGTTCCTTCATAAATATATACAATACATTCTGCTGCTGCATGCATGATAATATACCAGATTAATAACAGATTAATAACAGCAATACACTGTAGAAAATACACCATATTCCAGTATAAGGTAACATATGTATAATGTATAATTCAAGTGCACAGTCTGGAACCTGATCCTTAGAGCAGAAGGTGGGCCCCCGGGCAGTAGGGCCCACCGGTGGTTCCCCCTGTACCCCTGTGGGCCAGTCCAAGCGTGCTAAGGGCTAAACTATAATAGTGAATATAGCCCATAATACACTTACTCAGAACTCTACTGATATATTTGCTGCTAGATTGAAATTATCTCTCTCTGTTTATACAGTACTTGAAACAGACTTTGTAACAGTGTAACCTGCAACACTCAAAGATAAATTGAAACTTGTGTCCACTGATTAACAGATTGTATTCATGTAGCAAACAGCCCCACAGATATAGACCAAAGTTATAATGTGCAACCTCCAGTATTAAACATATAGAGATGTATAAAAATAATGGGTGGAGTATAATTTATTAAGCACAACTATGGAAGCCTGCAGTGGAGCTGATCTGCAAAGTGTCTCTCTGAGACATTTTTTAATACATATAGAATTCTGTTAAAGTAAGGCTGTGGAACATATCATGTATTACAGCTCTTCAAATAACAGAAAACCTGCCCGATTCAGCTCGATATGTTACATATGCTCGTCATAGTAACGTAAATACATCCTAATAACAAGAAAACAGTGGTGGTCATTCCGAGTTGTTCGCTCGTTGCCGTTTTTCGCAACGGAGCGATTAGGTGGAAAATGCGCATGCGCATGGTACGCAGCGCGCATGCATTCATTAATTTACCACAAAACTTTGGAGATTTGCACAAGCTCGAGCAACGTTTTTTCATCACTCAAGTAATCGTAGTGTGATTGACAGAAAGTGGGTGTTTCTGGGCGGAAACTGGCCGTTTTCAGGGAGTGTGCTAAAAAACGCAGGCATGCCAGGTAAAAACGCAGGAGTGGCTGGAGAAACGGGGGAGTGGCTGGCCGAACGCAGGGCGTGTTTATGACGTCAAAACAGGAACTAAACGGACTGAGCTGATCGCAATCTAGGAGTAGGTCTAGAGCTACTCAGAAACTGCAAGGAATTATTTAGTAGCAGTTCTGCTAATCTTTTGTTCGCAATTCTGCTAAGCTAAGATACACTCCCAGAGGGCAGCGACCTAGCGTGTTCAATGCTGCTAAAAGGAGCTAGCGAGCGAACAACTCGGAATGACCACCCGTGTCCAGCATAAAAAACCTGTGAGTTGGCCATACCGCTCTGCGCAGATAGCGGGAACGCCTGGAGACAGCCCCTCATGTACGTTTCACCGTGGGGGGCTTTTTCAGAAGGAAATCACTCACACTGCATGGTCAGGTTAGGGGGTTTATATTGCGCTATTTCTGGTCTGTTATGTATCGGAGGAAAGCCGCTAATTGCACAGGTGCATGCATAAGAAAAGGAGAGTGCCTGGCTGGGCACGATATCTATATAAGAGTCTTGCAATTTTGTGATTGGTTGAAGAGGTCAATTGTTGCTAGGCAGATCAGAGTTTTGAGTGAGTGGTAATTGGTTAGGGCCAGCCTATCGGTGAGTGTAGGGGAGGTGTTTAGTGCATTAAGGGTAGAAACTTTCAGAGTTGCTTCCTCTTGTCGGCTGGAAGGATAATATTATAATCTGCCTGTCTCTTTCTTTCTTTCCTTCAGTTTTCTGCCTTATTCTCTATTTTTCCCCTTAGCACCTTTTCTTCTATTCTATCTATTCACCTAGCCTTATTCTTATTCTTATTTTCTATCCTGCTGCCTATTTTGCCCCTGTGTTGCACTGCCCGGCTTCCGTGTGCCTCCTCACCCTGCCATTATGCCCAGGCCTAAGCGTGCAGCCCCCCGTCCCCAAAGGCTGGCGGATGCTGCTCCCGCATCAGGTGCCGTGCGCCTAAGCCGCCCTGCTGCTATCCCCGCTGGTCAGGCTCCCAGCTCAGGAGCGAGAGGCGCGACGATGCCCGTTCCGTCAGCGCCTCCCGTCTCTGCGCGCAATGCAGCGCCTGGCGGCTCCGTGCGTCCCGCTTCCAGCGGGTCGGGCACGGCGGCCGTCAGCACTGGACGGTCACTGTCTCGGGCCGGGGATTCGGCAACCCCGGCCGAGAGTGTCACGTGGGCTGCAGCGCCGGACGGCCGCGTCTCTCCCGCGATCAGCGGGTACGGGGGCGGCGGGCGCCGGCGCTGCTGTGGGCGGCATGCGTGGCGGGGATTCGGCACCCCCAGCCGCGCTGGTTTCTTATACAAGGGAGGTTGCGGGTGTTGCTACCCTGGGGCATAGTGGGCCCCCCTTGGGTCCCGCGCCCGGTGCTTTTGGGGCCCCTGATGCACCCCTGGCTGCTGGTGGCCATCACAGAGCCCCAGTGGCCGGGGGGGGGTCAGCGGGCATTTTGAGGAGGTTAATAGTTACAGTGAGAACCTCCTAGGTCAGGCTCTACCCCTGTCAGCCATTTTAGTGCCTGGCTGCACATCCCATGGCCCTCAGCAAGCTGCTGGTAGCATGCTGGGTGGGGAGGTGCAGCCATCTGCTGGACACTTGGAGGTGCTGCGGGCCTTTTCTGTACAAGGCTCCGCAGCAGCTTCTGTGTCTTTACCAGGCCAGCATTCCGTTACAGATTTTCGGTCCGTGGCGGGGGTAGCTTTGCTACAAGCACCCTTGGCTTGCCGGCATTCTCCTCCCCCAGTGGTGCGGGCCTACCTTACTTGCAATTCCCATTTCCCCCGGTAGTTTTGCAAAGTTTCCCTCCACTAGTTTCCACTCCGCAGGTGGTCCAGTCAGTCTGGTCCTCCGGGATGGGGCAAGCTTTCGGCCACCCACCTAATGTTTCTTCTTTTGCGGGAGGGTTTCAATCCACTTCACTTCCGGCGCCAGCTTTCCATCAGTTCCCATACTGTCAACCGCCTTATCCCCAGGGGCCTTACGGGTATCCTTGGCAGGGCGATTTTGGGTCCCCAGGTGTTCGCTTCCCCAGCGTTAGCCAAGCAGCTACGGTGCCTCCGTACCTTCCCCCAGCCCACGCGCCGCCGGCTCAGGTGGCACCGCCTGTGTCAGGTACACCGCTGCGTTTGGTGGCCCCCGGCGGGGAAGCGCCGCGCCCCCTCCTCGGTTCATCTGTTGGTTTGGCTGAGGGGACGGGTAACTTAATTCCGCTTGTTTCTGTTCCTGAGGTTAGTGCAGACAGTTCAGGCTGCTCCGGTGCAGGACGGATCCGGGAGGCGCGGTGAAGCGGACACATCTCCAGCAGATGCCGGTTCTTCAGTTCCGTGTCTCTCGCAGGCGACTGAGATGGCCGACGTCCCTGGCCCTTCCAGTTCTGGTGAGCATGATGTTGCAGCTGATTCATCTGTTGAATCTTCATCTGGATCCTCTGCTAGCAGCGAGGGGTCTGATTCCCCCAAACGCCCGCGCAAGCTCGCTAAATTAGTTGCGCGCGAGGTCGCCAAGGTGGTAGGCAAGGACAAAGTGCCAAAAAAGGCGGCGGCTCCTGATGAGCCGCCGTTGTTTTCGGAGATGGTGCGCTGCGCCAACACGGCTGTTAATCGGGGCTTACGGAAGAGGATGAAGGAGAAAATAGTTAAAGGGAAATTTGTCGACCTTTTCACCCTCACGGACGACATGAGGAAGGATTTCGATAAGGCTAAGAAGGCGGGGGGTATCGGTGAAAACGCTTTCCGGAGCTTTCATCATTGGTTTAGAGGTTTCTTGGTCTTTTCTGCCGTTTACCTAAAAACTCGCCCTGCCGAACATCTTAATGTGGTGAAATACATGTTTTTGATTAATGAGATGTTCTTAAAGTACAAAGGTTCCGTTTGCAGGGATTATGATGAAAAATTCCGTAAGAATCAGGATGGCAATCCGATGTTACCTTTGGGCTTTAAGGATGTCGAGGTTTGGATGGAGGTTTCCAACCAAGGGAGCAGTGCGGTTGAGGGGCAGACCAAGAGAAAGTTTTCAGGGGGGTAAGAATGTCCCTGGTACGGCGGCAAAGGGCAAGTGTTTTGCGTTTAATGACTCTAAATGCACTAGGGGTGCAGGCTGTCGTTTTCGTCACTCCTGCCGCGTCTGTGGAGCCAATCACCCTACCAAGGATTGTAAATCCGGAGGCGGGGTTAAGCAGGCCGACCAGGGTGCCGCTGGCAGCAGTGCGAAGTAAGGCACCCTCACCCATAGTTGTACCTGAGTTGGCTAAATGGTTGCACTGTTACCCCAGGACGGCGGATGCTGAGTTCTTGTTAGCCGGTTTTAGTTGCGGTTTTCATTTGCCCATTTCGGAATCAGTTTATGTTGTGTCTCGCAGGAATTTATAGTCGGCAACAGAGTTCCCTCATGTGGTCAGGCAGAAGGTGGAGGCGGAGGTGAAGTTAGGTCGCATGTGCGGCCCTTTCACATGTGAGCCTTTGCCTGGGTTATGCGTATCTCCCTTGGGGGTGGTTCCCAAGAAGGCGCCGGGTAAATTCCGCTTGATCCAGCATTTGTCCTACCCGCATGGCGGCTCCGTTAATGATGGCATTCCTGAGGAGTTTTGCACAGTCAGGTATCAGTTGTTTGATGAGGCCCTGTAGTTGATCCGGGGTTTTGGGCCTGCAGCACTGTTGGCCAAGTTAGATGTTGAATCCGCATTTCACCTTCTTCCCCTTCACCCCGACTCTTTCAAGTTCTTGGGTTTTTGGTTAGGCGGTTTCTTTTATGTTGACAAATGTTTGCCAATGGGTTGTTCTGTCTCTTGCGCCTACTTCGAGAAATTTAGCTCGTTCCTGCATTGGTGCATTTCTGCTGGAACGGGGCACGATGGCATCGCCCACTATCTCGATGACTTTCTTTTTGTAGGCCCAGGAGGCAGCAACATTTGCCAGGACCTCCTTTTTTTGGCGTCCGCCTTGTTCAGGGTTTTGGGAGTGCCTGTTGCCAACGATAAGACAGAGGGACCCACATGTTGCCTTTCTTACCTGGGCATCAAGGTTGACACTAGCACAGGTTGTTGTCGCATTCCGTCCGACAAGGTGAGGAAGCTTTAAGGACAGATCGAGGACTGCTTGAGTAAGCGTAGAGTTAGACTTCGTCAGGTGCAGTCCCTGATAGGCTACTTTAATTTTGCTTGCCGGGTCATTCCTATGGGGAGGGTTTTTTGCCGCAAGCTTGAGAGGGCCACGGCTGGAGTGACTGGGCCACATCACACCATTCGTCTGTCTCGAGAAATTAAGGACGACCTTAGAACTTGGTCGACCTTTTTGGTAACTTTTAATTCAGAATTGTTATGGCCTCTCCGGCCCGTCGATAATTCTTCCCTGGAGCTGTTTACAGATGCTGCAGGTTCTACGGGTTTTGGTGCTTTTTTCCAAGGCGAGTGGTGTGTTTCGGCCTGGCCCCAGTCTTGGTTATCTCGTGGTTTTACTGCTAACCTAATTTTATTGGAACTGTTTCTGATAGCTGTGGCAGTGGAGTTGTGGGCCCCTAAGTTGGCGAACCGGACGATTGTCTTTTGGTGCGACAATTTGGGGGTGGTGCAGGCGGTGAACAATCAACGTGCATCATCGCCGCAGGCTTTGCGGCTGTTGAGATTTTTGGTGTTACAATGTCTCCGTTTTAACATCAATTTCACGGCGAAGCACGTGCCTGGGGTCGAGAACGGCATCGCGGATGCACTAGCGCATTTCGATTTTGCCAGGTTTTGCAGGTTGGCCCCCGAGGCGGAGGCCCTAGGATTGACTTGTCCAACTTCTGTTTGGCAGATTATAGAACTGGCGTAGCTGGCTTGGCGCTGAACTCATTGGCCCCTTCGACCCGTCGGGCATACGCTGCGGCTTGGCGTGAGTGGCAGGCGCATCAGGTTAGGTGTGGGGCCGGGGGTAAGTCGGAGGAGGATGTTTTGTTGGCCTTTGTTTGGGAGTGTTACCAGAGTGGTAGGTCCAAGGCGTCCATGTGCGTGGCATTGGCGGGGATTTCATTCCATGCTCGGTTGCAGCAGGGGACGGACCCCACCTGGGCCAATATTTACTAAAAAATCGAGTTTGTCCGATTGGTGTTTTTTCAATCCGGCAATTCACTAAGCACAAATCTCGGCAGTGTTTGCACTATTCGTAATGGTTTGAATGACAACGTTCACAAATACGAATGAATAGACCATCGGTCAAACGCGGCTGTTATTACATAGAATACGGGAATTCACTATTCATTCGTATTTGGGTGTTAGTCTCTGAGTGCTCAAATGCAGTCGCATTTTTTTGCGATTCGTTAAAAAAAAGCGGCAAAAAAATAGACCTGCTTTTTTCAGTCGTGTTTACATGTGCTGCAAATAAAAAATCGCTCACACCTGAATTAGGATGCCTATAAAAGGATGTTAGGCCCATTTCAATACACCTACACTCAGAAATGGCAGCAGGACTGTGGGCCAGTGATCTTTTGTGTGCTGTGGGATTCCTCAGACTCAGACGTCAGCCTGTAAGTAACCAGGGCCAAGAAACTGAACATGGTCAGCAGGTTGTACAGGTTCCGCAGAGGCTGTGCAGGCCTTGTTTTTTTAGGGGGCGTTTAAACTTGAACGCATTTTCCGATGATAAGGTCATACAGATGTTCCATCTAAATCGTAACAACATTTTCCGTCTGTATGACCTTGTCAAACTGGGCCTAGACCCTGAGACAGCACGCTCTCGCTCTGTCTCAGGCCTGCACAAACTCCTGGCTGTGTTGCACTTTCTGGCTACTGGCAGCTTTCAGGCTGTGTCTGGGGATGTCATAGGAATCTCACAGCCCTCATTTTCCAGAATCTTAACACAGGTGATGTATACCTAACTACCTCTTCTGTTTTGTGTTTGTTTTAATTTCTCGGTGGCCAGTTCTGTCCTAAAATCTCATGTTTATTGTTCTTTAAAATATACACACAGGTGTTGGCTGTTTTGCAGCCCCACATCGAGGCCTCAATCTGCTTCCCTACCCAGGAGTCTCAGTGGCATGCCGTCAGGGTAGATTTCTATGAGCTGGCTGGCATGCCCAATGTGCTTGGAGCCATAGATTGCACACACATTCAGCTGAAACCACCTAGGGGCAGGCAGCACATATATACAAACCGCCATTTCAAACACTCCACAAATGTGCAGGTGGTTTGTGATGCAAATCTCAAAATAATGAGTGTTGTTGCTGGTTACCCTGGGGGCTGCCATGACTCCTTCATCCTCAGTCAGTCATCCCTCTTTGATAAGTTTGAGGATGGACAAATGCCAGATGGATGGCTACTGGGTATGTAATTTGTTATGTGTAGGCCTGCGTATACTTTGTCTAAATACAGGTGCAGATGTATTAACCTGTAGAAGGCATAAGGAAGTGAGAAACCAGTGATCTGTGCAAGGTGATAAAGGCACCAGCCAATCAGCTCCAATATTTAAATGAACATTTAGGAACAGATTGTCTGCTGCCTTTATTACCTTGCACATATCACTGGTTTTTCACTTCCTTATGCCTTCTACAGGTTAATACATCTGCCCCACAGTGTGTTACTTATGTGTTGCTGTATCTTAACATGAATCACGTTACTATATCTGTCTTTTAGGTGATGGAGGATATGGCTGTTTCTCTTGGCTTCTAACTCCATTGTCCCGACCTGATACCCCTGCTGAACACAATTACAATCATGCACATAAGTCCACGCGGAATGTGATAGAAAGATGTTTTGGTATGCTGAAATCTAGGTTTCGGTGTCTGGATAAGTCTGGTGGCCTTTTGTTGTATAGTCCCTCCAAGGTGACTCAAATTGTGTTCTGCTGCTGCTCTCTTCATAACATGTGTTTGCAACAACATCTGCCACATGTTGAGGAGGAGGTGGAGGAGGAGGAGGAAGAAAGCAGCCAGCAAGCAGAGGAATTAGAGACATCTGGTGATACTTGGAGTACAGATGTAGGGAGGCAGGTTAGGCAAGAGATCATCAGTCGCTATTTCTAAGGTAAGCTTGGTTTGCTTATTTCATTTGTTGTGTAATCATAAATAGATGTTTTGCCTTTTTTCCCCAAAACCATTACTCAGAATGTGTCTGTCTCCTTGACACATACAAACATACCCTCGCTTTATGAGAAACAAATGTCGCATGTGTATTGTGTGTCTTTTTATTCTCAAAACAACAGATTATGAGTGGCATGCATTAAGTCTGGATAAGTGATCGTAAACTTTCAGTGCTAATTTCTTACAAGCCCACATAATCCATTTAGTATTTCACTTTATCATTGTGTGTAACGTCCTAATGCACAGGTTCACAAACTCAGCCCTCATGACCACACACAGTGCATGTTTTTCACGTAACCCAGTAGAAGCACAGGTGTATGAATTACTCACAGACATATGTTAAAAGGTTCACAGGTGGAGCTAATTATGTCACTTGTGATTCTGTGAGGAGACCTGCAAAACATGCACTGTGTGGGTTCCTGAGGGCCGAGTTTGAGAACCTGTGTTCCCAAAAAACACTCCTCAACATATAATATGTTAGCCTTGAGGAATACATGTGTCCCTATGTGTGATGCACCATCATATTTAAGACACACAAACTTACTGTAATCAGGAATAATTTATTTCCTAATGTTTGATGCTGTAAACTTGATGACGTATAAGTAAATACACAGTTTGCCACACATATACATTATTATACACATTCTTTGTTTTTTGTTGTAAAAGTACATATTTGTTTGTTTCAGCATCATGTGTAAAAACATTCTTACTACTTTTTAACAAACATAAACATGTCCCAACAATACTGACATTCATTTTGACAATGTTTTTAAAACAAAACAAAGCCAACATATTACAAGCTTTTTACGCAACTCAATTGTGTTCTTCTTGTAATGTTGTATAGAGAAGAAAGCTAAAATATGTATCAATAACATTGTAATTTGGATTGTCTGCAGGAAAAGAGAATGATTGGAATCTAGAAAGAGTAATGATTAGAAAAAAATCAAGTGGTCAGTTTACTTCCTGCTAAAGACATTCTGGCTGGCTGGCAATTATTGTGTCTGCAGGAAAAGAGAATGATTGGAATCTAGAAAGAGTAATGATTAGAAAAAAATCAAGTGGTCAGTTTACTTCTTGCTAACATGTATGTGTGGCTCCATCAACATTTCCCTCCTCCAATACCAAAAAAAATGATAAAGAATAAATGTGCGTACAATTTTTTTGTTTTGGTTTGTAGCACTTATAATTAATGATGTTTAAAAAAGTGTCAAGGAGCTAAGTGTTATATATTTTTAGCCAAAAATACACTTACTATTTTGAGTTACTTATCACAAATGTCTAACTTGTATTTTTTTCACGTTTTTTTTGGTGGCTGCTTGTCCTACCCTTTGCCTTTAGCACTGTCATGTTGTCGTGCTCTGGTGGAGCATCTTGGTGGTGATGAGACTGGTGTGATATTTGGAGTAGTCGTACCAGAACTGCTGCTTGTTTGCTGTTGGTGCATGCATCTGAGTGTTTCATTCAGGTTAGTGAGGGTGGCATTGAGTTCACGTGTAGCAGCATTTTTATTGTCTACTATTCGGAATAAACTTTCATTAATCTTTTGATTGTTTTGAAAAATGCTCATATAACTTTGCTGTTGTCTGTGCTGTTCTTCCATTATGCACTGTAAGTTGCCCATGACCTGTGTAATGTCTGTACGCATGAGTTCCAAGGTATTGCCTATTCTGGTTGTTTGTTCATTTTGTCTACTCAGATTTCTTGATATTCTTCTGAGGTGAGATGGTAGGCTTGCAAACATTTGTGTCTGCTTACGCAGGCAATCTTCATTAGTGGCCTGCTGTCTAGCCCAAATGGTCCAAAACACCTGATCAGGGCCTTGTGTTCCTGGTGTTGTTGGGCTGTGTTGTGGTGGTGGTGTGATTTGCTGTGGTTGTGTACTCACAGGTGCTGGGGGGCTCATTTCTTGCATTAATGGCTGGCATTTCTAAGATGTTTGTCTCCTCCATGTCTCTGTGTTGCTGTTGTTGCGGAGGGATGCTGTTCCCAGGACTAGAAGCTGAAATGTTAAACATATCTCCGTTAGCTATCCATATGTTTGAGAACTGTAAACAAATCACTACACATGGAACACATGTGATTCACTGTTGCTTACAACTATTCTGCCTAGCAACATCATCACTCATAGCTTAAATACATACATATGCCTGTTTGTGGCAAATGCGTCTGGTTACTTAATTGTGAAAGCAAACACTTTAGTTTTATTGTAGCTCACACACACTCCACCATAAAAACACATTGGAATACATAATGTGTTACCTTATAGCTTTGTTCAAATAAACATAGTAATGTTTTTATATGTATTTTGCAATGTTACCTCAAACACACATGTGAAATGTGGAAAAACAACCTTACTTTTTGCAATAAAACCAACATGCTTTTTTGTTGCAGCATCTTACACACAATGTCATACTGTATGGCTCAAGTGGACATACATATCTTTACTGGATGTGGACAAGGACATTTATCTTGGATTCCATTTCAGCTTTTACTTACTGCGGTAAGTATTTAAGTTTTTGATGTGTTTTGACTTAATGCGGCTATGAAATATTTTGATTAAGTTCTGAATTTTTTCACATTTTTTCAGTTTGATACTCACAATCAAGATGAGGGGAGTGTGGATGATGTATTGAAGGTGTGTCCAAAATTTGGAGTGGGGGGACAGAACATACGGACGATAATCTCCGTGGCAGGGTAGCCTGCTGTGTTTGGCCCGGGACATTCGACCTTGCTTTCTTTTCGGCCACAGGTTATTTGTGGTGATGTCTTTCAGAAGTGCCACTTCTGCTGCTCCATACTTCTTTTGATGGACCTTTTAATGAAAGTGCAATTTTGTTATTCCCATTCCTTTACAAGCATAACCTATACTACAATGGACACTTTACCTGCTTCCGCAGCGTCATCGTCATCAGATGTGATAGGAGTTACTGGCCGATGAGTAGTACTGCTTTTTTCTAACACTGTATAAAAGTAAAAAATTTTTTTTTATCATCCTATTGTGTATACATCCACCTATTATGCTTATAAACATATATTCTTTAAGAAATGCTTGGTTTTTATTTATAAAAAACATAAGGACCGGAAATACAAAAATAAAAAACAAAAAAATAAAAACATTGACCAAAACACATATGCACTATGGCAACATCAACACAGGAAAACCTGTACATGTTTTCCTGTGTTGATGTTGCCATAGTGCATATGTGTTTTGGTCAATGTTTTTATTTTTTTGTTTTTTATTTTTGTATTTCCGGTCCTTATGTTTTTTATAAATAAAAACCAAGCATTTCTTAAAGAATATATGTTTATAAGCATAATAGGTGGATGTATACACAATAGGATGATAAAACATTTTTTTTTTACTTTTATACAGTGTTAGAAAAAAGCAGTACTACTCATCGGCCAGTAACTCTTATCACATCTGATGACGATGACGCTGCGGAAGCAGGTAAAGTGTCCATTGTAGTATAGGTTATGCTTGTAAAGGAATGGGAATAACAAAATTGCACTTGTGACATAGGCCACAAGTTAAAGAAAAAAAAAACAAAAAAATAAACACGCACATCTTCATTTTGTATTGAAAGGATAAATATTACAGATGCAATATATAAATTGCTCTGTGATGTGGCACTCCAAAGACACATTACCACTATATGAGCCAAAACAAAATGTAGCAATTTTTCCCAAAAATTACACTGCAGTGTGGTGTCACGGTACAAATACAAGCAAAAAAAAAAAAAATAGTGTTAATTTAAATAAATAATTAACATTTTCTAATAATGACACTACACATGTAAGTGGTTTCAAAACCACTTTCCAGCCTCTAACATGACAACCACTGTTTTTTAAACATTGCACATGGATCACTTAAATATAAAACATAGTCACAATTTTAAAATAAAAAACGTCCAAAAGGAAAACATTATTGCAGGACAATTCAGAGACACACCAAGTCCAAACTACACATGCAAAATATCTGTCAGAAAAACACATGACATACAATAAAGTAAGATGTTACATTGGCTATTGTATAAAACATTACCCAAAACAATGTATTTGCTGACACACACTTGAAGATGGGAGTAATATGCAACGTCACATGACACACATTTAAAAAAAAAAACATAGAATGTAAATGCAAATACACATGCTCACCATTCTTCCTGGGCCTATCTGAATCCCGGACATGGGTTGCAGAGACAACTTCTGGAGGGATTACACTCCACATGGGCTCCTCATACTCCAGATAACTTGCAATATAGCGCTGCCCACCACCGGTTTTCCGAGCCGACTTGGCCTCCTTGGCCATTTTGGACTTGACACGTCGCTTTATGTCATAGTACCATTTGCGGCACGTGTCCTCCGTCTGCTTGACCACCCCCTCACTATTGACAGCAGCAACAACTTTCGCCCACAACACCGTCTTCCTCCGTGTTGGCACCTTGGCGGACTCAGGGCCAAATAGCTGCCTCTGATACTTCATCAGCTCACGCACCAATGCCACATTTTCAGCAAAACTAAACTTTACATTCCGCCCAGTCTTAGTAGTGGTGCGTGACTGCGGAGCACTCTGACTGTCACTATCACTTGAGGCTGCTGCAGCAACCTCACCCACCTCCTCCACCTCACTAACCTCACTAACACTCACCTCCTCCACCTGACCGACCTGCTCCCCCTCACTCACACCCTCCACCTCACCCACCTCTGAGTCACACATAATTGTGTGTCTAAACAGTTAACACAGAAAAAAAAGACAAACAACACACTCCTCCACTACCACTACACAGCTCACACACCCACACACACACACACACACACACACACACACACACACACAGACACACACACACACACACACACACACACACACACACACTGACAAGGGACTATAAAGAAAAATAACTTGGACTAAAAATTAGACAAAACCACAAAATACAAGACAACAAAAATGACAAGACGACTTTCAAACAGAATACCACACTCAGAAATCGCTACCAACACTCCTCACCAAACCACAAATTCACCTACCTCCACAGCACAACCTCCCTCCTCCTCACCACTAACTAAACCCACGAGGTGCGGACGGTTTGGGGCATATTTATATGGTTGCGCACAGACACTCCTACCATCTGAAACACAACCAATCACGAACGGGGATGAAAATCGAAACTGAAAGTGAAAATGCGGCCGCGGAAAAAAAAAAACCCTGCCGCGTTTAACTTAGGAAAAAAAACAGCAAATACAACAAAAACACGTACGCAAACGACAATGACGGCCGTAAATGTCCCAAAAAAAACCGACTGGCATCGACATCGGAAAACACGACAACCATAAAGTCGACTGCTTCGTAACTTTGCGTATATGGATTCAAAAAGTTGCATGAAAATGCACCCGATACAAAACGAGTTTAAACACTACACAAACCGACTCAAACACGAATATTAGTAAATATTGCCCCAGGTCTTTTACTTTGTCCAAGGCGCTCAGGGGTTGGGCGAGGTTAAGTCCGTCCCAGCCGGATACGTGCAGACCTATTGACACGCAGTTGTTGCGCGAGCTCATGGCGATTCTGCCGGCGGTGACTGATTCTGCGTTTGAGGCGTCCCTTTTCTGTGCAGCCTTTTCATTTGCGTTTTTTGGGTCCTTTCGAGTTGGCAAGCTGGTGGCCGCTAATAAATGGTCCACTGATACAGGCATGCTTTTCAGGGACCTGGTGCTCAAGGAAGGTGTCGTCATGTTTAGGTTGCCCCATTCCAAGACCGACCAGCTGGGTCGAGGACGCTGGGTGACTTTGAAGGCTCAGGAGGATGACGAATTATGCCCTGTACTGCTTGCAAAAATGTATTTACCTTTACGGCCTAAATGTGGTGCTCAAGTACTACTGCACGGGGATGCATTGCCTCTTACTCGGTTTCAGTTTGCCGCTGTGTTGAAGCGCTGTTTGGTCGCCCTGGGGCTTAATAGCGCTGAATATGGGACACATTCTTTCCGCATCGGTGCGGTAACTTGCGCTGCGGCACGCGGACTTCCACCGTCAGCCATTCAGGAATGGGACGTTGGAAGTCAGCGGTGTTTAAGTCTTATATTAGATTGGATAAGATTTACTGTTGCGCTACTTGCGCTAACCCAAAAACGTTGTTTACCTGCCAATTTTGGAATGGTTAGCATTCCACAATTGGAGGTGTGTAGGAATTTTTAAAATTTTTCCTCCGAGGGGGCCTAATTACAATTGGCTGACACTCCAGGTCCACGGGAGGTTTTTAAGTTTTCTCCTTCACTTGGGTTTTTATGTTACTAACTGTTCGGTTCGGTCTAACGGTTCTAATTACCCGTTTTATGTGCATGGCCTGACAGCTAGGTTACTTTTTCTTTTACAGTGTCCACTGATTCCACCGAACAGATTTGGGTAGTTGGCCATTCTTATGTGTTTTGGGCCGAGCGTCATCCCCTTGCTGATAGGTCGTCTGAGTTGTTAGGTGGTCGCAGAGTGCGATGGTTAGGTGTGAGAGGTCTCAGATGGTCTGGACTCTTGGAGCTGTTGTTTCAGCACGAGCAGCATTGGGGGCGTCCCCAATGGTTGCTGCTGCACCTGGGCCAAACGATGTAGGTCACCTAAAAGGTATAGATTCTTATCCTTCGGATTCAGGCGGATTTGGGGGAACTTAGCTTGCTTTGGCCTAGTGTACGCTTGGTTTGGTCTGACATTATTCCTAGGTTTGTCTGGAGGGGATCCCGGAACGTCACAGCGCTTGACAGGGCTAGGAAGAATATTAACTTTGCTGTGTCGAAGTTTGTGTTTGCTGCTGGTGGTTTGCCTGTTAGACATCTGCTATTGGTGCTCCAGGCCCCCTTTTATTTTAGGAAGGAGGGTGTGCATCTCTTCCATCTTGGGATTGAAGTTTTTCTGAGTGCGCTGTTTTCTTGTCTGGATTAGTTTGCTATCTTTGTAGGTAGGGATATGATTTGTTTTGATAGGTATTTTGTTCTCTTAGTTGGATTTCATTTCGTATTGGGTTGGTGGGCTGCGTTTCTCTGAAACTGGCAGTGGCGGGAAGGCGCTACTGGCCAGCGGTCAGCATAAGTGGTGTTGTGGGGCACTTACCCCGTTTGAAGGATGGCGAGTGTGTCCTGCCCTTGTGGGGGGGTGAGGGGCGCTTCCTTAAGAAGCGTTCTCACTCTGCTATAGGAAGGGGTGGTGAGACCATCGCAACACAGGTTATGCTGATATATATAGCTGGGGCGTTTCAGTCGCACCCATGACAGTTGGTGCGTTTAGTCGCCGCCATTTTGTAAGATCGTGACTAGAGCTGGTTAGTGGTAGCGTCTTCCTGGCCACCCACTACGAGTGAGGTCATTCCAATTAATAAATTCAATGACCATTTAATCCAACGCAGTTGTGTCCGTGTCGTTATTTTTAGTTGATAAGCTAGCTTAAAGTGTATAGTTAAAGTTAAGCACAATAAATGAATAGACGCCATAGATAAGGAGAGTGCCTGGCTGGTCATGATATCCATAGAAGAGTCTTACAATTTTGTGATTGGTTGAAGAGGTCAATTGTTGCTAGGCAGATCAGAGTTTTGAGTGAGTGGTAATTGGTTAGGGCCAGCCTATCGGTGAGTGTAGGGGAGGTGTTTAGTGCATTAAGGGTAGAAACTTCCAGAGTTGCTTCCTCTTGTCAGCTGAAAGCCCACCCACCCACCCTCCCTATTGGCTCTCTAATTTGGCCCTCTTCAATTTGGCTTACTATTATCTTTCTTTCAGACTTAGTGGGCGGGAAGGCGCTACTGGCCAGCGGTCACTTGTAGCATAAGTGGTGTTGTGGGGCACTTACCCCTTTTGATGGACGGTGAGTGTGTCCTGCCCTTGTGGGGGGGCGAGGGGCGCTTCCTTGGGGAGCATCCTCACTCTGCTATAGGAAGGGGTGGTGAGACCTTCGCAACACAGGTTATGCTGATATATATAGATGGGGCGTTTCAGTCGCACCCATGACAGTTGGGGCGTTTAGTCACCGCCATTTTGTAAGATCGTGACTAGAGCTGGTTAGTGGTAGCGTCTTCCTGGCCACCCACTACGAGTGAGGTCATTCCAATTAATAAATTCAATGACCATTTAATCCAACGCAGTTGTGTCCGTGTCGTTATTTTTAGTTGATAAGCTAGCTTAAAGTGTATAGTTAATATCAAGCACAATAAATGAATAGACGCTTTATTCGTTTTACAAAACATGCCTTGAATTGTTAGCACAAAACAAATGCATGCATGAGTACAATCTATATATTTGTAATTCAAATTTTATTATTTGGTTTGACTTAAAAAATATACAGAAACAGTATATAGGATTACCATACTATCCCTTTAAACCGGGGCACTCATAAATTACACCTGTTCTGTGGCTGATTAAACACAGGAGAAATGTAGGCTTGAAGTCAACCAGGCACAGAACCTGTGTAATTCATGAGTGTCCCAGTTTAAAGGGACAGTATGGTAAGCCTAGATATATACCATTGTAACTTCATGGGTCTAGTTGCAGTGCTCATGTGTAACTCATACCTGCCAACATGACCCATGTCAGGAGGGACAAAATGCTCTACTCATGAACTTCCCTCTTAATTTAGATTCTCATCATCTGTGTTGAAATTCTTTTCTTATCAATAAACTAGTTCAACACAGGTGACAGCAATCACAAACTAAGAGGAAGCCTAGGAACAGAGCTTGTTGTCCTTACTGGAATGGATCATGTTGGGAGGTATGTGTAATTTGAAAGTACCTACTGTAATCAGACAATAGGACTGGTGAGCAACAGCAAAGGAAAGGAAGTAGTAGAAAAGAGCAGAGTAAAGCTGGGTACAAATTTTACGATCACTTTGATGATTGGGTTAACGGTCCGAATCAGCGAAGCAATGTGTACCCAGGTGACCCACTGTCAGCCCTGTACATACTGTAATAGAAATAGCTCAGTGTGTATGGGCTTCTACGGGTTTGGAAGGTCGGCCCAACAAATATTAAACAGTACATAAGATGTGACATCCCGATTCTGGCCGTTGCAGGAGTGTTATAAGCCGTTTATCAGCTAACACTCCTGAAACGGTATAGCATAAAATCCTATACAATCATCGGCCTATTCACCCGATATCCTGTGATCGGGCCATGGATTGTACAGGTGTGTTACTGGTTAAGTGTTAGCGGAAACACAGGTCCTGATTTGGATTTGAGTCCCATATGTCTTGGAGTGTGCATGTGGTTTGTTTTACTGTATATGGGCAAGATTATCAGAAGTTTAAAGGTCAGACTTGCAGAACATATATACCGCATACGCAAGGGCATAGTTTCTGCTCATTTCAAGAAGATGCATAATTCAAGGGAATGTTTCATTACACGTTTCTGGGGTGTTGAACAGATTCTTCCCAGATGGAGAATAATAGATGTTAAGAAGAGACTCTCACAATCTGAGAGGAGGTGGATTCAAAAATTGAGAACCCTAATACTGTACCGAAGGGCTTAATGGTGAATTTGAGAGCAATAGCTTTTTGTCATTAGATAGTCTTTTATGCACCTTTTCTGCATTTTGCACCATTAATATGCACTTTTCCTTCTTTTTTGTGCATGTGATATTTTGCACATTTTTATGCTGTCTTTTATGATCCCTGTTTTTAATTGTTGTATAATTTGCTTTTATCTTTATGTAGCACTTTTTGATTATTTCTTATATGGACATATGAGAACTTAATGTACCGACAAGCAGGATGAAAAACTTCTATGATTTCCACTTTTGCTTTTTCCACGGTGCATTCCAAGCATTACTGCACATGTGCAGAAGTTTTTCAAAAAGACCTCTGGGATACTTTGGGATTCGCTTTATGCTCCATGTGCACAAAAAACGCTTCCGGCAGCTGTTTCACCGTGAGTTAGAAGTTCTAATTATTTTACAGCTGAATGTAACTTCTTAATGTAGAAGGGGTATATAAACCAGGACTTGGCTCATTAGCTCCACACATGCTTCTGAGGAAGGGCATACTTATGTCTCAAAAGTGTTAAGCCTATTGTGTGGACTCTGGTCAGCGGCATATGGTGGGTTACTTGTGGTGACCTCCTGGTGGTGGACACATTTCCTGAGTGTGTGTTGCAATGATCCTAATCCATCTGGGACTTGAAGAACTGACTAGGAAAGCTTCAATTGTTGTTACTAGGATACTTTGTATTTGGTCAAAAATAGGAGAGACCAATCATTTATTAATTCAACACCCCTGATGAAGTCATTATCGATAAAACACGTTGGGTGAAAACATTACTGTTGTATATTTACAATGTGTGTGAATTGTTCTAATTGTTTTAATTCTGTTTTATTGATATTAAATTATTTTACAAATGTGCATCTCTGCTTAGGATCAATTGGTTGGGTGCACTCACAAATACAGTATAAGGAATAAGAGGCACACTCACATCATTTCTAGGGCACCATTTATCTGCTTTTTCTCCAACAAATTGGTGAGAGATCGCCCATATAATACCAAGGCGCTTTGCCAGGTTAGCAATGTTTCGGGCATTTACTAGCCCGTCGTCAGGCAATACACATAATCTGCCTGATGATGGGCTATTAAAGGCCCAAAACTTTGCTAACCTGGTGTGTTAGGTGTTTTGTGCTGGAGGCTGTATTAACCACTGAGTGGAGATATTCGAGTTGTACATTACTGTTTCTGTCACTGAGGCAGCTGTATAATGTTTGAAGGAGAGCTGTCTATTCGTCTCTTTCTTTCTTTCTTTCTTTCTTTCTTTCTTTCTTTCTTTCTTTCTTTCTTTCTTTCTTTCTTTCTCTCTTTCTCTCTTTCTCTATCTATCTATCTATCTATCTATCTATCTATCTATCTATCTATCTATATATACATATGTAACCCCCCAGTCCGCAGGTATGCTGGAAAGTCTTAATCCCCGGCTGATGGCACTCCACTATCTTGCTGTACCAGCACCCCGTGACAGAGAGGCAAGCGTTAATAGTTCCCTTTTGAAATGCAGACACCAACTGACATGTAATGCGTACAACACAATTTTATTTCATCTGTCAATAATAACAGAATTACATCCAAACAGTTGATTACACCCAGCACAAGCACTACTACAGGATATTGAATAGAGTCCGGTAAACAAAAAAAATAAAAAAAAATAACAGCAATAAGTTGTTGATGAGAGCAGGATAGTTAAGGCTCTTCTATAGATCGGACTCAGGTAACCAGCGTTAGTGATACAGGTGACAGGTAAACAGGTAACTGGTGCACAATTGAAGCAGGCTGGTTATGGCTTCTAAACAACAGTCTCAGCTAACCAGCATTAGCAATACAGGTGGCAGATAAGCAGGTAACTGGTGCACAATTAAAGCAGGCTGGTTATGGCTTCTACACAACAGTCTCAGGTAATCAGCGTTGCCAACACAAGTGATGGGTAAGCAGGAGACACGTGCACAGCTGAAGCAGGCTGGTTCTGGCTTTTATTCTACAGTCTCAGGTAACCAGCGTTAGCAATACAGGTAGCAAGTAAGCAGGAACTTGTGCACAATTAAAGCAGGCTGGTTATGGCTACTAAACACTAGGGATGAGCGGGTTCGGTTCCTCTGAATCCGAACCCGCCCGAACTTCAGCTTTTTTCCACGGGTCCGAGCAGGCTCGGATCCTCCCGCCTTGCTCGGTTAACCCGAGCACGCCCGAACGTCATCATCCCGCTGTCGGATTCTCGCGAGACTCGGATTCTATATAAGGAGCCGCGCGTCGCCGCCATTTTTTCACACGTGCATTGAGAGTCATAGGGAGAGGACGTGGCTGGCGTCCTCTCCGTTTAGAGAAGAGAGAGACACAGTATTTTGGGGAGCATTATTAGGAGGAGTACTACTATACTGTATACTACTATACTACTTGCTGAAGTGATATTTATAGAGTCATAGGGAGAGGATGTGGCTGGCGTCCTCTCCGTTTAGAGAAGAGAGAGACACAGTATACTATTTTGGGGAGCATTATTAGGAGGAGTACTACTATACTGTATACTACTATACTACTTGCTGAAGTGATATTTATAGAGTCATAGGGAGAGGACGTGGCTGGCGTCCTCTCCGTTTAGAGAAGAGAGAGACACAGTATTTTGGGGAGCATTATTAGGAGGAGTACTACTATACTGTATACTACTCAGACACAGTATTTTGGGGAGCATTATTAGGAGGAGTACTACTATACTGTATACTACTCTACTACTTGCTGAAGTGATATTTATAGAGTCATAGGGAGAGGACTTGGCTGGCGTCCTCTCCGTTTAGAGAAGAGAGAGACACAGTATTTTGGGGAGCATTATTAGGAGGAGTACTACTATACTGTATACTACTCAGACACAGTATTTTGGGGAGCATTATTAGGAGGAGTACTACTATACTGTATACTACTCTACTACTTGCTGAAGTGATATTTATAGAGTCATAGGGAGAGGACGTGGCTGGCGTCCTCTCCGTTTAGAGAAGAGAGAGACACAGTATTTTGGGGAGCATTATTAGGAGGAGTACTACTATACTGTATACTACTCTACTACTTGCTGAAGTGATATTTATAGAGTCATAGGGAGAGGACGTGGCTGGCGTCCTCTCCATTTAGAGAAGAGAGAGACACAGTATTTTGGGGAGCATTATTAGGAGGAGTACTACTATACTGTATACTACTTTACTACTTGCTGAAGTGATATTTATAGAGTCATAGGGAGAGGACGTGGCTGGCGTCCTCTCCGTTTAGAGAAGAGAGAGACACAGAATTTTGGGGAGCATTATTAGGAGGAGTACTACTATACTGTATACTACTCTACTACTTGCTGAAATGATATTTATAGAGTCATAGGGAGAGGACGTGGCTGGCGTCCTCTCCGTTTAGAGAAGAGAGAGACACAGTATTTTGGGGAGCATTATTAGGAGGAGTACTACTATACTGTATACTACTATACTACTTGCTGAAGTGATATTTATAGAGTCATAGGGAGAGGACGTGGCTGGCGTCCTCTCCGTTTAGAGAAGAGAGAGACACAGTATACTATTTTGGGGAGCATTATTAGGAGGAGTACTACTATACTGTATACTACTCTACTACTTGCTGAAGTGATATTTATAGAGTCATAGGGAGAGGACGTGGCTGGCGTCCTCTCCGTTTAGAGAAGAGAGAGACACAGTATTTTGGGGAGCATTATTAGGAGGAGTACTACTATACTGTATACTACTATACTACTTGCTGAAGTGATATTATAGAGTCATAGGGGGAGAGGACGTGGCTGGCGTCCTCTCCGTTTAGAGAAGAGAGACACAGTATTTTGGGGAGCATTATTAGGAGGAGTACTACTATACTGTATACTACTCAGACACAGTATTTTGGGGAGCATTATTAGGAGGAGTACTACTATACTGTATACTACTCTACTACTTGCTGAAGTGATATTTATAGAGTCATAGGGAGAGGACGTGGCTGGCGTCCTCTCCGTTTAGAGAAGAGAGAGACACAGTATTTTGGGGAGCATTATTAGGAGGAGTACTACTATACTGTATACTACTCTACTACTTGCTGAAGTGATATTTATAGAGTCATAGGGAGAGGACGTGGCTGGCGTCCTCTCCGTTTAGAGAAGAGAGAGACACAGTATTTTGGGGAGCATTATTAGGAGGAGTACTACTATACTGTATACTACTATACTACTTGCTGAAGTGATATTTATAGAGTCATAGGGGGAGAGGACGTGGCTGGCGTCCTCTCCGTTTAGAGAAGAGAGAGACACAGTATTTTGGGGAGCATTATTAGGAGGAGTACTACTATACTGTATACTACTCTACTACTTGCTGAAGTGATATTTATAGAGTCATAGGGAGAGGACGTGGCTGGCGTCCTCTCCGTTTAGAGAAGAGAGAGACACAGTATACTATTTTGGGGAGCATTATTAGGAGGAGTACTACTATACTGTATACTACTATACTACTTGCTGAAGTGATATTTATAGAGTCATAGGGAGAGGACGTGGCTGGCGTCCTCTCCGTTTAGAGAAGAGAGAGACACAGTATTTTGGGGAGCATTATTAGGAGGAGTACTACTATACTGTATACTACTATACTACTTGCTGAAGTGATATTATAGAGTCATAGGGGGAGAGGACGTGGCTGGCGTCCTCTCCGTTTAGAGAAGAGAGAGACACAGTATTTTGGGGAGCATTATTAGGAGGAGTACTACTATACTGTATACTACTATACTACTTGCTGAAGTGATATTTATAGAGTCATAGAGAGAGGACGTGGCTGGCGTCCTCTCCGTTTAGAGAAGAGAGAGACACAGTATACTATTTTGGGGAGCATTATTAGGAGGAGTACTACTATACTGTATACTACTATACTACTTGCTGAAGTGATATTTATAGAGTCATAGGGAGAGGACGTGGCTGGCGTCCTCTCCGTTTAGAGAAGAGAGAGACACAGTATTTTGGGGAGCATTATTAGGAGGAGTACTACTATACTGTATACTACTCAGACACAGTATTTTGGGGAGCATTATTAGGAGGAGTACTACTATACTGTATACTACTATACTACTTGCTGAAGTGATATTTATAGATTAGATAGTGTGACTGTAAGTGTATTATCTGACTTGTGTGGGAGACACTGACAGTGGGGAGCAGTTAGAGTCTGAGAGCAGGACTCAGGAGTACATATAACGTACAGTGCACACTTTTGCTGCCAGAGTCAGTGCCACACTGCCATTGTTGTGACCACACTGACCACCAGTATAATAATATATTTTGTGATTGTCTGCTTAGGACTCGGAGTACTAGTTGCAAGTTGCAACGTGACCTGACCACCAGTTTAATAATCAATCACCACCAGTTTCATATATATATAATTGTATATAATATATATATATAATATTGTATACCACCTACCCGTGGTTTTTTTTTTTTTCTTTCTTCTTTGTACATACTACTATAGTATAGTAGCTTACTGTAGCAGTCTGCGGTGCTGCTGAGCTGACAGTGTCCAGCAGGTCCGTCATCAGTCATCATTACCAATACCTAATAAATATATTATCTACCTGTCCGGCTGCAGTACTAGTGATATTATATATACATACATATATATATTGATTTCATCTCATTATCAATCATCCAGTCTATATTAGCAGCAGACACAGTACGGTAGTCCACGGCTGTAGCTACCTCTGTGTCGGCACTCGGCAGTCCATCCATAATTGTATACTAGTATCCATCCATCTCCATTGTTTACCTGAGGTGCCTTTTAGTTGTGCCTATTAAAATATGGAGAACAAAAATGTTGAGGTTCCAAAATTAGGGAAAGATCAAGATCCACTTCCACCTCGTGCTGAAGCTGCTGCCACTAGTCATGGCCGAGACGATGAAATGCCAGCAACGTCGTCTGCCAAGGCCGATGCCCAATGGCATAGTACAGAGCATGTCAAATCCAAAACACCAAATATCAGTAAAAAAAGGACTCCAAAACCTAAAATAAAATTGTCGGAGGAGAAGCGTAAACTTGCCAATATGCCATTTACCACACGGAGTGGCAAGGAACGGCTGAGGCCCTGGCCTATGTTCATGGCTAGTGGTTCAGCTTCACAGGAGGATGGAAGCACTCAGCCTCTCGCTAGAAAACTGAAAAGACTCAAGCTGGCAAAAGCACCGCAAAGAACTGTGCGTTCTTCAAAATTCCAAATCCACAAGGAGAGTCCAATTGTGTCGGTTGCGATGCCTGACCTTCCCAACACTGGACGTGAAGAGCATGCGCCTTCCACCATTTGCACGCCCCCTGCAAGTGCTGGAAGGAGCACCCGCAGTCCAGTTCCTGATAGTCAGATTGAAGATGTCAGTGTTGAAGTACACCAGGGTGAGGAGGATATGGGTGTTGCTGGCGCTGGGGAGGAAATTGACCAGGAGGATTCTGATGGTGAGGTGGTTTGTTTAAGTCAGGCACCCGGGGAGACACCTGTTGTCCGTGGGAGGAATATGGCCGTTGACATGCCTGGTGAAAATACCAAAAAAATCAGCTCTTCAGTGTGGAGGTATTTCATCAGAAATGCGGACAACAGGTGTCAAGCCGTGTGTTGCCTTTGTCAAGCTGTAATAAGTAGGGGTAAGGACGTTAACCACCTCGGAACATCCTCCCTTATACGTCACCTGCAGCGCATTCATAATAAGTCAGTGACAAGTTCAAAAACTTTGGGTGACAGCGGAAGCAGTCCACTGACCAGTAAATCCCTTCCTCTTGTAACCAAGCTCACGCAAACCACCCCACCACCAACTCCCTCAGTGTCAATTTCCTCCTTCCCCAGGAATGCAAATAGTCCTGCAGGCCATGTCACTGGCAATTCTGACGAGTCCTCTCCTGCCTGGGATTCCTCCGATGCATCCTTGCGTGTAACGCCTACTGCTGCTGGCGCTGCTGTTGTTGCTGCTGGGAGTCGATGGTCATCCCAGAGGGGAAGTCGGAAGACCACTTGTACTACTTCCAGTAAGCAATTGACTGTCCAACAGTCCTTTGCGAGGAAGATGAAATATCACAGCAGTCATCCTGCTGCAAAGCGGATAACTGAGGCCTTGACAACTATGTTGGTGTTAGACGTGCGTCCGGTATCCGCCGTTAGTTCACAGGGAACTAGACAATTTCTTGAGGTAGTGTGCCCCCGTTACCAAATACCATCTAGGTTCCACTTCTCTAGGCAGGCGATACCGAAAATGTACACAGACCTCAGAAAAAGACTCACCAGTGTCCTAAAAAATGCAGCTGTACCCAATGTCCACTTAATCACGGACATGTGGACAAGTGGAGCAGGGCAGGGTCAGGACTATATGACTGTGACAGCCCACTGGGTAGATGTATGGACTCCCGCCGCAAGAACAGCAGCGGCGGCACCAGTAGCAGCATCTCGCAAACGCCAACTCTTTCCTAGGCAGGCTACGCTTTGTATCACCGCTTTCCAGAATACGCACACAGCTGAAAACCTCTTACGGCAACTGAGGAAGATCATCGCGGAATGGCTTACCCCAATTGGACTCTCCTGTGGATTTGTGGCATCGGACAACGCCAGCAATATTGTGTGTGCATGAAATATGGGCAAATTCCAGCACGTCCCATGTTTTGCACATACCTTGAATTTGGTGGTGCAGAATTTTAAAAAAAACGACAGGGGCGTGCAAGAGATGCTGTCGGTGGCCAGAAGAATTGCGGGACACTTTCGGCGTACAGGCACCACGTACAGAAGACTGGAGCACCACCAAAAACTACTGAACCTGCCCTGCCATCATCTGAAGCAAGAAGTGGTAACGAGGTGGAATTCAACCCTCTATATGCTTCAGAGGTTGGAGGAGCAGCAAAAGGCCATTCAAGCCTATACAATTGAGCACGATATAGGAGGTGGAATGCACCTGTCTCAAGTGCAGTGGAGAATGATTTCAACGTTGTGCAAGGTTCTGATGCCCTTTGAACTTGCCACACGTGAAGTCAGTTCAGACACTGCCAGCCTGAGTCAGGTCATTCCCCTCATCAGGCTTTTGCAGAAGAAGCTGGAGACATTGAAGGAGGAGCTAACACGGAGCGATTCCGCTAGGCATGTGGGACTTGTGGATGGAGCCCTTAATTCGCTTAACAAGGATTCACGGGTGGTCAATCTGTTGAAGTCAGAGCATTACATTTTGGCCACCGTGCTCGATCCTAGATTTAAAGCCTACCTTGGATCTCTCTTTCCGGCAGACACAAGTCTGCTGGGGTTGAAAGACCTGCTGGTGAGAAAATTGTCAAGTCAAGCGGAACGCGACCTGTCAACATCTCCTCCTTCACATTCTCCCGCAACTGGGGGTGCGAGGAAAAGGCTCAGAATTCCGAGCCCACCCGCTGGCGGTGATGCAGGGCAGTCTGGAGCGACTGCTGATGCTGACATCTGGTCCGGACTGAAGGACCTGACAACGATTACGGACATGTCGTCTACTGTCACTGCATATGATTCTCTCAACATTGAAAGAATGGTGGAGGATTATATGAGTGACCGCATCCAAGTAGGCACGTCACACAGTCCGTACTTATACTGGCAGGAAAAAGAGGCAATTTGGAGGCCCTTGCACAAACTGGCTTTATTCTACCTAAGTTGCCCTCTCACAAGTGTGTACTCCGAAAGAGTGTTTAGTGCCGCCGCTCACCATGTCAGCAATCGGCGTACGAGGTTACATCCAGAAAATGTGGAGAAGATGATGTTCATTAAAATGAATTATAATCAATTCCTCCGTGGAGACATTGACCAGCAGCAATTGCCTCCACAAAGTACACAGGGAGCTGAGATGGTGGATTCCAGTGGGGACGAATTGATAATCTGTGAGGAGGGGGATGTACACGGTGATATATCGGAGGATGATGATGAGGTGGACATCTTGCCTCTGTAGAGCCAGTTTGTGCAAGGAGAGATTAATTGCTTCTTTTTTGGTGGGGGTCCAAACCAACCCGTCATTTCAGTCACAGTCGTGTGGCAGACCCTGTCACTGAAATGATGGGTTGGTTAAAGTGTGCATGTCCTGTTTATACAACATAAGGGTGGGTGGGAGGGCCCAAGGACAATTCCATCTTGCACCTCTTTTTTCTTTAATTTTTCTTTGCGTCATGTGCTGTTTGGGGAGGGTTTTTTGGAAGGGACATCCTGCGTGACACTGCAGTGCCACTCCTAGATGGGCCCGGTGTTTGTGTCGGCTACTAGGGTCGCTTATCTTACTCACACAGCTACCTCATTGCGCCTCTTTTTTTCTTTGCGTCATGTGCTGTTTGGGGAGGGTTTTTTGGAAGGGACATCCTGCGTGACACTGCAGTGACACTCCTAGATGGGCCCGGTGTTTGTGTCGGCCACTAGGGTCGCTTATCTTACTCACACAGCTACCTCATTGCGCCTCTTTTTTTCTTTGCGTCATGTGCTGTTTGGGGAGGGTTTTTTGGAAGGGACATCCTGCGTGACACTGCAGTGACACTCCTAGATGGGCCCGGTGTTTGTGTCGGCCACTAGGGTCGCTTATCTTACTCACACAGCTACCTCATTGCGCCTCTTTTTTTCTTTGCGTCATGTGCTGTTTGGGGAGTATTTTTTGGAAGGGCCATCCTGTGTGACACTGCAGTGACACTCCTAGATGGGCCCGGTGTTTGTGTCGGCCACTAGGGTCGCTTAGCTTAGTCATCCAGCGACCTAGGTGCAAATTTTAGGACTAAAAATAATATTGTGAGGTGTGAGGTATTCAGAATAGACTGAAAATGAGTGTAAATTATGGTTTTTGAGGTTAATAATACTTTGGGATCAAAATGACCCCCAAATTCTATGATTTAAGCTGTTTTTTAGTGTTTTTTGAAAAAAACACCCGAATCCAAAACACACCCGAATCCGACAAAAGAAATTCGGTGAGGTTTTGCCAAAACGCGGTCGAACCCAAAACACGGCCGCGGAACCGAACCCAAAACCAAAACACAAAACCCGAAAAATTTCCGGCGCTCATCTCTACTAAACACCAGTCTCAGGTAACCAGCGTTAGCAATACAGGTAGCAGGTAAGCAGGAACTTGTGCACAATTAAAGCAGGCTGGTTATGGCTTCTAAACAACAGTCTCAGGTAACCAGCGTTGGCAACACAAGTGAAGGGTAAACAGGAGACACGTGCACAGCTGAAGCAGGCTGGTTCTGGCTTTTATTCTACAGTCTCAGGTAACCAGCGTTAGCAATACAGGTAGCAAGTAAGCAGGAACTTGTGCACAATTAAAGCAGGCTGGTTATGGCTACTAAACACCAGCCTCGGGTAACCAGCGTTAGCAATACAGGTAGCAGGTAAGCAGGAACTTGTGCACATTTAAAGCAGGCTGGTTATGGCTACTAAACAACAGTCTCAGGTAACCAGCGTTAGCAATACAGGTAGCAGGTAAACAGGAACTTGTGCACAATTAAAGCAGGCTGGTTATGGCTTCTAAACAACAGTCTCAGGTAACCAGCGTTGGCAACACAAGTGATGGGTAAACAGGAGACACGTGCACAGCTGAAGCAGGCTGGTTCTGGCTTTTATTCTACAGTCTCAGGTAACCAGCGTTAGCAATACAGGTAGCAGGTAAGCAGGAACTTGTGCACAATTAAAGCAGGCTGGTTATGGCTTCTAAACAACAGTCTCAGGTAACCAGCGTTGGCAACACAAGTGATGGGTAAACAGGAGACACGTGCACAGCTGAAGCAGGCTGGTTCTGGCTTTTATTCTACAGTCTCAGGTAACCAGCGTTAGCAATCCAGGTAGCAGGTAAGCAGGAACTTGTGCACAATTAAAGCAGGCTGGTTATGGCTACTAAACAACAGTCTCAGGTAACCAGCATTAGCAATACAGGTAGCAGGTAAGCAGGAACTTGTGCACAATTAAAGCAGGCTGGTTATGGCTTCTAAACAACAGTCTCAGGTAACCAGCGTTGGCAACACAAGTGATGGGTAAACAGGAGACACGTGCACAGCTGAAGCAGGCTGGTTCTGGCTTTTATTCTACAGTCTCAGGTAACCAGCGTTAGCAATCCAGGTAGCAGGTAAGCAGGAACTTGTGCACAATTAAAGCAGGCTGGTTATGGCTACTTAACAACAGTCTCAGGTAACCAGCGTTAGCAATACAGGTAGCAGGTAAGCAGGAACTTGTGCACAATTAAAGCAGGCTGGTTATGGCTACTAAACACCAGTCTCAGGTAACCAGCATTAGCAATACAGGTGATGGGTAAGCAGGAGACACGTGCACAGCTGAAGCAGACTGGTTCTGGCTTTTATTCTACAGTCTCAGGTAACCAGCATTAGCAATACAGGTAGCAGGTAAGCAGGAACTTGTGCACAATTAAAGCAGGCTGGTTATGGCTACTAAACACCAGTCTCGGGTAACCAGCGTTAGCAATACAGGTAGCAGGTAAGCAGGAACTTGTGCACATTTAAAGCAGGCTGGTTATGGCTACTAAACAACAGTCTCAGGTAACCAGCGTTAGCAATACAGGTAGCAGGTAAACAGGAACTTGTGCACAATTAAAGCAGGCTGGTTATGGCTTCTAAACAACAGTCTCAGGTAACCAGCGTTGGCAACACAAGTGATGGGTAAACAGGAGACACGTGCACAGCTGAAGCAGGCTGGTTCTGGCTTTTATTCTACAGTCTCAGGTAACCAGCGTTAGCAATACAGGTAGCAGGTAAGCAGGAACTTGTGCACAACTAAAGCAGGCTGGTTATGGCTTCTAAACAACAGTCTCAGGTAACCAGCGTTGGCAACACAAGTGATGGGTAAACAGGAGACACGTGCACAGCTGAAGCAGGCTGGTTCTTGCTTTTATTCTACAGTCTCAGGTAACCAGCGTTAGCAATCCAGGTAGCAGGTAAGCAGGAACTTGTGCACAATTAAAGCAGGCTGGTTATGGCTACTAAACAACAGTCTCAGGTAACCAGCATTAGCAATACAGGTAGCAGGTAAGCAGGAACTTGTGCACAATTAAAGCAGGCTGGTTATGGCTTCTAAACAACAGTCTCAGGTAACCAGCGGTGGCAACACAAGTGATGGGTAAACAGGAGACACGTGCACAGCTGAAGCAGGCTGGTTCTGGCTTTTATTCTACAGTCTCAGGTAACCAGCGTTAGCAATCCAGGTAGCAGGTAAGCAGGAACTTGTGCACAATTAAAGCAGGCTGGTTATGGCTACTTAACAACAGTCTCAGGTAACCAGCGTTAGCAATACAGGTAGCAGGTAAGCAGGAACTTGTGCACAATTAAAGCAGGCTGGTTATGGCTACTAAACACCAGTCTCAGGTAACCAGCATTAGCAATACAGGTGATGGGTAAGCAGGAGACACGTGCACAGCTGAAGCAGACTGGTTCTGGCTTTTATTCTACAGTCTCAGGTAACCAGCGTTAGCAATACAGGTAGCAGGTAAGCAGGAACTTGTGCACAATTAAAGCAGGCTGGTTATGGCTACTAAACACCAGTCTCGGGTAACCAGCGTTAGCAATACAGGTAGCAGGTAAGCAGGAACTTGTGCACATTTAAAGCAGGCTGGTTATGGCTACTAAACAACAGTCTCAGGTAACCAGCGTTAGCAATACAGGTAGCAGGTAAACAGGAACTTGTGCACAATTAAAGCAGGCTGGTTATGGCTTCTAAACAACAGTCTCAGGTAACCAGCGTTGGCAACACAAGTGATGGGTAAACAGGAGACACGTGCACAGCTGAAGCAGGCTGGTTCTGGCTTTTATTCTACAGTCTCAGGTAACCAGCGTTAGCAATCCAGGTAGCAGGTAAGCAGGAACTTGTGCACAATTAAAGCAGGCTGGTTATGGCTACTAAACAACAGTCTCAGGTAACCAGCATTAGCAATACAGGTAGCAGGTAAGCAGGAACTTGTGCACAATTAAAGCAGGCTGGTTATGGCTTCTAAACAACAGTCTCAGGTAACCAGCGGTGGCAACACAAGTGATGGGTAAACAGGAGACACGTGCACAGCTGAAGCAGGCTGGTTCTGGCTTTTATTCTACAGTCTCAGGTAACCAGCGTTAGCAATCCAGGTAGCAGGTAAGCAGGAACTTGTGCACAATTAAAGCAGGCTGGTTATGGCTACTTAACAACAGTCTCAGGTAACCAGCGTTAGCAATACAGGTAGCAGGTAAGCAGGAACTTGTGCACAATTAAAGCAGGCTGGTTATGGCTACTAAACACCAGTCTCAGGTAACCAGCATTAGCAATACAGGTGATGGGTAAGCAGGAGACACGTGCACAGCTGAAGCAGACTGGTTCTGGCTTTTATTCTACAGTCTCAGGTAACCAGCGTTAGCAATACAGGTAGCAGGTAAGCAGGAACTTGTGCACAATTAAAGCAGGCTGGTTATGGCTACTAAACACCAGTCTCGGGTAACCAGCGTTAGCAATACAGGTAGCAGGTAAACAGGAACTTGTGCACATTTAAAGCAGGCTGGTTATGGCTACTAAACAACAGTCTCAGGTAACCAGCGTTAGCAATACAGGTAGCAGGTAAACAGGAACTTGTGCACAATTAAAGCAGGCTGGTTATGGCTTCTAAACAACAGTCTCAGGTAACCAGCGTTGGCAACACAAGTGATGGGTAAACAGGAGACACGTGCACAGCTGAAGCAGGCTGGTTCTGGCTTTTATTCTACAGTCTCAGGTAACCAGCGTTAGCAATACAGGTAGCAGGTAAGCAGGAACTTGTGCACAATTAAAGCAGGCTGGTTATGGCTTCTAAACAACAGTCTCAGGTAACCAGCGTTGGCAACACAAGTGATGGGTAAACAGGAGACACGTGCACAGCTGAAGCAGGCTGGTTCTGGCTTTTATTCTACAGTCTCAGGTAACCAGCGTTAGCAATCCAGGTAGCAGGTAAGCAGGAACTTGTGCACAATTAAAGCAGGCTGGTTATGGCTACTAAACAACAGTCTCAGGTAACCAGCATTAGCAATACAGGTAGCAGGTAAGCAGGAACTTGTGCACAATTAAAGCAGGCTGGTTATGGCTTCTAAACAACAGTCTCAGGTAACCAGCGGTGGCAACACAAGTGATGGGTAAACAGGAGACACGTGCACAGCTGAAGCAGGCTGGTTCTGGCTTTTATTCTACAGTCTCAGGTAACCAGCGTTAGCAATCCAGGTAGCAGGTAAGCAGGAACTTGTGCACAATTAAAGCAGGCTGGTTATGGCTACTTAACAACAGTCTCAGGTAACCAGCGTTAGCAATACAGGTAGCAGGTAAGCAGGAACTTGTGCACAATTAAAGCAGGCTGGTTATGGCTACTAAACACCAGTCTCAGGTAACCAGCATTAGCAATACAGGTGATGGGTAAGCAGGAGACACGTGCACAGCTGAAGCAGACTGGTTCTGGCTTTTATTCTACAGTCTCAGGTAACCAGCGTTAGCAATACAGGTAGCAGGTAAGCAGGAACTTGTGCACAATTAAAGCAGGCTGGTTATGGCTACTAAACAACAGTCTCAGGTAACCAGCGTTAGCAATACAGGTAGCAGGTAAGCAGGTAACTGGTGCATGAAAGAACTATAAATACCAGCATAACTCAATTACAGATAAGCACATTCACATTGACTATTAAACTGCTGGGCGGAGCTTGCATGAAAGAACTATAAATACCAGCATAACTCAATTACAGATAAGCACATTCACATTGACTATTAAACTGCTGGGCGGAGCTTGCATGAAAGGACTATAGATACCAGCATAATTCAATTACAGAGAAGCACATTCACATTGACCATTAAACTGCTGGGCGGAGTTTGCATGAAAGAACTATAAATACCAGCATAACTCAATTACAGATAAGCACATTCACATTGACTATTAAACTGCTGGGCGGAGCTTGCATGAAAGAACTATAAATACCAGCATAACTCAATTACAGATAAGCACATTCACATTGACTATTAAACTGCTGGGCGGAGCTTGCATGAAAGGACTATAGATACCAGCATAACTCAATTGCAGATAAGCCCATTTACATTGACTATTAAACTGCTGGGCGGAGCTTGCATGAAAGGACTATAGATACCAGCATAACTCAATTACAGATAAGCACATTCACATTGACTATTAAACTGCTGGGCTGAGCTTGCATGAAAGAACTATAAATACCAGCATAACTCAATTACAGATAAGCACATTCACATTGACTATTAAACTGCTGGGCGGAGCTTGCATGAAAGGACTATAGATACCAGCATAATTCAATTACAGAGAAGCACATTCACATTGACCATTAAACTGCTGGGCGGAGTTTGCATGAAAGAACTATAAATACCAGCATAACTCAATTACAGATAAGCACATTCACATTGACTATTAAACTGCTGGGCGGAGCTTGCATGAAAGAACTATAAATACCAGCATAACTCAATTACAGATAAGCACATTCACATTGACTATTAAACTGCTGGGCGGAGCTTGCATGAAAGGACTATAGATACCAGCATAACTCAATTGCAGATAAGCCCATTTACATTGACTATTAAACTGCTGGGCGGAGCTTGCATGAAAGGACTATAGATACCAGCATAACTCAATTACAGATAAGCACATTCACATTGACTATTAAACTGCTGGGCTGAGCTTGCATGAAAGAACTATAAATACCAGCATAACTCAATTACAGAGAAGCACATTCACATTGACTATTAACCTGCTGGGCGGAGTTTGCATGAAAGAACTATAAACACCAGCATACCGTAACTCTAGATACGGGCACCATTAGCTCTAAGGGTGCCTACCCAAGGGGTGCCTACCCCCTGTTTGTACATAATTGCAGGGGCACAGTTACTGTAGGGTGTCCTTCCCCAAAATTAACTTAGCTTATGGGGCACTATGAAGGAGAGCCTACCCCTTACAAATAAGATGTTCCCAAATGCAGAGTTCATGCAGCGGAAGGGGTTAAATACCGGACACAGGGGATCTTAGGGGTGTCTACACCCTTTTTCAAATACTATGTCCCCTATTAGCAGAGTTTTTGCAGCGGAGGGCACAACAGGGGCAGAGTATGGCAGCGGAAGGGCTATCAGGGTCTCACCACCTGCTGCGGCGCTTCTGCCACCTCCGATCCTCTGTATCTTCAGCGCTGCCCGGGATGCTGAGCACCGTACCGGGCTGCGCTCCTCGTCCAGACGGCTGCGGTACGGGGTCTCCCTCCTACTGCCGGCGATGTCCACTTTGGCTTCGGTCCACGCCGTGCTCTCCACGCTGGGGTCTTCTCCGACGTCTTCTCTGCTCCAGCCGCGGTGGCTCCAGTCACGCTGCCCGGGGTCCTCACTGGGGGTCCTCACTGCCGGGATTGTCCTCCGCGATGCCAGGAAATTCTCGTTCTCCGATGGTCTGCACCGCTCCACTTCGGTCTGAGAGTCTTCACCGGCGGACCTTCCTCTGGCCGGCTCTCTCCCGTCCTCCGCAGGGCTCCGGTTTTCAGCAAGGGTACTCCTCTCTGTCCGGCAGCGCTGGGGCAGCTCTTCTCCTCCGGTCAGGCAGGCAGCACCCAATCCTCGGCAGGCGGCACTTCTCCTGGTAAGCGATCCTCTTCTCCTTCGGGCTCCCTCCTTTCCTTTCCGGGCAGCAGGTTGGTCCGCTCCGTCCTCCAGATCCCTCTCTCCCTCCTGCGCTGGGGCAGCTGCTTCTTTTTAAAGGGGAAGGTCTCCTCTACTCCACCCACGGTCTCTCTGTTTACTGGCTGTTGCCGCCGGTCGTCTCCCGCCCTAGAGTCCTTTTCCCCTGCAACTTCAGGGGTCCAATAGGCACGGGGCCCCCATTCCCGGGCTCATTGTTACTGAGGCCGGGGGGACAATTTCCGAGGGCTGAAGGCGCCAAACTCTGGGCTCTTCTGCCCTGCAACTGCAGGGAATCCAATCATTGCTGGCTTCATTTCCCGGGGCTGGCTGTTGCTGAGGGAGGGAATATGTGTGGAAGGTTTTAGATGCCTATTTCTTTTCCTTTGTGTCAAGAGTGGTCAGGCATCTATCCCACAACCCTTGCTAATCTATGGGCCATTTGCGTCCATACAGTGTAAAAGGGCTCTATTACCTGAGAAGAAAAAAAAACAAAAACTCCCTATAAATATAGGGTATTACACATACACACGGGCACCAACAAGAATTTTAAGTTGGGTGAGGCCACCTTCTTGGGCAGCTGGACTTACCTAACACACCACCTACCTGATGACAGATATATATAGAGCACTAAAGATTAGGTCCACTCACCAGGGTCTTCTTGAAATCAGAGGTCACATTCACAAAATGACATCATCCAGGTTAGTCGATGTTTCAGTCACTTGATGTGACTTTCATCAGCACATACCCAAATGCCCACCAAAACACAGAGACATACACAGTGGCCAGAGCCTCCTTAAATACCCTCACTCATTAGCTGATCTAACAGTTTCCACCCATTGGCTCACAATGACCAGAAATGAAGTCAGCGCAATATATCATATATTCATTAAATAAAAAACAGTGGGGGTGATTCAGAGATGTTCGCTCGCTAGCAGATTTTAGCAGCATTGCACACGCTAGGCCGCCGCCCTCTGGGAGTGAATCTCAGCTTAGCAGAATAGCGAACGAAAGATTAACAGAATTGTGAATAGAAAATTCTTAGCAGTTTCTGAGTAGCTCCAGACCTACTCACAGATTGCGATCAGCTCAGACTGTTTCGTTCCTGGTTTGACGTCACAAACACGCCCTGCGTTCGGCCAGCCACTCCCCCGTTTCTCCAGACACTCCCGCGTTTTTTTCTGGCACGCCTGCGATTTTCCGCAAACTCCCAGAAAACGGCCAGTTTCCGCCCAGAAACACCCACTTCCTGTCAATCACACTCCGATCACTTCAACGATGAAAATTCTTCGGTCCGACGTGAGTAAATCTACTTAGTTTTGTGCTAAAATACTTACAGCATGCGCACTGCGTACCATGCGCATGCGCACTGCGTACCATGCGCATGCGCATTTTTGCCTTAATCGCTCCGTTGCGAAAATCAGCAATGAGCGAACAACTCGGAATGACCACCAGTATCAGGGCTGCTATAAAAGTTGTGCCCAAATGCTCACAGTTTATACCATCACATTAGAGTGCTGTGTTGAATACAGATATACAAGTTTTGCATACCAAATTAACCAGCACAATCTCCTGGTGCCTCCTTGTCCCATTGCTGTAAAAAAGATGCATAACACTGGAGTTGCACGGAACCTGGCATCTCGCTTACGCCAGATATCTCATGCTACAGTACGTGGCATATTGAGGCCAGATATATAAGGACACATTTCAAAGCACTATTTATTGTGAGTTCAACTGGAGAGACTATGGGGTGAAATATAATCCCTGGGTTTCTAGTGATTATAAATTTGCTAGAACCCGCTGAGAGTTTTTGGTTAGTGCATAACCCTAACCATCCCCCCGGCCCTAACCCGTACCCAAATACCTTCAGGATGTCAGCTGTTGGTTTTATGGTGCCGATCTCTTGAGTGAGGTCAGGATTCCAGTGTCAGTCACATGACTGCCAGCACCCCGACCAGATTGCAGAACGCATCCCTGATAATTCTGTGTAATTGTTGGAATAATTACGTCTGAGTAGCATTCAACACTGTATACTGTTGGTCTGTATGTAATAATAATAGAAAGGTAGAACGTGTTTTCCAGGAAACAAAATGCCACTATTACTGTATATTCCTAATTTTAATTCTGTAAATATGTAAGTTAGTGGACATACCGAAAAATAATTATTTTTTATATGTATCAATGTATTTTAGATTTAGAAGATGAATGTTTACACTGGTAGCATTTCCGGATAGTAATGCTGAAGCCAAGCAAGGGTTAAGTGACCAATTATTGTTAATTTCTCTGTTATTAGAACTATCCAGATGCTCTTGATACAGTCTGTGACAAAGGACAGAAAACAGGCTGCTTTTCTACAACACCCTGTAATTAAACATTAAACTACTGATTAAGTAAAATGTTGAACATTAAATTGTCCCGGAATAGTACACTTAATAATAATAATAGGTAGATTTAAAAGTTGACCTTTTTTTGATACTCCATCTGTTGTGTTGTACAGAAAGTGTAATTTGGAGCTTAAGCTGCCCTTTTATTAACAGACAGCAGATGCTGATTATTTTTTCTAGAATTTATCATTTTAACACATGGGGAGGACATACTTTATTATATATATATATATATATATATATTAGTGATGAGCGGGTTCGGTTCCTCGGAATCTGAACCCCCCTGAATTTCAACCATTTTACACGGGTCCGAGGCATACTCGGATACTCCAGTATTGCTCGGTTAACCCGAGCGCGCCCGAACGTCATCATCCCGCTGTCGGATTCTCGCGAGATTCGTATTCTATATAAGGAGCCGCACGTCGCCGCCATTTTTCACTCGTGCATTGGAAATGATAGTGAGAGGACGTGGCTGGCGTCCTCTCACTTTGTTTCAGAACTTTCAGGGGGCTGCAAATATCTTTATTCTGGGGACCAGCAGTATTATAGGAGGAGTACAGTGCAGAGTTTTGCTGACCAGTGACCACCAGTATTATACGTTCTCTGCCTGAAAAACGCTCCATGTCTGTGCTCAGTGTGCTGCATATATCTGTGCTCACACTGCTTTATTGTGGGGACTGAGGACCAGCAGTATTATATAGGAGGAGTACAGTGCAGAGTTTTGCCGACCAGTGACCACCAGTATTATACGTTCTCTGCCTGAAAAACGCTCCATATCTGTGCTCAGTGTGCTGCATATATCTGTGCTCACACTGCTTTATTGTGGGGACTGGGGACCAGCAGTATTATATAGGAGGAGTACAGTGCAGAGTTTTGCTGACCAGTGACCACCAGTATTATACGTTCTCTGCCTGAAAAACGCTCCATATCTGTGCTGCATTGTAGTATATAGTAGGAGTACAGTGCATAATTTTTCTGACCACCAGTATATAATATATAGGAGTACGGTACAGAAGGCCACTGCTCTACCTGCCTCTGTGTCGTCAAGTATACTATCCATCCATACCTGTGGTGCATTTCAGTTTTGCACAGTTTGCTGACCACCAGTATATAATATATAGCAGTACGGTACAGTAGGCCACTGCTCTACCTACCTCTGTGTCGTCAAGTATACTATCCATCCATACCTGTGGTGCATTTTAGTTGTGCGCAGTATATATAGTAGTAGGCCATTGCTATTGATACTGGCATATAATTCCACACATTAAAAAATGGAGAACAAAAATGTGGAGGGTAAAATAGGGAAAGATCAAGATCCACTTCCACCTCGTGCTGATGCTGCTGCCACTAGTCATGGCCGAGACGATGAAATGCCATCAACGTCGTCTGCCAAGGCCGATGCCCAATGTCATAGTAGAAAGCATGTAAAATCCAAAACACAAAAGTTCAGTAAAATGACCCAAAAATCAAAATTAAAAGCATCTGAGGAGAAGCGTAAACTTGCCAATATGCCATTTACGACACGGAGTGGCAAGGAACGGCTGAGGCCCTGGCCTATGTTCATGGCTAGTGGTTCAGCTTCACATGAGGATCGAAGCACTCATCCTCTCGCTAGAAAAATGAAAAGGCTTAAGCTGGCAAAAGCACAGCAAAGAACTGTGCGTTCTTCTAAATCACAAATCCCCAAGGAGAGTCCAATTGTGTCGGCTGCGATGCCTGACCTTCCCAACACTGGACGGGAAGAGGTGGCGCCTTCCACCATTTGCACGCCCCCTGCAAGTGCTGGAAGGAGCACCCGCAGTCCAGTTCCTGATAGTCAAATAGAAGATGTCACTGTTGAAGTACACCAGGATGAGGATATGGGTGTTGCTGGCGCTGAGGAGGAAATTGACAAGGAGGATTCTGATGGTCAGGTGGTTTTTTTAAGTCAGGCACCCGGGGAGATACCTGTTGTCTGTGGGACGAATATGGCCATTGACATGCCTGGTCAAATTACAAAAAAAAACACCTCTTCGGTGTGGAATTATTTTAACACAAATGCGGACAACAGGTGTCAAGCCGTGTGTTGCCTTTGTCAAGCTGTAATAAGTAGGGGTAAGGACATTAACCACCTCGGAACATCCTCCCTTATACGTCACCTGCAGCGCATTCATCATAAGTCAGTGACAAGTTCAAAAACTTTGGATGACAGCGGAAGCAGTCCACTGACCACTAAATCCCTTCCTCTTGTAACCAAGCTCACGCAAACCACACCACCAACTCCCTCAGTGTCAATTTCCTCCTTACACAGGAAAGCCAATAGTCCTGCAGGCCATGTCACTGTCAAGTCTGACGAGTCCTCTCCTGCCTGGGATTCCTCCGATGCACCCTTGAGTGTAATGCCTACTGCTGCTGGCGCTGCTGTTGTTGCTGCTGGGAGTCGATCGTCATCCCAGAGGGGAAGTCGGAAGACCACTTGTACTACTTCCAGTAAGCAATTGACTGTCCAACAGTCCTTTGCGAGGAAGATGAAATATCACAGCAGTCATCCTGCTGCAAAGCGGATAACTCAGGCTTTGGCAACCTGGGCGGTGATAAACGTGTTTCCGTTATCCACCGTTAATTCACAGGCAACTACAGACTTGATTGAGGTACTGTGTCCCCGGTACCAAATACCATCTAGGTTCCATTTCTCTCGGCAGGCGATACCGAAAATGTACACAGACCTCAGAAAAAGAGTCACCAGTGTCCTAAAAAATGCAGTTGTACCCAATGTCCACTTAACCACGGACATGTGGACAAGTGGAGCAAGGCAGACTTATGACTATATGACTGTGACAGCCCACTGGGTAGATGTATTGCCTCCCGCAGCAAGAACAGCAGCGGCGGCACCAGTAGCAGCATCTCGCAAACGCCAACTCGTTCCTAGGTAGGCTAAGCATTGTATCACCGCTTTCCAGAAGAGGCACACAGCTGACAACCTCTTACGGAAACTGAGGAACATCATCGCAGATTGGCTCACCCCAAATGTACTCTCCTGGGGATTTGTGACATCGGACAACGCCAGCAATATTGTGCGTGCATTATATCTGGGCAAATTCCAGCACGTCCCATGTTTTGCACATACATTGAATTTGGTGGTGCAGAATTATTTAAAAAACAACATGGGCGTGCAAGAGATGCTGTCGGTGGCCCGAAGAATTGCGTGCCACTTTCAGCGTTCAGCCACTGCGTGCCGAAGACTGGAGCACCAGCAAGCAGTCCTGAACCTGCCCTGCCATCATCTGAAGCAAGAGGTGGTAACGAGGTGGAATTCAACCCTCTATATGCTTCAGAGGATGGGAGGAGCAGCAAAAGGCCATTCAAGCCTATACATCTTCCTACGATATAGGCAAAGGAGGGGGAATGCACCTGACTCAAGCGCAGTGGAGAATGATTTCAACGTTGTGCAAGGTTCTGCAACCCTTTGAACTTGCCACACGTGAAGTCAGTTCAGACACTGCCAGCCTGAGTCAGGTCATTCCCCTCATCAGGCTTTTGCAGAAGAAGCTGGAGACATTGAAGGAGGAGCTAAAACAGAGCGATTCCGCTAGGCATGTGGGACTTGTGGATGGAGCCCTTAATTCGCTTAACCAGGATTCACGGGTGGTCAATCTGTTGAAATCAGAGCACTACATTTTGGCCACCGTGCTCGATCCTAGATTTAAAACCTACGTTGGATCTCTCTTTCCGGCAGACACAAGTCTGCAGAGGTTCAAAGACCTGCTGGTGAGAAAATTGTCAAGTCAAGCGGAACGTGACCCGTCAACAGCTCCTCCTTCACATTCTCCCGCAACTGGGGGTGCGAGGAAAAGGCTAAGAATTCCGAGCCCACCTGCTGGCGGTGATGCAGGGCAGTCTGGAGAGAGTGCTGACATCTGGTCCGGACTGAAGGACCTGCCAACGATTACTGACATGTCGTCTACTGTCACTGTAAATGATTCTCTCACCATTGAAAGAATGGTGGAGGATTATATGAGTGACCACATCCAAGTAGGCACGTCAGACAGTCCGTACATATACTGGCAGGAAAAAGAGGCAATTTGGAGGCCCTTGCAGAAACTGGCTTTATTTTACCTAAGTTGCCCACCCTCCAGTGTGTACTCCGAAAGAGTGTTTAGTGCAGCTGCTCACCTTGTCAGCAATCGGCGTACGAGATTACTTCCAGAAAATGTGGAGAAGATGATGTTCAGCAAAATTAATTATAATCAATTCCTCCGTGGAGACATTCACCAGCAATTGCCTCCAGAAAGTACACAGGGACCTGAGATGGTGGATTCCATTGGGGACGAATTAATAATCTGTGAGGAGGGGGATGTACACAGTGAAATGGGTGAGGAATCGGACGATGAGGAGGAGGTGGACATCTTGCCTCTGTAGAGCCAGTTTGTGCAAGGAGAGATTGATTGCTTCTTTTTTGGTGGGGGCCCAAACCAACCAGTCATTTCAGTCACAGTTGTGTGGCAGACCCTGTCGCTGAAATGATGGGTTTGTTAAAGTGTGCATGTCCTGTTTATACAACATAAGGGTGGGTGGGAGGGCCCAAGGACATTTCCATCTTGCACCTCTTTTTTCTTTAATTTTTCGTTGCATCATGTGCTGTTTGGGGACTATTTTTTGGAAGTGCCATCCTGCCTGACACTGCAGTGCCACTCCTAGATGCGCCAGGTGTTTGTGTCGGCCACTTGTGTCGCTTAGCTTTTCCATCCAGCGACCTTGGTGCACCTCTTTTTTACTTTGCATCATGTGCTGTTTGGGGACTATTTTTTTGAAGTGCCATCCTGTCTGACACTGCAGTGCCACTCCTAGATGGGCCAGGTGTTTGTGTCGGCCACTTGGGTCACTTAGCTTAGTCATCCAGCGACCTCGGTGCAAATTTTAGGACTAAAAATAATATTGTGAGGTGTGAGGCGTTCAGAATAGACTGAAAATGAGTGGAAATTATGGATATTGAGGCTAATAATACTATGGGATCAAAATGACCCCCAAATTCTATGATTTAAGCTGTTTTTGAGGGGTTTTTGTAAAAAAACACCCGAATCCAAAACACACCCGAATCCAACAAAAAATTTTCAGGGAGGTTTTGCCAAAACGCGTCCGAATCCAAAACACGGCCGCGGAACCGAATCCAAAACCAAAACACAAAACCCGAAAAATGTCCGGTGCACATCACTAATATGTGTGTGTGTGTGTGTGTGTGTGTGTGTGTGTGTGTGTGCGTGTATATATAGATTGATAGATAAATATATATATATATATATATATATATATCTGTCAAATCTTAAAGTACCGATCAATAGAATCTAGATTGTGATGAATATAGATTTATTTTATCAAATAAATATGTTTTGTACTCGTACACTTTGTTTACAAATAAATTGAGGCTTGAATTTCTTAATTAAGTTTCAGCTCTGATTGCAGCCCACTTGTCTTCTAGCAACTCCCAAAGGTGATTTTGGCTCATTACTTGCACATCTCGAATACACCTGTCCAGATAAGCCCAAAGAAGTTCAATTGGATTGCAATAAGATCTCTGGGATGGCCAAACCATGTTCTTCAGTACCTATTGTCATTGTTTTGACTGAACATACTTTTTGCAAAGACTGGTGGTACTGTATGCTTTGGGTCATTATCTTGTTGCTTTGTGAAACCATTAACAATAAGATGGGTTCCAGAAGGGATGGCTTGGCGCACCAGGATGTTGTGGTAGCATTTGGAGTCCGTGATTCCTTCGATTTTTATGAAGTCACCAACCACACCACCTCCAAAACATTTTCAGGCCATAATGGAACCTCTTCCATGCTTGACTGTGGGCTGACTGCAAGCAGGACACATGTGCTCACCGGTCACATGACTAACATACTTGTCCCTTGGACCTAAACACCACTTCAGTTTGTCTGTGAAAAGAACCTTCTACCACTGAATACTGATGTAGGTCCTGTGCTTCTTACCCCACAGTAGCCTCTCTTTTTATTTTTGCATCTAAGCAATGGTTGTCAGGTTGCTACACATCCCTTCAAGCAACCGCGTAAAAGGTGGTGATTGATGGTTATGATTGACATGCTTTTCTTCCTCATTTCTATTAGAGCAGCATTGATATGATGAGCTGTTTGGAATCTGTGCCGTTTGGAACACTCTCTGATAAATTTGTTCTCCTGTTATATGGTTATGCAAGGTTGTCCAGGTTGTATTTGACTGCATACACTGTTGCTTATGGCTTATCTATTGAGGGTACACCACATACCACCAAGAGAACCTTCTCAAGGCGAGTCATTTCACACAAACTATGCCCTGTATTTTTCAAAGTGTCTATGGCAGATCACTTTTTTATATTGATAACTCTTTCATGGGAGACATTTACAAGACCAGTTTACACGTTTTCAGTTCACAGTATCACAATAAAAGGCAATCTCCGGAAATCTTCCACTGTGTATGTGTTGACGAATTGGTTTCAAAACAGCATTGGTCATGTACTGTATGTGATATCACTACGAGTACCTTGTGATCTTGCTGGTGTAATTCAGAGATCAGACATTATCTGGCTGTTATTAGACATCCCAACTTCTTTACCGCAGGAATAGGGACTTTTGCGCACAGTGCAGCTGTGCACCAAAATTTAGGGTCTGTGGCCTTATGGTTAAGACTTGTGGCTTTGCGGGGAATGCCGCACCCGCGAGTCACAGCATGTGACCTCATTTCTGTGCAAAGCACAAGTAATACTCTCTCTTCTCTCTTTCTCTTGTTTACTGTTGGCACCAAATTAATTATCCAAGAGATTATGGCACAGTACATTGATTTACCAAATGCTGTTATTGTTGAATTATCGCTGGCAAATGGTTCCTGACAGAAATTTAGAATACTGTATACTAAGAGTAATTAAGAGGCTCCCTATTAAATCTGTCTGCTGCAGCTTTCCCTGCTCTGTTATATGAGATGGATTTGCTATAACATTTTTATACACTGCAGTGTTTGTTCTAGGTGATCTTAACAGTCAATGTAATAAGTGCACTAATTAATACTGAGGTGTTTGAAGGTGACTTGCTAGGAAAAGAGTGTTTCTGCACTGAGGTATAGCATTAACACTGCTTTGAATATATCTCTCCAGTTGCCTTGACTTTAACTGGCTTCCTGCAGCCTTTTATGTTGAGGTGCTCCACCTCACAGTCCACCTCTCCTAGTTTCTCTCTGCGCTGGGCCCGCTGCAATAAGTCCGCCTGTGGCTATCAATCTGGAGCAGACCACTTCTCCATACTGTCCCTCAGTCAACAGACTCCACCTCTACCTGCCCTCTGTGGCATATCAGTGACACCTCCCCACCGACATCATCAGGGCTTTCGAGAGGGTCGCAGCTTAAACTCCGCTCTCACTCACAGGTGCTGTCATCCATATCCTTACAATATATATATTGTGTGGAGAGATGAGTGCCTATCACCTGAATTACCCACATTCTTGTGTGATCAGCTTCCTCCAAGGAAGAGTAAAGCAAGTCCTGTGAAGGCAGCAGCAGCAGTGGTGATTTAGAACGCTGGGTTTTCTGGCATTCACAGGTCCAGCTGGAAGTTATCACTGGATGACAGGAATGGTTTACAATCCTTATCCACAGGTGCCCTGGGCAGTGATGCCAAATAGCAGCCAGCAGTAGTCCGGAGTCTCTTTAGTGCCAGGGACTAAGTGCTTAGGAACTTGAATTAGCTATGCCATGGAGCACAGCAGAATGTGGCTGCATTCTACTGCAGCACACTGAACATTAGCACTTTAGTGCAGGGACATGTACTCAAACCTGCATGTCTAATTATTGAGCCGGTTTGTCCAGGCTTCTGTGTATATGTTAAAGTGCAGTGTCTGTTACAATTAAAAGGCATTGCTTCACTATGATCCTGCCTATCGTGTGTCCTATTTTCTACATCCCTGTTATAAAATATGTACTACACAGTCAAGAAATATAACATTATTTATTCTTGGTATTTAACTGATTTGTTGAACCTAGCAAATCAAATGCTTTTACTATATCAGCTTTGAGAAAATGTACTAAACAAAGGTCAAGATAGAAGAGGGCGTTATAAACTATAATTCAAAGGGATGTGGTATAGAAGTTAGTTAAAAGATAGACAGTCATTATGTCAACACCATATGGTCGACAATCAAAAGGTCGCCATGGTCAAAAGGTCAACAGGGTCAAAAGGTCTACAGAAAAAAATTGTGTTATTTTGTGTTTTTAAACATTTCCTACCCAAATTTGTTGAAATACAGCCCCTCGCGGGCTCACTTCACTCGTCACACTTCGGGCACGGTTACTAAAGGTAATAGTTTGTGACATGGATAGTAAATCAGGCAAAAGTTGTAAAAGCATGAAAAACCTTAAAAGACATGCATCGACCTTGTCGACCTATTTCCTGTTGACCTTGTTGATTGATGGTATGAAATAATGTGATTGGCTATAGTAAATCCAAGCCATGTATGGGTTTATCCATAGTTAAACTTATGTACATTTAGGTAACATACTGTGGATGTTTTTACACTGTGCATGTCCAGAATTCCCATAAATGCAGTCAAATATATATTATGGGCACATCAATCCCTATGAGCAGAAAAGAGAAAATGGTGTGGGAAGGTGCATACTGTACAGTAAGTGCACGTTCATGCAAATGTAGCCAAGGATGACCTGCATAAACATATGATTTACATCATCAACATGGTAGGTACAACTGCAGGATGTTGATAAAGATGACAACAGCATGACCACAGTTATTCCTAATTATTAATTGCCAAATCACTTACACAGATGACAACACTCCTTTCATTAAGCACATCTATTGTATATCAGATGACTAAGTGAACACATATTTGTTCCACTTTTTCAGGGATTAATTCTCTTTGATACCTTTTTATAGTCAGATTTCGGACCATTTTCTTACCATTGAAGTAAGTAATGATTGAAAAATGGCTTAATTCATGGCATTAAATTTGGGGATATATCTTCCACTTTTTCAACTTAATAAAGGACGATGACTGCTATCTGATATGTTATGAATATTCATGAGATTCAGGTGCAGAATGCGATAAGGGAGATCGTCAGAAGTGGAGAGGGGGAGTGATTTGTGAACAGTGGCTTATTAAACTTACTTTTCTTCTGGTACTTTGTCTGATAAAAAAATAATAATTGTGAGTAGGACCTGATATACTGTACGATACATGAGACCAGTGGGAGACGTACTGTAGTGTCAATGAGTCAGTAATAGTAATCACAAGTTTAGCATAACCTAATGCAATAATAAGTTTAGGCACCACACAAGCCAGTAACACCTGATTTAGGTCTGACTTGAATCAGTCTACATATTCAAACCAAGTAAATTCAGTTGAATGCAGATCATACCCCCATCCATCAAATGTGGATATTTTGCAGACAGAGCATTAACTAGACATTTTGGTGCCCTGTGCCAGTAAGAGCATTGGTGAATCTCATATTTTAAATAGGGATAGTATGCACTAAAGTAGCCAGTCAAAAATAAAGGGGTGTAGCCTCATGGGAAAGGGGCATGGTCACATAAAAGTACCAAGTCACATTTCACCATACAGTAATGGCGATGTAGTTATGTGACCGGCGGTCAGGAGACCTGACCGCCAGTCACAATAACTCCCCTACATCCCGACCACTTACAATACTGACCACATACAATCCCGCCGTGGGTATGGTGACCGGCAAGTCTCCTGACCTCCGGTCACGCATACCCAACCCCAGCAATGTCCGTTACTCACATTAAACCATGCAGCAATGTTCATTATTCACAGTACACCACACAGTAGTTCCCTTATATACATTATACTACACAGTAGTTGTGCCACTTAAACATCATGCCACACAGTAGTAGTGCTACATACAAACTATGGCCATGGTATCACTTCCTATTTACACATTATGCCCACAGTATTATTGTCCCTTACACATTATGCCCATAGTAGTAGTGCCCCTTAAACTTTATGCCAACAGCAGAATGGCCTCTTACATTTTATGCCCATAGTAGTAGTGGCCCTTACATCATGTCCACAGTAGCAGTGTCCCTTACACATTATGCTCACAGTAGTAGTGTCCCTTACACATTATGTCTATAGCAGTAGTGCCCCTTACACATTAAGTCCACAGTAGTAGTGCCCTTAAGCAAAGGGCACAAAGTGGCCTGAGTCTAATGCCCAAAGTCACTTTCACTTGTGGCATGAGCCCTCTTCCCACATAAACTGCTCCACAGACCTGAGGCATCATTTCACCCATGGGCCTAATGCCCAATGCCTGGTGGTCTAGGAAGTGGGTAAATTACCAGTTGCCTAGGCTGCTTTGGGGAGCTTCATTTACCTCTTTGCTTCCCACCACTGTCAGCACTGTCTAGTCCTCATCCTATTTCTACTACTGCTGGGCCATCCTGACCAGTAGAACTGTCTTCTGGTCTCTTCCGCAGCTGTAGGAACTCTTCTGTCTTTACTTATCTCTAATGTGAGCTGAACTTGGCTCTGCTCATTGGCATCTGAAGTGTTGACATAGTTACAGCCCTGCTTTTCTTTACAAAGTTGTCATTGAGCACATTTTTAGATTCTAAAATCTTGCTTTAGATGCCTTAACTGGTCTGTAAGATTTTTTTATGTATGTACCGAGCATTGCATGCAATAATATTGTTCTGAATGTTATTTCCATCTGGTGCCTTCAGACAAAGATGCTATGGGTTGCTGTCAAGACATATAGGAGGATTACTTACATTCCCAGTCTTTCAAGATGTATGTACCATAAATTTTAAATATGCATTTTTTGTTTATAATTATTCTCACTAGAGATGTGCAGCAGGCACTTTTCATGTTTTGTATTTTGGTTTTGGTTCTGGTTCCACGCTCATGTTTTGGATCTGGATTGGTTTTGCCAAAACCACCCTTTCATATTTTTGTTTGGTTTAAAAAAAAACCATAAAAACAGCTAAAATCACAGAATTTGGGGGTCATTTTGATCCTATGGTATTATTAACCTCACTTACATTCATATCCAGTCTATTCTAAACACCTAACACCTCACAATATTTTTTGTAGGCCAAAAAAGGTTGCACCAAGGTGGTTGAATGACTAAGCTAAGCGACACAAGTGTATGGCACAAACACCTGGCCCATCTAGGAGTGGCACTGCAGTTGCAGACAGGATGGCACTTAAAAAACTAGTCCCCAAACAGCACATTATGCAAAGAAAAAAAAGAGGTGCAATGAGGTAACTGTATGACTAAGCTAAATGACACAAGTGTGCTGCACAAACAACATGGGAGGTGCTGGAATTTGCCCAGATGTAATACACACATAATATTGGTGGCACAGGAGAGCGTACCCCTAAACCACACACACACATTCGGCAAAAGCCTGTAAAATGTATTTAGATAATAATAACCCATTTATTTGGAGCCATTTTATAATATGCAGCACAGGTGAGCGTACCCCTATACCACACAGGGCAAACCCTGTTAAAATTATTTAGATAATAATATAAGTAATGTATATAACCCTTTTATTTGGAGTAAATAATATACAGTACAAGACACCACCACTGGACTGATGCAGCACAAGACAGCACCACTGGACTGGATTTATATGGCAGTATCACTGGAATTTCTACAGCAGTATCACTGGAATTATACATCAGTACCACTGGATTTATACGGCAGTATCACTGGACTGGATTTATATGGCAGTATCACTGGAATTATATGGCAGTACCACTGGACATATGTGGCAGTATCACTGGATTTATACGGCAGTACCACTGGACATATACAGCAGTATCACAAGATTTATATAGCAGTTACACTGGACATATATATGGCAGTATCACTGGACATGTACGGCAGTATCACTAGACTTATGCGGCAGTACCTTTGGACTGTATTTATACGGCAGTATCACTGGACATATATGGCAGTATTACTGGACATATATGACAGTATCACTGGACATATACAGCAATATCACTGGACATATACGTCAGTACCACTGGACTTATACAGCAGCACAGGGACACCACCACTGGACTGATGCAGGACAACACAGCACCACTGCAATGGACAGGACTTATACAGCAGCACTGGACATATGGCAGCAGAGGACACCACCACTGTGACTGGACTGATGCAGCACAGGACACCACCACTGGACTGATGCAGCACGAGACACCACCACTGGACTGGACTTATACAGCAGCACTGGACATATGGCAGCAGAGGACACCACCACTGTGACTGGACTGATGCAGAATAAGACACTACACTGGACTGAGCAGTACAAGACAGCACTGGAATTGCCACCCCACTTTCCCTCCCGCACAGACACTGAGGACGCAGACACGTCCTCTCGTTACAGTCTCTGGGACGGGAGTGAAAATGGCGGTGGCGCGCTGCTCCTTATATGGAATCCAAAACCTGTGAGAATCTGACAGCAAGCTGGTGGCTTTTTGCCTCTTTCTGGTTTCCGAGTCAGGCAGGTAAACCTGAGCCCGGCTCGGATCTGCGCTCGGGTAGTGAAGTTCGGGGGGGTTCGGTTCTCAGGGATCCGAAACCGCTCATCTCTAATTATTACTCTTCTTTCTTAGTCTCAAATTTAACACATATGGAATTGAAGAACATCTCTCTCTGGATGGCTTGTCTACAAAACATACATACTGTACACATTACCATGTCAATCCGCAATAGGAAGTAGTCAGTTCACCATAAAACATGTAGATTTAAGATCTGTAGCTGAAGAGATTTTGAATCCAGTAGCATCTAGTAATACATAAGATCCTTCTTCCACCACATTTTTTTAATTCAGATTTAATTTTTTATTCTATTTATATTCAATTGTATATAAAAAAAATGAAACAATTTTTACTTTATTGAAGTAAATAAAATACATGTGTATCATCACATCAATATTCAGTTAAAGATTGCTGATGGACAAGATCTAGTTCTAAGAATACAAAACATCTACAAAGTAGAAGCGGGGTGACAATGTCCCATGATGTTATTACAAAACATGCTGTACATCACCAAAAAAAAGAGAAACATTGAGTATGCAGTAATCAGTGAGTCTTGGTCAATATACACGGGTCTCAAACCATAGAGCAGTACAAAAACAGTCATAGATGGAAGTTTTTGTGGAGTGGGGAAGAATATAAATAAAGCTTTCCCACCAAGCAAACAAACTTTTAACATGGGTTTCCTTTTGAAGAGATGCCCCCAGCCAGTCCACATGAAACTTTTTTTTTCTTTGAATAGCTCCAGAGAGGGAGGAGAGCTCTGAATCACAAAATGTTACAGTTATTTTACTGTTATGGGCAGCAGAAGAAATGACTAACAGCAATTTTATGGCAACTCTAGATACTTTAGTAACACATGGTAGTGTGCCAAAGATTGCCCTTTCAGGTGTCAAAGAGGCATAGTAATCAAGATTTGATTGCATTATGCTACACTTTATTTCAGTCCTACTGTATATTATTCTGAAAAAGGACTGTAAACCTTTTATTGGTAAAAAAAAAAAAAATACAAAAAATCCTATTTCTTGGAAAATGTTTTCACATCTATGAGATTAAAAAAAAAAAAACTCAACCTACTGTAGTAAATTATTCAGTTAAACGGAGGGATGTAATGGAGTCTGAGATAGACGGAGGTGCAGGATGCTGGACAATCTTAGATTTTTTTTAAAGGGGCAATCACTGACAAGGCATGGTTTTAAATTGTTATGTCTATATTTAACGCTGCACGTGCATAATAACACCAATGCAGATATCAGAAATGTATTGGTTTAAAACACAGGACTCACACACCAATGATTTAATACTTTATTTATTCCTGTATTGAAGATAAAAGTAATAATGTAAAACACAAAAGATTTGCACAATGACATTGGTCGGCCCTGTCTGGGCCTCAAACCCGAGGCACCGGCTATGTAAGGCACTCACCTTACCCACTCGGCCTCAAAAAGCCAGCCGTAGCAGTAGTCACACCTGTTCAGTATGTGATGTTTAGCATGCGACTATAAGACATGTATGGTGTACAATACAATGTCAATAGCGGGCTCAGCTTGCAGTGGCATTGAATAGAAGTGAATGATGGTGGGGGAAGGTGGTGAGAGTTCAGCAGAGAACCCATGCATTATTGAACATGACTTGAATTCACATTGTGAAATGCTGAGCGTGCAACTTTTAACCACAAGTTTCAGAATGTGTGCCAGTTTGCATCATTGCAACAGTAAAGTACACTATAAAGTATATAGGGGTTTAGATTCCAAAGCAGCTCGGTGGCATACAGAAGAGTAACATTCTGAAGAAATTAATCTTAGGAGAAGGTGCAGAGCCCAGTGACTGTTTGTACTGCTTGAATGTGATTGTCATGGCATGGATTCTCTATGGTATGCCATGACATGCAGGGACTGGGAGGCTCGATTGTACCGCTTTGAGCAAAGAAGTAAGAGGAAGTAAGAGGACACATCTGTATACATACACTTACATTCAAATATAATTTCTGGTGACACTTCATGGTAAGTAAACTAACCCTTCCCCTTACCTTCTCCCTAACCTTCCCTCAGCCTAACCCTAACCCACTCCCCTGCAGCCTAATTCTAACCTCTCCCTCCTGCAGTCTATCCCTAACCTTTACCCTAGTGCCAAACCCTAACCCTTCCTGGCATACTTGCATTCGGGAAAGGGAGAGAGAGAAAAGAGGGGGGAGAGAAAGAGATATAGGGGTGAGGGAGAGATGGTGGGAGGGAGGGAGAGAAAGATATAAAAGGGGTTGGGAGGGAGAAAGAGATAAATGGGAGGTTAGAGAGAGAAGGAGAGAGAGAAAGGGAGAGAGAAAGAAAGGGGAACAAGAGAGAGAGAGAGAGAGAAGGAGGTTAGACAGAGAGAAAGAGAGTGAGAAGGGAACACAGAGAGGGAAGGGGTGGGGAGAAGTAATAGTGAGAGAGAAAGGGGAAGAGAGATGGAGAAAGGTGGGAGAGCAAGGGGGAGAAAGGGCAGAGAGAGAAGGGGAGACACTGGTGATACAACAAGAGAGAAGGGGTGTATACAGAGAGAGAGAGGGGGGGGGCAGACAAAGATGGAAGGGGAAATATACAGAGAAAGAAGGGGAGACAGAGAGAAAGGTGAGAAAGGGGGATAGAAGGAGAGAGAGTGAGAGAGGAGAGAAAAGGGGGAAGACAGAGAGACAGACAGAGACATAGTAGGGGCAGACACACAGAGAGGGAGAAAGATGAGAGACAGAGAGAGGGAGAAGGGTGGGAGATAGAAAGAAGGGGAGAGACAGAGAGAGAGAGAGAGAGAGAGAGAGAGAAGGGAGAGACAGAGAGAAGGGAGTAGAGAGAAAAGAAAGAAGTGTGCATGAGTATGAGAGACAGGCATCCCTATCCCCCCCAGGGAGGCACTATGTACTTCCTCCATCACCACCCCCTACAGGTATCACTGTGTACCATTGGGAGCAGCAGGTCATCCGTCATCAGCACCGCAGCAGTGGTTCCCCCAGTCATTGGTGCCACAGCAGCATGTCAACTGTCATTGGCACCGCAGCAGCAGGTCCTCCGTCGTCTGCACCGCAGCAGCGGGTCCCCCTGTCATCGGCGCCGCAGCAGGGGATACCCCTGTCATATGGTTTTTGCGCCGGTCACTAGATCATGATGTTAAGCCCCAGCAACAGTCAGAGACAAAGAAGAGCAGAGGAGAGGGAGGAAACATGAGGGAAAGGGCTGGAATGCCTCCTTCCGTTTTGTTTTGGCTCGCGGCCGGCATCTTAGTGCTGGATAATGGATCTGCCAGATGGTGCCAGTGGAGTGTATGTGGGCACTAGGAGGGAGTGAGGGAGGGAGTGGGTGGGTCTTTGGATGACCACTGATGGTGACAGGAAAACACACCTGCACTCACCATACTTAGGTATGGTGCAGTGGCCTGTGACAACATTGCTTAAATAATTAAAAACCAGTGAGCCTTAATACATAAATAAATGATGGAGTTTTGGTCCATGGATTGATCAATGCATTTCTGATCTGATGCTCATTCTTACCACTAGTAATCAAGGGGCTACAGGTATACACAGGTCTTTATGACAGCAACATCTACATGATCCTGGGATTGGCGCTACAAATTTTTCTTCTAGTTGTATATCGAAAAATACATTTAGGTTCTGTTTTAAATAGGAATCAGTGTCAATTTTAATAGGAAAGTAATATAACACATATTATTTCACTTTGTAAAAATGGCAAATGTATCTAGCCTACAGGACTGAAAAGATGGCAATATACCCATATGTTTCATTATCTACAGTAACAGATTGTTTTCTTTCATTATTTCTAATGAGCTCACAATTCTTATTTAAAAAAACTTGCTAAAAAATATTTTGCTGAAACTATTTTATTTACTGTAGGTAGCAGGGCTCATGGATCTTAAATTAAAAGGTGGGAAGCCAAAGCAATCATGAAAAGTAAACAACTTTAAATCCATTCCTGCTATTCCATTTTTGACTATAGCTCTGTGATATTAAGTTAATATATATTCCAGCTCCAAATGTTCAATAAACTAAATGCAATTTTCTCATTGTGCATGATTTAGTACATACCAATAACTATTATATAATATACTGTAAACAGAATAAGAAATAGTCTAATAACCAGACTATAATGTATCCCTATGTTCAACATAAAATATACAGCTGGTTACCCAGTATAAAGTATAATATCCATGCCTTGTATATTGGAAAAGTTCTTTCATGCCCATCTTAATGTACATTGGGCCCGATTCAGGTTGGATCGCAATAGGCGATCCAACCACAAAAATGACTAAGAAGATGCGGGTGCATGCACAGGGCCTATCCTGTGCATGCACCTGCATTCTCTGTGGGCACCCGCAGAAAATGCGAAAGGCGTTTGCGGGGCGGGGGAGGTGGCAATGCTTCATTTTATAGGCGGAGATGGAGCATTGCGGGGGCGAAGGCAGAGTAATAGGGGTTGCATCATCCAAGCGGGGGCATGGTTTGAGCTTGATCACGGCAGCTGCTGCGATCAGAAAGATAGAGGAGGTCCACCTGCGACAGCAGGAGGCAACCGCAATTTCTGCAATGAAGCAGAAATTGGAGTGAGATCGCAATTTCTGCTTGGTGGGGGGGGCGGGGGGGGGGCGCCAGTCAGCATGCTGGGTGGCCTTGCAGTGTGATGGGCGGCCCCCAGCATGCGATCACAAGGATTGCAAATTCTGCTTCTTAGCAGAATTTGCAAGACTTACTGAATTAGGCCAATTGTCATCAGGTCACGCATACAGTGTCATCCAATCACGTCTGCCCCAGTATACAGTATATTAATGTCTATAAATTCTTGTTGATTATATATCATAGCCTAATCATGCTAGACCAGCACTTTATACTTTATATAAACAAGACAAAGTAGTAATCTTATTTATAAAATAATTCTTAAAGTCCATGTTTTGTGATGTAATATAGCACTGTTCAAAATTTGCAATTTTAAGGTTTGTAACAGCTTGACAGTGATTAGACATTCAAGTGAGTTTGTGCTGGTTTCTGTAATATTTTTTTTTTTATTGCCAATGTTACCTTGGAGTCTCCCTGAGGCACTTTTCTCTCTCTTGTTACCACAAAAGTTCAATTGTGAGACTTTGGGGAATTGAAGAGACATCTGCATGATTTCCAGTTTGTCATAGTTTATTTTCTTTTAAAGGTGTTATAACTCAACTGTGCGCTCAGAAGGGTACTTCCACTAGAAATAAGTACAGATTTAAAGCTGTACAATTCTGCCCCCTTCCAAAATGAAATATATGTGATCATAGAGGGTTGTGTCTGGCTAGCTGGCATAGGTAATATACTGTAGCAATGATTTCTCCCACTAATAGGTCATGAAGTAGCAGAATTTCCTTGAGATGTTTTGCACATGGAAAAAACTACCTATCGGTTGATGAGCTCAACCAGGCTTCATAAAACAATACCTATTACTTACCACTTTTAACCCCCAGCTAAAATAAAGACACAGGCAACAAAGGTGGTGATACACAGTTACAGCTTTTTATTAATTTAATAAATGTAAACTTTGAAATAGGTGGCTGGAAAAGCATTATAAATGATTAGCTACAGCCCAACCAGGCACAAAACATAGGGGTCAGGCATTCGCCCCAGATGTAACCAGGATCATGGAAAAACGATTTCTTAACTGGCCAGACTGGTGTTCCACAAATACTGTATACATGCAAATATCCCCTCAAGCGTAGGACACATCACCTCATGTTAAAAGGGAAGTGCCCCCACAACTGTGGCCGCTGAACAGCAATACTTTCTCACCAAAAGCAAGATTCCAAAGGAACTGCTGCATGACATTCATGTGACATCATAGGCATGCACAGAAGAACAGAGAGTGCTGCAATAAGATTTCCTCCCTGCTGGGTCATGGAATATCTCCTCAATCCTTTGGGACAAAGTTTACTCACCTGGGAAGCCCAAGTGAGTCGACTATGTCCGAGAAAGGGAGAAGGGGTAGTCCATAACCTAGCAGGAGGAGGGAAGTCACTGTTACTGGACTCCCTGTGCTGGATTCTGCACATGCCTTTATGTGATATCAACACTGAGCAGCTATGGAAAATAAAGCTGTTCAAGGAACAGAACCAATGTATCATTATTCAGGTGGCTACCATCATCCTGGCCACCACTGCATTCAACTGACTGTTAGGAAACTCACCAGAGTTATGAGTTTCTCATGTAAATAATTTACTTTAACCCAAGTATACAGAGTACAATGAGAATTAGGTGTTCTTGCACGGAAGTTTGGCCTTTGCTGCTGACACCTGGAAGTTGTCCATGTGGGTAAGCACTGAATGTGAATGGAGAAATTAGGTTATTGGATATTAGGTATGAAGCAAACAGGAGCAGAGACTGAGCTGTAATGCAGAAGTCAAGAAAGAGAGCAAGCAGGATAATTGGGGCCCAGTCTAAGTTCATGGGAGATGGCAAGAAGAGATACTCCAGTAAATAGACCATCTAACAGTGTGAGATCAACTACAGTTTAAAGGTATCTGGGTCATCAACTGTAATTGTTCAAAGTAGCAAAATTCAGTGCAGGTATCTCACAGGCAACACGTGATATAACCAGCACTGATGTACAAGTGGAACCACAATAATGAAACAATGAGGGAGCAATATAGAGCCAGCACAGAAGAATCACTGTATCAAGGACATGTGGACAAGCCCAGGAAGAAACAGAAGCCTATTGCATGTCTATGGTTACTGGATGTGTCACCATAGAGACATGAGACTTCATATAGGGAACTGGCTGTGACTAATGCACATCTCCTATGTTCAGCTACAACAGGGAAGTACCGTAGATGCACAAAATCCCCCCCCCCCCCACCCATGTGCCTCAGTCGAATTTGTGGCGCAAACTGGCAATGATCGCAACTATTTCTATTTCTAACATGAAAGCCTCACCCTATTTTTGGAAACACTCGTGGTGAAAAAGCCAAATGTTCATTGACATAATAATGATCCACACAGTACAAACACCACCCCAATGTGCAAAATATGGTTAATCTCCTTATGCTTTCCCAAATCTTTACCACCTTAGGGATCCACCAACAAACCTGGAACTCTCCTTTGAGCCATCATTGAGACAATAATTCTTCAAATCCTTCTCAATGAAGTCTCCTAACCCTGAGTCCACAGGACTAATCTGCAATGCAGGGACACAACAAGTGGTCAGAACCCCACAGGAGCCATTGCAAGATGGCTGCCACCAATGGGTTTTGATGGAGTATTTATTATTTTATTAGCAGTTTCTTATAAAGCGCAGCATATTCCATTGCGCTTTACAATTAGAACAACAGTTATAGAACAAAACTGGGCAAAGACAGACAGACATAGAGGTAGGAAGGCCCTGCCCGCAAGCTTACAATCTATAGGGAAATTAGCATTGATACACAAGGATAGATGCTACCTGTTACATAATGGATCCCCAGATTGCTAGGTTCTTAGTGGGTTGTATAATATGATCACCCAGCAATGTTGGAAGACAAAACATGAGGTTATGTGGACTGTACAGAGGGGATGTAACTGGATAGGGAAGCATTGAAGGTTATGTGTGTGGGTCTGGAATTTGGTAGGCTTGTCTGAAGAGATGAGTTTTCAGGGAACATTTAAAGGTTTGGAGACTAGAGGAGAGTCTTATTGTGCAAGGGAGGGCATTCCACAGAGTGGGTGAAGCCCGGGTAAAGTCCTGTAATTTTGAGTGGGAACAGGTAATACATGTGGATGAGAGACGCAGATCTTGTGCAGAGCGGAGAGGTCTGGTAGGGAGATATTTTGAGATGAGTGAGGAGATGTATGATGGTGCAGTTCGGTTAATAGCCTTGTAATTAAGTAAAAGTATTTTATATTTGACATGGAAGAATACCGGTAACCAATGGAGGGACTGACAGAGCGGATCAGCAGATGAAGAACGTCTGGCGAGGAAGATTAGCCTCGCAGCTGCATTTAAAATGGAATGAAGTGGTGAGAGCCTGTGTTTGGGAAGACCAGTAAGGAGACTATTACAATAATCAATGTGGGAGATGATGAGTACATGGATTAGAGTTTTTGCAGTGTCTTGTGTAAGATAAGGGCGTATTTTGGATATGTTTTTAAGGTGCATGTAACATGATTTAGAGACAGATTGAATGTGTGGAACAAAGGACAGTTCAGAGCCAAGGGTGACACCTAGGCAGCGAGCTTGTGGGGTAGGGTGGATGGTTGCATTGTCAACAGTTATGGAGATATCAGGTTGGTAACTACTCTTAGCTGGTGGGAAAATAATTAATTCTGTTTTGGAAATGTTGAGTTTGAGGTGGCGAGATGACATCCAAGATGAAATGGCAGACAGGCATCCAGTGACACGAGCCAATACAGATGGTGATAAATCTGGGGAGGATAGGTAGATTTGAGTATCATTAGCGTACAAATGCAACTACTCAAATTTATGTCTATAGCTTACCAAAAACATCTGAATTCTCAACTGTACCAATGTTATCTGTCTTTTTACACTATGAAAAGACGTCCCCAAACTGCTCACTACAGCTCTCTCTTATGCAGACTCATGTATGTTTTTTGATGTAATGATTGCCTTGTAATTGGCATTGCATGTGTGGGGAAGTTGCACAGTGAAACTTAGTTTATTATTTCATGTTCACTGATGTTTACCACCTTTGATCATTTGACCATTGTGGTCAGGTGTACTATATCTTTACATTTAGTCAGGTGTAGTCATGGTGTAAAGGACACAGTGTGATTCCTGATTAGTAAAAAAAAAAATACCAAACACTGAGCAACATCCCCAAACAGGTAATTTCAACTTTAAACTTGTCATTCATTTTGTACGGTCTGGACATGGCTACTAATAACAAATGCGCAGACAAAATTCTTAAAGCTATGAGTGCAAATGCTAGGAGCTTGGGAAACAAAATTCCAGAACTAATTGTGATAATGACAAGGGATAACCTGGATTTTGTCACAATTACAGAGTCATGGTGCAATGAGAATCATGACTGGGACATAGCTATACCAGGATACAATTTATTTAGGAAGGATATAATAGGAAGAATAGGAGGAGGGGTAGCAATGTATGTGAAAAAAGCATAAATGCTACTTTAATACAAAATATTGAAGACAAAACAGGCCCTTTGGGTCACCATAGAAACCAGGGAGAAGGATGTTATTTGCATAGGGGTGATCTATAGACCACCAGGCCAGGGGCAGGATTTGGACAGGAACCTATTACTGGACATCACTAAAATGGCTTTAAAGGGAGAAGTCATAATCATGGGAGACTTTAAGTTACCTGATGTAAATTGGGAGGGGTCTTTTGCAAGTTCAGCTACAAGTGGCAAATTTCTAAATTCCTTACAGGGAGCATCTCTCAAGCAATTGGTGAGGAGCCCACTTGCAAAGACTCAATATTAGATTTAATTCTTACAAATGGTGATAGCATATCCGACATATATGTGGGTGAGCACCTGGGATCCAGTGATCATCAAGCAGTGTGGTTTAATATAAAAAAAAAGAATTTATAGGAGCGCTAAAAAGGAGGAGGGCATTTTTGCTGTTATTCTACTGCCCATAGTCCAACCATCTTCCTTGTGACTGCACAACGGGCCGACGAGCCATTCTGATTGGGGACACAGCTGAAGCGGTGCCTGGCTAATGAGGTCCGCTCCCCTTGCAAGAGAAGCTAAAGCCGTGACAGCCGTGAACAACCGTGACAGCCGTGAGTAACAAGCTCTCCATATTACGGCTGCAAAAACTAGGAGTCGTAGCATACCGCTGTGGTTATTCAGGCAGCCACAGCGCTCTCCCCCGTGCTTGGATACAAATTTAAGTGGTACCACGGAGACTGTAAAAAACTGTTACATAAAGGGATTTGGTGTCCATTGGAGCACTGAGACACAAGTCTGTTACAAACACTCAGTTAGACTGGTACATATATAGCCTTTTGAGTTGGCTTTTTAAGGAGATATGGACATGGGCTTGAATCAAATTGCACAATTTTAATGTATTTTTATTTTGTCTTATGAATGTATTTAAATAAAACTACTATTAAGTAATTGAATGAAATTTTTTCAGCGCTCCTATAAATTATTTTTTGTAATTCTGTTTTGTAGTGGATGGAACAGTACCGCCAGTAGGAGCTGCAGAGATTTGTTATTTATTGAAGTGGTATATGTGTATAGATTTTTTAGTGGATTAATAAGCGCTGTGTTTTTATTTTTATTAATTCTTTCTATGGTTTAGTATATAGACAGGATCCAACTCCTGTCACACAAAAATAAAGGTGTTGGATTTTAGAAATGCTGACTTTGCAAAAATGGGGAGATGTTTAAGTGATTCATTGGTGGACTGGAGGAACTTGGAAGGAGTGCAGGAGAGGTGGGAAAAACTGAAAAGTGCAATACTAAGGGCAAAAGACCTTTGTATTAAAAGGGTTAGGAAAAACACCAGGAAGAGAAAGCCAGTGTGGTTCAGAAAAGAAGTAGCAACTAGTGTTAAAGCAAAAAAAGATGGCTTTTAGGAAATACAAACAGACTCAAAATAATAATGACAAAGAGGTGTATCTTGACAGACGGAAGAATGCGAAGAAAGTGATCAGACGTGCAAAGACAGAAGCTGAGGAGAAAATGGCCCAGTCAGTAGATAAAGGGGGCAAAACTTTTTTTAAGTATATAAGTGAAAGGAGAAAATCAAATGGAGGAATAATAAGACTTAAGACAGAGAGTGAGCATTTGGTGGAGGGAGACAAGGCAAAAGCAGAACACCTAAATAATTATTTTTGCTCAGTATTTACTGCAGAGGAAGGGATGGGGCCACAGTTAAGTTGCAAGGACATTCATAAAAATAAGGCAGATGAAAGCACATTTACAGAGGAGAAGGTCCTAACAGAACTTTCAAAACTAAAAGTGTATAAATCAATGTGACCAGATGGGATACACCCAAGGATACTCAAAGAGCTAAAAGATGTGCTGGTTACACCTTTAACAGAATTGTTTAACCAGTCACTAAATACAGGTGCTATTCCAGAGGACTGGAAAAGAGCAAATGTAGTTCCACTGCACAAAAGTGGAAGCAAGGAAGAAGCAAGTAACTACAGACCAGTAAGCCTTACATCAGTAGTAGGGAAAGTAATGGAAAAACTATTAAAAGAAAGAGTTGTGGAATATCTTAAATCAAACAACTTACAGGATCAAAAACAGCATGGATTTACTGGTGGGAGATCATGCCAAACAAATCTTATTGACTTTTTTGACTCTGTGACGAAAATAATAGATCAAGGGGGAGCTGTAGATGTAGCATATCTAGAATTTAGTAAGGCATTTGACACTGTCCCACATCGCAGACTGCTAAATAAACTTGAAAGCATGGGGGTGGATTATAAAACAGTTAAATGGATACGAACCTGGTTGCAGGGTAGGAAATAGACAGTTATAGTGAATGGAGTTCAATCTATGGAGGGAAATGTTATTAGTGGAGTACCCCAGGTCCAGTTTTCTTTAATATCTTGGTTGGTGACATTGCAGATGGTATTGAAGGGAAGGTATGCCTTTTTGCAGATGATACAAACATATGCAACAGGGTAGACACACCGGGAGGTGTAAACCAAATGATTGATGACCTAGGTAGGCTTGAGAAATGGTCAAGAACGTGGCAACTACAGTTTAATGCTAAAAAATGCAAAATCATGCACTTGGGTCTCAAAAACCCAAAGGCTAAATATAGTATCAAGAGTACTATAATAGAAACTACTGAGGAGGAAAGGGATTTAGGAGTCACTATTTCAAGTGACTTGAAGGCAGGAAAGCAATGCAACAAAGCAATGAGGAAGGCAAGTCAGATGCTTGGTTGCATAGGGAGAGGAATCAGTAGCAGGAAAAAAGAAGTGATAATGCCACTGTATAAGTCATTGGTGCGTCCCCATCTGGAATACTGTGTTCAGTTCTGGAGACCATATCTCTAGAAAGATATAAATACATTAGAGAGTGTACAAAGAAGGGCAACTAAAATGGTGCATGGCCTACATCACAAAACTTACCCGGAAAGGCTGAAAGATCTTAACATGTATAGTTTGGAGGAGAGAAGGGAAAGGGGGGACATGATAGAAACTTTCAAATATATCAAGGGTCTTAACAAAGTTCAGGAGGGAAACATTCTTGAAAGGAAAAGAAGTATTAGAACTCGAGGACATACACTGAGACTGGAGGGGGGGAGGTTCAGGGGAAATTTAAGGAAAAATTACTTCACAGAAAGGGTAGTGGATAAGTGGAATAGTCTCCCATCAGAGGTGGTAGAGGCTAAGACTGTAGAGCAATTTAAACATGCTTGGGATAGGCATATGAATATCCTTACAAAGAATTAAGGTTCAGAAAGGGTTGAGATTACCTAAAGGATAAAAAAAAGGGGCAGACTAGATGGGCCAAGTGGTTCTTATCTGCCGTCAAATTCTATGTTTCTAAACCTGAAGGAGCTGATTAGTTTACCAAGAGAGGAGGTATAGATTGAGAAAAGCAGAGGACCTAAGACTGAGCCTTGCAGTACTCCAACTGACAGAGGTAGAGAAGAGGAGGTAGAATCAGAGAAGTGAACACTGAAAGAGCGATAAGATAGGTATGATGAGAACCAAGTAAGGGCTGTGTCCTGAAAACCTAGGGATTGTAGTGTTTGTATGAGAAGAGAGTGGTCAACAGTGTCAAAAGCAGCAGAGAGATCCAGAAGAATAAGTAGTGTGTAATGGCCTTTTGATCTAGCAGTGACTAGATCATTCACTACTTTGGTCAGTGCCGTCTCTGTGGAGTGTTGGACACAACTGCAGGATGCAACTCATGTCTCAGTCTGGGCAGCAGGATGCTGGATGTTGTGAGGAGAAAGGCACACTCAGATAACTGTTGGGGAGGTGGAGCAGATCTCTAGAATGAAACCATATATATAGTTTATTGGGGTGATCACAATAGGTGCACAGTGGAAAGGAAAATGTCTGTTTAGTGTCGGTTTTACTGTAAGCGAATATAGATTTTGGCATCCCTTAGTAGAATAAATTATATTAATTATAAAAATATAATAACTCTAAAAGGGTTGTGTCTGTATATAGCTTAGGTTTTTTTTTAAAGATATTCTTCTAGGGACTATCAACTGTGCAGATTAAAAAATAAATAAAAAAATGTCTTTTGATCATTCCAGCATCACACAAAAACTTCTGGATGAATTTGGATTCTGTTTTCAATATTGTATAGCTTAGTGACATAGAAGAAAATGTAGGTATGTAAGTAAGCAGTACCTTTACTTTTCCTTTCCAGTAAACAGGTCTCCCTTATTCTTCACAGAGAGATGAGAAATGAGGTTTGGCCAAACAAATGTATAAAACAATATACGTTTCATGTGCTAATTTATGCATAGCATTAACACTCACAGTCAATGAATGTTACAGCCACAGAAATAAACAGATCTCATTAAACTGGTTCTAGTTGTCACTGACTCTTTTTTTGTACAACACTGAAAGAGGTAACATGTACTCAAGTTATACGTTTACATTAACTGTAACCAGATGTATGTGTATAGTCTTATCACAATGCACATGTACCTTAGCATAACAATTTAGTTCAACCTAAACTATTTCTATACTTTGACGTATTAAAGTTAATCCCTATGTTCCATAAAAATGCAGTTTAATTGAGCTCCCTTTTGGTGGGGAACATGTAGGATTTTCCTTTTAATGAGAGGCAGGTACTGTCTGTATTCCTAATAATTGGATGTGAATCTGTTTTTCCCAGATAAATACACGGTTAGAGATTCCTTGGCTACAAATGAATTACATAGTAACATAGTAACATAGTATCTGAGGTTGAAAAAAGACATTTGTCCATCGAGTTCAACCTATTTGTGGTCTCCTATGCATGATGATTTGTCTAAAATTTTTGACTGATGCTGATATCAGCCGTTGCATTTTATCCCTTTTTGTAGTAACTATAATGCGTGACTATGCACCATAACCCTGGATATCCTTATCCATTAGGAATTTATCTAACCCATTCTTAAAGGTGTTGACAGATTCCACCATTACAACTCCCTCAGGCAGGGAATTCCAAACACGTATTGCCCTTACCGTGAAAAAGCCTTTATGACGTATTGCGCGGAATCTCCTCTCCTCTAACCTGAGCTAGTGCCCATGAGTCCTATGTGTTGATCAGGCCAAAAACAGGTCCCGCGCAAGCTCTGTGTATTGTCCCCTTATATATTTGTAGATGTTGATCATATGCCCTCTTAGACTCCTCTTTTCCAGTGTAAACATGCCTAGTCTTTCAAGCCTTTCCTTGCATTCCATCGTCTCCATGCCCTTAATTAGTTTAGTCGCCCTCCTCTGAACATTTTCTAGCTCCAGGATATCCTGTTTGTAGTACGGTGCCTAGAATTGTACACAGTATTCAAGGTGCGGCCTCACTAGTGATTTATATAACGGGAGTATAACACCCTCGCCCCTTGCATCAATTCCCAGTTTTATGCATGCTAGTATCTTATTAGCCTTTTTTGCTGCCATCCTACTTTGGGAACTGCTGCTTAGTTTGCTATCAATGAGAACACCTAAGTCTTTTTCCAGTACAGTATCCCCTAATGTTACCCCATTCAGTTTGTAAGTGTTATTTTTGTTCTTGATACCACAGTGCATTACCTTACACTTGTCTGTGTTGAAGCGCATTCTCCATTTGGCTGCCCATGCTTCTAATTTAACTAAGTCATTCTGAAGAGACTCGGCATCCTCCTCTGTATTTATAGCCTTACACAATTTGGTATCATCTGCAAAAATAGACACCATGCTCTCTAGATCTTCTGTTAGGTCGTTAATTAAAATGTTGAACAATAGCGGTCCTAATACCGAGCCTTGTGGCACACCACTTAACACTTCAGTCCAATTTGAAAGAGATCCATTAACCACAACGTGCTGCTCTCTGTTATCTAACCAATTCTTGACCCAAGTGCATATAGTGCATCCTAGCCCTATTTCTTGTAGCTTATAGATAAGTCGCATGTGTGGTACTGTGTCGAAAGCTTTGGCAAAGTCAAAAAAGATTACATCCACATCTTTACCCTGATCGAGGTTTGCATTTACTGTTTCGTAAAAACCAAGTAAGTTGGTTTGACAGGATCTGTCCTTCACAAATCCATGTTGATTCCTTTTAATGATTTTATTGGCTTCAAGGAACTTCTGAATACTATCCCTTAGAATACCTTCCAGTACTTTCCCCACTATAGATGTAAGACTAACTGGTCTATAGTTACCTGGTTCAGCTTTGCTTCCCTTTTTGAATATAGGCACTACTTCCGCTATACGCCAGTCTTTGGGAACCATACCTGATATAACTGAATCCTTAAAGATCAAAAATAGCGGTTTTGCCAGTTCAGAGTGAAGCTCCATTAGAACCCTTGGGTGAATTCCATCAGGACCAGGTGACTTATTAATCTTTAAATGTTTTAATCGGTCACAGACTACCTCCTCACTTAAATAAGTACCTATCAGTGGGATATTCTCATTATTGAGATTGGATCCTCTCTAGTAAATACTGTTGACATAAATTCATTAAGTATGTCCACTATGTCATTATCATTTTTGATTAAGACTCCCGTCTTGTCTTTTACAGGGCCAATACTCTCCTTCTTTAATCTCTTGCTATTAATGTATTTAAAGAATTTTTGGGGATTTGATTTGCTTTCCTTTGTTACTAGTTTTTCTGTTTCTACTTTAGCCGCTCTTAATTCTTTTTTGCATATTTTGTTACAGTCTTTATAGTGCTGAAATGATTCCACATTCCCGTCAGATTCGTATTTTTTAAATGCTCGCCTTTTCTTGCCCATAAATTCCTTTATTTTTTTTATTAAGCCACATTGGTTTATTATTATTAATCCTTTTTGTGCTGCTCGTAGGAATAAATTTGAGAGTATTTTTTAGCTAGTAGTGATTTTAATACAACCCATTTCTCTGTAGTATTTTTTTCTAGAAACAAACCTTCCCAATAAATATCCCTTGAAGTTTCCCTCATCATTTCAAAGTTGGCTTTACTAAAGTTTAGAGTCCTAGTTGAGCCAGTATAGGACTGTTTATAAAAACTTACATTGAATGTGACCATATTGTGGTCGCTGTTTCCTATGGGCTCCCCCACTTTAATATCTGATACCAATTCCCCATTGTTTGTTAATACCAGGTCTAAGATTGCATTGTACCTGGTGGGTTCCCCAATTAGTTGAACTAAGTAGTTATCATTGTGTTTTTATATCCTATTAACCCTAGCAGTGTCACATGAATCATTTTTCCAGTTTATCTCTGGATAGTTGAAATCTCCCATCACTGCTATGTCACCTACTGTACTCCTGCTGCTCTTTCAATCTGCTTCAGTAACAATTCCTTGTCAGATACATTAATACCAGGCGGCCTGTAGCATACCCCCAAAACTATCTTTTTCATTCCCCTTTTGTCACATGCAATTTCTAACCACAGCGTCTCGACCGTATCTACATTCTCCTCCTGCAAATCCTCCCGTATATCAGGTTTTAAAAATGGTTTTACGTAAAGACACACCCCTCCACCCCTTTTATTTAGTCTTTCTCTCCTAAACAACGTAGAGCCTTCTAGCTTAACTGTCCAGTCATGAGATTCGTCCCACCAAGTTTCAGTAATGCCTATAATATCGTACTGTTTACTTGCTGCAATTATTTCTAGTTCACCCTTTTTACCAGTAAGGCTTCTAGCGTTCACATACATACAACTAAGATAAGTATTTCCCTTTGCATTAGGGACATCATTCACCTTATGTTGCAACGATGACCTGTAATCGTCCTTAGTTAGTGCTTTGGTAAAACCTCTTTTAGTACCGATGTTGATACCTTTACCGGCTGCTTTTACCCTCCCCCCAACTTCTCCCCCATTTCGTTTACTACCGTCATCCCCACTTTTCTCACTGCACGCCCCGTAGTTTCTAGCTAAACCCTCCCCCCAGGCTCCTAGTTTAAAATCTCCTCCAACCTGCTAACCATCCTTCCCCCCAGCACCGCTGCCCCCTCCTCATTCAGGTGCAATCCATCACTACAAAAAAGATGGCGCCTGACTGAGAAGTCCGCCCAGTGTTCTAGGAATATGAACCCCTCTTTTCTGCCTCCCTAATCTCCCTCTGCCACCCTGGACTAGCGCATGTACTGGTAATGGGGGTCATTCCGAGTTGTTCGCTCGTTATTTTTTTCTCGCAACGGAGCGATTAGTCGCTAATGCGCATGCGCAATGTCTGCAGTGCGACTGCGCCAAGTAAATTTGCTATGCAGTTAGGAATTTTACTCACGGCATTACGAGGTTTTTTCTTCGTTCTGGTGATCGGAGTGTGATTGACAGGAAGTGGGTGTTTCTGGGCGGAAACTGGCCGTTTTATGGGAGTGTGTGAAAAAACGCAACCGTTTCTGGGAAAAACGCGGGAGTGGCTGGAGAAACGGAGGAGTGTCTGGGCGAACGCTGGGTGTGTTTGTGATGTCAAACCAGGAACGACAAGCACTGAACTGATCGCAGATGCCGAGTAAGTCTGGAGCTACTCAGAAACTGCTAAGAAGTGTCTATTCGCAATTCTGCTAATCTATCGTTCGCAATTTTAATAAGCTAAGATTCACTCCCAGTAGGCGGCGGCTTAGCGTGTGCAAAGCTGCTAAAAGCAGCTTGCGAGCGAACAACTCGGAATGACCCCCAATATTTCAGAGAATATTACCTTAGCTGTCCTTGCCTTAAGTTTCTTGCCTAATTCCCTATAGTCTTTCTTAAGGACATCCCACCTTCTGCTGACTTTGTCATTGGTGCCAACATGCACCAAGACCGCCGGGTCTTTCCCAGCCCCTCCCAACAATCTATCTACCCGGTCCGCGATGTGCTGCACCCGAGCACCCGGGAGACAACAGACTGTTTGGCGATCACGGTCCCGGTAGCAGATTGCCCTATCTGCCTTCCTGGTGATAGAGTCCCCTACCACCACAATCTGACTAGGTAACTCACTATCTTTTGTCCCACCTGTGCCAGAGGGGCCGCTCCTCTGGATGCTAGAGGAAACAGTACCCTCCGGCACTGACATTTCCTCACTATCATCCTCCGAATCCTCGTCCAGTCGTGCAAATTTATTCGGGTGTGATAGTCCAAAGATGTCGAGCCTCCCCCTATTTTTCTTCCTTCTAACTGTGACCCAGCGAGCTCCCTGATTTTCTTCTTCTACCAGTGACTCTTCCCGCAGCTCCTCCACCAATCTATCTAGTTCTTGCTCGAGATTGTGAATCTCCCTCAGTCGCGTAACGGTTTGCTCTAGATCCGTTACCTGGGCTTCCAGGGCAACCGTACGCACACTCTTCGTGCAGATGTAATCACACTGGGACAGTTGCTCCAGGTGTGTGTACATCTTGCACGACATGCACTGAGTGAGGTCCCCAATCACAGCCCCACCCATAGTGTTTGTAAGGTCTAACTCCCTGTTAATCTCAACAGAAAAGAAGCAAAAAAAGGAATAAAGAAGAAGCAAAACAATCTGGGAGAAACCACTCACTTATACAATAATTACGTTGGGTTTATACTTATCTATCTTGTGCGGTCCTTGATCCTCCGTCCCCTTCTGTCCTCTCCTCTGATGACTGCAGCAGCCGACTTCCTCGTCCCCTTGTGCAGCTCAGTAGAGGGTTCTGACCCCACAGGCAGGTTGTGGTGAAATACAATATACAGCAGCGTCCCTGAAGATATCTAGTACACACACAAGAACAGAACAGGCACCCTACACACCAAAAAACTCTTCGCCTCACACACACACTCTCAAACTCACCACCTTGCTCACACCCTAGTTGCAACCCTTCACACACACACAGTAATCTCAGCCCCTTTGTCACACTCTACTCTCAATCCCACTCTCACACACAAATCTCGGCCCCTCAGTCCAATATCTCTCACTGTATGCAAATGTACTGTAACTGTACCAAAGTTATCTACATGAAGACCTCCTGTAACTTAGATGGAAGGTGTTTTATAATCCCTTTCACAACAAAAAAGAGTCTTCTCTTTACGCTCCTAGCTGAAGTCAAAATGTATGCTTTAATACATAGGTTGCTTTTTTGTCATCGACTGTATGAAGAAGCAGGCTGAAATAATATAAATGATTTACTGCTGAAGAGAAACTGTTTGAAGACAAAGAACTAAGAGGTCTGTTTACTAAGCCTTGGATGGAGATAAAGTTGCTGGAGATAAAGTTCCAGCCAATCGGCTCCTAACTGCCATGTCACAGGCTGTGTCTGAAAAATTACAGTTAGGAGCTGATTGGCTGGTACTGTATCTCCAGCAACTTTGAGCCTAATTCAGATCTGTTCGCTCCCTAGCTATTTTTTGCAGCGCTGCGAACACATAGACGCCGCCTATAGGTAAGTGTATTTTAGCTGTGCAAGTATGTGATCGCATGTGCAGCCGCCCTGTACAAAAACAGCTTGTGCAGTTTCTGAGTAGCACTGACCTTACTCAGCCACTGCGATCACTTCAGCCTATTTGAGCCCGGAATTGACGTCAGACACCCGCCGTGCAAACGCTTTGACATGCCTGTGTTTTTCCAACCACTCCCAAAAAACGGTCAGTTGCCACCCACATACACCCTCTTCCTGTCAATCTGTGCATACGGTTTCTTCGCTACAACCAGTGCACAACAACGATCCGCTTTGTAACGGTACGGCACGCCTGCGCATTGCGATGCATATGCATGCGCAGTAGTTACCTGATTGCTGCGCAGCGAAAAACGCTAGCGAGCACCCAGATCTGAATTATGCCCTTTATCTCCATCCAAGGCTTAGTAAATCGACCCCTAAGATTAATGTAGCTTGATAACTTCCTAATCACTCCTCTCTAAGCGTGACTGATGTGGCTACCTCAGTGCTGCAAACGTATGATGGAGGTAATGCAGCTCTTCCCTATACTTTATTAACTAAAGTTCACAACTGCAAGTGGAAGTTCCAGGTACATATACATAACTAGTGAATGCTCTGAACAGTCTCTTTTCACAATTAGGAACTGCTTGGCACTGAGGTGTGTTGTGATGTGTGTAATTGTGATACCTCTCTTATAGTTCACAGCTGTAACTGGCCTCCTGCAACCTTATATGGCGAGTCTGGCTCCACCTCACAGCCCGCCTTTCTCTGAGTAGTCTAAATAGGAATGATAGCTCTGCCTTGAAAGCGTCTGCTTAGTTTTATACAGCAATTCTTTACACTGCAGTCACTAATACAGTTCAAGGCTGCACAGGTACTTTAATTGGTATCCGGACTCTAGGTCGATACTGTCTAGGTTGACACACAGGTTGACATCTATTGGTCGACACACATTAGGTAGACACAGGAAATATGCTGACACAACCAGTAGGTCAACATGGAACAAGGTCGACATGGAATAAGGTCGACATGAGATTAAAAAAAAAAATAGTTTTTGAACTTTTTCATACTTTACGATCCACGTGGACTACAACTGGGAATGGTAACCTGGGCCGAGCACAGCATTAGCGGAGCGAGGCACCTTGCCCGAAGTTCGCTCGCCATGCGAGGGGACACGGTGCACTGGCTAGGGTTCCCCTTCACTTTACAGAGAAAACGACACAAAAAAACATAAAAACTCATGTCGACATTTTTCCATGCCGACCTTGGGGTCACAATTAACTTTGAGGTTAACCGCAGACCGCAAAGTTTCCATCATAGGCTAGAATGGAGGACCGCTATTCTAGCCGCTGCGCTGAGCCTGATTGACAGGCAAGGAGCATACAGCCAATCAGGAGAGTGCCGTGACTTGGCACTCCCTGATTGGCAGGCAGGATCTGTAGTGACAGTAGTAGTAGCATTTGGGAAAAGGGGTTTCATGTGTAAACATGGAACCCCTTTAGTGCGTGGATTTGGGTTTTTTCGTTTTTTTTTTAACCCCCTGGATGCTACATGGACTGAAGAGGACAGAACTACACCGGATAATAGGTGAGTATTTTGGGGATCTTTTAACAGGTCCACTGTGGATTCTACGGGACAAGGGGACCGAGGGGCTACGTGGGACAATAGGTAAGTATGTAAGTGTGCATGTATGTAAAATAAAGCTTTACTTTCACGGTGTGTTGTGGTTTTTTTTTTTGGGGGGGGGGTTGTAGTAGAACTACAGGTACCAGCGGGCATGTTATTTCCCTGCATGCTGGTACTTGTGGTTCTCCAAGTACCAGCTTGCGGGGGAGGCTTGCTGGGACTTGTAGTTCTCCCACAAAAAAACAATATTCTTTTTTTATACAAAGGTTATTAGCCTCCCATCCACCGCCCACGGATGGAGGGGACAGCCTCTGGCTTCACCCCTGGCCCTTGGGTGGCTGGAGGGGGGGACCCCTTGATTTAAGGGGTGCCCACTCCTCCAGGGTACCCCGGCCAGGGGTGACTAGTTGGGGGGGGTAATGCCACGGCCACAGTGACCTATATAAAAGTGTCCCCCAGCTGTGGCATTATCGCTCTGGCTAGTGGAGCCTGGTGCTGGTTTGAAAAATATGGGGGACTCCTACATCTTTAGTCCCCCGTATTTTTTGAACCAGGACCGGATGCAGAGCCCGGTGCTGGTTGTTTAAATATGGGGGTATCCTACGCAATTTTTCCCCAGTATTTTTACAACCAGGGCCAGCTCAAAGAGCCAGAGGCTGATTATACATAGGAGGGGGGACCCTACGCAGTTTTTTTTTACATTTTTAACTCTTTAAACACCTCATCATGTACACAATGAATCCCTGCACGGATCTCACTGATCCGGCCGGGCTTCAATGTGTTATGTCCGGCAGTATTTTACTAATCACTCCCGTAATACACTGCCCGACAATACGAATCACATCAACATTGGAAAATACGAAATAGAAAACTCAGCAGCTTAGTAAATTTGCAGTAAAATACATACGATAAAATTCTAGACTAAACTCCCATCAAATCGCCACAAACATGAATTTTAGTAAATATACCCCTTGGACTGGTCCTGGTTCCAAAAAAATGGGGGGAAAGATGAGGGGTCCCCCACTTTTTTGAAACCAGTACTGGGCTCCACTTTCCAGGGAGGCAATGCCACAGCTGGGGTACACATTTATATTGGTCCTGGAGGCCGTAGCATTACCCCCCCCCCCCCCCAACTAGTCAGTCCTGAACAGGGACTCCTGGGGGTATGAGGACCTCCCCAATAAATGGATCCTGCCCTCTAGATCAAGTCATTCAAGGCAAGAGCTGCAGCCTGAAGCTATCCCTGGCATCCATTAGCAGTGGTTGCTGAGTTGATAGCTTTTAAGTGTTGAAAATAGCAATACTATTGTCTTTTACAGGTGGAACTACGGGTCCCAACAATCCTCCCCCTGCATGCTGGTATGTGTAGTACCACAAGTACCAGCATGTAGGTCATTAAAGGTCCTGCTGGTACTTGTAATCCCACCTGTGAAAGAAATATTAAATTAAAGACAAGAAACGCCCACCGTAGAAAGTGAATGTTTAATAAAGCATATATGCAAACGCAAACTCACATCCATACTCACAGTCAAACATACTGTACTTACCTGCAATCCCCCATTGCCCTTCAGTCCTCTTCTCTAGTAGAAAACCACGGTAGCTGTTAAAAAGAAAATCAATACTCACCTATTCCAATGTAGATCTGTCCTCTTCATTCAAAAGTAGGCATCCCAGGGGTTAAAAAATAATAAAATGCAAACCCGATCCACTGGACATGTAGAAGTATATATAGAAGTGTATGTGTGATCACATATACTTCTACTATGTGAATGGCTTGGCTCCGGGGAAATCCTGTCACTCGGAAACCTGTGAGCCAATCAGCTCACAGGTCCTAATGAGCCCCACACTAATAGGCTGTGTGGGGCTAGTCTGTCACTCAAAGTTCTCTCCATAGGCTATAATGGAGATAAATCTGCATGATAGCTTATGATGGGAACCACTAGACTTTGGCTAACAGCAGGTTAATAGAGGTCAACCACATAGTTGACATCTATTAACCTGTGGTTAGCCACATTGTAGCAGTGGTGTATTGAGGTTAGATATATGGGGACATATCTGTACTCATGCATTACACAGCCACAAAGAATTCAATACTTTATTGTAACAATATGGAGTAATTAGCTCGGTAGAGGGGTGTTTTGGTGCAGCGTTTAGCTTTTCAGGTAATTAAATTAAATAGTGCTTTACTGTCAGCATAAAATCAGTCACAAAATAATAAACACCTAACCAATAAAGGGCAACTATTCACTCCTTGTGTCTCTCAAAGTATTTCCAGACCTGTCTCTCACAGATATACAGTCCCTGCTTTCTTGCAGGTAGCATAGACTCCGGCCTACTCACATTCAGGCTCACTGTCTGCCTGCTTCCTGGCAGGTAACAGGGAAGCCGTTACCATACTGATAGTTGTTACTTAAAGAACATCAGGAAGGTTTAGGCCCTAGGCTTGTGGGCCATTACTTCAAAGGACATTATTCAAAGGATAACTACAAATTTTAAAATAATTTCGACGTTACACCGACGTTATTAGATATATTGGTCACATCTTCAACTGATATTGATTGTGAAGTGACTCCTCCTCCTTCTTCCTTTTCTTCAACAGGTAATTCCATCTTCTACACTCCTGCAGAACATTGCACTCAAATACCTGCTGGTAATTCCATCTTCTACACTCCTGCAGAACATTGCACTCAAATACCTGCTGGTAATTCCATCTTCTACACTCCTGCAGAACATTGCACTCAAATACCTGCTGGTAATTCCATCTTTTACACTCCTGCAGAACATTGCACTCAAATACCTGCTGGTAATTCCATCTTCTACACTCCTGCAGAACATTGCACTCAAATACCTGCTGGTAATTCCATCTTCTACACTCCTGCAGAACATTGCACTCAAATACCTGCTGGTAATTCCATCTTCTACACTCCTGCAGAACATTGCACTCAAATACCTGCTGGTAATTCCATCTTCTACACTCCTGCAGAACATTGCACTCAAATACCTGCTGGTGAATATATACTTGTCTAGGTTTATTGTAAATGAGAGCTGCAGATTATCACTACTGATTGCACTGAAATAGTAATTAGCAAATTGGTTATTAAAAATTATAGCATTGCTATAGGCATAAGGCATCTGCTTTTATATTAGATTGCTTATGCACATGATGGGTTGCTATTGATAAATTGGAATGTTATCTCCTGAGTATAGGCATGTGGGCATGACTATGTTAAATCTCAGTTGGTTGGTTTGTTTGCTTGTTTTTTTAAGAATGTTTTATTACTAGTCATTGCTGGGGGAGGGGTCATTGGAGTTTGGGTGTAATCAGTGTATTCACATGCTTGGTCCATTTCTTAAAGAACATCAGGAAGGCTTAGGCCCTAGGCTTGTGGGCCATTACTTCAAAGGACATTATTCAAAGGATAACTACAAATTTAAAAATAATTTTGACGTTACACCGACGTTATACCGAAGGAAAACAGGACAACAACCTATCCACAATCTGGACCACTAAAGGACAGCTTTCAAACAAATGTGAGTCCAGTTGCTCTACACATCAAACTACTCCAGCCTGAGTAACCCATACTTAGAACTTAAATCTGTGTTAGGAACGCTGCTAGACCTTTCCACTTCATCCGCAACTACTCAAATCTATGTCTATAGCTTACCAAAACCATCTGAATTCTCACCTGTACCAATGTTATCTGTCTTTTTACACTATGAAAAGACATCCCCAAACTGCTCACTACAGCTCTCTCTTATGCAAACTCATGTATGTTTTTTGATGTAATAATTGGCTTGTAATTGGCATTGCATGTATGGGGCAGTTGCACAGTGAAACATAGTTAATTATTGCATGCTCTCTGGTGTTTACCTCCTTTGATCATTTGGTCATTGTGGTCAGGTGTACTATATCTTTACATTTAGGGAGGTGTATTCATGGTGTAAAGGAAACAGTGTGATTCCTGATTAGTAAAAAAAAATTGAGATATATATATAAATATATATCAAACACTGAGCAACATCCCCAAACAGGTAATTTCAACTTTAAACTTGTCATTTATTTTGTACAGTCTGGACATGGCTACTAATAACAAATGCACAGACAAAATTCTTAAAGCTATGTGCGCAAATGCTAGGAGCTTAGGAGACAAGATTCCAGAGCTAATTGCGATAATGACAAGGGATAACCTGGATTTTGTGGCAATTACAGAGTCATGGTGCAATGAAAATCATGACTGGGACATAGCTATACCTGGATAAAATTTATTTAGGAAGGAGAGAATAGGAAGAATAGGAGGAGGGGTAGCAATGTATGTGAAAAAAAGCATAAATGCTACTTTAATACAAAATATTGAAGACAAAACTGAGGCCCTTTGGGTCACCATAGAAACCGGGGAGAAGGATGTTATTCGCATTGGGGTGATCTATAGACCACCAAGCCAGGGGCAGGATTTGGACAGAAACCTATTGTTGGACATCACTAAAATTGCTTTAAAGGGAGAAGTCATAATCATGGGAGACTTTAATTTACCTGATGTAAATTGGGAGGGGTCTTTTGCAAATTCAGCTACAAGTGGCAAATGTCTACATTCCTTACAGGGAGCATCTCTCAAGCAATTGGTGATGGAGCCCCCTCGCAAAGATTCCATATTAGATTTAATTCTTACAAATGGTGATAGGATATCCGACATATATGTGGGTGAGCACCTGGGATCCAGTGATCATCAAGCAGTATGGTTTAGTATAAAGACAGGATCCAACTCCTGTCACACAAAAACAAAGGTGTTGGATTTTAGAAATGCTGATTTTGCAAAACTGGGGAGATGTTTAAGTGATTCATTGGTGGACTGTTGGAACTTGGAAGGAGTGCAGGAGAGGTGGGAAAAACTGAAAAGTGCAATACTAAGTGCAACTGATCTTTGTATCAAAAGGGTTAGGAAAAGCACCAGGAAAAGGAAGCCAGTGTGGGTCACAAAAGAAGTATCAACTAGTGTGAAAGCAAAAAAGATGGCTTTTAGGAAATACAAACAGACTCAAAATAATAATGACAAAGAAGTGTATCTTGACAGACGGAAGGATGCTAAGAAAGTGATCAGACGTGCAAAGGCAGAAGCTGAGGAAAAAATGGCCCAGTCAGTAGATAAAGGGGGCAAAACTTTTTTTAAGTATATAAGTGAAAGGAGAAAATCAAATGGAGGAATAATAAGACTTAAGACAGAGGGTGAGAATTTGGTGGAGGGAGACAAGGCAATAGCAGATCACCTAAATAATTATTTTTGCTCAGTATTTACTACAGAAGAAGGGATGGGGCCACAGTTAAGTTGCAAGGACATTCATAAAAATAAGGTAGATGAAAGTACATTTACAGAGGAGAAGGTCCTAACAGAACTTTCACAACTAAAAGTGGATAAATCAATGAGACCAAATGGGATACACCCAAGGATACTCAAAGAGCTAAAAGATGTGCTGGTTACACCGCTAACAGAATTATTTAACCAGTCACTAAATACAGGTGCCATTCCAGAGGACTGAAAAGAGCAAATGTAGTTCCACTGCACAAAAGTGGAAGCAAGGAAGAAGCAAGTAACTACAGACCAGTAAGCCTTACATCAGTAGTGGGTAAAGTAATGGAAAAACTATTAAAAGAAAGAGTTGTGGAATATCTTAAATCAAACCACTTACAGGATCCAAAACAGCATGGATTTACTGGTGGTAGATCATGCCAAACAAATCTTATTGACTTTTTGACTCTGTGACGAAAATAATAGATCAAGGGGGAGCTGTAGATGTAGCATATCTAGACTTTAGTAAGGCATTTGACACTGTCCCACATCGCAGACTGCTAAATAAACTTGAAAGCGTGGGGGTGGATTATAAAACAGTTAAATGGATAAGAACCTGGTTGCAGGATAGGAAACAGACAGTTGTAGTTAATGGAGTGCAATCTATGGAGGAAAATGTTACCAGTGGAGTACCCCAGGGATCTGTACTTGGTCCAGTTCTCTTTTATATCTTTGTTGGTGACATTGCAGATGGTATTGAAGGGAAGGTATGCCTTTTTGCAGATGATACAAAGATATGCAACAGGGTAGACACACCGGGAGGGGTAAAACAAATGATTGATGACCTAGATAGGCTTGAGAAATGGTCAAGAACGTGGCAACTACAGTTTAATGCTAAAAAATGCAAAATCATGCACTTGGGTCTCAAAAACCCAAAGGCTAAATATAGTATCAAGGGTACTATAATGGAAACTACTGAGGAGGAAAGGGATTTAGGAGTCACTATTTCAAGTGACTTGAAGGCAGGAAAGCAATGCAACAAAGCAATGAGAAAGGCAAGTCAGATGCTTGGTTGCATAGGGAGAGGAATCAGTAGCAGGAAAAAAGAAGTGATAATGCCACTGTATAGGTCATTGGTGCGGCCCCATCTGGAATACTGTGTCCAGTTCTAGAGACCATATCTCCAGAAGGATATAAATACATTAGAGAGTGTACAAAGAAGGGCAACTAAAATGGTGCATGGCCTACATCGCAAAACGTACCCAGAAAGGCCAAAAGATCTTAACATGTATAGTTTGGAGGAGAGAAGGGAAAGGGGAGACATGATAGAAACTTTCAAATATATCAAGGGTCTTAACAAAGTTAAGGAGGGAAACATTCTTCAAAGGAAGAGAAGTATTAGAACTCGAGGACATACACTGAGACTGGAGGGGGGGAGGTTCAGGGGAAATTTAAGGAAAAATTATTTCACAGAAAGGGTAGTGGATAAGTGGAATAGTCTCCCATCAGAGGTGGTAGAGGCTAAGACTGTAGAGCAATTTAAACATGCTTGGGATAGGCATATGAATATCCTTACAAAGAATTAAGGTTCAAAAAGGGTTGAGATTACCTAAAGGATAAAAAAAAAGGGGCAGACTAGATGGGCCAAGTGGTTCTTATCTGCCGTCAAATTCTATGTTTCTATACCGGACGTCACAATGCCGATGCCGGAATCCTGACTAGCTCTGAAATGCCGCTGCTGGAATTCCACCGCCACAGGCTTTCTAGTGCTCGTCCCTCTGTCGGCGGCTGGGATCCTGATGTCGGTATACTGACAGCCAGGATCCCGGCTGCCGGTATAACCTACTGATCCCAGGTAACAAACTTTTCTGCCTGGATTGCTGGGCTATCAAAGCTTCACAAATGCAATCTCACAGTCTTTACAGTTTTAGGTAGAGATGTGCGGTGGGCACTTTTCGTGTTTTGTGGTTTGATCTTGGTTCTAATTCCCCGCTCATGTTTTGGTTTTGGATTGGTTTTGCCAAAAACCACTCTTTCGTGTTTTGGTTTTGGATCTGGTTTATTTTTTTAAAAACCATAAAAACTGCTCTAATCACAGAATTGGGTGGTAATTTTGATCCTACGGTATTATTAACCTCAATAACATTTGATTCCACTATTTTCCAGTCCATTCTGAACACCTCACACTATTGTTTTTAGGCCAAGAGGTTTTTAGGCCAAACAGCACATCACGTAAAGAAGTAAAATAGGTGCAATGAGGTAGTTGTATGACTGAGCTAAGCGACACAAGTGTGCGGCACAAACACCTGATCGGCTGTGTGCTCCTGTACTGTCTGACAGGCGGCACACGGCAGTGTTACAATGTAGCGCCTATGCGCTCCATTGTAACCAATGGTGGGAACTTTGTGGTCAGCGGTTGACCGAAAGTAACCTCACCGCTGACCACAAAGTTCCCACCATTGGTTATAATGGAGCGCATAGGCGCTACATTGTAACACTGCCGTGTGCCGCCTGTCAGACAGTACAGGAGCACACAGCCGATCAGGAGGGTGCCACAACATGGCGCTCCCTGATTGGCTGAAGAAACCCACTTAGACATAAGTCAGAGGGGGTTTCTGGCATTCGGGGAAAGGGGTCCCATGTGAAAACATGGGGCCCCTTTCAGTTCGAGGTCGGGTGTCCGTTTTTTTATTTTGACAAGTACGTGGATTACAAATGGATTACAAGCAGAAGAGCCTTCTACCCTGGATTTTTTGAGTATAATTTTTTCAACAGGTACACCATGGATTCTACATGGAGAAGAGGACCGACCCTCGTGTGAACATAAGGTAAGTATTTGTATATGGTGGTGTGGATGTATGCATTAAAGTTATACTTTCAAGGTGTGTGTCTTATGTTTTTATTGGGGTATTTTTTTAGTAGTAGTACTACAGGTACCAGCGGGCCCGGTTTTCCGCCGCATGCTGGTACTTTTGGTTCTCCAGGTACCAGCTTGCGGTGGAGGCTTGCTGGGACTTGTAGTACTGCTACTAAAAACAATATTCAACACTTTCAACAAAGGCTATCAGCCTCCCATCCGCAGCCCATGGATGGGGGGGACAGCCTCGGGCTTCACCCCTGGCCCTTGGGTGGCTGGAGGGGGGGGACCCCTTGATTGAAGGGGTTCCCACTCCTCCAGGGTACCCCGGCCAGGGGTAACTAGTTGGGTATTTAATGCCACGGCCGCAGGGCGCTGTATAAAAGTGACCCCCGGTTGTGGCATTATCTGTCCAGCTAGTGGAGCCCGGTGCTGGTTTAAAAAATACGGGGGACCCCTACGCTTTTTGTCCCCCGTATTTTTGGAACCAGGACCAGGCGCAGAGCCCGGTGCTGGTTGTTTAAATATGGGGGAACCCCTGTCAATTTTTTTCCCATATTTTTGCAACCAGGACCGGCTCAAAGAGCCCGAGGCTGGTTTGGCTTAGGAGGGGGGACCCCACGCAATTTTTTTTCTAAAAATGAACACTTTCCCATCCCCTTCCCACTGATAAACATGCACGGATCTCATGGATCCCTGCATGCCTATCCAAACACGGGATAAAAAAGCAGGTCTGTTTTTTTTAGCACTTTTTTACGAATTGTATTTCTGCACGGCAGTGTTTGGCTATTGTCGGCAGTGTTTGTGATTTGCACTTTTTAGTAAATTCCCGATTTCTACCAAATTGCAGGCGTATTTGACCGATGGTGTATTGATTCGTGATTTTTTCCTAGGACTTCCAAAATATTACGAATGCCCTCATCACTGCCGTGATTTTTGCTTAGTAAATTACCGAGATGACACTTTGAAGAAAAAACGGCATCTCGGTCAAAATCGGGACCTTAGTAAATATACCCCCTTGTCACCACTCTGCGATCCTTTCGTTCGCACTTCTGCTAATCTAAAATACACTCCCAGTGAGAGGTGGCATAGCGTTTGCACGGCTGCTAAAAACTGCTAGCGAGCGAACAATTCGGAATGACCACCATAGTCCTTAACCTGCCATGTTCCACTTGTCCACATGTCCATGGTTAAATGGACATTGGGTACAACTGCATTTTTTTGGATATTGAGTACACTTTTTTTGATGTCTCTGTACATTCTCGGTATCGCCTGCCTGGTGAAGTGGAACCTAAATGGGATTTGATACCGGGGACAGGATCAGTACGAAATACCGCTGGACGGGATCCCTGCGGTCGGAATACCGACAGGCACAATCCCGACAGGGGGGTGAGCACAACGCAACCCCTTGCGGGCTCGCTGCGCTCGCCATGCTGTCGGCACACTGCGATCGCTACGCTTGGCACACTAATTTATTCTCCCTCTATGGGTGTCGTGGACACCCACAGAGGGAGAATATGTCTGGATTGTGCCGGTCGGGATTCTGGTGCCGTTATTCCGACCGCCAGGATTCCATCCGGTGGGATCTTGACTGCATCCCCCGAGGACACAGTACCTCAAACAATTCTCTAAGTACCTCTGAACTCATGGTGGATGCTGGATGCATATCTACCACCAACATAGCTGTCAAGGACTCAGTTATCAACTTTGCAAAAGGATGACTGCTGTCATATTTCATCTTCCTCACAAAGGACTATTGGACCACTCAAGAATCCTCCAGAGGAATCCCAGTTAGGAGAGGACTCCTTAGTCTTGCCAGTGACATGGCCTGCAGGACTACTGACATTCCTGACTGAGGAGGAAATTGACGTTGAGGGAGTTGGTGGTTTGGCTTGCAGGAGCTTGGGTACAAGAGGAAGAAGGGATATAGGTGTCAGTGGACTTGCTTATGCTCTTACCCAAAGTTTCACAACTTGACACTGACTTCTGATGAATGCGCTGCAGGTGACATATTTGGGAGGATGTTCCTAGGTGGTTAACATCCTTACCCCTGCTTATTACAGATTGACAGAGGCAACACACAGCTTGACACCTGTTGTCCGAATAGGTGTCTTTTTTGGTATTTTGCCCAGACATAACAATGGGCTTATTCATCCAACGGACAACAGGTGTCTCCCCTAGTGCCTGATTTAAACAAACCACATCACCATCAGAAACCTCATCGTCAACTTCCTCCTCAGCATCAGCAACACCCATATCCTCATCCTGGTGTACTTCAACAGTGACATCTTCAATTTGAATATCAGAAACTGCACTGTGGGTGCTACTTCCAGCAATTGCAGAGGGTGTGCAAATGGTGGAAGGAGCCACCTCTTCCCATCCAGTGTTGGGAAGGTCAGGCATCGCAACCGCCGACACACTTGGACTCTCCTTGGGGATTTGTGATACCATCTTAGAATGCACAGTTCTTTGCTGTGCTTTTTCCAGTTTAACTCTTAGCATTTTTCTAGCTGGAGGATGAGGGCTTCCATCATCATGTGAAGCTGAACCACTAGTCATGAACATAGGCCAGGGCCTTAGCCATTCCTTGCCACTCTGTGTTGCAAATGGCATATTGGCAAGTTTACATGTCTCCTCAGTCCATTTAAATTTCTTTTTTGGGGTCTTTTTACTGAACTTTGGCTTTTTGGATTGTACATGCCCTCTACTATCACATTGGGCATCCGTCTTGGCAAACGACGTTGATGGTATTTCATCATCTCTGTCATGACTACTGGCAACATCTTCAGCACTAGGAGGAAGTGGTTTTTGATCTTTCCCTATTTTATCCTCCAAATTTTTGTTCTCCATTATTTTTCTGGCGTTATATAACAATATGCGATACAGGAGAGCGTACCTCTACACCACACAGGGTAAACCCTGTGAAAATGATATGGATTAAATATTAATAACCCCTTTATTTGGAGTAAATAATATACAGCACAGGACAGCACCACTGAACTTATATGGCAGCACCACTGGACTGGACTTATACGGAATTATATGTACTTATATGGAATTATACGGCAATATCACTGGATTTATAAACCAGTACCACCTGAATTTTACGGCAGGATCACTGGAATTATGTGGAAGTACCACTGGACTTATATGGCAGTACCACTGGACATATACGGCAGTATCACTGGACTGGACTTATACACCAGTACCACTGGATTTATACGGCAGGATCCCTGGATTTATACGCCAGTACCACTGGAATTACATGGCAGGATCTACGCCAGTGCCACTGGAATTTTATGGCAGGATCACTGGAGTTATAAGCCAGTACCACTGGAATTATAAGGCAGGATCACTGGATTTATACACCAGTACCACTGGAATTATACAGCAGGATCACTGGAATAATACGGCAGTACCACTGGACTTCTACAGCAGTACCACTGAACATATACGGCAGTATAACTGAACTGGATTTATATGCCAGTACCGCTGGTATTATACTGCAGGATCACTGGATTTATACACCAGTACCACTGTAATTATATGGCAGGATCACTGGACTTATACGCCAGTGCACTGGAATTATATGGTAGGAGCACTGGATTTACACGCCAGTACCAATGGAATTATATGGCAGGATCACTGGAATTATACGGCAGTACCACTGGAATTATACAGCAGTACCACTGGACATATATGGCAGAATCACTGGACTGGAGTTATATGCCAGTACCACTGGAATTATACAGCAGCATCACTGGAATAATATGGCAGTACCACTGGACTTATACGGCAGTACCACTGGACATATACGGCAGTATCACTGGACTGGATTTATATGCCAGTACCACTGGAATTATACCGCAGGATCACTGGACTTATGCGCCAGTTCCACTTGAATTATATGGCAGGATCACTGTACTTATACTCCAGTGCCACTGAAATTATATGGCAGGATCACTGGACTTATACGCCAGTACCACTGTAATTATACGGCAGTATTACTGTAATTATGCAACAGTACCACTGGATTATACAGCAGTACCACTAAAATTATACTGCAGGATCACTAGATTTATACGCCACCACTGCAATTATATGGCAGGATCATTGGAATTATACGGCAGGATCACTGGATTTATATGGCAGTACTGCTTGACATATATGGCAGTATCAATGGACATATACGGCAGTATCACTGGAAATATACGGCAGTACCCCTGGACATATACAGCAGCACAACACACCACCACTGGACTGATGCAGGACAACACCACTGCAATGGACTGGACTTATACAGCAGCACTGAACATATGGCAGCAGAGGACACCACCACTGTGTCTGGACTGATGCAGCACAACACACCACCACTGGACTAATGCTGCACAACACAGCACCACTGGAATGGACTTATACAGCATCACTGGACATATGGCAGCAGAAAACACCACCACTGTGACTGGACTGATGCAGCACAAGACACCACCACTGGACTGATGCAGCACAACACAGCACCACTGGACTGAACTTATACAGCAGCACTGGACATAGGGCAGCAGAGGACACCACCACTGTGACTGGACTGATGCAGCACAAGACACCCCCACTGTACTGATGCAGCACAACACAGCACCACTGGACTGTACTTATACAGCAGCACTGGACATATGGCAGCAGAGGACACAACCACTGTGACTGGACTGATACAGCACAAGACATTAACACTGAACTGATGCAGTACACTGAGGACGGAGACACGTCCTCTCTGTACACTCTCCAATGCCAGAGTGAAAATGGCGGCGACGAGCGGCGACTTATATGGAATCCAAACCCCGTGAGAATCCGACAGCGGGATGATGACGTTTTGCATCAGTCTGGTATCCGAGTCAGGCGGGAAAACCCAAGTGCGGCACGGGTCCGGGCTCGGGTGGTGATGTTCGTGGGGGTTCGGTTCGGTTCTCTGAGAACCGAACCCGCTCATCTCTAGTTTTAGGGTTCTCTTTATCTCCTGTGGTTCTGATCCCTGGCTTCCTAGCTACCAGTGGCTTCAAAGCCCACACTGGTCTCTGACAGCCTCACCAGGGCTCTGTGGAAAAGTCAGCCTCTAGGACCAGTGTGTTTCCATACTCCTTTTCTTCTCTGTATGGCTCCTCCCTAATTTCCTGGATGCCAAATCATCGTGATTAGAGTCTCTGTACAGTATTTTCTATTTGAGTACTAAACAGCACGAACAGCTTGTAACATACTCTGCTGTAAAGGCTACAGTGGCAAGTGTTATCTTTCTAAGTATAATGAGGAGAGATAAAAGCTCCTCCCTAAGTTCCTGGATGCCAAATCCCTGTGCTTAGAATCTCTGTACAGTATTTTCTATTTGAGTACTAAATAGCACGAACAGCTTGTAACTTACTCTGCTGTAAAGGCTACATCGGCAAGTGTTATCTTATAATGAGGAGAGATAAAAGCTCCTTCCTAAGTGGGGTTGGTATCCTCTGGTAGCTAATCATCTCCCCTCTCATACAAACACAGTTCTGAGCTGATTGGACCCCAAGAACCAGATATATTACACTTTAAGCCCATTTTAATTGAATTTAACAGCTCACATAAACTGAACGTCAATGGTTCATTGCTTTAACATGTTCGTTTGTGTCTGTATACACTATTTTTATTTATTGATTTATTGGTTTCATTTTTTGGGTCCTGACAAACAATTCATATTTTTGACAGCATCTCTGAACTCCGCTGGCTAATCCCCACCTCCCCCTCACACTTTCCCCTTCCCTGAGAGAGTGATGTTTTCAGACAAAGAGGCTAGTTTATAGTCAATAAATTGCCAACACAGTAACTGTAAATGAAAAGCTACTATGTGAATGAAGATACTACAGTCGCCTTGGTAGGGGGAAAGGACTAGAAAGTGCCAGAGTGAATGTACATTAAACAGTACACTATGCTACGGATTTGCATGTCAGACGCCCTGACAGTTAGTTATGGAAACAGGTCTTTTCCTGTGTGCATAATTCTATTGAATGTAAGGTTCTTAAATATATGAATGTTATGAAGGAAATATATGAATGCTGTGACAGGACTTGGACGCTCATATTTCAGAACACAGTATTTAGCCACTACCTTCCCCATCCCCATCCCACTTGCCCCCTGGGAGCCTGCTCATTTCATAGACAGGAAGGGAGGTCAGGTTACAATAAATATATAACAGCATACTGTATGTAAATGAAGATAGAGAACTGCTGTTGCTTTGCTAGAAACACGATCTCTTGTGTAAATGGTAGCAGTGATCCCTTCTCATACAGTACAACACAGATTTTCTAACGTCGATGAACTACAGTACAGTGCTGTGTTGCTCGAACATTTAGTTGCATCAGGATACACTATTTATATTATTATGTCTACAGAACCTATTGCCACTGTGTATTTTAGCTAGGGTTTTGAGACGCTTCTTCAGCATTGCCCTGACTCTCTCAAAACTGATGCCGTCGCTGGCTCCATAGCTGAGGGCTTACATAACAGAAAATTAATAAATTGTCAGGAAAAAAAAAAACATGCACTCGCTCTGTGGGAATCAAACCTGGGACTCTTGGCATGGGAAGCGGCACACTTCACTTCCCCATTGGTGTTTGTTTATGCTATTACAGGACTTGGACACTAATAATGCAGAACACGGTACATACTTTTATGTCAATGAAGTACATTATTGCTTTTACACATTTGTTGCGTCTGCATACAATTGCTTTGTCTACAGGACTTGGACACTCACATACAGTAACAGAAATAGATAAGTGTTTTAACATGTTCGTTTGTGTCTGTATAAACAATTTTTTTTATTGCCTCTCTGTCAGGCCATTGGTCTGTGTGTACAATATACAGTACATTAAGATTACAGTCATCACTGACCATTTGCCATAACTTGTAGATCAATCCGCTGCTATTCACTCTAAAGTTCTGGATTAGTGGAGCATTAGCCACCCAGTGGTGGAGATGTGTAATGCATGCTGAGTATGTAGTAGTGCCTCAATGCGCCTGTCTGTGCATAAACTCAGCAACCTAAGCTATCGCCTAGGTGCGACTAAACCTCAGTTTATGTGGAGAAATGGCAAAGCTAAGGGAGGCTCCATCTGTATCTGTAAGCTTTTTTGTTGATGGGATGTGATTTTCTCTAATTTATCAACTCTGAAAAGATCTTCCATCCAATAATTTTCTGTATCCTTGAACAAAGAAAATGAGTTTAATCGGAGAATATAACCTTTTTCTAGACATCACTGATCCAGTTCTTTTGGCTCACTTCAAGTAAGTTAATTTTACATGCAAGGAGGTGCTTTCTTTTAATCTTATTACAGTTATTCTGGAAGTCTGCACTACATTGTTGAAGAATCAATCAGTAAATCACCATAGTTATTCAACTCCTGGGAACCTCTGCAACTGAGTGAAGGATCTAGGGTTAAAGTTGTATATGCGAATGAAGTGAGTGATTCAATATTCTCTGGATAGCGACATGTAATATGATGGTGCCAAACAAAGAAATGATAATAAACACTATCTGTTGTTCGAATTCTGTTTTATACATATAAATGTTTTTTAGTGCAGAATCCAACAATACAGTATAAGAGGTTTTTCAAGTGCCATGTGAAGTAATCTAGACAATTCCTTCCTCATTCTTTAATCCTGTATTCCTGCTGCTTTTTCCTATTACCTAGCTATATTGCTTACCTACTTTTAAGCAATCTAAAATAATAACTCTCCATGATCCTTTCCGTTGTTGTTTGTTGTCTATTTCTTTATACTGTATATTGTGTCCCCAGATTTTTTTAACCTGCCTATTGTGATTTTAGAAGTGTATTATTAAGGGTTCATGCATTCAGGCTTTCTGTTTTATCCCCCTCTTGAGCTGCATTCCATTCAACTTGTGTTCAGAGTATCTAAATGCAGCAACTAGAACAGAACATTAACAAGGGATCACAGTTCCCTTTAGTGATCACAAGGGGCATTCACACAGTGACTTGTGGCAACACAGCAAGAATTCTCAATGGAGCATGGATGGAAGAAATACTGCAATCTGAATTTATGCTCCATCAAGTATGTACCCTGTATTAGCATGGGAAATTATGCTACAGTACTGTAGGTAAAGCTATACAATTATTGGGTAGATTCACCAATAATCAGGTGATTGACCTAATTTATTGTATAATGTGTAGGCATGAGCAATTTGGCATTTTGCCAATAACCGGAAATAATCTGATAATTTTTCCTACAGTTTTTTGTGACTGTCATACAACTTGGGCATGGACAAAAAGCAAAGTGATGTCTCTCGTGCTTCAGCAGCCAGCAGGTCAGTGATACATACAGCAACAGCTGCTGATCCCTGGGTAAGGCAGCCACCACATATATTACATACAACATCACATGTATGTTTATATGTGGGGACCGGCTCCACCCTGTAAATGTGTGGTCAGAGCTGCAGCCCAGGGGCCACCACTGGACACATCTGTATGTCAAACAAGCAACACTCTTTAACCTGCATGACTGTTTTCAAAGTATACAAATTCAACAACTACAGTACAGTATGTGCATTAGTGGGCATACATCATATAACCTGAACAAATTCAGAAACAGTTTACCACATATCAAACTCTCTTGTTTTGGTATAATGGTCTGCAAAAGGATTGCTGATGTTTTGGATGCATCTGAAATGAATATCTTAATTTATCAGTGAGTGATAAATGTCACTGTGAGTGATAAATTGCACCAACCAATCAGCTCCTAACTTCCATGTCACAGGCTGGGTTTGAAAAATGACAGTTAGAAGCAAATTGGCTGGTGCAATTTATCACTCACAGTGAAATGTATCACTCATTGATAAATAAGGGTATACATTTGAATGTTTTCTTTAGATACAGTATGTGACGTTTGGTTTCCTTGAAAACCAAAATTACTTGAATGTCTGGAATCTGAGTACACACAAATCCCAGCTTGGTATTTCCTGTAATGCTCAGATCCAAAAATGAGGCAAAACGTCATCCTCCCAACATCGGATCTTGCATGTTTTGGACAAAATTCCCACTCGTGATTTGGGTGCTATTGCTCACAGAACGCCAGAGTGAGGTGGGTGGGGTGGGCTGCAGTGTAATTAAGGGCTACTGTGACTGTTCATAAAGAGCTACTGCGATAAAGTGCAGTGGGATATTGCTGTGTCACCCTCAGACTCTGTGATATCAGTGAAGGGCTGTGGGCTGCAGTACTTAGACTCAGTGTTAGGAAAATCATTATTATAAAAAAAAATGTGTGTTTTTCAGGCACTGTGCTTAAAAAGTAACATTTAGTAGGTACCATGGTTATTTGCTAATAGCACTGTGAGTCAGTAGAACTGCAGGAGCAGTTACCCAGTACTAGTGCTGTGATTGCTGCCAGTCATGATGGTAGCACTACCAGATCTACAGTACTGTACTTAAGGTGGTCCAGAGGGCAGAAAGCTTAAGAAAGTGCACCTGAAATCTACACATTATGTCACCATGTTGAAGAAAATTTACTGCCGAAAAATGTAAGATTGCCAACATGCCAAATACCACATGAAGTGGCCAGGAATTGATCAGGCCATGGCCTTTTTTGTGTGAGTGGTGGTCCTGCTAGTGCTACTGCTGTTTCATGCTCTAGAATGCCTATTGCAGATACCAGGGTCAAACACAGTCAGACATTGTATTCTGAAACCTCATATGATGATGCAACACCTTCTCGCTCTGAGCCTAGTAGAGGTGTCACCTTTAAAACAACAAATCAGTTCTTCCAAAAAAGAAGTACATGAAATCTAGGTAGACGATTTGTCATTTTGAGGCGAATTGTAACAATCAATCATTCAAATTGTCCACTGTGTATGCACTATTGCGCTCTCCCGTCAGTCGTTCGTCGCGTCTTTTGCTCGGCCCTACATGCTGCTCAATCTGAGGATATCATTATCAATGTTTACCACATAGTGGTGTACGCTATACCGGATGACAAACGATGTGTCATTGAGAACTGCCTGATGTTGACGTTATCTAAGCCTCTCCCAAGACACTCCCAGCTCCTCCATTTTCTGCCTGGATTATGTACTATGCGCATCATGAACAGCAGCATCAGAAGAGGATTTTTGTGCAGTTGTTCCCTGATCTGAACTTCTGTCTGTTATATATAATGATGTGCAAGCCTGCACCCCTATTGTTACATGTGTAATGCTGCCGCCTATACAATGCTTAGTAATGCCCATGTGTGTAATGCACTCGTATTGTTACATGTGTACTTGTTCCGCCTATGATGCCCATGGGGGTCATTCCGAGTTGTTCGCTCGTTGCCGCAGTGCGCATGCGGTTAGTATTTTAACACAAAATTTAGTAGATTTACTCACGTCCGAACAAAGATTTTTCATCGTTGAAGTGATCGGAGTGTGATTGACATGAAGTGGGTGTTTCTGGGCGGAAACTGGCCGTTTTCTGGGAGTGTGCGGAAAAATGCAGGCGTGCCAGGAAAAAACGCGGGAGTGTCTGGAGAAACGGGGGAGTGGCTGGCCGAATGCAGGGCGTGTTTGTGACGTCAAACCAGGAACAAAACGGCCTGAGCTGATCGCAATCTGTGAGTAAGTCTGAAGCTACTCAGAAACTGCTAAGAATTTTCTATTCGCAATTCTGCTAATCTTTCGTTCGCTATTCTGCTAAGCTAAGATACACTCCCAGAGGGCGACGGCCTAGCGTGTGCAATGCTGCTAAAATCTGCTAGCGAGTGAACAACTCGGAATGACCCCCCATGTGTATAAAGCACCTATTCATGTATACAGTACACTAAACTTAAGCACACCATTGAACATTTCAAAGCTTTATTAACAACAATCAATTTACAAAAAAACATAAACAAGTAAACATTTCATCTTTAAAACATTATGTAAACAAACTTTATTGAACAAGTTAAAAACCTATGTTATTAATAACCATTTAAAAAATTAAAAATAAACCATTTAATTTAAAAAATCACGTCTTTTATTCCTGAATAATAAAAAAAGCACACATACTGTAGCACCCCTATTGTCACATGTGCTGCCTAGGGATGCACATGCATATACTACACCCCTAATTATGAATACATTACATTTAAACACACCATTGAATATTTCAAAACTTAATTAACAACCCAGATATTTACAAACAAACATTAACAAGTATTATGAAACATTAAAAAAATTATTATGGATCAATGGTCAACAGTCAGAAGGTCTGCAATGCCTAGGTCAACACCAAATGGTCGACATGCACATGGGAAAACAGGCCTGGATTTCCCACAAGGAAACCTACGCACCCTCCTAAGGCCCAGTGTTTTCCAAGGGACACTTGAACAAGCCCGATGAAGAAATCCAGTCTTTCTAAAACGTTCCCCACCTACTATAAAAAAATAAATCCTATAACGTACTTCAGCAGTGTTTCTAGAAAGGAGTAGACCCGTGTGCAGACTCCGTGTGTGGGTCCCCTCCTCTCCTGTAGCTGTCGTCACCGCTGTTAGCGCTCTCAGCGCTGAGACTCTGGCACAGTGCCAGAGTCTACAGCACATGCGCAGGACTCAGAAAAATGGACGCCATGTCGTTGTTTCGGAATCCTGCGCATGCGCTGTAGACTCTAGCACTGTGCCAGAGTCTCTAGCGCTCAGTGCACTAGCAGCGGCGGTGACGGTTACGGGAGAGGAGGGGGCCCACACACAGTCACTGATGGATGCAGGAAAGGTAAGTATAGAAGAAATGGGTGCAGTGTGTACGGTGTGGGCCCCCTCTGGACCAAGGGGCCCGTGTACACCGCGCACACTGCACCCATTATAGATACGCCTGTGGCGTACTTGAAAAAAAAAAAAAAAGGGTGTGTTGGGGAGGCTGTCTCCCTGTATGCTTACACCAACATCTATTATTTGCAGGGTTGTTGGGTAGTCAGTGTCCAGCTTGTAAAATTACCCTGGCACCCCAGTAATGTTACTGTTATATTAGGTAAGCACCCAGTGCTTGCAGTGTGAAAATGCAAAAGAAAGCCCTGTGCCAGGCAGCCCAGCAGAGATAAGCCCACCATAGTCTGTGGTGATAACTCTTCACCATCATTATATGTCATAGGTACTAAGCAGGGCACAGACACATACATTACTGTGTACAGATGTAAGACATGCTCATCTGACAGCGATGCGGCATGTTGCATCACGACATGCTGAATGGCATGCCAGGCTGTGACTCTTTGCAGACATCTATTGCTCCATTATGTCCATTAGGAACTAACTGAGTGATAGCCAACTGCGAATAGTTGCAGCCCGACATGTCATGCAGCAAGCCATGTTGCAGCATGCTGCATCGCAGCAAAGATGAGCATGGCTGCACCTGCATGTTCCCTAACCTACCACACCACCAGATCTTTGTGTCCACACCGTAGCCCCCCTGCAGATGCCACCTCACAATGACCTTCTGATCCCTAGCACTTTGTCAGATCAGAATTGTGTTTTATATGTAAGGAGCAATGTAGAGAAGGCCATCCACCTTTATAATACTAAGAGGGAAAAACTTAGGGTTAGGGTATTATGGTTAATTTAGAGGTTAGGGTATTAGGGTTAGTTTAGGAGTTTGGGTTAGGGATTGGGTATTAGGGTTGTGTAGGGCTTAGCGGTTTGGGGTTAGGGTATTGGGGTTATGGTTAGAGTGAGGTTTGGGGTTAGGGATGAGTTAGGGTCAGGATATCAGCAGATGTTCATGTGATTATTGGTAGTCTGTACACGTGCCGTGATCACACTACATATGCACCAAGAAACTTTTGTGATGCCACTCACAACCAGGAATGAAAATATAGTGCTTTGGATTGTTAAATGAGGGGCCCCCATGAGGTCTAAATCTAGCTCTGGGTGAAAAGGTCAACAGGTCGAAATGGAAATGGTTGATACATGATATGGTAAACAAGAGTTTATTTTGTTGTTAAAATGTTCCTTTCAGCATGTGGTTCCCTAGTAAGTGCACCATGTCCCGTCACATGTCTTGCTTCACTCACCATGCTTTGGGCAGGTTACTATTCCCAATTGTAATCCATATGGATTGTAAAGTATGAAAAAGTCCTGGAAATTAAAATATTTCCATAAAACTCATGACAACCATTTCATGTGCCATCCTTTGTCATGTCGACCTTTTGTCCATGTCGACCTTTTAACTAGGTCAACCTTATGAATGTCCACCATATGGTGTCGACCTATTGACCTTTTCACTGTCGCCCTACAGCAAGGGTCTTCAACCTCGGCCATCCAGCTGCTATGGGGCTACACATCCCAGCATGCCCTCCACAGTTTGGCAATTAAGGCATGCTAAAACTGAGGCAAGGAATGATGGGATGTGTAGTTGGACAGCAGCTGGAGGGCTGAGGTTGAAGACCCATGACCTACAGTATCATCCGCATACCTAAAAAAAAAAAGATAAATAAAATCATTTAATTACAAAAATTGTGTCTTTTTTTCTAGAATTTAAAAAAAAATATTTAAAATAGTCATTAAGAAAGATTATGTTTTTAAAAACACGTTTTAATACTTATATTTTTGCAGAAGAGATGGGTATGGACAAGGACACTTCAGTTTGGATGTACAGTACTTCACCAAGCTGTACAGAGAAAAGTTCCAGAGTGTCTCTGGAAGGTAAAGACGGAGTACTCTAATTAGTTTCTTAAGAATGCAGCCATACAAGAGCTGGTGGAGTTGAGCAAAGCTCATTACAAGTGTGTGGATGCTGATTGGGTCTGCAAGAAAATCCAAAACATGAGAACAGTGTTCCTGAGAGAGTATAAAAAAGGGAGGGCCCCATGTCATCAGGAGTGGGGACAGTAGACCGCCACATCCTCACCCTATGGTACTGTGACCTGATGTTATTTACATTGGATCAGAAGCCACAGTGCCCTTCCATCAGCACACTGAATTCAGGGCTGAGAGAAGAGGAAAAAGATGATGGAGAAAGGTCCAACATGGATTTGGTAAGTGGAAACACAGTGCACATACTGTACACCATCCACACCATGCTCATCATTCAACAGTACGTTGAAATTGGCTATTAAATTTAATTACATAATACAGTGTTCCTGCCATGGCAATGCTCCCACACAATTAAAGTATGCCAGGTACTCCTCCCAGACTTGTTTGGCATGTGCATAGGCAGTTAGTGCCACCCCTACTGCCACAGAAGACCATATATCCATTCCTTCTGTATGCTCTGGGTCATCTTGCATAGCAGGGTAAATAGGCCTTTGCTGGAATTATGGAGTACACAGCTTGCCACGACGACCCAGTCGATCTTGTCCACATGCAGATTGATGGCTATGTGGAAGGTCCTGAAACGATTGCTTAAGATCCCAAATACATTTTCCACAATCTAGCATGTACGTAACAGCCTGTAGTTGTAAATGTGCTTTTTCTTGGTCCGCCACCTTTGAACATACAGTATGGCTTTATAATGTGCTCATGTAGTAAAAAGGCCTCATCAGCTATGAACACAAAATTCAGCCCATGCATGATTTCCTCAGCAGATGGTAAATTGATGGTTTTTGAGATGAGTTTCTCGTAGAAAGCTGTCTGCTTAAAAGCAGACAGCTCGACTATTCTTGCCAACGTCAACAAATATGAATTCATAGACTGCATTGACTATGGCCAGGGCCAGATTGGCCGTTAGAAGTACCGGGGATTTCCCCAGTGGGCCGCCTGGTGTACGTGCACACCTGTCATATGTGGCTCTGCCCCTCCTAGCCTGTTAGAGCTAGTACTAGCGTGGCCACTATAGCAAGAAGAGGCCCGAGTTGCCCAGCTGAAAGGAGGTACATGCGCCACATGAGTGACATCACGCACCTCAAAGGAAGAGGGGGTGGACTGTCCAGCAGCCTGCTTTCTGCTCCCCAGGCCGCCGTCAGCTGCAGCCTGCAAGCCAGTGGTGAGAGGAGGGGACACAGAGTGGGCAGGGCCGGATTAATAATGGGGCTGATGGAGCTGCAGCTCCAGACCCACCTTTAAAATAGAGACAGGAGAAACATTTTTTTTTAGCTTTAAGCAGCCACTTTGGGCCCGCCCATTTATACCGCAACTGATCACCCCCTGCTAGCCACCCGGAAGCTGGTCTCGGCGCAGGGTTCAAATGTTGGAATAATACTTTTACAGATTGTGGCACAGTAGAAGAATTCACAGGACCTCCCTGTGCCTCACAGTTTCCTGGCACTTCTCCATGTTGTGCTGCATGTGATGATAAACAAGCACTGCCGCACCAGTGCGCAAGACACATCTGAGCGGAGCTCACTCTCAACTCCGTGAAGGAGGCCCATGTGTTTGTGACAGGGCTGCTGCTTATTTGGGACAACTTGCTGACTGCTGTTGCTGCTGGATTTGGGTGTGGAGAGTCTGTGTTCTGCACACTGAGTCTCAGTGCAGTGCCTCTAATAAAGGTATGCTCCTTGTGCGAGCACACTGCACTGCCACTGACCGAAGACTTTAATAGTTAAATTATTTTGCTTGTGATATGTATGTGTAATATATTAGTATGGTGGGGTTAATTATTTAGTTTAATAGGGGTGGATGTCTCGGTTGTTTTATACTTTAATGGGGGGGAGGGGGCTGGGCTACTAATGTATTGATATGTTAAGGGTTATTCATTTAATATAAAGCAGGTGAGAGAAGTACTACTGATTATTGGAATTGTGGGGGTTAATTATTTTGTCTAATGGCGGTGAATGGATGGGCTATTCATTTATTGCTGTGGTAGTGGGGCAGACATCTAATGTAATAGTGGTTGGAGGCTGGGCTTTTAATGTGTGTGTACGTGTGCCCTGCATAGGGAGGAGGAGTCAGCAGCATAGTATGGGCATAGGTAGTGGGAAGGTATGCTCCCGCTACCTGTAGTTGTATGTAGTTTCCCACTGCAGAATTTGTGGGTGTGTGTGTATGCGTAGTAACAGAACAAAGGGAAGGTAGTGGTGTGCGTTCCTGAGATGCACAACACCATGCCACGCTGCCTTTTCCAGCAAAAATGTGTGAGGACACATCTGTAGCACAATACGGTAGTGTGGTAAGGTAGCTTAGTAATATGGTGTGGGAAGTTAGAGCAGAATGTGGTGTGGGAAGGTAGTACAGTAATGTGGTGTGGGAAGGTAGCGCAGTACAGTGGTGTGGGAAGGTAGCACAGTACAGTGGTGTGGGAAGGTAGCGCAGTAATGTGGCGTGGGAAGCTAGCAAAGAATGTGGTGTGGGAAGGTAGAGCAGTAATGTTGTGTGGGAAGTTAGCACAGTAATGTTGTGTGGGAAGGTAGCGCAGTAATGTTGTGTGGTAAGGTAATGCAGTAATGCGGTGTGGGAAGGTAGTGCAGTAATGTGGTGTGGGAAGGTAGCGCAGTAATGTGGTGTGGGAAGGAAATGCAGTAATGTGGTGTGGGAAGGTAACACAGTAATGTGGTATGGGAAGGTAGCACAGTAATGTGGTGCTGGAAGGTAGCGCAGTAATGTTGTGTCGGAAGGTAATGCAGTAATGTGGTGTGGGAAGGTAGTGCAGTAATGTGGTGTGGGAAGGTAGCGCAGTAATGTGGTGTGGGAAGGAAATGCAGTAATGTGGTGTGGGAAGGTAACACAGTAATGTGGTATGGGAAGGTAGCGCAGGAATGTGGTGTGGGAATGTAGTGCAGTAATGTGGTGTGGGAAGGTAGCGCAGTCATGTGGTGTGGGAAGGTAGCGCAGGAATGTGGTGTGGTAAGGTAGCATAGTAATGTGGTGTGGGAAGGTAGCGTAGTAATGTGGTGTGGAAAGATAGTGCAGTAATGTGGTGTGGGAAGGTGGTGCAGTACGGTGGCGTGGGAAGGTAGTGAGGTAACGTGGTGTTGGTAGGTAAATGTAGTACGGAAATGCAGTCTGGAGAGGTAGTGCAATGAAATAGTGTGGGGAGGTAGCGTAGTGATATAATACAGGGATGTAGTGCAGTGATGTAGTGTTAATAAGTATGTGGGAAAGTACTATAGCACAGTAATATAATGTGGGGGGTAGCATAGTGATGTACTGTAGTGTGAGGAGGTAGCGTAGTGATGTAGTGTGGGGAGTAGTGCAGTGATATGGTATGTCAACACACCCCCTCTTCCCACCCGAAATAACTTCTCTGCGGCACTGATCACACAACCTGCAATGGCACATAATAGGCCCTTCCTAAATCTCAGCTCCAGGCAAATATGGGTCCTAATTCAGACCTGATCGTAGATGTGGTAAATTTAGCACATCTACGATCAGTCACACAGACATGCGGGGGGACGCCCCGCATGTCAGGCCCATCTTCCTCGCACAATTACAAATGCATCGAACAGTGGCGATGCTTTTGTACTGGAAGAGTAGCTCCAGAGGAGCTACTCATCACTGTGAGAGTCGCAGCGACTGCATGTGACGTCACACAGCCGCTGCGGCCCGGTCCCCCAACGGCCCTGTAAATGACGGCCAAATGTCGACAGCCCCCCCTCCCGCCCAGCGACCGCCTGATTGACAGGGCTGAGACAGCCGTTGGCTGTCTGGCATGCGCTGGTGCACTGTGGCGCCGGGGCATGCGCAGTTCAGACCTGATCGCTGCTGTGCAAAAACAGCACAGCAGCAATCAGGTCTGAATTAGCCTAATGGACCTTAATCTGGCACTGGGAGTGGAGACAGAGTGGGGGATATTGGGGCTGGCAAGGAGAAACAGACACTGAGTGATCCTGATTTCACTGACTGGCGTTGACACCTGCTGTAGTCAGTCTTTAAAAGAAAAAAAAAATCCTGCAGCTTGCAGGACATTGTTTTCTTAAAGACTGACAGGCTGCATGCAGAACTGCACTGGCTGCTAGGAAATCATGGAGATCTGCGTGGGGAGAGGGTATTCTGTGCTAGGGAGAAATGATATCTCTGAGATGACTATTCTATGCTAAGGGAGATGATTTGTCGGGATCAGTACAAATTGCCGCCGGTCGGAATCCCGGCAGTCGAAATACCGACGCCGGAATCCCGACCACACAATCCCGACAGGGGTGGTGAGCGGAACGAAGCCCCTTGCGGGCACGCTTCGCTCGCCACGCTGCGGGCACGGTGCCTCGCTACGCTCGGCACGCTATTATATTCTCCCTCTATGGGTGTCGTGGACACCCACGGAGGGAGAATATGTCGGGATTGTGGCGGTCGGGATTCCGGCGTCGGTATTTCGACCGCCGGGATTCCGTCCGGCGGCATCCTGACCGCATCCCGATTTGTCTGAGGGGAGTTATTTAGTTCTAAAGGGAACGGATGATCTATTTTCAGGCATGGCAACATGGGGGGTTAAGGGACACCTGTACTGGGCCTCCAAAGTTCACAAGGGCCCCAGGAAGAAGGAGCACAAAAACCAGGACTGCAGCGCCTAATAAAGTTTTAATAATGCAGCGCCTAATAATGGTCTGCAAATTAAGTACATGAAGTTATTAAAAGCAAATGAAGACTACAGATACCCAGAACACCGGGATTAGCTGATATGCGATCCACAGTGTGTTCCAGCAACCAGAAAGCACACTGCGGAGTTGGGCAGAGAAAATGCAGCAGGGGCTGTACCATCACCACTGCACACCGTACCACAAATGTGGGAGAGGGGAGCCTAACACCGCAGAGAAGACACCAGCAAAGGTTACCTATTAATCATCCTGGCTGGTATAGCCATATCTATCTATCTATCTATCTATCTATCTATCTATCTATCTATCTATCTATCTATCTATCTATCTATCTATCTATCTATCTATCTATCTATCTCTATATATGGCCCCTGAACACCTGTGGTAGGCTTTAAAATGACTTAACACAGTGGTTCCCAAACTTTCTTTGTATCATGGCGCCCTAGGACACAGGTTCTCAAACTCGGTCCTCAGGACCACAAACAGTGCATGTTTTCCAGGTCTCCTCATAGAGTCACAAGTGAAATAATTAGCTCCACCTCTGCATCTTTTGAAGTGTATTAGTGAGTAATAAATATACCTCTTCACATGCCGGGTGACCTGGATAACATGAGCTGATTGGGGTCCTGAGGACCAAGTTTGAGAACCACTGTAATAGAGTATAAAATGTAGTAGCTATAATCAGTGGTGTCACAAGCTGGGTGTGGGGGGTGCGGGTTGCTCCCGGGTGTGACGCCTAAAAGGGGTGACACCACACTGTGTGCTCCTCCGCAGTGACAGGAGCTGAGCTCTGCAGTGTGAAAGTCTGCTACAGCACCCAGCTCCTGTCATAGAAGAGGAGCCGACAGCGCTACAGACAGTCTCTGGGGGCAACCCTGTACAGCCCAGCATCTCCAGAGATGCTGGGCATGCCCCTGGAGTGATGACCCCATGAGGCCACTCCCCCTTTGTTAGTGGCCATGCCCCCTTTTTGCTGCAAACGTGAACTCCGGATATGAAGGGTGCGCACCGGGTGTCACCACACCGGGTGACGCTACTAGCTATAATTGCTTTAAAATTTATTTTGTGAGTGTGCAGAGGATTAAATGTCACCTCAGTTTTAATTTCTTAACTACTTCTGCTACAACACAATACTATCGAAACTTTTTAATGTGTTAGGTTCAGCTACTGTGATATGCTCTGCCTTTTGTTGGTGTATCGCCTACATTACATTTTGAAGCAGTAATCCCGCCTACTTTGGTATTGTTTCCGCCTACAGTTAATTTGGTGCCACCCACATGAGGCCACTTCTAGAAATTTTCCAGGGCCACTTTTATTTCCCAACCCACCCCTGACTATGGCAATTAGCGTAATGGTGAATAATCCCTTGTAGTTATTGTAAAAGGATCCACTCATTTCAGGTGGGGTTATTCTCACGTTTCCCATTTAAGGCTCCACCATAGTTAGGGAAATACATGCACTTACCATACTGTATGTTTCCTATTTTGCAGTCTGCAACACCTGACCTCCCAGTTCAATTGTCCTCAGAGACGAGTGTAGTATGAGTGGCTGGCGGTCGGGATCCCGAACACCAGCATGCCGGTAGCTGGGTGAGTGCAAATGAGCCCCTTGTGGGCTCGCTGTGCTCACCACGCTGCAGGCATGGTGGTGAGCTACACATGCCATGCTATTTATTCTCCCTCCTGGGGGGGCCGTGGACCCCCAAGAGGGAGAATAGTTGTTGGTACGCCGGGTTTCGGGATTCCGGCGCCAGTATACTGAGCGCCGGGATTCCAACAGCCGGCATACTAAATACCACCCCTCAGAGACAGCCAGAATCCTATACAACTCTGAAGTTCCAAGTGCTGACCGACACCTGCCGCCCAAGCCCAGGAGTCATCCCAAGAAAACCACAATGCCAAACCAAAGTGACCCTTCTGGTCCTTGTGATTGCTGCACAAAACATTCTGCAGAAACCACCTGACGTGTGGGACATTTTTGTTTCCAATGCAGAACATGTCACCTGACCAACGTTTGGAATTTGAGCAGCTAATGTGTGACCTCATGATATGGGGAATAAGCGGCCATCTGACACTATAATACACACAGCCACCACAGCAACCCATAACCAGCACTCCCACCCCATCAGTAGATATTCCTCCAGGTCCTACACTACTTCCCTTTGTCCAGGCACCCTCACCCCTAAACCTGTCCCTTCATCCAGGCACCCTCACTCTGACACCTGTCCCTTTATCCCGGAACCCTCACTCCTACACTGGTCCCTTCATTCAGGCATCCTCAGTCCAACATCTGTCCCTTTATCCAGACACCCTCACCTTTATACTTCTCCCTTCTACCAGGTAGCCTTATCCCTACACCCTGTCCCTTCTTCTGGGTAGCCTCATCCCTACACCTGTCCTTTCATCCAAACACCATCACCTCTGCACTTGTCCCTACATCCACGCACCTTCACCCCCCCCCCACCTGTCCCTTGGTCCAGGCACCCTAACCTCTACATCTGTCCCTTCTTCCAGGTGCCCTCACTCCTACACCTGTCCTTTCATCCAGGCACTCTCACTATGACACCTGTCCCTTCATCTTGGCACCTTCACCTCTAAACCTGTCTCTACAACCAGGCACCCTCACTTCTACTCCTGTACCTTAATCAAGACACCCTAACCCTTACAACTATCTCTTCTTTCAGGCACCATCACCCCTACAAAAAGAGGAAAGAACAAAGGGGTTGTTACTGGTAGGTGCACATGTAGGAAAGAACATTTCTTTGAATCTTAATTTTCATAAAAATTTTACCTTTATTGGTCACAATATAAAAATATGCCAATTTTTGGGTGAGATACAGTGAAAAATAGGGGATAAAATTAGACTAATTGACAGACATATAAAAAAAAAGTGAAAAAGTTGGAAAAATGTGAAAATACGTATATTTAAAAAGCAAAGTCCACTACTAGGACCCTTATATTATTTGTTGTTAGTCTATAACCAAATTAGGTTAGTCAGAGAACTAAAAGACAGGGGCCAATCTGTGTCAAAATAACAACTACAACTCATTAGGCAGTCAGCTCCTAAATCAAGGTGTCAAATATTCTTAACAAGATAATAGCCTGGAATTATTGTCTGTAAAATGTGAAGATCATCTTATGCTGGTATTTTGATTGCTCACTTTATATTAATTAATAAAGTGCAGATTTTACCAATAATTGTGTATTATTGTGTTTATTAATGCCACCATTCCTAAATTATAAATGGATTAATACTCTTATTTAGTATGCCTAAGTCTCTTTTGGCATTGAAATTGTGATTTCATAAACTGTAACAGACATTGCAATATTCTTAGTACTGTATGTAGCAGTATAAAGTAACTGTTGTAACCAATTGGCAACAATTGTTGCCTCTCGTGTTTCAGCTGATAGTGCAGTAGTATAACCAGTTTATTTCAGTCTAAATACCTTCTATTTTTGGCTTCCTAGTGCAAATTTTATGTATGAATATAAATTCCATGTATTTATCCAAACATTAACAGAAATGTATATTTATTACTGATATCATCCAATGTAAGAGGATATTGGGTAACTATGTTGAAACACTAAAGGTTAAATGTAATAGGGTGCGATTTCGGAAAACGTGCAATTTTTACAGCAAATTTGCTTGTTTTCCGAAAATCGCAAATGTAGTAGCTTTTGATTTTGTTTTTAATTTTTAATCGCAAGTTTTTAACATATACCAAAAATCGCAAATGAAAAATCACATCCAGATGTTTTCCCATTGAAAACATTGAAAATCGCAAATGTAGTGGGATGCAATTTTTTTCACTTGCACACAAACCTTACCAAAAATCGCCAGAATAATAGACCAGGTTCAGACTGGTGATTTCTGGAGAAGCATGCACAGATCAGTGTGATCCATGCATGCTTCTGTCTGTAAAAGTAAAGAAAGTGTTTAGAAAAATGACGTGCATGTCCCCCCCCAAAAGCATAACCAGCCCCGGCTCTTTGAGCCAGTCCTGGTTGCAAAAATATGGGGTAAAAATTGACTGGGGGTTCCCCGTGTTTAAGCAACCAGTACTGGAATCTTGGACCAGTCCTGGTTCCAAAAATATGGGGGACAAAAGAAGTAGGAGTCCCCCATATTTTTGAAATCAGCACTGGGCTCCACTAGCCAGGGAGGTAATGCCGCAGCAGGGGGACACTTTTATATAGGTCCCTGCAGCCACAGCATTACTCCCCCAACCAGTCACCCTTGTCCGGGGTTCCCTGGGGGAGTGAAAACACCTAAAAAAAGGGGTCCCCCCCTCCAGGCACCCAAGAGCCAGGGATGAAGCCTGGGGCTGTCCCCTCCATCCGTGGGCTGTGGATGGAGGGCTGATAGCCATAAAAGTGTGAAAATGAATATTGTCTTTTGCTGTGGCACTACAAGTCCCAGCAAGCCTCCTCCGCATGCGGGTACTTGGAGAACCACAAGTACCAGCATGCAGGAATTAAAAAAAGACAAGACACACACACCGTGAAATTAAAAGTTTTTTTACACACACTTACACACTGACACATACTCACCTAGTGTCCCATGCAGCACCTTGGTCCCCTTGTTCAAGTAGAATCGATTAGGGTACCTGTAATAAACAACAACAATATATTCACCTATAATCCTGTGTAGATCAGTCCTCTTTGTTTCAAGTAAATATCCAAGGGTTAAAAAAACAACACAAAAATCCCAGTCCACGCAACTAAAGGTGATCCAAGTTTATACAAGGATCCCCTTTCCCCTGGATGCCGGGACCCCCTGTGACTCCTGTCACTAGAGGACATGGCAGCCAATCAGGGAGCACCAGGTCATAGCGCTCTCCTGATTGGCTGAAAGCTCCTGGCTTGTCAATCAGGCAGAGTGCATAGGCTATAATGGAGGATCGCAATCCTCCATTATAGTTAATGGTTGGAAAATTGTGGTCTGCGGCTAACCGCGAGGTTAATTGAGGTCACCCACAAGAGTGACCTCAATTAATGTCGCTGTTAGCTGCGGACCGCAATTTTCCCACCATTGACTATAATGGAGGACCATGATTCTCCATTATAACCTATGCTCTCTGCCTGATTAATAGGCCAGGAGCACTCAGCCAATCAGGAGAGCGCTATGATGTGGCACTCCCTGATTGGTTGCCGAGTCCTCTACTGATGGGGGTCATGGGGGGTCCCGGCATTTGGGGAAAGGGGATCCATGTGTAAACATGGATGCATGTACTGTCTGTAATCAATTTTCTCCTAAATATACAGGAAATGTACTGTAGTTCATTTACTTCTGTATGTCAGAAACACAGAGCCTTCTTTTGTAGTCCTGAGTTTTATTTACAGTCTTAGTTTTCATCCTTGCCCCCAGATGAAAAAGGGCCTAATTCAACATGGATCGCTATTCTGAGAAATCGCAAATCAAGTGATTATCAAATGACTGCGCATGCATAGCATTTGCATTGCGCATGCACAAGGGGTAATAACAACAGAAAACACATACAGATCGTGATCGCAATGTAGCCACCGTTTGACTGACAGGAATCTGGCATTTCTTGTCGGAAACCTGACGTTTTTTGGGTGTGCCAGAAAATACGCAAGCGTGCCCAGGTGTTTTTGGGAAGGGTATCTGACATCGGCACAGACTACTTCCAGGCCGTCTCAGTCACAGAGTACTTGCAGCCTCAGACCTACTCAGATTTTCTCAGATGGAAAAGTTTCTTCGATGTTCTGGAAATTGCATATGAATCTACGAGTGGATAGCGATCTGCGCTGCATTCGCAATTTTACACAGGGCATTTTTTCTTCCTTTCACGGTGGCGCCTTTCTACTTGCAGGAAACTGCAGTTTCTCTGAATCGCGATCCATGCTGAATTAGGACCAAAGTTGTGTAGTATGTGTGTAAACATGATTTTTCAGGTAATTTGCTATAATGGAAAATTGGCAGATTTTCGTAAAATATTGTACATCTCTAGCTCAGATACTGGAAACTTTGATTTGCCAAAAAATCACCCCAATTATTGGGAAGACCAAAAAAATTCCATAGTGTGTAGCAAGCTTAACATACTGTCTGTAATTCTAGTATAGTGTTTTCACTTTTTTTTTCTTTTTTTAATTCTAACAAAGTAGAAAAGAACATCTGTCTATCAAAATATATTTAATGTTATAGTAACTGGAAAAGTCAACATCAGTGATGAATAGTATGCCTTGGTGAAGGAGAGATTAACATTCTCTTAAGCATTCCTTTAAATCCATGTGCTTTCCAATGTATTTTTATCTAAGACTGTTCTTTTTAGTTTCTCTTCCACTGCCTCTTAGTAACTTCCCAGTCTCTGTCTGTGTTCTTCTCCACCCACTTCTATCTAGCTATCTCTTATCTTTGTTTGCCACACAGCATTTCTCTGCCCTCTCACCACCCATTTTCAGCTGCCTATATTCCCATTTCACAGAATTGTAGCGCATCTGCTTAAATATGTATAACCTTTTCTCAGTTCAGTGCTGCACAAGATTGGTGAAATCATATTGCTGGCAGAATGTAGAACACAGCAGGGTGGCATCAGCTCTTACAAGAATAAATGACCACAGAGGGACTGTAAGCAGCAATAAAATCTTGCCCAAGTGAAACTGTAAAAATAGAGTCATACTTCTTCAGTGCTTATAGGAATATTTTTTTCAATTTCATATTGATATGTGGGCCTAATTCAGAGTTGTACACCATGCTGATGTTTTTACAATTGAGCAATTATCTGCAGACTGCGCATGCACTGCGATCATACTACGCATGTGTAAAAGTGCTTTTGTGATTCTGCTCACAGTGGTGTTTTCTTTTCAGAGTGATTGATGGGCATGTGTCTGATGCCAGCTGCAATCTTGTATGCAGAGAAACATGGTGCCTGTGTCACTATGGCCGTACCCAACTTGCGTAGCCATACACTTACTCGAGCTGTAGGAACAAGAATCATCTACAATATCTGCCTCTAAAGAGACACAAATTAAGTATATATATATATATATATATATATATATATACACCGTTTCTGGGTCTGGCACTCCTCAATCCCACAGGGTATTTGCTCCGGTGCCCTCCTTAAGCGGGAATCGCTCAATGTATAGTCTGTAGAAGGCGGCACTCAGAGACTTTCACAAATTCTATAACGTGCTTTTAATGTGCGCCAACGTTTCGGGAGACGTACTCCCTTCCTCAGGACACAGCAAACAAGTGCTGTGTCCTGAGGAAGGGAGTACGTCTCCCGAAATGTTGACGCACATTAAAAGCACGTTATAGAATTTGTGAAAGTCTCTGAGTGCCGCCTTCTACAGACTATATATATATATATATATATATATATATATATAAATACCCAAAGGTGCTGCACTCGGCATAATAACCACATGAAGCAAGGTACAGCAATATTTCAGTGTATTCACACTATCATCAGGCTAAATGAAACAAAAATATAACATACCTTATATACAGACACCACGTGCAGCGGCCAAGACGGAACCGGGACCACACACCCGGCCAATGTCGGAGGCCAATGACGTCACACCAAACAGCCGGGACGCTGAGAGAATGACGGAGTGCCCCATCACCATGGAAACAGACAAGGCTAATAATAAAACATACATAAATGATTGCAGATATAAAAAAATCTAAAACCATTAAAGCGATCACTGATATGAGCAATAAACAGCAACTGAACAGTAATTAATAGAATGTGTAAACATCTCAAAAGTAAGATAATACTAAACATTCATTGAGTCCATTTGGCGCCAAGATGGGTGCAGCAATGGCACCTGTGTTTGCTAATATATATTAGATATGAGCAGGTTCGGTTCTCACAGAACCTAACCCTACCGGACTTTGCCTTCTGAGTTCGGTTCCGAGCCCGGCTCGGGTTTCCCACCTGACTCGTAAACCTGAACACGGCAAAACGTCACCATCCCGCTGTCGGATTCTCACGGGATTTGGATTCCATATAAGGAGCCGCGCATCGCGGCCATTTTCACTCCAGTCTCGGAGAGTGTATTGAGAGGATGTGTCCTCAGTGTTCAGTGTCTGTGTGGGGGTGGGAAAGTGGGGTGGCGAGTCTTGTGCTGTGTTGTGCTGCTCAGTCCAGTCCAGTGTAGTCTCAGTGTTTGTGTCCTCTGCTGCTATATATCCAGTGTAGCTGTATAAAGTGGTGCTGTGTTGTGCTATCCAGTCCAGTGTAGTTAGTCTATTGTGCTGCATCAGTCCAACCAGTCACAGTGTTGTGTCCACTGTTGCCATATATCCAGTGTAGCTGTATAAAGTGGTGTTGTGTTGTGCTGCATCAGTCCAGTGGTAGTGTCCTGTCTCATCAGTCATTACAGTGACGAGGCAGTCACAGTGGTATACGCTGCTGCTATATGTCCACTGCTGCCATATAATAATAACAACAACAACAACAAGTCCCTTACAGTGTTGCTGTGTTTGTGCTGCATCAGACCAGTGGTAGTGTCCTGTTTCATCAGTCATTCCAGAGACGAGGCAGTCACAATGGTATACGCTGCTGCTATATGTCCACTGCTGCTGTTATGAGCCACGGCTGTGGCTCATTTCCATTTTTGCATTTTGGTTATGTATTTTATGTTATACTTCTGTTCATGTTCCCCGTGGGTGTCATGGGGTGCTCGGAGCTCACCCTTAAGGAGGGGATACTGTTATGAACCACAGGTAGTGGTTCATTCCTATTTTATGTTTATAAAGTTGTCTTGCATGCCAGGATTTCCTGTTGCTCTGTTTTAGAATACTCTTGTCTGCTGCCGCTGGTGAGTCTGTGTAATTGCAGCTTGTTCCCATGTGTTCAGCCTCACCTGGCTGCTAATTGCATCTTGTCAGTTTGGAGTCATGCAACAAGGCAGCTGCATGAGATTATTAATTAGGCCTCTCTGTTATATGCTGGCTGACTGCAATTCACAGACGCTGGTGATATTTCTGGGTATCCAGTCTGCTTGAGTTCTGAGCTTGGTTCCTGCTAGTTCCTGAGCTTCCTGTGTCCATTCCTGTGTCAGTCCCTGTGTCGATTCCTATGTCTGATCCCGTGTCCTGCCGTGAGGCGTTCCTGTCCTGAGGTCCAGTGCCTTTGCCTGTGCCTGGTCAAGTTTCTGGCTTCTTGGTGTCCACCGGTCTTTCGTTTGGGATTCTGCCTGTCCTCCAGTTCTTAGAGTCTGTGTCAGCAGCATTGGGAGTTCCTGTCTGTTTGCCAGTATTCGTACCGGTTCCGTGAGTAGCGGCTCTGCCGCGTCCGTCGGCCTAGGCCGCTGTATTCCATTATTATTTCTGTCACTGGTGTTTTGCAGAGGGTTCTGCTTATGCTGTCACCGCCGGTACACAAAAGTATTGTGTGGGCGTGTGGTCAGCATTTCCTTTTTTGTTCTTTTCCTTTGGCGGCAAACCGCACATACATTTAGTTTTAGGCTAGTTAGTAGCCCCTGGCTTTTGGTTGTTTCAGTAAGAGGGCCCCTTGTTATCACCCTGTCTCGGTACACTCTTTGTCTCTCATTAAGACCTGAGGGGGCATCGAAGTTGGGCAGACGTAATCCGCCCTTCAAACGCGGCTGCCATGGGCTCAAGCAACCATAGTCTCGCAAGAGTGTACTGACAGCACGGGCGAGACAACGGAGATAGGGCGCCAGGGGCTATTCCCTTTCCATTCCCCTTTCCCAGCATTACGTTCCAGTGCTCCGGTCCTTGCAATAAGATCTCCTCAGACCAGAGTGCTGGAATCATAACAGCTGCCGTATAGTAATTATAACAATAACCACAAGTCCCTTACAGTGTTGTTGTGTTGTGCTGCATCAGACCAGTGGTAGTGTCCTGTCTCATCAGTCATTCCAGTGACAATATACGCTGCTGCTGTATGTCCACTGCTGCCGTATAATAATTATAACAACAACCACAAGTCCCTTACAGTGTTGTTGTGTTGTGCTGCATCAGACCAGTGGTAGTGTCCTGTTCATCAGTCATTCCAGTGATGATATACGCTGCTGCTATATGTCCACTGCTGCCATATAATAATTATAATAACAACCACAAGTCCCTTACAGTGTTGTTGTGTTGTGCTGCATCAGACCAGTGGTAGTGTCCTGTTCATCAGTCATTCCAGTGACAATATACGCTGCTGCTTTATGTCTACTGCTGCCGTATAATAATAATAATAACAACCACAAGTCCCTTACAGTGTTGTTGTGTTGTGCTGCATCAGACGAGTGGTAGTGTCCTGTCTCATCAGTCATTCTAGTGACCAGCCAGTCACAGTGGTATACGCTGCTTCTTATGACAGTGTGAAGAGCGTCCGTAGGGCAGGATGAATCATCTAGTATTATTAAAATAGCTTCAAATTAAATGGTTATTATCCAAATAAATTTTACAGGCTTTGCCGTGTGTTGTGTGTGTGGTTTAGGGGTACGCTATCCTGTGCCACCATTATTGTGCGTATATTACATCTGGGCAAATTCCAGCACATCCCATGTTGTTTGTGCCTCACACTTGAGTCGCTTAGCTTAGTCATACATCTACCTCATTGCACCTTTTTTTCTTCTTTGCATGATGTGCTGTTTGGGGCCTAGTTTTTTTTAAGTGCCATCTTGTCTGCAACTGCAGTGCCACTCCTAGATGGGCCAGGTGTTTGTGCCACACACTTGTGTCACTTAGCTAAGTCATAAAGCTACCTCATTGCACGTCTCTTACTTCTTTGCATGATGTGCTGTTTGGGGCCTAGTTTTTTTGAGTGCCATCCTGTCTGCAACTGCAGTGCCACTCCTAGATGGGACAGGTGTTTGTGCCACACACTTGTGTTGCTTAGCTTTGCCATCCAGCTACCTCATTGCACCTCTTTTTCTTCTTTGCATCATGTGCTGTTTGGGTATTAGTTTTTGTATAGTGCCATCTTGTCTGCAACTGCAGTGCCACTCCTAAATGGGCCAGGTGTTTGTGACGCACACTTGTGTCGCTTAGCTTAGTCGTACAGCCACCTCGGTGCAACTTTTAGGCCTAAAAACAATATTGTGAGTGTGAGGTGTTCAGAATAGACTGAAAATGAGTGGAAATTAATGTTATTGAGGTTTATAATACCGTAGGAGCAAAATTACCCCCAAATTCTGTGATTTTAGCTGTTTTTACGTTTTTTCCCCCAAAAATTATCCAGATCCAAAACCAAAACACGAAAGGGTAGTTTTGGCAAAACCAAGCCAAAACCAAAACACGAAAGTGGAATTAGAACCAAAACCAAAACACAAAACACGAAAAGTGCCCGCCGCACATCAATATGTTTATGATTGAGAATAACGTATTTTTTTTGAACCCTGATATTGCATCTAAAATCTCGTTTTATACCATGGTGATGGTGCACTCAGTCATTCTCTCAGTGTCCCGGCTGTTTGGTGTGACGTCATTTGCCTCCGACATTGGCCCTCATTCCGAGTTGTTCGCTCGCTAGGTGCGTTTAGCAGCCGTGCAAACGCTAAGCCGCCGCCCTCTGGGAGTGTATTTTAGCTTAGCAGAAGTGCGAACGACAGGAGCGCCTACAAAAAAAGATTGTGTAGTTTCTGAGCAGCTCCAGACCTACTCCTATCTTGCGATCACTTCAGACTATTTAGTTCCTATTTTGACGTCACGAACACGCCCTGCGTTCGGCCAGCCACGCCTGCATTTCCCCCGGCACGCCTACGTTTGTATCTGACACGCCTGCGTTTTTCCACACACTCCCCGAAAATGGTTAGTTACCTCCCAGAAACGCCCACTTCATGTCAATCACTCTGCGGCGAGCAGTGCGACTGAAAAGCGTCGCTAGAGGCCTGGGCCGATCCGACCCACAGGATCAGTGACGTGGTATGCGTCAGGGGAAGGTAGTGGTGTGCCCCATGACGCGTTGCTCGTCGGAGGGAAGGAGAGGTCTGTGAGAAGGAGACCACATGTCCCCTGATGCGTTGCGCGTCGGAGAGACGTGTCAGATGTGGTATGCGTCAGAGAGAAGGGATGACCCGTGGGAGAGGTTATGCCATTAAAACAGCCTGTCACAGTAGGTGGAACGCATATTGGAACGCACACCGGAAATACGGTCTTCCGGTCAGGTGTGAGCAATTTAGCCTCTCTAATACTAATAAAAAGTATATCAAGTACATTAGCTAAAGGCACAACATATTGGAAGCAGGGAATTTTACTTGTGGATCCTCATAGAAGTGAAGTATGAATCTATAAGTAGAGCTTAACCTTTATTTAGGTTGATTTTACTATTAGAGATCATCTTTAATTAAAGGAAGTGATGTATGCAGGCAAGTAATTTAAATAGCAGCTGCAGCAATCACTGCATTACTCTGTGACTTCCACATGCGGCTAAGGTTTTCCCAGGGTGAGTGCACATATCATCTCTGTTTCATTTTTCTGAAGGCTTCAGTTAATAACTGTGAATGTAAATCTCTTGCTGGTTTATTGGAATTGATCATTTGTTTATTATTTTTGTTTGTTCAATTCAATTTTTTTGATGGCTATAATTAATTACTATGTATATAGGCATTATACTTACCATCTGAATTGTGCTTCTTGCAAATGGTGAGAATGTCTCCATCTGTTGAAAGGATTGCTGTTGCTTTTTTGAGACTAATTTGAAGTTGTTGTGGTTAGAACTATGCCTTTTGGAAATAGTGACAATGTTTCTATTTCTTCTAAAAAGATCCATTCTGTGAGACCTATTGAGGAGGCCACATCATTTATACCTTTTTGAGATTGTCAAACCAGCCATTTAATTCTGGGTATGTACACATATATGTATATTTGTAAGTGATTCTCAATGACTGACACACCTTTCATTAAAAAACAATATAAAACAATAAATTAATATTGATCTTTTTAGAATTTTCTACTGTATGAAGGTCAATATTGGAATTAGAAGTAGTTCCGGTTCTTAAAGGTGGATACCATTTTTTAGGTATGTTTCACCAAATTACCTTAAATTATATCAATAGGTATATTTTTGTGAATAACATCATTTTTGTTTTTTATTAGGTAGTTTATTAAAATGCCGATATACGGTTGTCAGCACTCCTAAGAGGCTAGAATCAATAATTCCTATAGGTGGTCTGACAAAGATTTTACGCCAAAACTATCTTTAAGGTATGGTATTTCCTATGATCAGTTAATAGAACCAAATAGGCAGCTGACTACCCAAATTGGTCCATATTGGATTCTCCCCTTCTCTCTTTATTAGGCAGTCCATAAAACATCAGCACTTAATTGGCTATGCTTCCATTAGGAGTCCGAATATAAGAGCTCCACTTATTGAGTCCTGACATATTTCGAATAATCCTTTTTTGAGGTAGGTCTAGTCGACAACTACAATAATATTAATATATGTTTCATTAGTTCCATCAAATGAACACATGTAAGAATGTGTTGTTTATATCCATTTTAGGATAGGATTATTTACACAAATCCATCGAGAGCAAATTAGTCCTCTTTCTATACTCGGTAGGTACTGTTTTTATATTACGTATACATAATTCCCCCAATTTTTCAAAAACAGTTTCAAATAGAATTATTTTATTATCTCCCAAACAAGTTGCCCCTGATGAAGTCGATAAGACGAAACGCGTTGGGTTTGTCAGTCAAAGGATCACAATCTAGTTTGTGAAGATACTCCCTGTCGAGCTCGCACCTTGCAAAAGGTGAGGGGTATCTAGGATCCATCTCGCAAACTTGTTGGCTGTGTATTCTTTTGGTTGTATTTTATTCATATAATTTTATATTGTGAACTGTGTAAAAACTTATATGTTCAATTACATGGTATTAAAATAACTTTTTACTAATTTGCCGATTGGCCTCTTATTTGGGTGACTATTTTTGGTGAGGGGTGTCGGTTACAGGTACCCAGTTTTAAACATCCTCCAGTCTACATTCTGACGAAATTATCGCCTGAAGAAGTGTGTAAATACATTCCATCTTAGCGCACTTGGGAATTTGTATTTTATTCTGTATGTTTTGAGGTCTCCCAACAAAGATCTCTCCCGAAGTGCTGCTCCTAGGTTGGCGCGAGATAAAGATACTATTGTGTTTTGTGTATCTATTTTTGTTGTGTATCTGTAATTGCTGCCAATATGCCTATTTTTAAAGATAGGATATCAAGAACACATAAGTGTAAGGATTTGTTTTCAGAGGATGTAGACAATGTGGTATTTACCAGTAATGATGAGGATTACTATTCTCAATTAAATATGATAGAAAAATTGTCCATAAAGGAAATGAAAAATTGGTACGAGATAATAACACTTGAAAAATATATTGAGGTAGGAAGAGTTCCTAGGGGACTACGTATATTGAAAAAGCCAACGTATGGTATACAAAACGATTCCTTTATGAAAAATTGGAACGATACTTTAGGAGATTGTTCTAAGAAATTGATGGGATTACTAATAGTAGAAAGGAAAAAGGATTTAACTAAAATAGAGGAGGAACTAATGAAACTAGAGACTGCGGTCACTAGGTTTGAAACCAGTGAAGAATTTTTACAAGATGTGGGTAGACTTCAAAATCAACTTGATTCAACTGAAAGGGAGATTATCTCAAGAAAAAAGAACAAATTTTCTAGGGATAAAGAAGATTACCAAAAAGGATTGATTTTCGATTGGGCGAAAGATGCCAGACAGAATGACAATCCTGTGATATATCATGGCCAAAAACGTGGTATCAATTTACACCAAGAAGAACGGTATAACTATAGAGATAATCAAAGAATCAATCCCAGAAGGAGAGATGGCTACCATCAAGGATATGGAGATAGGAGACGGTATTCTCACCGCTCTCCATATCCAAATAGATACAGAAATAGAATTAATTCCTATCGGGATCAGAGAGGAAGGCGTCGTTCTTCAAATAGATACGATACCTTCTTCCACAGCAACAAATATGAAACCTTTAGGTCACCTTCGCCAAATGGACATAATGACCATTTTTTAGGAGAAGGTATGAGTTCAGCCACTCCCCAAGGCAGAAAAAAAGGCCTTGGAATGGAAGAGGTAAAAGAGGGGGGAGAAAAATCCCCAAAAAGAAGGCGCCCATTGTTCCACCTGAAAATGGGACAAAAACCGGAGTCATCAATCTCTCAAGTAGAGAATTATGTACATCACAAACAGCGTTACTGAATAAGGGGTTGAAATTCGCACCCGACCAACATGCGGATAAGTTTGATTTGTTTATCGACCTCAATAAATATATTAGGTCCCTTACATTACAGCGACACTTTTTAAAACACCCTCCAGCGACGTTAACAACACAAGTACAAAAACCGTTGGTAGCCCCCCCTTCTAAATTCTACCCGGTAGAATCAAGGGGAAGCAACATCGATATCTTTTTTGAGTCAGTTAAAGATGACTTCAGGGAATTGAAAATAAAAAATAACAAATATACTTCCAATTTGAATCCAGAAGAAAGAAAAGCCTTAAACCAACTCAAAAAGGAAGAGAGCGTTATAATCAGGAGTGCAGACAAGGGGGGGGGGGCGTAGTTCTACAGGATAGAACAGATTACCTTAAAGAAGCATATAATATACTTAACGACAAAACAACTTACATCAAACTTCATGAAGACCCAACAGAAAGTTTCAAAGAAGACTTAAGAGTCCTTCTGTATGATGCACAAAGAAATAATGTAATCTGCAAAAAGGAATTTGATTACTTATGGGTGGAACATCCAACTATTGCCACCTTTTATCATCTTCCTAAGGTTCATAAAAATTTACAGTTTCCCCCAGGGAGACCAATCATCTCGGGAATAGATTCTTTAACTGCGAATATCTCCCATTATGTAGATCTAAGATTACAATCTTATGTGAAAACTTTACCTTCATACCTGAGAGATTCTACCAGCTTGTTGCAGACGTTGGAGGGACATGTGTGGGATATTGAGGAAAGATGGCTTACGATAGATATACAAGCCTTATATTCCTCTATACCCCACATGAAGGGTATTGAAGCGGTGCAGTCTTTCCTGAGAGCTGACCTAGAGAAATCAGAGGTAGAAACCAAATTCATTCTGGAAAGTATAGATTTCATACTGAAACATAACTATTTCAGGTTCGAGGACTCCCACTACCTCCAGCAGCAGGGAACTGCAATGGGGACCAAATTTGCCCCATCATATGCTAACCTGCTGATGGGGGTGTGGGAGGAGTCCTTCATCTATGGTTCTATATATGAGAAAGATCACATTAAAATATACCGAAGGTATATCGATGATCTGATTTTCATATGGAAAGGAAGTGAAGAAAGTATAGCTCAATTTATGGAATACCTTCAAGTTAACCCTTTCAATTTGAAATTCACGTTTAAGACCAATTCAAATGTGATTGATTATTTGGATTTGAAACTGGAAGGTATAGTAGGGAGAGAAGTTCAGACATCGACTTTTTTTAAAGAAGTCGATGCAAATAACTTCATTCCAACATCGAGTTGCCATCATCCCAAATGGATTGAAGGAGTTCCCTATTCCCAGTTCCTTAGACTGAGGAGGAATTGTAGCATCTTCAGCGAATTTACAACACAGGCAAACACATTGAAGGAAAGCTTTTTAGCACGAGGTTATGACCAGACAAAAATTGAAGAAGCCTTACAGAAGGCGAGCAACATCGATCGGGCAAATCTTTTATCTTCAAATTCAGCCCCCAAAAAGAGGAGGGATTCCAACTTTAGGCCATTTATAACTCAATATAACAAAGAAAATCGCCTAATTACGAAGATAATAGACAAACATTGGCCTATATTATTAAAAGATCCAATCCTTGGACCCTCACTTCCCCCTAAACCACAAGTAGTTTTTCGAAGGGCCAACAATCTAAAGAGTATTTTAGCACCAAGTACATTAAAATCCAATAAATCTACCATTCAGTTTAAAACAAATTTCCTATCAGAAAAAACCATGGGTTGTTTCCCATGCAATCGGTGCATATGCTGCAAGCATATGGAGAAATCCACCTTCTCTTGGAAACACGAAAATGGATTTGAATATACTCTAAAAGATAGAGTCAATTGTAACAGCGAATATGTTGTCTATAGAATAACCTGTAGTTGCAACCTAATGTACGTAGGCAAAACAAAACGCATTGTCAAACTTAGAATTCAGGAGCACCTACGGGGCATAAAAAACAAAGTTACCAACCATAATCTACCACGCCACTTCGCAGAAGTCCATAATTCCAATGTGAAAGATCTGAAATTTACAATACTGGAACTGATCAAATTAGGCCCTAGAGGAGGCGACAGAGAACGTCTGCTCTCGAGAAGGGAATCCTTTTGGATTTTCACTCTCAATACTCTTCATCCGAAGGGCCTGAATGAGAATATAGACATTGTGTCATTTCTCTGAGTTCACCTTTGTAACACCTGTGAGCTGGACTATATTAAGGTTGTAAAAGTCTAGTACTCGTATAATAACAGTAGTGGTTGGATTATATTTGGGTTTTATATGGTATGTATTATCTGTGAAACTGAGGCCTGGAAAAATGAAACAATGAATTAATAGAGAGGTTATCACCCTTGTACCTGATAAGCTTGTCCATTGGAAAATGTGAACAATTAACATCACAAGCTTGTCTAGTGTAATACATAAATAATTGATACTACAAATTGTAGGAGATTAGTCTATTACTTTCTATTGTTTGTTGAGAGGATTTGATCCATATGTATTATATGGGATCTTTATACTAAGATAATAGCATCAATTAAGAAATTATACATATACATGCATTTAAACATTCTGATGTATGTGTGTATGTATGTATGTGTTTTTATGAGACTATATTGAGAATATAAATCACCAACATTCTTTTTTTTTTTTTTTTTAATAATTATAAGATCTTAATGTAGCCTTATAATTATTACCAGTTTGGTACTTAGCCAAATAACAGTCGCTCACAGTCTTAGATAAGGGACCCAATATGAATATCTATTACACATCACATAGAAAACTTTAATAAAAATTTTTTTAGGAAAATAAGTAATTCACGTTCCCCATCATGGAGTGTATTGTAATTTTTCTTCCCTTCTTAGAGTAAATTATGGTAGTTACTAATTTAGTATTTTTCTTTATTAAACTGAAAAACATACACATTTATTTAATATTAAGAATACACTTTATCAAAAAATGCACACTTATCAATTTTTTCACAGTCACTGATATATTTACAAAATTCTAGTTTGAATGCAGCTAAATGGTTACATTATCAATATAGTGAATACATATCAAGATATGGTCTGTTTATATGGGGGGCAAGTTGATATACATTACAGAAATAATCCCCACAAGAACGAAGTATACTGGAAATACTTTCAAAACATGTCTCAAATATGTCAGAATACATCCTGATGAGAATATCTAAAAATCAAAACCTCCGGTGACATCCACCCGAGGTTGCTAGGAGACCATGATGTGCGCTGTAGTATAGGCCAATGAATGGTGGGAATTACGTGAGGGTATGTATCATGGTACACGTGTTCAGTCACGTGCCCGCGATGCACTTTGCACGGAGGCCTGGGCCGATCCGACCCACAGGATCAGTGACGTGGTATGCATCAGGGGAAGGTAGTGGTGTGCCCCATGACGCGTTGCTCGTCGGAGGGAAGGAGAGGTCTGTGAGAAGGAGACCACATGTCCCCTGATGCGTTGCGCGTCGGAGAGACGTGTCAGATGTGGTATGCGTCAGAGAGAAGGGATGACCCGTGGGAGAGGTTATGCCATTAAAACAGCCTGTCACAGTAGGTGGAACGCATATTGGAACGCACACCGGAAATACGGTCTTCCGGTCAGGTGTGAGCAATTTAGCCTCTCTAATACTAATAAAAAGTATATCAAGTACATTAGCTAAAGGCACAACATATTGGAAGCAGGGAATTTTACTTGTGGATCCTCATAGAAGTGAAGTATGAATCTATAAGTAGAGCTTAACCTTTATTTAGGTTGATTTAACTATTAGAGATCATCTTTAATTAAAGGAAGTGATGTATGCAGGCAAGTAATTTAAATAGCAGCTGCAGCAATCACTGCATTACTCTGTGACTTCCACATGCGGCTAAGGTTTTCCCAGGGTGAGTGCACATATCATCTCTGTTTCATTTTTCTGAAGGCTTCAGTTAATAACTGTGAATGTAAATCTCTTGCTGGTTTATTGGAATTGATCATTTGTTTATTATTTTTGTTTGTTCAATTCAATTTTTTTGATGGCTATAATTAATTACTATGTATATAGGCATTATACTTACCATCTGAATTGTGCTTCTTGCAAATGGTGAGAATGTCTCCATCTGTTGAAAGGATTGCTGTTGCTTTTTTGAGACTAATTTGAAGTTGTTGTGGTTAGAACTATGCCTTTTGGAAATAGTGACAATGTTTCTATTTCTTCTAAAAAGATCCATTCTGTGAGACCTATTGAGGAGGCCACATCATTTATACCTTTTTGAGATTGTCAAACCAGCCATTTAATTCTGGGTATGTACACATATATGTATATTTGTAAGTGATTCTCAATGACTGACACACCTTTCATTAAAAAACAATATAAAACAATAAATTAATATTGATCTTTTTAGAATTTTCTACTGTATGAAGGTCAATATTGGAATTAGAAGTAGTTCCGGTTCTTAAAGGTGGATACCATTTTTTAGGTATGTTTCACCAAATTACCTTAAATTATATCAATAGGTATATTTTTGTGAATAACATCATTTTTGTTTTTTATTAGGTAGTTTATTAAAATGCCGATATACGGTTGTCAGCACTCCTAAGAGGCTAGAATCAATAATTCCTATAGGTGGTCTGACAAAGATTTTACGCCAAAACTATCTTTAAGGTATGGTATTTCCTATGATCAGTTAATAGAACCAAATAGGCAGCTGACTACCCAAATTGGTCCATATTGGATTCTCCCCTTCTCTCTTTATTAGGCAGTCCATAAAACATCAGCACTTAATTGGCTATGCTTCCATTAGGAGTCCGAATATAAGAGCTCCACTTATTGAGTCCTGACATATTTCGAATAATCCTTTTTTGAGGTAGGTCTAGTCGACAACTACAATAATATTAATATATGTTTCATTAGTTCCATCAAATGAACACATGTAAGAATGTGTTGTTTATATCCATTTTAGGATAGGATTATTTACACAAATCCATCGAGAGCAAATTAGTCCTCTTTCTATACTCGGTAGGTACTGTTTTTATATTACGTATACATAATTCCCCCAATTTTTCAAAAACAGTTTCAAATAGAATTATTTTATTATCTCCCAAACAAGTTGCCCCTGATGAAGTCGATAAGATGAAACGCGTTGGGTTTGTCAGTCAAAGGATCACAATCTAGTTTGTGAAGATACTCCCTGTCGAGCTCGCACCTTGCAAAAGGTGAGGGGTATCTAGGATCCATCTCGCAAACTTGTTGGCTGTGTATTCTTTTGGTTGTATTTTATTCATATAATTTTATATTGTGAACTGTGTAAAAACTTATATGTTCAATTACATGGTATTAAAATAACTTTTTACTAATTGGCCGATTGGCCTCTTGTTTGGGTGACTATTTTTGGTGAGGGGTGTCGGTTACAGGTACCCAGTTTTAAACATCCTCCAGTCTACATTCTGACGAAATTATCGCCTGAAGAAGTGTGTAAATACATTCCATCTTAGCGCACTTGGGAATTTGTATTTTATTATATATATATATATATATATATATATATATATAATTGTATATAATATATATATATATATATATATAATATTGTATACCACCTACCCGTGGTTTTTTTTTTTTTCATTCTTCTTTATACATACTACTATAGTAGCTTACTGTAGCAGTCTGCGGTGCTGTGCTGACCTGACAGTGTCCAGCAGGTCCGTCATCAGTCATTACATAATAAATATATATAGTACCTGTCCGGCTGCAGTACTAGTGATATTATATTGATTTCATCTCATTATCAATAATTTATCATCCAGTCTAGACTCTATATTAGCAGCAGACACAGTACGTTAGTCCACGGCTGTAGCTACCTCTGTGTCGGCACTCGGCAGTCCATCCATAATTGTATACCACCTACCCGTGGTTTTTTTTTTCTTTCTTCTTTGTACATACTACTATAGTATAGTAGCTTACTGTAGCAGTCTGCGGTGCTGCTGAGCTGACAGTGTCCAGCAGGTCCGTCATCAGTCATCATTACCTAATAAATATATTATCTACCTGTCCGGCTGCAGTACTAGTGATATTATATATACATACATATATATTTTGATTTCATCTCATTATCAATCATCCAGTCTATATTAGCAGCAGACACAGTACGTTAGTCCACGGCTGTAGCTACCTCTGTGTCGGCACTCGGCAGTCCATCCATAATTGTATACCACCTACCCGTGGTTTTTTTTTTCTTTCTTCTTTGTACATACTACTATAGTATAGTAGCTTACTGTAGCAGTCTGCGGTGCTGCTGAGCTGACAGTGTCCAGCAGGTCCGTCATCAGTCATCATTACCTAATAAATATATTATCTACCTGTCCGGCTGCAGTACTAGTGATATTATATATACATACATATATATATATATTGATTTCATCTCATTATCATCCAGTCTATATTAGCAGCAGACACAGTACGGTAGTCCACGGCTGTAGCTACCTCTGTGTCGGCACTCGGCAGTCCATCCATAAGTATACTAGTATCCATCCATCTCCATTGTTTACCTGAGGTGCCTTTTAGTTGTGCCTATTAAAATATGGAGAACAAAAATGTTGAGGTTCCAAAATTAGGGAAAGATCAAGATCCACTTCCACCTCGTGCTGAAGCTGCTGCCACTAGTCATGGCCGAGACGATGAAATGCCAGCAACGTCGTCTGCCAAGGCCGATGCCCAATGTCATAGTACAGAGCATGTCAAATCCAAAACACCAAATATCAGTAAAAAAAGGACTCCAAAACCTAAAATAAAATTGTCGGAGGAGAAGCGTAAACTTGCCAATATGCCATTTATCACACGGAGTGGCAAGGAACGGCTGAGGCCCTGGCCTATGTTCATGGCTAGTGGTTCAGCTTCACATGAGGATGGAAGCACTCAGCCTCTCGCTAGAAAACTGAAAAGACTCAAGCTGGCAAAAGCACCGCAAAGAACTGTGCGTTCTTCGAAATCCCAAATCCACAAGGAGAGTCCAATTGTGTCGGTTGCGATGCCTGACCTTCCCAACACTGGACGTGAAGAGCATGCGCCTTCCACCATTTGCACGCCCCCTGCAAGTGCTGGAAGGAGCACCTGCAGTCCAGTTCCTGATAGTCAGATTGAAGATGTCAGTGTTGAAGTACACCAGGATGAGGAGGATATGGGTGTTGCTGGCGCTGGGGAGGAAATTGACCAGGAGGATTCTGATGGTGAGGTGGTTTGTTTAAGTCAGGCACCCGGGGAGACACCTGTTGTCCGTGGGAGGAATATGGCCGTTGACATGCCTGGTGGAAATACCAAAAAAGTCAGCTCTTCAGTGTGGAGGTATTTCAACAGAAAAGCGGACAACAGGTGTCAAGCCGTGTGTTGCCTTTGTCAAGCTGTAATAAGTAGGGGTAAGGACGTTAACCACCTCGGAACATCCTCCCTTATACGTCACCTGCAGCGCATTCATAATAAGTCAGTGACAAGTTCAAAAACTTTGGGTGACAGCGGAAGCAGTCCACTGACCAGTAAATCCCTTCCTCTTGTAACCAAGCTCACGCAAACCACCCCACCAACTCCCTCAGTGTCAATTTCCTCCTTCTCCAGGAATGCCAATAGTCCTGCAGGCCATGTCACTGGCAATTCTGACGATTCCTCTCCTGCCTGGGATTCCTCCGATGCATCCTTGCGTGTAACGCCTACTGCTGCTGGCGCTGCTGTTGTTGCTGCTGGGAGTCGATGGTCATCCCAGAGGGGAAGTCGGAAGACCACTTGTACTACTTCCAGTAAGCAATTGACTGTCCAACAGTCCTTTGCGAGGAAGATGAAATATCACAGCAGTCATCCTGCTGCAAAGCGGATAACTGAGGCCTTGACAACTATGTTGGTGTTAGACGTGCGTCCGGTATCCGCCGTTAGTTCACAGGGAACTACACAATTTCTTGAGGTAGTGTGCCCCCGTTACCAAATACCATCTAGGTTCCACTTCTCTAGGCAGGCGATACCGAAAATGTACACAGACCTCAGAAAAAGACTCACCAGTGTCCTAAAAAATGCAGCTGTACCCAATGTCCACTTAACCACGGACATGTGGACAAGTGGAGCAGGGCAGGGTCAGGACTATATGACTGTGACAGCCCACTGGGTAGATGTATGGACTCCCGCCGCAAGAACAGCAGCGGCGGCACCAGTAGCAGCATCTCGCAAACGCCAACTCTTTCCTAGGCAGGCTACGCTTTGTATCACCGCTTTCCAGAATACGCACACAGCTGAAAACCTCTTACGGCAACTGAGGAAGATCATCGCGGAATGGCTTACCCCAATTGGACTCTCCTGTGGATTTGTGGCATCGGACAACGCCAGCAATATTGTGTGTGCATTAAATATGGGCAAATTCCAGCACGTCCCATGTTTTGCACATACCTTGAATTTGGTGGTGCAGAATTTTTTAAAAAACGACAGGGGCGTGCAAGAGATGCTGTCGGTGGCCAGAAGAATTGCGGGACACTTTCGGCGTACAGGCACCACGTACAGAAGACTGGAGCACCACCAAAAACTACTGAACCTGCCCTGCCATCATCTGAAGCAAGAAGTGGTAACGAGGTGGAATTCAACCCTCTATATGCTTCAGAGGTTGGAGGAGCAGCAAAAGGCCATTCAAGCCTATACAATTGAGCACGATATAGGAGGTGGAATGCACCTGTCTCAAGCGCAGTGGAGAATGATTTCAACGTTGTGCAAGGTTCTGATGCCCTTTGAACTTGCCACACGTGAAGTCAGTTCAGACACTGCCAGCCTGAGTCAGGTCATTCCCCTCATCAGGCTTTTGCAGAAGAAGCTGGAGACATTGAAGGAGGAGCTAACACGGAGCGATTCCGCTAGGCATGTGGGACTTGTGGATGGAGCCCTTAATTCGCTTAACAAGGATTCACGGGTGGTCAATCTGTTGAAATCAGAGCACTACATTTTGGCCACCGTGCTCGATCCTAGATTTAAAGCCTACCTTGGATCTCTCTTTCCGGCAGACACAAGTCTGCTGGGGTTGAAAGACCTGCTGGTGAGAAAATTGTCAAGTCAAGCGGAACGCGACCTGTCAACATCTCCTCCTTCACATTCTCCCGCAACTGGGGGTGCGAGGAAAAGGCTCAGAATTCCGAGCCCACCCGCTGGCGGTGATGCAGGGCAGTCTGGAGCGACTGCTGATGCTGACATCTGGTCCGGACTGAAGGACCTGACAACGATTACGGACATGTCGTCTACTGTCACTGCATATGATTCTCTCACCATTGAAAGAATGGTGGAGGATTATATGAGTGACCGCATCCAAGTAGGCACGTCACACAGTCCGTACTTATACTGGCAGGAAAAAGAGGCAATTTGGAGGCCCTTGCACAAACTGGCTTTATTCTACCTAAGTTGCCCTCCCACAAGTGTGTACACCGAAAGAGTGTTTAGTGTCGCCACTCACCTTGTCAGCAATCGGCGTACGAGGTTACATCCAGAAAATGTGGAGAAGATGATGTTCATTAAAATGAATTATAATCAATTCCTCCGTGGAGACATTGACCAGCAGCAATTGCCTCCACAAAGTACACAGGGAGCTGAGATGGTGGATTCCAGTGGGGACGAATTGATAATCTGTGAGGAGGAGGATGTACACGGTGATATATCGGAGGATGATGATGAGGTGGACATCTTGCCTCTGTAGAGCCAGTTTGTGCAAGGAGAGATTAATTGCTTCTTTTTTGGTGGGGGTCCAAACCAACCCGTCATTTCAGTCACAGTCGTGTGGCAGACCCTGTCACTGAAATGATGGGTTGGTTAAAGTGTGCATGTCCTGTTTATACAACATAAGGGTGGGTGGGAGGGCCCAAGGACAATTCCATCTTGCACCTCTTTTTTCTTTAATTTTTCTATGCGTCATGTGCTGTTTGTGGAATGTTTTTTGGAAGGGCCATCCTGCGTGACACTGCAGTGCCACTCCTAGATGGGCCCGGTGTTTGTGTCGGCCACTAGGGTCGCTTATCTTACTCAAACAGCTACCTCATTGCGCCTCTTTTTTTCTTTGCGTCATGTGCTGTTTGGGGAGGGTTTTTTGGAAGGGCCATCCTGCGTGACACTGCAGTGCCACTCCTAGATGGGCCCGGTGTTTGTGTCGGCCACTAGGGTCGCTTATCTTACTCACACAGCTACCTCATTGCGCCTCTTTTTTTCTTTGCGTCATGTGCTGTTTGGGGAGGGTTTTTTGGAAGGGCCATCCTGCGTGACACTGCAGTGCCACTCCTAGATGGGCACGGTGTTTGTGTCGGCCACTAGGGTCGCTTATCTTACTCACACAGCTACCTCATTGCGCCTCTTTTTTTCTTTGCGTCATGTGCTGTTTGGGGAGTGTTTTTTGGAAGGGCCATCCTGCGTGACACTGCAGTGCCACTCCTAGATGGGCACGGTGTTTGTGTCGGCCACTAGGGTCGCTTATCTTACTCACACAGCTACCTCATTGCGCCTCTTTTTTTCTTTGCGTCATGTGCTGTTTGGGGAGGGTTTTTTGGAAGGGCCATCCTGCGTGACACTGCAGTGCCACTCCTAGATGGGCCCGGTGTTTGTGTCGGTCACTAGGGTCGCTTATCTTACTCACACAGCTACCTCATTGCACCTCTTTTTTTCTTTGCGTCATGTGCTGTTTGGGGAGGGTTTTTTGGAAGGGCCATCCTGCGTGACACTGCAGTGCCACTCCTAGATGGGCACGGTGTTTGTGTCGGCCACTAGGGTCGCTTATCTTACTCACACAGCTACCTCATTGCGCCTCTTTTTTTCTTTGCGTCATGTGCTGTTTGGGGAGTGTTTTTTGGAAGGGCCATCCTGCGTGACACTGCAGTGCCACTCCTAGATGGGCACGGTGTTTGTGTCGGCCACTAGGGTCGCTTAGCTTAGTCATCCAGCGACCTAGGTGCAAATTTTAGGACTAAAAATAATATTGTGAGGTGTGAGGTATTCAGAATAGACTGAAAATGAGTGGAAATTATGGTTTTTGAGGTTAATAATACTTTGGGATCAAAATGACCCCCAAATTCTATGATTTAAGCTGTTTTTTAGTCTTTTTTTAAAAAAACACCCGAATCCAAAACACACCCGAATCCGACAAAAAAAATTCGGTGAGGTTTTGCCAAAACGCGGTTGAACCCAAAACACGGCCGCGGAACCGAACCCAAAACCAAAACACAAAACCCGAAAAATTTCAAGTGCACATCTCTAATATATATATGCACTGCTCAAAAAAATAAAGGGAACACTTAAACAACACAATGTAACTCCAAGTCAATCACACTTCTGTGAAATCAAACTGTCCACTTAGGAAGCAACACTGATTGACAATCAATTTCACATGCTGTTGTGCAAATGGAATAGACAACAGGTGGAAATTCTAGGCAATTAGCAAGACACCCCCAATAAAGGAGTTGTTCTGCAGGTGGTGACCACATACCACTTTCAGCTCCTATGCTTTCTGGCTGATGTTTTGGTCACTTTTGAAAGCTGGCGGTGCTTTCACTCTAGTGGTAACATGAGACGGAGTCTACAACCCCCACAAGTGGCTCAGGTAGTGCAGCTCATCCAGGATGGCACATCAATGCGAGCTGTGGCAAGAAGTTTTGCTGTGTCTGTCAGCGTAGTGTCCAGAGCATGGAGGCGCTACCAAGAGACAGGCCAGTACATCAGGAGAGGTGGAGGAGACCGTAGGAGGGCAACAACCCAGCAGCAGGACCGCTACCTCTGCCTTTGTGCAAGGAGGAACAGGAGGAGCACTGCCAGAGCCCTGCAAAATGACCTCCAGCAAGCCACAAATATGCATGTGTCTGCTCAAATGATCAGGAACAGACTCCATGAGGGTGGTATGAGGGCCCGACGTCCACAGGTGGGGGTTGTGCTTACATCCCAACACCGTGCAGGACATTTGGCATTTGCCAGAGAACACCAAGATTGGCAAATTCACAGAAGAAAGCAGGTTCTCACTGAGCACATGTGACAGACGTGACAGAGTCTGGAGACGCCAAGGAGAACGTTCTGCTGCCTGCAACATCCTCCAGCATGACTGGTTTGGCAGTGGGTCAGTATTGGTGTGGGGTGGCATTTCTTTGCGGGGGCCGCACAGCCCTCCATGTGCTCGCCAGAGGTAGCCTGATTGCCATTAGGTACCGAGATGAGATCCTCAGACCCCTTGTGATACCATATGCTGGTGCGGTTGGCCCTGGTATCCTTCTAATGCAAGACAATGCTAGACCTCATGTGGCTGGAGTGTGTCAGCAGTTCCTGCAAGACGAAGGCATTGATGCTATGGACTGGCCCACCCGTTCCCCAGACCTGAATCCAATTGAGCACACCTGGCACATCATGTCTCGCTCCATCCACCAACACCACGTTGCACCACAGACTGTCCAGGAGTTGGCGGATGCTTCAGTCCAGGTCTGGGAGGAGATCCCTCAGGAGAATATCCGCCACCTCATCAGGAGCATGCCCAGGCATTGTAGGGGGGTCATACAGGAACGTGGAGGCCACACACACTACTGAGCCTCATTTTGACTTGTTTTAAGGACATTACAGCAAAGTTGGATCAGCCTGTAGTGTGTTTTTCCACTTTAATTTTGAGTGTGACTCCAAATCCAGACCTCCATGGGTTAATAAATTTGATTCCCATTGATAATGTTTGTGTGATTTTGTTGTCAGCACATTCAACTATGTAAAGAACAAAGTATTTAATAGGAATATTTCATTCATTCAGATCTAGGATGTGTTATTTTAGTGTTCCCTTTATTTTTTTGAGCAGTGTATATATATATATATATATATATATTTATATATATATAGTATATAAATATATATATATATATATATATATACACACACATGATGTATAATATAGTACATAGAGAGTCAATAAAACAATCTAGTCCTTTCATGGCACTGTATATACATGTATATAATTTGTATTAACTATAAAGACAGCATGTTTGCAACATTTCTGGGTCACACAGGGGGATGTAGTTAAAATGCTGCCTGAGGAATCCCAAATTACGGCATAAGGCAAACGTCAAAATCCCGATGGAGCTCGAGGTCCTGGTCAAAATACTGACGCCCGGAAAATCCTGATAATTTTTCTATTGGGAAGCGCTTTTGTCCTGCCGCAGGGGTGGGAGGTTGTGTTTAGGCATTAGAAGGTGGGTTAGGGTGTAGGCATGGGAAGGTTATGGTTAGGTACTGTTGGGGAGGGGGGGCATTATTGTTAAAGGGGAGGTTAGGGTTAGGCACTAAGTGGGAAGGGTTAGGCTTATGCAGCGGGGAAGAGAGGGTTAGGGTTAGGCACCACCGGGGAGGGTTAGTATTAGGCACCCACAAGGGAGGGTTAGGATTAGGCACCCACAAGGAAGGGTTAGGGTAGGGGTCAGGGGAGGATTAGGGTACTTTTGGAGGGGCTGTCAGGATTCTGATTGTTGGGATGCTGCTGTCGGGATTCTGACCACCAGCATCCTGTCCCTTGGGATATCATACTGAAGCCCACGCAGGACCCTGTCCTCAGGCTGCTGTATCAACGAAGAATGGCAAATAAAACTTCTAAAAGACATACCTTATATACCAGATTAGACACCATGTGAATGCATATACAGTCAAACCCAGTTAAGTGAGATCTCAAGAGACAACACTTTCAGTCTCACTTAAACAGGTATCTCACTTATCCGGTTTCTCACTTAAGTGTTTGTCTCATTTATAGAGGTTCTCACTTATGCAGGTTCAAACAGGATACCGTAAGTCCAGATGGTTTGGTTATGTGGTGGTCACCAAACCGACGCCGGGATCCCGACTTTGAGATGCCCGGCAGTGGGGGCGAGCGCAATGAAGCCCCTTGCGGGCTCAAGGTGCTCACCACAGGTTTTAGTCCCACTCTATGGGTGTCGTGGACACCCACAAGTGGGAATAGTCCCTGTTAGTCGGCATGCCGACTATCGGGATTGCTATAGGGTGGGATGCCCAGCATTGGTATTGTGACCGGCGGTCTCCTGCCCTCTTGTCACGTAACTACATCTCATCCGGATACATTTATAGAGGTTAATAAACTATGCTAATCTCACTTTTAGAGGTGATTTTTCCTAATAATTGAGAAAAATCAGTCTCAGTTAAAGAGGTTTGACAGTCTCACTAACAGAGGTTTTTTGGTGCAAAATTGCTGGGACCTCACAATTAGTCCCAGTAATAGAAGTTTCCCACGTATCCAGGTCCAACTTATCTAGGTTCAACTATATAAAATTAATTGGTCTGTTTGTTTGTCTGTCCAGTTATGCATTCAGACACCACTGCAATGATTGGGATGAAACCAACACAAGGTCGTCCAGTTGGATCCTGGCCAAGTTTTAGTGGGGTTGGGGTCCCGGTCGGACTTCATGGCCAAATGTGCCAAGCAGACCTTGACCCAGGGAGCCAGTTCAGGCCCTTCCATTGGATGGCTTTGGAAGAAAACTTCACAATGTGCTATTATTGATCCCAGAAGACATGCTAGGGGGTTGGGGTCGGTTGGACCTCACGATGAAATGTGCTAGTCAGAACTTTGACCCAGGGTGTCTGTTCTGGGACATCCACTGGATGGATTTGGAAGAAAACTTCACAAAGTGGTAACATTGGATCCCAGAATACATAATAGGGGGTTGGGGTCCCAGTCAGACCTCCTGTTGGTGTATGCAGAGCAGAACTTTGATCCAGGTAACCTATTCTGGGACTTCCTTAACATGTTTCCTTAACGCGGGGAAATGCGTTAACTACTGATTTATATGCCTGCCCTGGTGTCCTTTATGACTGCTTTTCTTATTGACAATTGTAGGCTGTAACTCCGGATAGGATTGTAAATTTTAGAAAGCACTAGCATCTGGGAGACTTATGATCTATCCTAGTAGAATAGCGGACCCAGCCAGTCTACCTGTTTGGTACTTCTAAGTTCCTGGCCAGGAATTAAAAACATCTAATGTAGTATAATTTTACCCAATATTGAAGACAACATATATCTTAATCACTAACAGATAGTGCTGTCTACTAATAGAGACTGCTTTACATTGCCTGTTTTGTGAGTAGACTAATAATCCTAGAAACAGACAATCTGCGGCTCAATCACTAACAAATGATACAAAAAATTTGTATCAATTGGAACTATTTAGCATTGCCTGGTCTGTGAAAGAAATGTGACAATTGACTGCTACGAAGACAAAGCTGTGGAACTTGGATGGCAGAACAATATAAGTGCCATCATGTGGAGGGCTTTGCTTTTTAAATACAGTAGTATCTACAGTATATGTTGACACCAGCCAGTAATTTTATACATAAACGTTTATCGTCTTTTTATATTGTGTGTGTATAATAAAGTAGTAAATATATAGATGTACCAGCGCTATCCTTTTTTTAATTTTTTTATTTGATGTAGTGAGCTGAAATTTGGCATGCACACTGATCTGTCTCTAGGTGTTACATGCCACATTTTAGAGCAAAACAAAATGAGAAATTTGGAATATTCTAAAGTTGAAAATATTTTCTTCCTGCTTATCCGAAGTGGCAGCTTTAATCTTTTTTGCTGTATTTGTGGGAAGGCATAACTCAGGGTAGAGGACGAGTTAAAACTAGGGGTTTGTTTTATTAGATAGATCATGTTTTTTAAAATTAGAAAAATATGAGCCATTTTATAGAAAAGGAATTGCAATTTGTTGCGCATCCGACTCTCCACCTCTCTACAAAACTTCAAACGGGCTCTCAAGATCCATTTCTTCCCCAAACCCAGCCAACTCTCCTCCTAGCCCTCTTGTCTATGCTCACTGTCTACCCCTTCTGTGTTACCCCGGTCTTTTAGACCCTCACCTTTTAGATTGTAAGCTCACAAGAGCAGGGCCCTCTTTCCTCATGTGCCTTTCCTTTTCTTACTTACACTATCTTATACTCCATACTCCCTTTGATGGCACCTAACCCCTGGTTTTCCATACCTGTCCTATATTGTCTTGAACTGTATAGGTTGTAAGCTTGTGAGCGGGGCCTTCCTACCACCATGTCTGTCTGTTTTTGCCCAGTTTTGTTCTATTACTGTTGTTCTAATTGTAAAGCGCAACAGAATATGCTGTGCTATATAAGAAACTGTTAATAAATAAATAATAACTGTAAGTGCTGGTTTCTTGTTTGCTCATGATTATGTACTGTGTAAAGAGTGCTGCGGACCCCCGTGTGGTGCCATATAAATAAAGGATAATATTAATAATAATAATGCTCACTGGCCACCTGCAGGCAGTGTACTCAGAGTGGCTTCACTTGTCTTCCAATATTGACAACTTTTCCCCGACATCCAGTTTTTTTTTTTATAAACTGGAGGGGAATAACATATACTTGAGTGATACAGTTGGGCGGGGATGGGGGGGTGTTTTGGGGCTGTTGGAGGCAAATTATAACAGTAATGAGCCCTGGTGCCTCTCACATTAATAAGTTTAATCTGGTTCAAGCAGGGGCAGAGGCAGCTGGTAAAGCAGGAGCTAATGACATCACTAATTTATTCATTGGTGGAAAGTCAGCGGGTAATTCAAAAGTGAATGGATGTTCCTGGCTCTCAAGCACCGGCAGTCAGACACAGGTGCTGCTCCTTTCACTGCCAGTACTTTCAGCGCTGTGTCTGTGTACTGTATGTGCAGCCCCCAGCATCAGCAAAAACCCTATGTGCATGTAACATCCTAGAGGAAGGCAGTACTACAATGCCAGGACTTACTTCCTTTCCTTTAATGTTATTTTTCCTAATTACTCGTAATTTAGATGCGGTTGATAGAAGAATGAATATGGGTAACAGAGGGGCAATGGTACTGGCAAAGCTTACTTGCTCAATAAAAGACAGCAAGAGCCTTTAACCTTTTATTTTCTGAATCGAGAAGCTGAAAAAAAAGCTGAAGCTGAAAAAGCTGAAAAAACCCCCCAACTCATACCACTTTCACACCATACAAATAACCCGGTATCGACCTGGTATATTGCCGGGTCGATGCAAGTCTCTCTGTGCTGTAAAAGAGTCACTCCCGATTCCCAGGTTGCCTGACTCGGTAATTCAACCCGGGAATAAAGAAAGGTTATTCCCGGGTTATTACCGGGTCAGGTGCAGTGTGAACGGGTTTGCCAGGTCGATGTGACCCGGGACCCGTTCTCAGCATAGGCAGAGGCGGCGTGGAGATAATTTCATCTCCCAGCACCGCACCTGCCCACCGATGCCACCACGGTCCCCGCCCCCCATTATTATTATTATTATTATCCTTTATTTATATGGCGCCACAAGGGTTCCACGGCACCCAATTACAGAGTACATAAATAATCAAACAGGAAAACAGCAACTTACAGTTGATGACAGTATAGGACAAGTACTACACATAGTTACATCAGCAGATGATACTGGAATAAGTATCAGGTGGCAAAAGACTGCTGGATGTGGTACAGTTGAAGATTATTAAAGTAAGAAAGGATAAACACATGAGGGAAGAGGGCCCTGCTCTTGAGAGCTTACATTCTAAAGTTGCCCCATGGCAACCCAACCTGAAATAGTGCAGGGTCGGGAAGGTAGTTGAAAAGGGTCCAATGCCAGGTCGCACATGGGATGGACCCGTTTCCAATTCCCTGGTGTGATCCGGCATTTGCAATGTGAAAGCGGTATCAGAAATAATACATTCAATGACACATTGGAAAGACAATGAAATACTGTAGGCAGATCACAGAACACTTCAATGTACACTTCAATGGACAAGTGAACAGGCCCTCAATAAATGACTAACCTATTGTATCAATTAAACTTTCCCCCGAGAACATCCCGGTGCATTAAATAGTCTCATATCCAGTAGCGGATCTTGCCACGGGCAAGCAGTACTTTTGCCCAGGGCGCCGCCTTCCGGAGGGCGCCGGCGCCATCCGGAGGGCACCGCACCATGGCAAGATCCGCCACTGTGCCCTCCGCAGTGCCCCCCGCTGTACCCGCCGCTGGTCCCCCGCTTTGAAGGGAACCAGACGCTAAGCGTCTAGTTTCCCTTCATGGAGAGGACTGTGCTGTGCGATGCGCGATGACGTCATCGCGCACCGCACAGCAAAGGTCCTCTCCATGAAGGGAAACTAAACGCTAAGCGTCTAGTTTCTCTTCATGGAGAGGACCTTTGCTGAGCGGTGCGCGATGACGTCATTGCGCACCGCACAGCATAGTGGCACAGACACTAGGGGTCATAATTGACCTCTAGTGTCTATGCTGTGCTATGGGAGAGACGTAATGACGTCTCTCCCATAGATCCGAGGACAGACACAACCATCCGAGGACAGGAGAAGAGCGGCGCCGGCGGAGGAGGAGGTCTGGAATCAGGAGCGGGGATTTTTTTAAGTATACTTTTATTTTTTTTTATTTTTTTCCAGCTGCGCTACAGGGGGCACAAATGGGGGCGTAACTGACCACGCCCCCATATGAAACCACGCCCCTATTTTGCCCGGGGCACCACAAGGGCAAGATCCGGCCCTGCTCATATCACTGGTGTATAATACTCTTAGAAATATGAATTCACTGTGGTGTAGCCTTCTACACAGTAGTAGTAATGTTTTTCACAACATTTCAGTCTTTTACTTGATATTAAGGTGAAGTGGTGTCAGACAATAGTTCCTTTAACAATTGAGTGAAATAAAGCAGATCTTTCTTGTTGAATTTCTTGTTTCTAGAAATTATGCTCCTTTATCAGCACAATAGTTGTACAGACTAATATTCTCTATGTGCCGGCAATAATGTTAAAGCATAATACTCGTGTTAAGAAAAATAACTTTTCTAGGTTGCCTGGGATCTGAATAGTATCAAATAGTCATAAAGTTCCCTTAACAAATGTATTGTTTGGGTAGGAAACATAATGTACATGCTGGGCTCTCTTTTATTTGTGGGGTGCAAGTTGTATACTCTATGGGGGTCATTCCGACCCGATCGCATGCTGCACTTCTTCGCAGCGGTGCGATCGGGTCGGAACTGCGCACGCGCGGCATGTGCATTGCACACGCGTGTCATTGCCCAGTGACGGCTGTTGCCGGTCAACGATGCTGGGAATGAGAAATGCTGTTGCAGCGGTGACCGCAAGAAGATTGACAGGAGGAGGGCGTGCCAGGGCATCAACTGACCGTTTTCTGGGAGTGGTCCAGCGAATGCAGGCATGTCCAGGTGTTTTGAGGGCGGATATCTGACGTCAAATCCGGAACCTGCATCGCTGGATCCGTCGCAAATGGCAGGTAGGTCTAGGGCTAGTCTTGTTTTACGTGAAACTTTTTTTTAGCATAGCAGGGCTGCACAAGCGATCGCAGCCCTGCTATGCTAAAATACACTCCCACATAGGCGGCATCAAGTTGATCGCATGAGCAGCAAAAAGTTGCTATGTGCGATCAACTCGAAATGACACCCTATATGCACATTTTGCTGCATTGTGGATAAATCATACTTCAAAGCAGGCTGAGTTCTGCAATTCCACAAATCACAATACGATTCTAATAGACAGTTCAGTCCCTGCATCAAACAAAATGGCTGATTCTTAATGTTGCATTCACTTTTCTCAAAATGGTTGTGCTTAACAAACAACACTTTCTTTCTCTGGAACAATGACATCTTTCTTCTAGTGCGATTGTTTACCTTGTATTGTGTACAACCTGTAATCACTATGTGTTTCTATGTTTTGACACTGGCTGGGACTTGTAGGTTCATGCTGTTGCACAGTATATACCATCTTGTAGGATCTAGGAGATAGACTCATCCGCAGTACCACTGTTCTGCTGATGCCTCAGTTTCTGCCTTTTCCCAAGGGAAAATTTGCCATCTCACTGCTCTGACACTCCAACTAGCCTCCTACTTGTCCACTGTTGCTGCTTTCTTCAAACAAACACCTCTTCTCAAACTTTCCTTGTGCTCTTTCCAGCAAAAACATTTTTGGGAATGTATTCCAGATCCCATGAGTACAATGCTTCCTGAACTTTCATGATCTTTTACATGTCCACTGGCGATCAGTGGCAGCAGCTGTCACTGACACAGGTGTTATCTTGCTCTCATCGGTCACACGGGGGAATTCACGGTATAGTGACTGCACTGTGGCCCTCATTCCGAGTTGTTCGCTCGCTAGCTGCTTTTAGCAGCATTGCACACGCTAAGCCGCCGCCCTCTGGGAGTGTATCTTAGCATAGCAGAATTGTGAACGAAAGATTAGCAAAATTGCTACTAACTAATTCTTTGCAGTTTCTGAGTAGCTCCGGACCTATTCACAGATTGCGATCAGCTCAGTCCGTCTAGTTCCTGGTTTGACGTCACAAACACGCCCTGCGTTCGGCCAGCCACTCCCCCATTTCTCCAGACACCCCCGCGTTTTTCTCCAGACACTCGGAATGAGGGCCTATATGTGAGATTTCCCAACAACCCTGCTCTACCCTGTATCCCACCTACACCAGTTCTGCAACCCCCCCAGAGATAGGTAGTGAGCTCATTACCCATATGATTCCACTGTAGTGCATGTCACCCAATACAACCATGTAGTGCCAGATATCTGTGCTCAGTGTGCTGCAAATATCTGTGCTCAGTGTGCTTGCAAATATCTGTGCTCAGTGTGCTGAAAATATCTACCTTCTCTGCCTGAAAAACGCTCCATATCTGTGCTGCATTGTAGTATATAGTAGGAGGACAGTGCAGAATTTTGCTGACCACCAGTATATATATATATAGCAGTACGGTACAGTAGTCCACTGCTCTACCTACCTCTGTGTCGTCAAGTATACTATCCATCCATACCTGTGCTGCATTTTAGTTGTGCGCAGTATATATAGTAGGAGGACAGTGCAGAATTTTGCTGACCACCAGTATATATAGCAGTACGGTACAGTAGTCCACTGCTCTACCTCTGTGTCGTCAAGTATACTATGCATCCATACCTATGCTGCATTTTAGTTGTGCGCAGTATACTATATAGTAGGAGGACAGTGCAGAATTTTGCTGACCACCAGTATATATATAGCAGTACGGTACAGTAGTCCACTGCTCTACCTCTGTGTCGTCAAGTATACTATGCATCCATACCTGTGCTGCATTTTAGTTGAGCACAGTATACTATATAGTAGGAGGACAGTGCATAATTTTGCTAACCACCAGTATATATATATAGCAGTACGGTACAGTAGTCCACTGCTCTACCTTTGTGTCGTCAAGTATACTATTCATCCATACCTGTGCTGCATTTTAGTTGTGCGCAGTATACTATATAGTCGGAGGACAGTTCAGAATTTTGCTGACCACCAGTATATATATAGCAGTACGGTACAGTAGTCCACTGCTCTACCACTGTGTCGTAAAGTATACTATGCATCCATACCTGTGCTGCATTTTAGTTGTGCGCAGTATACTATATAGTAAGAGGACAGTGCAGAATTTTGCTGACCACCAGTATAAATATAGCAGTACGGTACAGTAGTCCACTGCTCTACCTCTGTGTCGTCAAGTATACTATGCATCCATACCTGTGCTGCATTTTAGTTGTGCGCAGTATACTATATAGTAGGAGGACAGTGCAGAATTTTGCTGACCACCAGTATATATATATAGCAGTACGGTACAGTAGTCCACTGCTCTACCTCTGTGTCGTCAAGTATACTATGCATCCATACCTGTGCTGCATTTTAGTTGTGCGCAGTATACTATATAGTAGGAGGAAAGTGCAGAATTTTGCTGACCACCAGTATATATATATAGCAGTACGGTACAGTAGTCCACTGCTCTACCTCTGTGTCATCAAGTATACTATGTATCCATACCTGTGCTGCATTTTAGTTGAGCACAGTATACTATATAGTAGGAGGACAGTGCAGAATTTTGCTAACCACCAGTATATATATATAGCAGTACGGTACAGTAGTCCACTGCTCTACCTCTATGTCCTCAAGTATATTTTGCATCAATACCTGTGCTGCATTTTAGTTGTGCGCAGTATACTATATAGTAGGAGGACAGTGCAGAATTTTGCTGACCACCATTATTTATATAGCAGTACGGTACAGAAGTCCACTGCTCTACCTCTGTGTCGTCAAGTATACTATGCATCCATACCTGTGCTGCATTTTAGTTGTGCGCAGTATACTATATTGTAGGAGTACAGTGCAGAATTTTGCTGACCACCAGTATATATATATATAGTAGTACGGTACAGTAGTCCACTGCTCTACCTCTGTGTCGTCAAGTATACTATGCATCCATACCTGTGCTGCATTTTAGTTGTGCGCAGTATACTATATAGTCGGAGGACAGTTCAGAATTTTGCTGACCACCAGTATATATATAGTAGTACGGTACAGTAGTCCACTGCTCTACCACTGTGTCGTAAAGTATACTATGCATCCATACATGTGCTGCATTTTAGTTGTGCGCAGTATACTATATAGTAGGAGGACAGTGCAGAATTTTGCTGACCACCAGTATATATATAGCAGTACGGTACAGTAGTCCACTGCTCTACCTCTGTGTCGTCAAGTATACTATGCATCCATACCTGTGCTGCATTTTAGTTGTGCGCAGTATACTATATAGTAGGAGGAAAGTGCAGAATTTTGCTGACCACCAGTATATATATATAGCAGTACGGTACAGTAGTCCACTGCTCTACCTCTGTGTCATCAAGTATACTATGTATCCATACCTGTGCTACATTTTAGTTGAGCACAGTATACTATATAGTAGGAGGACAGTGCAGAATTTTGCTAACCACCAGTATATATATATAGCAGTACGGTACAGTAGTCCACTGCTCTACCTCTGTGTCGTCAAGTATACTATGCATCCATACATGTGCTGCATTTTAGTTGTGCGCAGTATACTATATAGTCGGAGGACAGTTCAGAATTTTGCTGACCACCAGTATATATATAGCAGTACGGTACAGTAGTCCTCTGCTCTACCACTGTGTCGTAGAGTATACTATGCATCCATACCTGTGCTGCATTTTAGTTGTGCGCAGTATACTATATAGTAGGAGGACAGTGCAGAATTTTGCTGACCACCAGTATATATATAGCAGTACGGTACAGTAGTCCACTGCTCTACCTCTATGTTCTCAAGTATATTTTGCATCAATACCTGTGCTGCATTTTAGTTGTGCGCAGTATACTATATAGTAGGAGGACAGTGCAGAATTTTGCTGACCACCATTATTTATATAGCAGTACGGTACAGAAGTCCACTGCTCTACCTCTGTGTCGTCAAGTATACTATGCATACATACCTGTGCTGCATTTTAGTTGTGCGCAGTATACTATATAGAAGGAGGACAGTGCAGAATTTTGCTGACCACCAGTATATATATATATACATATATATATATATATAGCAGTACGGTACAGTAGTCCACTGCTCTACCTCTGTGTCGTAAAGTATACTATGCATCCATACCTGTGCTGCATTTTAGTTGTGCGCAGTATACTATATAGTAGGAGGACAGTGCAGAATTTTACTGACCACCAGTATATATATATAGCAGTACGGTACACTAGTCCACTGCTCTACCACTGTGTCGTCAAGTATACTATGCATTCATACCTGTGCTGCATTTTAGTTGTGCGCAGCATACTATATAGTAGGAGGACAGTGCAGAATTTTGCTGACCACCAGTATATATATATATAGCAGTATGGTACAGTAGTCCACTGCTCTACCTCTGTGTCGTCAAGTATACTATGCATCCATACCTTTGCTGCATTTTAGTTGTGCGCAGTATACTATATAGTCGGAGGACAGTTCAGAATTTTGCTGACCACCAGTATATATATATATATATAGCAGTACGGTAGAGTAGTCCACTGCTCTACCTCTGTGTCGTCAAGTATACTATGCATCCATACCTGTGCTGCATTTTAGTTGTGCGCAGTATACTATATAGTAGGAGGACAGTGCAGAGTTTTGCTGACCACCAGTATGTATATAGCAGTACGGTGCAGTAGTCCACTGCTCTACCTCTGTGTCGTCAAGTATACTATACATTCATACCTGTGCTGCATTTTAGTTGTGTGCAGCATACTATATAGTTGGAGGACAGTTCAGAATTTTGTGACCACCAGTATATATATATAGCAGTACGGTACAGTAGTCCACTGCTCTACCTCTGTGTCGTCAAGTATACTATGCATCCATACCTGTGCTGCATTTTAGTTGTGCGCAGTATACTATATAGTAGGAGTACAGTGCAGAATTTTGATGACCACCAGTATATATATATTTATATATATATATAGCAGTACGGTACAGTAGTCCACTGCTCTACCTCTGTGTCGTCAAGTATACTATGCATCCATACCTGTGCTGCATTTTAGTTGTGCGCAGTATACTATATAGTAGGAGTACAGTGCAGAATTTTGATGACCACCAGTATATATATATTTATATATATATATATATAGCAGTACGGTAGAGTAGTCCACTGCTCTACCTCTGTGTCGTCAAGTATACTATGCATCCATACCTGTGCTGCATTTTAGTTGTGCGCAGTATACTATATAGTAGGAGGACAGTGCAGAATTTTGCTGACCACCAGTATATATATAGCAGTACGGTACAGTAGTCCACTGCTCTACCTCTGTGTCGTCAAGTATACTATGCATTCATACCTGTGCTGCATTTTAGTTGTGCGCAGCATACTATATAGTAGGAGGACAGTGCAGAATTTTGCTGACCACCAGTATATATATATAGCAGTATGATACAGTAGTCCACTGCTCTACCTCTGTATCGTCAAGTATACTATGCATCCATACCTTTGCTGCATTTTAGTTGAGCACAGTATACTATATAATTGGAGGACAGTTCAGAATTTTGTGACCACCAGTATATATATATATAGCAGTACGGTACAGTAGTCCACTGCTCTACCTTTGTGTCGTCAAGTATACCATGCATCCATACCTGTGCTGCATTTTAGTTGTGCGCAGTATACTATATAGTAGGAGGACAGTGCAGAATTTTGCTGACCACCAGTATATATATATATACTGTATAGCAGTATGGTACAGTAGTCCACAGCTCTACCTCTGTGTCGTCAAGTATACTATGCATCCATTCCTGTGCTGCATTTTTGTTGTGCGCAGTATACTGTATAGCAGGACAGTGCAGAATTTTGCTGACCGCCAGTGTATATATATATATATATATATATATATATATATTGCAGTATGGTACAGTAGTCCATTGCTCTACCTCTGTGTCGTCAAGCGTACTACAAAAGTTCAGTAAAATGACCCAAAAATCAAATTTAAAAGCATCTGATGAGAAGCGTAAACTTGCCAATATGCCATTTACGACACGGAGTGGCAAGGAACGGCTGAGGCCCTGGCCTATGTTCATGGCTAGTGGTTCAGATTCACATGAGGATGGAAGCACTCATCCTCTCACTAGAAAACTGCAGTGCCACTTCTAGGTGGGCCAGGTGTTTGTGTCAGCCACTTGGGTCGCTTAGCTTAGCCATCCAGTGACCTTGGTGCACCTCTTTTTTTCTTTGCATCATGTGCTGTTTGGGGACTATTTTTTAAATCGGCCATCCTGTCTAACACTGCAGTGCCACTCCTAGATGGGCCACGTGTTTGTGTCGGCCACTTGGGTCGCTTAGCTTAGCCATCCAGCGACCTTGGTGCACCTCTTTTTTTCTTTGCATCATGTGCTGTTTGGGGACAATTTTTTTAATCGGCCATCCTGTCTGACACTGCAGTGCCACTCCTAGATCGGCCAGGTGTTTGTGTTGGCCACTTGGGTCGCTTAGCTTAGCCATCCAGCGACCTTGGTGCACCTCTTTTTTTTCTTTGCATCATCTGCTGTTTGGGGACAATTTTTTGAAGTGCCATCCTGTCTGACACTGCAGTGCCATTCCTAGATTGGCCAGGTGTTTGTGTCGGCCACTTGGGTCACTTAGCTTAGCCATCCAGCGACCTTGGTGTACCTCTTTTTTTCTTTGCATCATGTGCTGTTTGGGGACTATTTTTTAAATCATCCATCCTGTCTGACACTGCAGTGCCACTCCTAGATGGGCCAGGTGTTTGTGTTGGCCACTTGGGTCACTTAGCTTAGCCATCCAGCGACCTTGGTGCACCTCTTTTTTTCTTTGCATCATGTGCTGTTTGGTGACTATTTTTTAAATCGGCCATCTTGTCTGACACTGCAGTGCCACTCCTATATGAACCAGGTGTTTGTGTCGACTACTTGGGTCGCTTAGCTTAGCCATCCAGCGACCTTGGTGCACCTCTTTTTTCTTTGCATCATGTGCTGTTTGGGGACTATTTTTTAAATCAGCCATCCTGTCTGACACTGCAGTGCCACTCCTAGATGGGCCACGTGTTTGTGTCGGCCTCTTGTGTCGCTTAGCTTAGCCATCCAGCGACCTTGGTGCACCTCTTTTTTTCTTTGCATCATGTGCTGTTTGGGGACAATTTTTTAATCGGCCATCCTGTCTGACACTGCAGTGCCACTCCTAGATGGGCCAGGTGTTTGTGTCGGCCACTTGTGTCGCTTAGCTTAGCCATCCAGCGACCTTGGTGCACCTCTTTTTTTCTTTGCATCATGTGCTGTTTGGGTACTATTTTTTTAAATCGGTCATCCTGTCTGACACTGCAGTGCCACTCCTAGATCGGCCAGGTGTTTGTGTCGGCCACTTGGGTCGCTTAGCCATCCAGCGACCTTGGTGCACCTCTTTTTTTCTTTGCATCATGTGCTGTTTGGGGACTATTTTTTAAATCAGCCATCATGTCTGACACTGCAGTGCCACTCCTAGATGGGCCAGGTGTTTGTGTCGCCCACTTGGGTCGCTTAGCTTAGCCATCCAGCGACCTTGGTGCACCTCTTTTTTTTCTTTGCATCATGTGCTGTTTGGGGACTATTTTTTAAATCGGCCATCCTGTCTAACACTGCAGTGCCACTCCTAGATGGGCCACGTGTTTGTGTCGGCCACTTGGGTCGCTTAGCTTAGCCATCCAGCGACCTTGGTGCACCTCTTTTTTTCTTTGCATCATGTGCTGTTTGGGGACAATTTTTTTAATCGGCCATCCTGTCTGACACTGCAGTGTCACTCCTAGATCGGCCAGGTGTTTGTGTTGGCCACTTGGGTCGCTTAGCTTAGCCATCCAGCGACCTTGGTGCACCTCTTTTTTTTCTTTGCATCATCTGCTGTTTGGGGACAATTTTTTGAAGTGCCATCCTGTCTGACACTGCAGTGCCATTCCTAGATTGGCCAGGTGTTTGTGTCGGCCACTTGGGTCACTTAGCTTAGCCATCCAGCGACCTTGGTGTACCTCTTTTTTTCTTTGCATCATGTGCTGTTTGGGGACTATTTTTTAAATCATCCATCCTGTCTGACACTGCAGTGCCACTCCTAGATGGGCCAGGTGTTTGTGTTGGCCACTTGGGTCACTTAGCTTAGCCATCCAGCGACCTTGGTGCACCTCTTTTTTTCTTTGCATCATGTGCTGTTTGGTGACTATTTTTTAAATCGGCCATCTTGTCTGACACTGCAGTGCCACTCCTATATGAACCAGGTGTTTGTGTCGACTACTTGGGTCGCTTAGCTTAGCCATCCAGCGACCTTGGTGCACCTCTTTTTTCTTTGCATCATGTGCTGTTTGGGGACTATTTTTTAAATCAGCCATCCTGTCTGACACTGCAGTGCCACTCCTAGATGGGCCACGTGTTTGTGTCGGCCTCTTGTGTCGCTTAGCTTAGCCATCCAGCGACCTTGGTGCACCTCTTTTTTTCTTTGCATCATGTGCTGTTTGGGGACAATTTTTTAATCGGCCATCCTGTCTGACACTGCAGTGCCACTCCTAGATGGGCCAGGTGTTTGTGTCGGCCACTTGTGTCGCTTAGCTTAGCCATCCAGCGACCTTGGTGCACCTCTTTTTTTCTTTGCATCATGTGCTGTTTGGGGACTATTTTTTAAATCAGCCATCATGTCTGACACTGCAGTGCCACTCCTAGATGGGCCAGGTGTTTGTGTCGCCCACTTGGGTCGCTTAGCTTAGCCATCCAGCGACCTTGGTGCACCTCTTTTTTTTCTTTGCATCATGTGCTGTTTGGAGACAATTTTTTGAAGTGCCATCCTGTCTGACACTGCAGTGCCACTCCTAGATGGGCCAGGTGTTTGTGTCGGCCACTTGGGCCGCTTTGCTTAGCCATCCAGCGACCTTGGTGCACCTGTTTTTTTCTTTGCATCATGTTCTGTTTGAAGACTATTTTTTAAATCAGCCATCATGTCTGACACTGCAGTGCCACTCCTAGATGGGCCAGGTTTTTGTGTCGGCCACTTGGGTCGCTTAGCTTAGCGATCCAGTGACCTTGGTGCACCTCTTTTTTTCTTTGCATCATGTGCTGTTTGGGGACAATTTTTTGAAGTGCCATCCTGTCTGACACTGCAGTGCCACTCCTAGATGGGCCAGGTGTTTGTGTCGGCCACTTGGGTCGCTTAGCTTAGCCATCCAGCGACCTTGGTGCACCTCTTTTTTTCTTTGCATCATGTGCTGGTTGGGGACTATTTTTTAAATCAGCCATCCTGTCTGACACTGCAGTGCAACTCCTAGATTGGCTAGGTGTTTGTGTCGGCCACTTGGGTCACTTAGCTTAGCCATCCAGCGACCTTGGTGCACCTATTTTTTCTTTGCATCATGTGCTGTTTGGGGACTAATTTTTAAATCAGCCATCCTGTCTGACACTGCAGTGCCACTCCTAGATGGGCCAGGTGTTTGTGTTGGCCACTTGGGTCGCTTAGCTTAGCCATCCAGCGACCTTGGTGCACCTCTTTTTTTCTTTGCATCATGTGCTGTTTGGGTACAATTTTTTTTATCGGCCATCCTGTCTGACACTGCAGTGCCACTCCTAGATCGGCCAGGTGTTTGTGTCGGCCACTTGGGTCGCTTAGCTTAGCCATCCAGCGACCTTGGTGCACCTTTTTTTTTCTTTGCATCATGTGCTGTTTGGGGACTATTTTTAAACTCCGCCATCCTGTCTGTCACTGCAGTGTCACTCATAGATGGGCCAGGTGTTTGTGTTGGCCACTTGCGTCGCTTAGCTTAGCCATCCAGCGACCTTGGTGCACCTCTTTTTTTTCTTTGCAACATGTGCTGTTTGGGGACAATTTTTGAGGTGCCATCATGTCTGACACTGCAGTGCCACTCCTAGATGGGCCAGGTGTTTGTGTCGGCCACTTGGGTCGCTTAGCTTAGCCATCCAGCGACCTTGGTGCACCTTTTTTTTTCTTTGCATCATGTGCTGTTTGGGGACTATTTTTAAAATCGGCCATCCTGTCTGACACTGCAGTGCCACTCCTAGATCGGCCAGGTATTTGTGTCGGCCACTTGGGTCGCTTAGCTTAGCCATCCAGCGACTTTGGTGTACCTCTTTTTTCTTTGCATCATGTGCTGTTTGGGGACTATTTTTTAAATCAGCCATCCTGTCTGACACTGCAGTGCCACACCTAGATGGGCCAGGTGTTTGTGTTGGCCACTTGGGTCACTTAGCTAAGCCATCCAGCGACCTTGATGCACCTCTTTTTTTTCTTTGCATCATGTGCTGTTTGGGGACTATTTTTTGAAGTGCCATCATGTCTGACACTGCAGTGCCACTCCTAGATGAACCAGGTGTTTGTGTCGGCTACTTGGGTCGCTTATCTTAGCCATCCAGCGACCTTGGTGCACCTCTTTTTTCTTTGCATCATGTGCTGTTTGGGGACTATTTTTTAAATCAGCCATCCTGTCTGGCACTGCAGTGCCACTCCTAGATGGGCCAGGTGTTTGTGTCGGCCACTTGGGTCGCTTAGCTTAGCCATCCAGTGACCTTGGTGCACCTCTTTTTTTTCTTTGCATCATGTGCTGTTTGGGGACAATTTTTTGTAGTGCCATCCTGTCTGACACTGCAGTGCCACTCCTAGATGAACCAGGTGTTTGTGTCGGCTACTTGGGTCGCTTAGCTTAGCCATCCAGCGACCTTGGTGCACCTCTTTTTTCTTTGCATCATGTGCTGTTTGGGGACTATTTTTAAATCAGCCATCCTGTCTGACACTGCAGTGCCACTCCTAGATGGGCCAGGTGTTTGTGTCGGCCACTTGTGTCGCTTAGCTTAGCCATCCAGCGACCTTGGTGCACCTCTTTTTTTCTTTGCATCATGTGCTGTTTGGGGACAATTTTTTTAATCGGCCATCCTGTCTGACACTGCAGTGCCACACCTAGATGGGCCAGGTGTTTGTGTTGGCCACTTGGGTCACTTAGCTAAGCCATCCAGCGACCTTGATGCACCTCTTTTTTTTCTTTGCATCATGTGCTGTTTGGGGACTATTTTTTGAAGTGCCATCCTGTCTGACACTGCAGTGCCACTCCTAGATGAACCAGGTGTTTGTGTCGGCTACTTGGGTCGCTTATCTTAGCCATCCAGCGACCTTGGTGCACCTCTTTTTTCTTTGCATCATGTGCTGTTTGGGGACTATTTTTTAAATCAGCCATCCTGTCTGGCACTGCAGTGCCACTCCTAGATGGGCCAGGTGTTTGTGTCGGCCACTTGGGTCGCTTAGCTTAGCCATCCAGTGACCTTGGTGCACCTCTTTTTTTTCTTTGCATCATGTGCTGTTTGGGGACAATTTTTTGTAGTGCCATCCTGTCTGACACTGCAGTGCCACTCCTAGATGAACCAGGTGTTTGTGTCGGCTACTTGGGTCGCTTAGCTTAGCCATCCAGCGACCTTGGTGCACCTCTTTTTTCTTTGCATCATGTGCTGTTTGGGGACTATTTTTAAATCAGCCATCCTGTCTGACACTGCAGTGCCACTCCTAGATCGGCCAGGTGTTTGTGTCGGCCACTTGGGTCGCTTAGCTTAGCCATCCAGCGACCTGGTGCACCTCTTTTTTTCTTTGCATCATGTGCTGTTTGGGTACTATTTTTTTAAATCGGCCATCCTGTCTGACACTGCAGTGCCACTCCTAGATTGGCCAGGTGTTTGTGTCGGCCACTTGGGTCGCTTAGCTTAGCCATCCAGCGACCTTGGTGCACCTCTTTTTTTTCTTTGCATCATGTGCTGTTTGGGGACAATTTTTTAAGTGCCATCCTGTCTGACACTGCAGTGCCATTCCTAGATTGGCCAGGTGTTTGTGTCGGCCACTTGGGTCACTTAGCTTAGCCATCCAGCGACCATGGTGTACCTCTTTTTTTTCTTTGAATCATGTGCTGTTTGGGGACTATTTTTTAAATCAGCCATCCTGTCTGACACTGCAGTGCCACTCCTAGATGGGCCAGGTGTTTGTGTTGGCCACTTGGGTCACTTAGCTTAGCCATCAAGCGACCTTGGTGCACCTCTTTTTTTCTTTGCATCATGTGCTGTTTGGGGACTATTTTTTAAATCGGCCATCCTGTCTGACACTGCAGTGCCACTCCTAGATGAACCAGGTGTTTGTGTCGGCTACTTGGGTCGCTTAGCTTAGCCATCCAGCAACCTTGGTGCACCTCTTTTTTCTTTGCATCATGTGCTGTTTGGGGACTATTTTTTAAATCAGCCATCCTGTCTGACACTGCAGTGCCACTCCTAGATGGGCCACGTGTTTGTGTCGGCCACTTGTGTCGCTTAGCTTAGCCATCCAGCAACCTTGGTGCACCTCTTTTTTTCTTTGCATCATGTGCTGTTTGGGGACAATTTTTTTAATCGGCCATCCTGTCTGACACTGTAGTGCCACTCCTAGATCGGCCAGGTGTTTGTGTCGGCCACTTGGGTCGCTTATCTTAGCCATCCAGCGACCTTGGTGCACCTCTTTTTTTCTTTGCATCATCTGCTGTTTGGGGACAATTTTTTGAAGTGCCATCCTGTCTGACACTGCAGTGCCATTCCTAGATTGTCCAGGTGTTTGTGTCGGCCACTTGGGTCGCTTAGCTTAGCCATCCAGCGACGTTGGTGCATCTCTTTTTTTTCTTTGCATCATGTGCTGGTTGGGGACTATTTTTTAAATCAGCCATCCTGTCTGACACTGCAGTGCAACTCCTAGATTGGCTAGGTGTTTGTGTCGGCCACTTGGGTCACTTAGCTTAGCCATCCAGCGACCTTGGTGCACCTATTTTTTCTTTGCATCATGTGCTGTTTGGGGACTAATTTTTAAATCAGCCATCCTGTCTGACACTGCAGTGCCACTCCTAGATGGGCCAGGTGTTTGTGTTGGCCACTTGGGTCGCTTAGCTTAGCCATCCAGCGACCTTGGTGCACCTCTTTTTTTCTTTGCATCATGTGCTGTTTGGGTACAATTTTTTTTATCGGCCATCCTGTCTGACACTGCAGTGCCACTCCTAGATCGGCCAGGTGTTTGTGTCGGCCACTTGGGTCGCTTAGCTTAGCCATCCAGCGACCTTGGTGCACCTTTTTTTTTCTTTGCATCATGTGCTGTTTGGGGACTATTTTTAAACTCCGCCATCCTGTCTGTCACTGCAGTGTCACTCATAGATGGGCCAGGTGTTTGTGTTGGCCACTTGCGTCGCTTAGCTTAGCCATCCAGCGACCTTGGTGCACCTCTTTTTTTTCTTTGCAACATGTGCTGTTTGGGGACAATTTTTGAGGTGCCATCATGTCTGACACTGCAGTGCCACTCCTAGATGGGCCAGGTGTTTGTGTCGGCCACTTGGGTCGCTTAGCTTAGCCATCCAGCGACCTTGGTGCACCTTTTTTTTTCTTTGCATCATGTGCTGTTTGGGGACTATTTTTAAAATCGGCCATCCTGTCTGACACTGCAGTGCCACTCCTAGATCGGCCAGGTATTTGTGTCGGCCACTTGGGTCGCTTAGCTTAGCCATCCAGCGACTTTGGTGTACCTCTTTTTTCTTTGCATCATGTGCTGTTTGGGGACTATTTTTTAAATCAGCCATCCTGTCTGACACTGCAGTGCCACACCTAGATGGGCCAGGTGTTTGTGTTGGCCACTTGGGTCACTTAGCTAAGCCATCCAGCGACCTTGATGCACCTCTTTTTTTTCTTTGCATCATGTGCTGTTTGGGGACTATTTTTTGAAGTGCCATCCTGTCTGACACTGCAGTGCCACTCCTAGATGAACCAGGTGTTTGTGTCGGCTACTTGGGTCGCTTATCTTAGCCATCCAGCGACCTTGGTGCACCTCTTTTTTCTTTGCATCATGTGCTGTTTGGGGACTATTTTTTAAATCAGCCATCCTATCTGGCACTGCAGTGCCACTCCTAGATGGGCCAGGTGTTTGTGTCGGCCACTTGGGTCGCTTAGCTTAGCCATCCAGTGACCTTGGTGCACCTCTTTTTTTTCTTTGCATCATGTGCTGTTTGGGGACAATTTTTTGTAGTGCCATCCTGTCTGACACTGCAGTGCCACTCCTAGATGAACCAGGTGTTTGTGTCGGCTACTTGGGTCGCTTAGCTTAGCCATCCAGCGACCTTGGTGCACCTCTTTTTTCTTTGCATCATGTGCTGTTTGGGGACTATTTTTAAATCAGCCATCCTGTCTGACACTGCAGTGCCACTCCTAGATGGGCCAGGTGTTTGTGTCGGCCACTTGTGTCGCTTAGCTTAGCCATCCAGCGACCTTGGTGCACCTCTTTTTTTCTTTGCATCATGTGCTGTTTGGGGACAATTTTTTTAATCGGCCATCCTGTCTGACACTGCAGTGCCACTCCTAGATCGGCCAGGTGTTTGTGTCGGCCACTTGGGTCGCTTAGCTTAGCCATCCAGCGACCTGGTGCACCTCTTTTTTTCTTTGCATCATGTGCTGTTTGGGTACTATTTTTTTAAATCGGCCATCCTGTCTGACACTGCAGTGCCACTCCTAGATTGGCCAGGTGTTTGTGTCGGCCACTTGGGTCGCTTAGCTTAGCCATCCAGCGACCTTGGTGCACCTCTTTTTTTTCTTTGCATCATGTGCTGTTTGGGGACAATTTTTTAAGTGCCATCCTGTCTGACACTGCAGTGCCATTCCTAGATTGGCCAGGTGTTTGTGTCGGCCACTTGGGTCACTTAGCTTAGCCATCCAGCGACCATGGTGTACCTCTTTTTTTTCTTTGCATCATGTGCTGTTTGGGGACTATTTTTTAAATCAGCCATCCTGTCTGACACTGCAGTGCCACTCCTAGATGGGCCAGGTGTTTGTGTTGGCCACTTGGGTCACTTAGCTTAGCCATCAAGCGACCTTGGTGCACCTCTTTTTTTCTTTGCATCATGTGCTGTTTGGGGACTATTTTTTAAATCGGCCATCCTGTCTGACACTGCAGTGCCACTCCTAGATGAACCAGGTGTTTGTGTCGGCTACTTGGGTCGCTTAGCTTAGCCATCCAGCAACCTTGGTGCACCTCTTTTTTCTTTGCATCATGTGCTGTTTGGGGACTATTTTTTAAATCAGCCATCCTGTCTGACACTGCAGTGCCACTCCTAGATGGGCCACGTGTTTGTGTCGGCCACTTGTGTCGCTTAGCTTAGCCATCCAGCAACCTTGGTGCACCTCTTTTTTTCTTTGCATCATGTGCTGTTTGGGGACAATTTTTTTAATCGGCCATCCTGTCTGACACTGTAGTGCCACTCCTAGATCGGCCAGGTGTTTGTGTCGGCCACTTGGGTCGCTTATCTTAGCCATCCAGCGACCTTGGTGCACCTCTTTTTTTCTTTGCATCATCTGCTGTTTGGGGACAATTTTTTGAAGTGCCATCCTGTCTGACACTGCAGTGCCATTCCTAGATTGTCCAGGTGTTTGTGTCGGCCACTTGGGTCGCTTAGCTTAGCCATCAAGCGACGTTGGTGCATCTCTTTTTTTTCTTTGCATCATGTGCTGTTTGGGGACTATTTTTAAAATCGGCCATCCTGTCTGACACTGCAGTGCCACTCCTAGATCGGCCAGGTATTTGTGTCGGCCACTTGGGTCGCTTTGCTTAGCCATCCAGCGACTTTGGTGTACCTCTTTTTTCTTTGCATCATGTGCTGTTTGGGGACTATTTTTTAAATCAGCCATCCTGTCTGACACTGCAGTGCCACACCTAGATGGGCCAGGTGTTTGTGTTGGCCACTTGGGTCACTTAGCTAAGCCATCCAGCGACCTTGATGCACCTCTTTTTTTCTTTGCATCATGTGCTGTTTGGGGACTATTTTTTGAAGTGCCATCCTGTCTGACACTGCAGTGCCACTCCTAGATGAACCAGGTGTTTGTGTCGGCTACTTGGGTCGCTTAGCTTAGCCATCCAGCGACCTTGGTGCACCTCTTTTTTCTTTGCATCATGTGCTGTTTGGGGACTATTTTTTAAATCAGCCATCCTGTCTGACACTGCAGTGCCACTCCTAGATGGGCCAGGTGTTTGTGTCGGCCACTTGGGTCGCTTAGCTTAGCCATCCAGTGACCTTGGTGCACCTCTTTTTTTCTTTGCATCATCTGCTGTTTGGGGACAATTTTTTGAAGTGCCATCCTGTCTGACACTGCAGTGCCACTCCTAGATGAACCAGGTGTTTGTGTCGGCTACTTGGGTCGCTTAGCTTAGCCATCCAGCGACCTTGGTGCACCTCTTTTTTCTTTGCATCATGTGCTGTTTGGGGACTATTTTTTAAAGCAGCCATCCTGTCTGACACTGCAGTGCCACTCCTAGATGGGCCAGGTGTTTGTGTCGGCCACTTGTGTCGCTTAGCTTAGCCATCCAGCGACCTTGGTGCACCTCTTTTTTTCTTTGCATCATGTGCTGTTTGGGGACAATTTTTTTAATCGGCCATCCTGTCTGACACTGCAGTGCCACTCCTAGATCGGCCAGGTGTTTGTGTCGGCCACTTGGGTCGCTTAGCTTAGCCATCCAGCGACCTGGTGCACCTCTTTTTTTCTTTGCATCATGTGCTGTTTGGGTACTATTTTTTTAAATCGGCCATCCTGTCTGACACTGCAGTGCCACTCCTAGATTGGCCAGGTGTTTGTGTCGGCCACTTGGGTCGCTTAGCTTAGCCATCCAGCGACCTTGGTGCACCTCTTTTTTTTCTTTGCATCATCTGCTGTTTGGGGACAATTTTTTAAGTGCCATCCTGTCTGACACTGCAGTGCCATTCCTAGATTGGCCAGGTGTTTGTGTCGGCCACTTGGGTCACTTAGCTTAGCCATCCAGCGACCTTGGTGTACCTCTTTTTTTTCTTTGCATCATGTGCTGTTTGGGGACTATTTTTTAAATCAGCCATCCTGTCTGACACTGCAGTGCCACTCCTAGATGGGCCAGGTGTTTGTGTTGGCCACTTGGGTCACTTAGCTTAGCCATCAAGCGACCTTGGTGCACCTCTTTTTTTCTTTGCATCATGTGCTGTTTGGGGACTATTTTTTAAATCGGCCATCCTGTCTGACACTGCAGTGCCACTCCTAGATGAACCAGGTGTTTGTGTCGGCTACTTGGGTCGCTTAGCTTAGCCATCCAGCAACCTTGGTGCACCTCTTTTTTCTTTGCATCATGTGCTGTTTGGGGACTATTTTTTAAATCAGCCATCCTGTCTGACACTGCAGTGCCACTCCTAGATGGGCCACGTGTTTGTGTCGGCCACTTGTGTCGCTTAGCTTAGCCATCCAGCAACCTTGGTGCACCTCTTTTTTTCTTTGCATCATGTGCTGTTTGGGGACAATTTTTTTAATCGGCCATCCTGTCTGACACTGTAGTGCCACTCCTAGATCGGCCAGGTGTTTGTGTCGGCCACTTGGGTCGCTTATCTTAGCCATCCAGCGACCTTGGTGCACCTCTTTTTTTCTGTGCATCATCTGCTGTTTGGGGACAATTTTTTGAAGTGCCATCCTGTCTGACACTGCAGTGCCATTCCTAGATTGTCCAGGTGTTTGTGTCGGCCACTTGGGTCGCTTAGCTTAGCCATCCAGCGACGTTGGTGCACCTCTTTTTTTTCTTTGCATCATGTGCTGTTTGGGGACTATTTTTTAAATCAGCCATCCTGTCTGACACTGCAGTGCCACTCCTAGATGGGCCAGGTGTTTGTGTTGGCCACTTGGGTCACTTAGCTTAGCCATCCAGCGACCTTGGTGCACCTCTTTTTTTCTTTGCATCATGTGCTGTTTGGTGACTATTTTTTAAATCGGCCATCTTGTCTGACACTGCAGTGCCACTCCTATATGAACCAGGTGTTTGTGTCGGCTACTTGGGTCGCTTAGCTTAGCCATCCAGCGACCTTGGTGCACCTCTTTTTTCTTTGCATCATGTGCTGTTTGGGGACTATTTTTTAAATCAGCCATCCTGTCTGACACTGCAGTGCCACTCCTAGATGGGCCACGTGTTTGTGTCGGCCACTTGTGTCGCTTAGCTTAGCCATCCAGCGACCTTGGTGCACCTCTTTTTTTCTTTGCATCATGTGCTGTTTGGGGACAATTTTTTTAATCGGCCATCCTGTCTGACACTGCAGTGCCACTCCTAGATCGGCCAGGTGTTTGTGTCGGCCACTTGGGTCGCTTATTTTAGCCATCCAGCGACCTTGGTGCACCTCTTTTTTTCTTTGCATCATGTGCTGTTTGGGTACTATTTTTTTAAATCGGACATCCTGTCTGACACTGCAGTGCCACTCCTAGATCGGCCATGTGTTTGTGTCGCCCACTTGGGTCGCTTAGCTTAGCCATCCAGCGACCTTGGTGCACCTCTTTTTTTTCTTTGCATCATGTGCTGTTTGGAGACAATTTTTTTAAGTGCCATCCTGTCTGACACTGCAGTGCCACTCCTAGATGGGCCAGGTGTTTGTGTCGGCCACTTGGGCCGCTTAGCTTAGCCATCCAGCGACCTTGGTGCACCTGTTTTTTTCTTTGCATCATGTTCTGTTTGAAGACTATTTTTTAAATCAGCCATCATGTCTGACACTGCAGTGCCACTCCTAGATGGGCCAGGTGTTTGTGTCGGCCACTTGGGTCGCTTAGCTTAGCGATCCAGCGACCTTGGTGCACCTCTTTTTTTCTTTGCATCATGTGCTGTTTGGGGACAGTTTTTTGAAGTGCCATCCTGTCTGACACTGCAGTGCCACTCCTAGATGGGCCAGGTGTTTGTGTCGGCCACTTGGGTCGCTTAGCTTAGCCATCCAGCGACCTTGGTGCACCTCTTTTTTTCTTTGCATCATGTGCTGGTTGGGGACTATTTTTTAAATCAGCCATCCTGTCTGACACTGCAGTGCAACTCCTAGATTGGCTAGGTGTTTGTGTCAGCCACTTGGGTCACTTAGCTTAGCCATCCAGCGACCTTGGTGCACCTATTTTTTCTTTGCATCATGTGCTGTTTGGGGACTAATTTTTAAATCAGCCATCCTGTCTGACACTGCAGTGCCACTCCTAGATGGGCCAGGTGTTTGTGTTGGCCACTTGGGTCGCTTAGCTTAGCCATCCAGCGACCTTGGTGCACCTCTTTTTTTCTTTGCATCATGTGCTGTTTGGGGACAATTTTTTTAATCGGCCATCCTGTCTGACACTGCAGTGCCACTCCTAGATCGGCCAGGTGTTTGTGTCGGCCACTTGGGTCGCTTAGCTTAGCCATCCAGCGACCTTGGTGCACCTTTTTTTTTCTTTGCATCATGTGCTGTTTGGGGACTATTTTTAAAATCGGCCATCCTGTCTGACACTGCAGTGTCACTCATAGATGGGCCAGGTGTTTGTGTTGGCCACTTGGGTCGCTTAGCTTAGCCATCCAGCGACCTTGGTGCACCTCTTTTTTTTCTTTGCAACATGTGCTGTTTGGGGACAATTTTTGAGGTGCCATCATGTCTGACACTGCAGTGCCACTCCTAGATGGGCCAGGTGTTTGTGTCGGCCACTTGGGTCGCTTAGCTTAGCCATCCAGCGACCTTGGTGCACCTCTTTTTTTCTTTGTATCATGTGCTGTTTGGGGACTATTTTTCAAATCAGCCATCCTGTCTGACACTGCAGTGCCACTCCTAGATGGGCCAGGTGTTTGTGTCGGCCACTTGGGTCACTTAGCTTAGCCATCCAGCGACCTTGGTGCACCTCTTTTTTTTCTTTGCATCATGTGCTGTTTGGGGACTATTTTTTAAATCGGCCATCCTGTCTGACACTGCAGTGCCACTCCTAGATGGGCCAGGTGTTTGTGTCGGCCACTTGGGTCGCTTAGCTTAGCCATCCAGTGACCTTGGTGCACCTCTTTTTTTTCTTTGCATCATGTGCTGTTTGGGGACAATTTTTTGAAGTGCCATCCTGTCTGACACTGCAGTGCCACTCCTAGATGAACCAGGTGTTTGTGTCGGCTACTTGGGTCGCTTAGCTTAGCCATCCAGCGACCTTGGTGCACCTCTTTTTTCTTTGCATCATGTGCTGTTTGGGGACTATTTTTTAAATCAGCCATCCTGTCTGACACTGCAGTGCCACTCCTAGATGAACCAGGTGTTTGTGTCTGCTACTTGGGTCGCTTAGCTTAGCCATCCAGCAACCTTGGTGCACCTCTTTTTTCTTTGCATCATGTGCTGTTTGGGGACAATTTTTTTAATCGGCCATCCTGTCTGACACTGCAGTGCCACTCCTAGATCGGCCAGGTGTTTGTGTCGGCCACTTGGGTCGCTTATTTTAGCCATCCAGCGACCTTGGTGCACCTCTTTTTTTCTTTGCATCATGTGCTGTTTGGGGACTATTTTTTTAAATCGGACATCCTGTCTGACACTGCAGTGCCACTCCTAGATCGGCCATGTGTTTGTGTCGGCCACTTGGGTCGCTTAGCTTAGCCATCCAGCGACCTTGGTGCACCTTTTTTTTTTCTTTGCATCATGTGCTGTTTGGGAACAATATTTTGAAGTGCCATCCTGTCTGACACTGCAGTGCCACTCCTAGATGAACCAGGTGTTTGTGTCGGCTACTTGGGTGACTTAGCTTAACCATCCAGCGACCTTGGTGCACCTCTTTTTTTTCTTTGCATCATGTGCTGTTTGGAGACAATTTTTTGAAGTGCCATCCTGTCTGACACTGCAGTGCCACTCCTAGATAAGCCAGGTGTTTGTGTCGGCCACTTGGGCCGCTTACCTTAGCCATCCAGCGACCTTGGTGCACCTGTTTTTTTTCTTTGCATCATGTTCTGTTTGAAGACTATTTTTTAAATCAGCCATCATGTCTGACACTGCAGTGCCACTCCTAGATGGGCCAGGTGTTTGTGTCGGCCACTTGGGTCGCTTAGCTTAGCGATCCAGCGACCTTGGTGCACCTCTTTTTTTCTTTGCATCATGTGCTGTTTGGGGACTATTTTTTAAATCAGCCATCATGTCTGACACTGCAGTGCCACTCCTAGATGGGCCAGGTGTTTGTGTCGCCCACTTGGGTCGCTTAGCTTAGCCATCCAGCGACCTTGGTGCACCTCTTTTTTTTCTTTGCATCATGTGCTGTTTGGAGACAATTTTTTGAAGTGCCATCCTGTCTGACACTGCAGTGCCACTCCTAGATAAGCCAGGTGTTTGTGTCGGCCACTTGGGCCGCTTACCTTAGCCATCCAGCGACCTTGGTGCACCTGTTTTTTTTCTTTGCATCATGTTCTGTTTGAAGACTATTTTTTAAATCAGCCATCATGTCTGACACTGCAGTGCCACTCCTAGATGGGCCAGGTGTTTGTGTCGGCCACTTGGGTCGCTTAGCTTAGCGATCCAGCGACCTTGGTGCACCTCTTTTTTTCTTTGCATCATGTGCTGTTTGGGGACAATTTTTTGAAGTGCCATCCTGTCTGACACTGCAGTGCCACTCCTAGATGGGCCAGGTGTTTGTGTCGGCCACTTGGGTCGCTTAGCTTAGCCATCCAGCGACCTTGGTGCACCTCTTTTTTTCTTTGCATCATGTGCTGGTTGGGGACTATTTTTTAAATCAGCCATCCTGTCTGACACTGCAGTGCAACTCCTAGATTGGCTAGGTGTTTGTGTCGGCCACTTGGGTCACTTAGCTTAGCCATCCAGCGACCTTGGTGCACCTATTTTTTCTTTGCATCATGTGCTGTTTGGGGACTAATTTTTAAATCAGCCATCCTGTCTGACACTGCAGTGCCACTCCTAGATGGGCCAGGTGTTTGTGTTGGCCACTTGGGTCGCTTAGCTTAGCCATCCAGCGACCTTGGTGCACCTCTTTTTTTCTTTGCATCATGTGCTGTTTGGGGACAATTTTTTTAATCGGCCATCCTGTCTGACACTGCAGTGCCACTCCTAGATCGGCCAGGTGTTTGTGTCGGCCACTTGGGTCGCTTAGCTTAGCCATCCAGCGACCTTGGTGCACCTTTTTTTTTCTTTGCATCATGTGCTGTTTGGGGACTATTTTTAAAATCGGCCATCCTGTCTGACACTGCAGTGTCACTTCTAGATCGGCCAGGTGTTTGTGTCGGCCACTTGGGTCGCTTAGCTTAGCCATCCAGCGACCTTGGTGTACCTCTTTTTTTTCTTTGCATCATGTGCTGTTTGGGGACTATTTTTTAAATCAGCCATCCTGTCTGACACTGCAGTGCCACTCCTAGGTGGGCCAGGTGTTTGTGTTGGCCACTTGGGTCACTTAGCTTAGCCATCAAGCGACCTTGGTGCACCTCTTTTTTTTCTTTGCATCATCTCCTGTTTGGGGACAATTTTTTAAGTGCCATCCTGTCTGACACTGCAGTGCCATTCCTAGATTGGCCAGGTGTTTGTGTCGGCCACTTGGGTCACTTAGCTTAGCCATCCAGCGACCTTGGTGTACCTCTTTTTTTTCTTTGCATCATGTGCTGTTTGGGGACTATTTTTTAAATCAGCCATCCTGTCTGACACTGCAGTGCCACTCCTAGATGGGCCAGGTGTTTGTGTTGGCCACTTGGGTCACTTAGCTTAGCCATCAAGCGACCTTGGTGCACCTCTTTTTTTCTTTGCATCATGTGCTGTTTGGGGACTATTTTTTAAATCGGCCATCCTGTCTGACACTGCAGTGCCACTCCTAGATGAACCAGGTGTTTGTGTCGGCTACTTGGGTCGCTTAGCTTAGCCATCCAGCGACCTTGGTGCACCTCTTTTTTCTTTGCATCATGTGCTGTTTGGGGACTATTTTTTAAATCAGCCATCCTGTCTGACACTGCAGTGCCACTCCTAGATGGGCCACGTGTTTGTGTCGGCCACTTGTGTCACTTAGCTTAGCCATCCAGCAACCTTGGTGCACCTCTTTTTTTCTTTGCATCATGTGCTGTTTGGGGACAATTTTTTAATCGGCCATCCTGTCTGACACTGTTGTGCCACTCCTAGATCGGCCAGGTGTTTGTGTCAGCCACTTGGGTCACTTATCTTAGCCATCCAGCGACCTTGGTGCACCTCTTTTTTTCTTTGCATCATGTGCTCTTTGGGTACTATTTTTTTAAATTGGGCATCCTGTCTGACACTGCAGTGCCACTCCTAGATCGGCCATGTGTTTGTGTCGGCCACTTGGGTCGCTTAGCTTAGCCATCCAGCGACCTTGGTGCACCTCTTTTTTTTCTTTGCATCATGTGCTGTTTGGGGACAATATTTTGAAGTGCCATCCTGTCTGACACTGCAGTGCCACTCCTAGATGAACCAGGTGTTTGTGTCGGCTACTTGGGTCGCTTAGCTTAGCCATCCAGCAACCTTGGTGCACCTCTTTTTTCTTTGCATCATGTGCTGTTTGGGGACTATTTTTTAATTCAGCCATCCTGTCTGACACTGCAGTGCCACTCCTAGATGGGCCAGGTGTTTGTGTCGGCCACTTGTGTCGCTTAGCTTAGCCATCCAGCGACCTTGGTGCACCTCTTTTTTTCTTTGCATCATGTGCTGTTTGGGGACAATTTTTTTAATCGGCCATCCTGTCTGACACTGCAGTGCCACTCCTAGATCGGCCAGGTGTTTGTGTCGGCCACTTGGGTCGCTTAGCTTAGCCATCCAGCGACCTGGTGCACCTCTTTTTTTCTTTGCATCATGTGCTGTTTGGGTACTATTTTTTTTAAATCGGCCATCCTGTCTGACACTGCAGTGCCACTCCTAGATCGGCCAGGTGTTTGTGTCGGCCACTTGGGTCGCTTAGCTTAGCCATCCAGCGACCTTGGTGCACCTCTTTTTTTTCTTTGCATCATCTGCTGTTTGGGGACAATTTTTTAAGTGCCATCCTGTCTGACACTGCAGTGCCATTCCTAGATTGGCCAGGTGTTTGTGTCGGCCACTTGGGTCACTTAGCTTAGCCATCCAGCGACCTTGGTGTACCTCTTTTTTTTTTCTTTGCATCATGTGCTGTTTGGGGACTATTTTTTAAATCAGCCATCCTGTCTGACGCTGCAGTGCCACTCCTAGATGGGCCAGGTGTTTGTGTTGGCCTCTTGGGTCACTTAGCTTAGCCATCAAGCGACCTTGGTGCACCTCTTTTTTTCTTTGCATCATGTGCTGTTTGGGGACTATTTTTTAAAGCGGCCATCCTGTCTGACACTGCAGTGCCACTCCTAGATGAACCAGGTGTTTGTGTCGGCTACTTGGGTCGCTTAGCTTAGCCATCCAGCGACCTTGGTGCACCTCTTTTTTCTTTGCATCATGTGCTGTTTGGGGACTATTTTTTAAATCAGCCATCCTGTCTGACACTGCAGTGCCACTACTAGATGGGCCACGTGTTTGTGTCGGCCACTTGTGTCACTTAGCTTAGCCATCCAGCAACCTTGGTGCACCTCTTTTTTTCTTTGCATCATGTGCTGTTTGGGGACAATTTTTTTAATCGGCCATCCTGTCTGACACTGTAGTGCCACTCCTAGATCGGCCAGGTGTTTGTGTCGGCCACTTGGGTCGCTTATCTTAGCCATCCAGCGACCTTGGTGCACCTCTTTTTTTCTTTGCATCATGTGCTCTTTGGGTACTATTTTTTTAAATTGGGCATCCTGTCTGACACTGCAGTGCCACTCCTAGATCGGCCATGTGTTTGTGTCGGCCACTTTGGTCGCTTAGCTTAGCCATCCAGCGACCTTGGTGCACCTCTTTTTTTTCTTTGCATCATGTGCTGTTTGGGGACAATATTTTGAAGTGCCATCCTGTCTGACACTGCAGTGCCACTCCTAGATGAACCAGGTGTTTGTGTCGGCTACTTGGGTCGCTTAGCTTAGCCATCCAGCGACCTTGGTGCACCTCTTTTTTCTTTGCATCATGTGCTGTTTGGGGACTATTTTTTAATTCAGCCATCCTGTCTGACACTGCAGTGCCACTCCTAGATGGGCCAGGTGTTTGTGTCGGCCACTTGTGTCGCTTAGCTTAGCCATCCAGCGACCTTGGTGCACCTCTTTTTTTCTTTGCATCATGTGCTGTTTGGGTACTATTTTTTTAAATCGGCCATCCTGTCTGACACTGCAGTGCCACTCCTAGATCGGCCAGGTGTTTGTGTCGGCCACTTGGGTCGCTTAGCTTAGCCATCCAGCGACCTTGGTGCACCTCTTTTTTTTCTTTGCATCATGTGCTGTTTGGGGACAATTTTTTGAAGTGCCATCCTGTCTGACACTGCAGTGCCACTCCTAGATGGGCCAGGTGTTTGTGTCGGCCACTTGGGTCACTTAGCTTAGCCATCCAGCGACCTTGGTGTACCTCTTTTTTCTTTGCATCATGTGCTGTTTGGGGACTATTTTTTAAATCAGCCATCCTGTCTGACACTGCAGTGCCTCTCCTAGATGGGCCAGGTGTTTGTGTTGGCCACTTGGGTCACTTAGCTTAGCCATCCAGCGACCTTGGTGCACCTCTTTTTTTCTTTGCATCATGTGCTGTTTGGGGACTATTTTTTAAATCGGCCATCCTGTCTGACACTGCAGTGCCACTCCTAGATGGGCCAGGTGTTTGTGTCGGCCACTTGGGTCGCTCAGCTTAGCCATCCAGCAACCTTGGTGCACCTCTTTTTTTCTTTGCATCATTTGCTGTTTGGGGACAATTTTTTGAAGTGCCATCCTGTCTGACACTGCAGTGCCACTCGTAGATGGGCCAGGTGTTTGTGTCGGCCACTTGGGTCGCTCAGCTTAGCCATCCAGCAACCTTGGTGCACCTCTTTTTTTCTTTGCATCATGTGCTGTTTGGGGACTATTTTTTAAATCAGCCATCATGTCTGACACTGCAGTCCCACTCCTAGATCGGCCAGGTGTTTGTGTCGCCCACTTGGGTCGCTTAGCTTAGCCATCCAGCGACCTTGGTGCACCTCTTTTTTTTTTTTGCATCATGTGCTGTTTGGAGACAATTTTTTGAAGTGCCATCCTGTCTGACACTGCAGTGCCACTCCTAGATGGGCCAGGTGTTTGTGTCGGCCACTTGGGCCGCTTAGCTTAGCCATCCAGCGACCTTGGGGCACCTCTTTTTTTCTTTGCATCATGTGCTGTTTGGGGACTATTTTTTAAATCAGCCATCATGTCTGACACTGCAGTCCCACTCCTAGATCGGCCAGGTGTTTGTGTCGCCCACTTGGGTCGCTTAGCTTAGCCATCCAGCGACCTTGGTGCACCTCTTTTTTTTTTTTGCATCATGTGCTGTTTGGAGACAATTTTTTGAACTGCCATCCTGTCTGACACTGCAGTGCCACTCCTAGATGGGCCAGGTGTTTGTGTCGGCCACTTGGGTCGCTTAGCTTAGCCATCCAGCGACCTTGGTGCACCTCTTTTTTTCTTTGCATCATGTGCTGGTTGGGGCCTATTTTTTAAATCAGCCATCCTGTCTGACACTGCAGTGCAACTCCTAGATTGGCCAGGTGTTTGTGTCGGCCACTTGGGTCACTTAGCTTAGCCAACCAGCGACCTTAGTGTACCTCTTTTTTCTTTGCATCATGTGCTGTTTGGGGACTAATTTTTAAATCAGCCATCCTGTCTGACACTGCAGTGCCACTCCTAGATGGGCCAGGTGTTTGTGTTGGCCACTTGGGTCGCTTAGCTTAGCCATCCAGCGACCTTGGTGCACCTCTTTTTTTCTGTGCATCATGTGCTGTTTGGGGACAATTTTTTTAATCGGCCATCCTGTCTGACACTGCAGTGCCACTCCTAGATCGGCCAGGTGTTTGTGTCGGCCACTTGGGTCGCTTAGCTTAGCCATCCAGCGACCTTGGTGCACCTTTTTTTTTCTTTGCATCATGTGCTGTTTGGGGACTATTTTTAAAATCGGCCATCGTGTCTGACACTGCAGTGTCACTCATAGATGGGCCAGATGTTTGTGTTGGCCACTTGGGTCGCTTAGCTTAGCCATCCAGCGACCTTGGTGCACCTCTTTTTTTCTTTGCATCATGTGCTGTTTGGGGACAATTTTTTGAAGTGCCATCCTGTCTGACACTGCAGTGCCACTCCTAGATGGGCCAGGTGTTTGTGTCGGCCACTTGGGCCGCTTAGCTTAGCCATCCAGCGACCTTGGGGCACCTCTTTTTTTCTTTGCATCATGTGCTGTTTGGGGACTATTTTTTAAATCAGCCATCATGTCTGACACTGCAGTCCCACTCCTAGATCGGCCAGGTGTTTGTGTCGCCCACTTGGGTCGCTTAGCTTAGCCATCCAGCGACCTTGGTGCACCTCTTTTTTTTTTTTGCATCATGTGCTGTTTGGAGACAATTTTTTGAACTGCCATCCTGTCTGACACTGCAGTGCCACTCCTAGATGGGCCAGGTGTTTGTGTCGGCCACTTGGGTCGCTTAGCTTAGCCATCCAGCGACCTTGGTGCACCTCTTTTTTTCTTTGCATCATGTGCTGGTTGGGGACTATTTTTTAAATCAGCCATCCTGTCTGACACTGCAGTGCAACTCCTAGATTGGCCAGGTGTTTGTGTCGGCCACTTGGGTCACTTAGCTTAGCCAACCAGCGACCTTGGTGTACCTCTTTTTTCTTTGCATCATGTGCTGTTTGGGGACTAATTTTTAAATCAGCCATCCTGTCTGACACTGCAGTGCCACTCCTAGATGGGCCAGGTGTTTGTGTTGGCCACTTGGGTCGCTTAGCTTAGCCATCCAGCGACCTTGGTGCACCTCTTTTTTTCTGTGCATCATGTGCTGTTTGGGGACAATTTTTTTAATCGGCCATCCTGTCTGACACTGCAGTGCCACTCCTAGATCGGCCAGGTGTTTGTGTCGGCCACTTGGGTCGCTTAGCTTAGCCATCCAGCGACCTTGGTGCACCTTTTTTTTTCTTTGCATCATGTGCTGTTTGGGGACTATTTTTAAAATCGGCCATCGTGTCTGACACTGCAGTGTCACTCATAGATGGGCCAGATGTTTGTGTTGGCCACTTGGGTCGCTTAGCTTAGCCATCCAGCGACCTTGGTGCACCTCTTTTTTTTCTTTGCAACATGTGCTGTTTGGGGACAATTTTTGAGGTGCCATCCTGTCTGACACTGCAGTGCCACTCCTAGATGGGCTAGGTGTTTGTGTCGGCCACTTGGGTCGCTTAGCTTAGCCATCCAGCGACCTTGGTGCACCTTTTTTTTTCTTTGCATCATGTGCTGTTTGGGGACTATTTTTAAAATCGGCCATCCTGTCTGACACTGCAGTGCCACTCCTAGATCGGCCAGGTATTTGCGTCGGCCACTTGGGTCGCTTAGCTTAGCCATCCAGCGACCTTGGTGTACATCTTTTTTCTTTGCATCATGTGCTGTTTGGGGACTATTTTTTAGATCAGCCATCCTGTCTGACACTGCAGTGCCACTCCTAGTTGGGCCAGGTGTTTGTGTTGGCCACTTGGGTCACTTAGCTAAGCCATCCAGCGACCTTGGTGCACCTCTTTTTTTCTTTGCATCATGTGCTGTTTGGGGACAATTTTTGAAATGCCATCCTGTCTGACACTGCAGTGCCACTCCTAGATGGGCCAGGTGTTTGTGTCGGCCACTTGGGTCACTTAGCTTAGCCATCCAGCGACCTTGGTGCACCTCTTTTTTTCTTTGCATCATGTGCTGTTTGGGGACTATTTTTTAAATCAGCCATCCTGTCTGACACTGCAGTGCACCTCCTAGATGGGCCAGGTGTTTGTGTCGGCCACTTGGGTCACTTAGCTTAGCCATCCAGCGACCTTGGTGCAAGTTTTAGGACAAACAATAATATTGTGAGGTGTTCAGAATAGACTGGAAATGAGTGGAAATTATGGTTATTGAGGTTAATAATACTATGGGATCAAAATGACCCCCAAATTCTATGATTTAAGCTGTTTTTGAGGGTTTTTTGTAAAAAAACACCCGAATCCAAAACACACCCGAATCCGACAAAAAATATTCAGGGAGGTTTTGCCAAAACGCGTCCGAATCCAAAACACGTCCGCGGAACCGAATCCAAAACCAAAGCACAACATCCGAAACATTTCCGGTGCACATTACTACTGCTTAGTAAATGTACCCCTTAGTGGCACGTAAATAACTCCTGCACAATTAACATCAAATAAGCTTGGTTAATAACTCTAACACTATAGGCTGTTTATTAAGCTGCACATGTTTTTTTCAAATGCAGCTTGCAGTAATTTAAAAGAACGTTTGGCCACTGTACTTATCAGCATTGGTATGGCTAGTTATTAAGCCAGTTGGCAGATGGGCTCTTGAACCTCCTACTTGATAACCATATTGGAGTGTATTGTGACCATGTCAATCAATTGTTGCTAAGGGTATTTTCTTACCAAGATCTTTGCTTCTTTTCTAATAAGCTGCTTTCGTTTCAATTCAGGAAACTGTGTGATTTTAAAAGTTCTGGTATTATGTATTTGCTTTTGTTTATTAACCTGTATCCATTCAGGATTGATTCTTGGACAGTGTTATAGTTATACCCCTTTCACATTGCACAAATAACCCGTTATGGACCCGCTATATTGGCGGGTCGACACAGGTCACTGTGCGCTGTGAAAGGGGCCATGGAGAATTCCTGGGTCGCCTGACCCGGTAATTCAACCCGGATTATAAATAGGGTTATTCCCTGGTTGAATACCAGGTCGGTGGTAGTGTGAATGGGTTCCCGGGTCGATGCAACCCGGGACCTGTTCACTACATAGGCAGAGGTGGCGCGGAGATGAGCTCATCCTCCAGTGCCGCCCCTGCTGTGGGCTCCACCCCCTGCCACTATGGCAATGGGTCGGGAAGCCTGCTGAAGCCTGCTGTTAGGGTCCAATGCCGGATCCTACCCGGGAAGGAGCCATTTCCAATTCCTGGGTGGGATCCGGCTTTGGAGATGTGAAAGTGGTATTATAGTGTTAAATAAGGACACAATAAAATGATGTACAGTACAGTATGTGATGTATTATAAATAAATTGAAAAAAATCTTATTTTCTGCCCAGTTAATTATTCACAAGCACATTCTACTTTGCTTTTAATGTTTGGTATGTGGGTTTGCAATTTAACCATTTTAATAACGCTGCAGGTGAAAAATGTATTCCTTTATTGGATTAAATATCTTGCTAGCGCTGTTTTTTCACTTACCCTTTCCCCAGTACCTGACCCTTCTCCCCTGTCACCCTGTGAGCCAATATAATACCTGATACCCTGTCCTCCCATGCATCCATATACAGGAATACCTGACACCACCTCACATAACCTGGGCACACATGACATCCCTTCTACTGTCATCCTGTGTGTCATCCTGTGTGTCCATATAGGACCTTACATTCTGTGAGCCCATATTGTGTTTGATACCCAGTACAACCATATATTTCCCCATATCCCTCCCATGTCAAGCGGTGTTTAATACAGTTAAAAACAAATATTATAATTACATAGTCCCATTCTGTGCCCCCAAATCTTGACCTATTCTCATGTTCTGCACCTCCACTTCCTGTCAATGGCCCTCATTCCGAGTTGTTCGCTCGCAAGCTGCTTTTAGCAGCATTGCACACGCTAAGCCGCCGAATACTGGGAGTGAATCTTAGCTTAGCAGAATTGCGAACGAAGTATTCGCAATATTGCGAAAAGATTTTTCTTTGCAGTTTCTGAATAGCTCGAGACTTACTCTTCCTGTGCGATCAGTTCAGTGCTTGTCGTTCCTGGTTTGACGTCACAAACACACCCAGCGTTCGCCCAGAGACTCCCCTGTTTCTCCAGCCACTCCCGCGTTTTTCCCAGAAACGGCAGCGTTTTTTCACACACTCCCATAAAACAGCCAGTTTCCGCCCAGAAACACCCACTTCCTGTCAATCACACTACGATCAGCAGAACGAAGAAAAAACCTCGTAATGCCGTGAGTAAAATACCAAACTTCTTAGCAAATTTACTTGGCGCAGCCGCAGTGCGAACATTGCGCATGCGCAGTTAGCGGAAATCGCACCGATGCGAAGGAAAAGAACGAGCGAACAACTCGGAATGAGGGCCAATGTGCGGCAACTCCCATTGTCCTGCCACCAGTGTGGGATGTCCATGTCCTGTCATCACAGATATGATCCTGTTATTGCTGTCCTGCATCCCCATACCCTACTATTGCTGCCCTGTACCCCCATATCCCATTACCACTGATGTGATATCTCATATTTCCTTTCAGACTTGCTTCCTTTTTTGTCATCATTGTCCTGCATGCCATACCATTAACAAAAAGTTGGTGGGCATATGTTGGGGTATGAAGGAAAAACAGTAGAGCTGAAGTTAGGTTTGAGGGAAACACAGGGGGCAGAGGTTGTGATGAGAGGGGAAAGCAAATATGCAGAGGGTGGAATATCAGGGAAATACAAGTGGGAGGAGGGTGATGTGAGGGGAAAGCTGGTGGGCCAGGCTTGTCAAGTTCTTTGTTTCTTAAGTTTTCATACATATATTAACTTTAAATAAAGCTATGGAATTATATAAACAAAAAATCTTATTGTTTTACATGTACCAGGCTGCTTACACATGATCTGAAATTTCAGAAAGTGACAGAATCTCTACCACTCAAACTACTGTATAAAAAGCAATGACATTTTTAAATCATTAATGCTGATGTCTTAATGGACGTGTTCCTTGCGCAACAGATATGGTATGCCATCACACCCTGGGGTTAACTGCAGACTCAGCACTCTTATGGAGTAAAATTACTGTCAATCGCAAAATGGTGGAGTTGCTAATTCCCAGGCACTTTATTTGCACTGACCAGGAAGTTGCTGCTTCCTGAAGGAGTGGGAGGCTGTACAGTGGGGGAATGGCTTGCGGTATGCAGCATGTGGTCAGCCAATATTCTGGAGCCCCGTAGTGCCGCCTTCCCACCTTCCTGCCTGTCTGGGATTGGTGGCGGCGCCTCCTGTGCCAGTACCCTAGTCTATATTCCCGTGTTCCTCCCTCTGTACCCCAATATGTATTCATATGTCCCTCCCCCTGTACCCCAGTCTGTATTCCTATGTCTCACACTGTATCTCCCTCTGTACCACACACTATCTCTCTCTCCCCCATGGTATCTCTCACTGCACCTCGCTGTATCTTCCTCTCTCCCGCACTGTACCTTATTCTGTTCCTCACTTTATCTCTCTCTGTACCCCACTCTATTTTATTTTGCTTTCTTTTTACTTTTTTTCCCTTTGTTGTATTATGTTATTTGTTACACAAATCTTGTTATATATAAAGAACAGAGAGAGAAGGATATTTTGTATTATGTTACACCAGCAGGTCTATAGGCTTTGTGGATTAACAGTCAGTAAAATACAAATGAATATTATAAGTCTTCTGCTATTGCCTTATGTTTTATTCACATATTCAGCAGAGCACACAGCTTAGTATAAAAAAATAAAAATAAAAATGCAAATTTGTTTCTATTTATTTGAAACTAGGCCTAACAGAATGTATTGTTTGTTGCTACAGCGTATGCATTTTACATCCTTAAAGAATTGGTTACCAGATACTGTCATATTCTCTGATAAATTCTATACCATATTGCCCTAGCAATTATGTGCCTCTAACTATCACCCTTTGCCTCTCCCTGAAGCCCACTGTCTCTTCCACTCACTATCTGCACCCATTGCCTCCCTCACTCACCTACTGTCTCTCCCAGTCACCCACTGCCTCTCTGTGTCATCCACTGCCTATCTCCCTGTCAAACACTGCCTCCCACAGTCAGGCCCGGCGCTAACCGCTCAGAAAAGAGATGCAGAGCAGGTAGGCGCCAGGCCAGGAGAGATGCTGTCACTGCTCTGCATCCCCGCTGCTGCGCCGGCCTGTACCCCCTGCTGCTGCGGCCGGCTGCTTTGCCTGTCACATTATTATTATTATTATTATTATCCTTTATTTATATGGCGCCACAAGGGTTCCGCAGCGCCCAATTACAGAGTACATAAACATATAATCAAGCAGGAAAACAGCAACTTACAGTTAACGACAATATAGGACAAGTACAGGGTAAATAAACATAGCTACATCAGCAGATGACACTGGAATAAGTATCAGGTGGCAGAAGACTGCTGGATTTGGTGCAGTTGAATATTATTAAAGTAAGAAAAGGATAAGCACATGAGGGAAGAGGGCCCTGCTCGTGAGAGCTTACATTCTAAAGGGGAGGGGTAGACAGACAGGGGTAAGACAGATGGGGTACATAGAGAGCGTGGAACAGAGGTTTAGGATGAGATTTGGCTGGGTTTGGTGAAGAAGTGGGTCTTGAGAGCCCGTTTGAAGTTTTATAGAGAGGTGGAGAGTCTGACGGGGAAAGGTAGGGATTTCCAGAGAAGTGGTGTAGCACGTGAAAAATCTTGGAGGTAGGAGTGGAAGTAATCCGTAGGCAGGAGAGTCGGCATGCATTAGCAGAGCGAAGAGGATGGGTGGGAGTGTAAAGGGAGATAAGGTCAGAGATGTAGATGGGAGAGGAGTGGGTGAGGGCTTTGTAAGCAAGTGTGAGAAGCTAGAAATGGATTCTGAAAGGGAAGGGGAGCCAGTGAAGGTCTAGTAAGAGAGGAGAGGTGGACGTAGTGCGTTTGGTGAGGAAAATGAGCCGGGCAGCAGCATTGAGGATAGATAGGAGTGCAGAGAGGTATTTGTCAGGAATGCCAGTCAGTAGGAGATTCCAGTATTCCAGTCTGGAGATGACCAGTGAGTGGATAAGAGTCTTAGTAGCATCCTGGGTCAGAAAGGGTCTGATCCTGAAAATATTTTTTAGATGAAAACGGCAGGTTTGTGAGAGGTGCTGAATGTGTGGTTTGAAGGGGAGGGAGGAGTCAAGGATTACTCCAAGACAGCGCACTTGGGGGCTAGAGGAGATAGTAGTGCCATCAATAGATAATGAGATTGTAGGAGGTGAGGTTATGCGGGAGGGAGGGAAGATGATCAGCTCGGTCTTAGACATGTTAAGTTTAAGAAAGCGCTGGGACATCCAGGAAGAGGTAGCAGAGAGACAGTTAGAGATACGAGTGAGGAGAGTAGGGCAGAGGTCTGGAGAGGAAAGATAGATTTGAGTGTCATCAGCATATATATATGACAGGCAGCAGCGGCGGCAGCTTGGAGCCTCCTCTCCCCCTCACCTGTTATAGCGGGGTTCGTCGGGTTGGTCTGGGCTGAAAAGTGGGCATGGCTACATGTGAATGGGGGCGGAGCTACACGGGACCAGGCTGCTGCTGCCTGCTATTGCCAGCCAGACTGTTAGGTAAGTGAACCAAAAAGAACTGAACAAGAGAGCGCAGGCAGACTTAACGAAAGTTCACAATTTTAATAAAACAGTGATCACAAAATACGGTATATATATATTTTAAGAACAATAAAATTCCGTACTACAACTCCATATATTCCACACAGTCCAGTGCACTATTAAGCTGGTATAGTGACAATATGAATTGATGGTCCTAAAATTTAGCAGCTGATGTTTGAATGCTGAAAATCTGGATATTATCCATATAACAGTCTCATACTTGTATTGATTTGTTCAAATAAAAGTCAGATGTATACAAAGTAAGTGCACTGTTGGTTATAGATCAGACATCTGTAAATTACCTCCAATGGACATAGCACCAGTTCCATTCAATTTAATATAGCCTCATATCAGGATAATGACGCTTACCGCTTCCTTGGTGTACGTATAGCACTAGCAAGTGTTCGGGTGCCTGCTGGTTCCAGCGGCTATATCCACTGCTCACTCCTTGCTGTGTCGTGTCAGACTCCTAGCCGCTCACCGCGACAGTGGAGTAGAGCTGGAACGGGTGAAATCCGTGAGAGGTAAAGGTGGTTAGATGAGAGGTAGTCGGATCCTAAAACACCACCTTTACCTTCACGGATTTCACCCGTTCCAGCTCTACTCCACTGTCGGGTCAAAATCTGCCCGAGCAGAGCCACCTGCACTGGTCCCTTCTGCAATACGGGGACCGTGGCTGTCAGCTCATCGCCTCGGATCAACGGCATCTTGGTTAATCACAGCACCGTCAGATGATCCGTAGGAGCGGTGAGCGGCTAGGAGTCTGACACGACACAGCAAGGAGTGAGCAGTGGATATAGCCGCTGGAACCAGCAGGCACCCGAACACTTGCTAGTGCTATACGTACACCAAGGAAGCGGTAAGCGTCATTATCCTGATATGAGGCTATATTAAATTGAACGGAACTGGTGCTATGTCCATTGGAGGTAATTTACAGATGTCCGATCTATAACCAACAGTGCACTTACTTTGTATACATCTGACTTTTATTTGAACAAATCAATACAAGTATGAGACTGTTATATGGATAATATCCAGATTTTCAGCATTCAAACATCAGCTGCTAAATTTTAGGACCATCAATTCATATTGTCACTATACCAGCTTAATAGTGCACTGGACTGTGTGGAATATATGGAGTTGTAGTACGGAATTTTATTGTTCTTAAAATATATATATACCGTATTTTGTGATCACTGTTTTATTAAAATTGTGAACTTTCGTTAAGTCTGCCTGCGCTCTCTTGTTCAGTTCTTTTTGGTTTCCATTTGTTTAGGGATCGCTAATACCCTATTCCTTTGAGAGCGGCAGGCAGCGTTTCAACATAGGCTCAGGGAGGCGCCCTTCTCTCTTGTTGTTAGGTAAGTGAAGGGAAAGAGAGAGAGAGAGAGAGAGAGACAGAGAGAGAGAGAGTGTGTGTATATATATGTGTTTGTGTGTGTATATGGGTGTGTGTGTGTGTGTGTGTATTAATGTGTGTGTGCGTGTGTGTGGGGGGGGGATTGTTTGTATAAGTGCCATTTCTATGGGCATTACATATAAGCGTCTCTACCACTCTGGATATTACATATAAGCATCACTACTACTATGGGCATTAAATATAAGCATCACTGCTATTATGGGTATTACATATAAGCGTCACTACCACTATAGGCATTACATATAAGCGGCACTACTACGATGCACATTACGTAAAAGCGCCACTGCTACTATGCGCATTACGTATAAGCGGCGCTACTGCTATGGCCATTATGTATAAGCAGCACTACTACTATGGGCATTACGTAAAAGCACCTCTGCTACTATGCGCATTACGTATAAGCGGCGCTACTGCTATGGGCATTACATATAAACGGCACTACTACTATGGACATTACGTAAAAGCGGCACTACTACTATGGACATTACGTAAAAGCAGCACTGCTACTATGGGCATTATGTAGAAGCGGCACTACTATGGGCATTACGTAAAAGCGGCGCTGCTACTATGTGCATCACATATAAGCGGTGCTACTACTGTGGGCATTATGTTTAAACAGCGCCACTACTGTGGACATTACGCATAAGAGGCACTACTACAATGGGCATTACATATAAGGGGCGCTAATACTATCTGTGTTACGTATAAGTGGCGCTACTACTATTGGCATTACATATAAGGGGCGCTGCTACTATGGCCATTACGTATACAGGGCGCTACTACTATCTATGGGCATTATGTGTATAAGCGGCACTACTACTTGCTGTGTAATGTGAATATGATTGTGCTACTGTGTGGCGTTAATTGAAATGGGGTACTTTGTGTGGCTACGCCCAATCCTTGTGAGAACACACCCTCTTTTTCTAACTCACTCTGTCCCTTTATAAAGTGTGGGAGGGCGCAAATTTATAGTTTGCATGAGGGCACCGAACACCCTAGCACCAGCCCTGCCCCCAGTCATCCTCTGTGCTCCCCAGGCAGGTACTTAGCCATCATGCAATACCATCAAGGAGGCATCTGGTTATTGGCTCCAAATGTATTCTGCAGCAGGATGACCCCAAACATGTAACCACTAAAGAAAATCTATGGGGGTAATTCAGACCTGATCGTAGCAGCACATTTGTTAGCAGTTGGGCAAAACCATGGGGGTCATTCCGAGTTCTTCGCTCGTTATTTTTTTCTCGCAATGGAGCGATTAGTTGCTAATGCGCATGCGCAATGTCCGCAGTGCGACTGCGCCAAGTAAATTTGCTATGCAGTTAGGTATTTTACTCACGGCATTACAAGGTTTTTTCGTCGTTCTGGTGATCGTAATGTGATTGACAGGAAGTGGGTGTTTCTGGGCGGAAACTGGCCGTTTTATGGGAGTGCTTGAAAAAAACGCTACCGTTTCTGGGAAAAACACGGGAGTGGCTGGAGAAACGGAGGAGTGTCTGGGCGAACGCTGGGTGTGTTTGTGACGTCAAACCAGGAACGACAAGCACTGAACTGATCTGAGCTACTCAGAAACTGCACAGAGAAGTCTTTTCGCAATATTGCAAATCTTTCGTTCGCAATTTTGAGAAGCTAAGATTCACTCCCAGTAGGCGGCGGCTTAGCGTGTGCAAAGCAGCTAAAAGCAGCTTGCGAGCGAACAACTTGGAATGAGGGCCCATGTGCACTGCAGGTGTGGCAGATATAATATGTGCAGAGAGAGTTCGATTTGGGTGGGCTATTTTGTTTCTGTGCGGAGTAAATACTGACTGCTTTATTTTTACACTGCAATTCAGATTTTACTTTGAACACACCCCACCCAAGAAATCTAACTCTCTCTGCACATGTTCTATCTGCCCCCCCCCCCCCCCTTGCAGTGCACACATGGTTTTGCCCATCTGCTAACAAATTTGCTGCTATGATCAGGTCTGAGTTACCCCCTATATCCAGCATCATGAAGAACAAGGAGTCCTGGAAGTGATGATATGGCCACCACAGAGCCCTGATCTCAACAACATAGAGTCTGGTATTACATAAAGAGACAGAAGGATTTGATCTGGCCTACATCCACAGAAAATCTGTGATTAGTTCTCCATTAATACAGCATCTTGTATTTCAATGTTTTAGTGCCCTTTAAAGAGTGGTTTGATATATAGGGAGAGATATATTAAAACTTGGAGAGAGATAAAGTGAAGAGAGCTAAAATTTTAACCAATCAGCTGCTAGCTGTCATTTTTCAAAACAGCCTGTAAAATTACAGTTAGAAGCTTATTGGTTGGTATTTTACCTCGCTTCACTTTAAATCTCTCTACATCTCCCCCATAGTAAACTGGTCATATAGTAGGTTAAATGATCCCTCATTAAAGAAGTAGTGTTAGGGAACCACCAACTGTGATATCAGGGAGACAAAGGGTTACATACAAAATTGCACATAAGTCAGCAACAATTGCATTGTGTGCCACAAACAACTGTAAATGTGGATATTCATACTGTTTGTCTAGTTGTGTGTATCCATATGACTATCCTATCCATACACATATGTTTGGGACCATAGCCATTATTATCTTCAGTGCACACATCCTCCAGCCCTAAACCTGTTGTAGAAGACGAATCTGAAAACAGACAGATAGAACCCAAGTCCTTTTACCCTGTGTGCATAACTGCATATGCCCTGTTGCCACCCACTTACACACATTTAAGTGGAGCTACAGATGAAACACATACATCCATGTGCTTAGCTGCCTTAGCATACACACACCAAAAATGTACAAGATCCATCAAATAAACGGATTGTGTCCAAGAGAGTTTTGTCTTGCAGCACCCATTCCACTACTCTGTCTAAACAACAGGGATCGATATTCAAGTGGCATAAGTGCATCAAACACAATTAACAGTTGTGCAGTAAATTTTGTTTTTCAGGCCAAGAGATTTCTTTACCAGTTCCTTGTACCGTGTTGTTGTTTAATCCAAAACATCACTGTTTCCAGATGCAGCAATTACTGGAAGTGAGGCTGCAGGGAAACATTCCACCAAGCTGCACTCTGCTACAGTTTGTTGCACTAAATAACCTTTAACACATAACTATAAACAACATTTTAGAAACTGCAGAGAAGCTTTTATCTTTGTGAATGATTAAGTCCTTCTCAATCTAAGCTGCCTGCCAGGACTGGCTAATTAAAATTGTGGGAAAGATATTTTTGGGTCTTTTTTTAAAAAAAAAAAAGATCTTTTTTTAAATTATTTTGTCTCTCTGGTGTCTCTTTCTCCTCTATATTTAATACTTTCCTTCCCTGTGTTCTTTCCTATTTTTATATTGTCTCTCTTTTTCAAACTTTTACAAACTTGTTCTCTTGAAACTCATACTGATTATTGACTCACTTTATCTGCCCAGGATATGAGCATTTCAACTGTGGTGTGCAGGGGTCTTTTTACAGAATTTATTTATTTACAGTAGGTTATAGAAAGCATGCTGAGGTATGAATGAATAAATGGATGGTATCTGGGTCTCAAAAGTGAGGGCACTGCAGCCAGCAATGATATTTCCCCCTCATACCACTTCCTTTCCTGTGCATGTAGTGATCTCATGTTTCAGGAAATTTCTGCACCACCAATTCCCTCCCAATAGGGGTCACAGAAGTTTACATTTGCATTTTAGAAAACATAGTGATGCAAAATAAACATAAATATTAAACAACTATAGAAAAAAGAGCTAAGCATTTGGATTGTTTTTTATGTTTTAGAAACTAATGGGGTATTAATGAAATTCTTGAGCACACAGGTAAGTCTTGAGTCTGTTTTTTAAGAGCGTGTAACATCCAGAGAGCCAAAGAAGCAAAACTAAAAGCTCTACCACCAAATAACGTAAGGGAGATTCTAGGGACTCAAAAGTAATCGAGTGTCGGTGTTAGGAATCAGAAGCTACTTCAGGTACCTTCGACCCTGGCTATGTAGGACTTTGAAAGTCTGTAAGCCAATCTTATAGGCTTGCCGGTGAAGAGAGTAGTGAATGGATGTTATGTTGCAAGAACAGAGCTACAGTAGTTGGTTAACAACCTGGCTGCTGCATTTTGTGCCAGATTTCAAGCTGTGTCATTTCTTTTCTGGGAGAAACAGGTAGAGGTCATTGCAGTGGTGCAAGCATAATGATACAAATCCCTGTATGAGTATTCAGATCGGAGGGAATTAAGTGCTTGATTCTGGCTATGTTCCACAGATGAAATAATGAGGTTATGATCATAGATGAAAACTAATGTTTGCATGTCAAGCCACAAGATAGGACAGCACAAAAATTCTACAAGCACATTGGTTGTACTGTAGGCCCAATGGTTTGCATACATCTCCAATGCTGGATGGACCCTGCATTCACAGGACACATTCTGCGCATGTGTAGAATGTGTCCTGCATGATCACACACAGTGCCTTCTAAGCTGCGGTGTGATTGCAGTCTGATGGCATTTAGAGGTAGGCCCATAGAGAGTTTCTGAAAATGGGAGCATGTCACCCCCATTTTAAGGGAATGCTGAGGCCAGGGTCTGTACCTTCCAGTGTAGATTTCCTGGCCCCAAGTGAGCAGTTCCTGCAGCCATTCTGAGCATACTTTGGCTTGCTCGGATGACTGATGCTGCTGACCCAATACTATGTCTTCAGATGCAATACTCAGATCACAGGTGCTGGCAAGAGGCATCTTTTTCCTATGGAATCCTCCTGCTGCTTTAGCAGTTCTCACATCCTTGCTGAGTCCAAGTATGCAGCAGTGATGTGTTCTGCATCTATGTCTGAATCAGGCCCTTTGCTCCAAATGAGCTAGTATGGAAAAAAATGCATATATTTACCTGTTTAAAGAATTGTACATATAATTGGTGTTATTTTCTCTTAATTTCTCATAGTCCACAGTAGCCTGCCTATTTAAGAACACAGAGGTACAACCTTGTTCCACCTCTGCGGTCATAGATGTAGTTGTGACAATTATAAATGAACACTTCTCAGCATCAGCTATACTTCCGTGTGCCAATTTCCTGAGCATGCACAGTGCAAATGCACACCATTCCCAAATACTTCCCAAACAGGTACTTCCCTTTACAGTATATTAGGCCCTTAGTGTTTAAATCCACATATTTCACAAAATAAATATTTGCATTAATGGCACATAATGCTGATGTTCACGTAGCTTACAGATTATTTGTAACTGCGCATGAGCAAAAAATGTCAGAAAACCCATACTGTATGTTGTATTTGCAACACAGAGTTTGTGCACAATGGTGCTGTTGCAATCGATAACAGAGTGGTGGAAAAGTGATGGGCATTCATGGGTGCTGACTGGGAGGTGGCTAGTAGTGCATGCAAAAATGGGACATCCAGTGAGCATATTATGGGAGTGTCCTGGGTGTGTTGATGCAAGCAGCTGCATTCTTAGATGCTCAGCTGCCCAAGAGGGCTTATAAGGATGCACCAATTGTATTATAGTGTGCACGGGTGCATAAGGTGGGTGTCTCAGTCCCTCCACATTTGGCAGATGTACATAAGGGAAGGTGTTTGTAGGTCATTTGTAAAATGAATACTTAAAACAGTAAAGTACAGATCAAGCAGGCAATGCTGAAATATTGTTTACACAGCTAATTAGTACAGAGAGGAGTGCACAATTGTCCAGCTAACAATAATCAGGATTCCCAAATGTTTTCCAAAAACACAATCCAGTTAGAATGAGCATTAGAGGTACTGTACTGAATATGTGAGAGACGAGTGCATTCCAGCTCTATCTCATGCTTCTATATTGAAGCTGGCCTGCCTGCATTACCAGGATGGCCACAGCACCTGTCCTGAGCATGCCTGACATCACACCATATTGGAAGTGTAACTTCATGCACTGCTGCAGTGCATGTTCCTCTGGGGAAGTCTTGCTACAGGTAACTGTTACACCCCGCTGGGTAGGGCGCATTTAATGCAGGTCCCAGTCATTGCCAAGCAACAGGGATGCTGCGTGCCTTCCAGCCACCTGTGTCTGCAGCTCCTGGCGTGGCAGCCTCTCTGCACTCTGGGAGCTGCCAGGTGCCTAGCGACCAGGACACTGGATGGAGTCAGCATTCGTGGGTGCTAGGCAAACAGGAGTTCAGAACCAGTACAGTGTGGACATGCAGCAGCATATTTTACCTTTTCTGAACTCTGGAAGCTGATTGCAGCAGCTACCTTATATATCTTCTGCATACCACTTCCTCTGTGCTGGTTATAGTTTACCTTAGCTGGTCCCTGCATCAACTTTGGTGATTATCCTGTGAATACTCTGCCAGAATCCCTGTCTGTCAGCGTCCAGTATCATGTTCTGCCTGCTTAACACTGGTCTGATAAGGCGTTACCATCTGCAATCCGTAGCTCCCTGGCTGGGAGCTAACCTAGCATCAGCACTCTTACACACCTTGTCTCACTCATGCCTCATACCACGGCAGTCATGTGCCTCATTCCCAGAAGTCATCAGTACAACTCAGGATTTTCAGACTATTGGGTGAGCTCCTACTGCTGGAGGTATTATGTCCAGGTGGTCCCCTAAGTACCAGTGTATGTGTCCAGTACTCAGGGAACAGCGGGGGGTTGTTATTGGTGGAAGACCCTCTTGAGGGCTCTTGGCATCTCACCCCAATAGTACTGGAATTCCCTGCATCATCCTGCGAGTCCAAGCATCTGAACACTCATCAGGTCCAAGAGTCTCGTCGCCAAGTGAGTACTAGGTTCCTAATAGTAACCATATTACTACCACCACTACCACTGTCTCTAGCAACACTGCTGCTAACTGTGTACTATACTGTACTTTGCTACTGCTGTTACCACTGACAACCACTGTCAACTGCTGTTATCCTGACTAAACCTCAACCTGTTTAAGGATTCACTGTCTGTACTTACTGCCTTTTCACATTCCTCTGGTGCTTAATGTTCTACATCAATAGGCCATATCAACAATAAAAGCTAATTTTATAAGGCAATAGCTGTGACATTTGTAGATAATTGTTGAAAGGCTTCTTTTTCCCTAATTAATCGGAAGACAGTATTTATTTGAAGATTTTTAGCTGATTCTAAATTTTAACTCACAAATTTCGCACATCCATAGTCCTACTGTACAGTACAGCCTCATCTCTACTAAAAAGATCTAACTAATCTCCACATGTATGCTGTATATAGTTTAAACATACAACACAAATAACTACAATATAGTTCTTAATCTTTGAAACAAAGTAGTTTTTCTGAAAGACGTTTGTATTGAAATTTCCCAAAATATGACAACAGTTTAGAGATTTATTACACTAAAAAGCTTTAAGTAGCTTTATCAATGCTTAGAAATTGGAAACAAAATAGTTAACTAAGGATCAGCCTTTTTTTGCTTTATGTTAATTCAAGATATTCTCCACAATTATTTTTATATTCTGTTTGGCAGTATTTCAACACACCATGTGTTCTGAATAGGAAACAAATGGCAATGCACATTACAGCTGTCCTTTAATATTCACAGGCTATGTTGTATAATATTCTACAATTAAAATGAAAACTATCATTAAATTGTTTATTAAAACGAAAATGACAAGCTGAAAATAATCTTGTCACTACTGCCAGTATTTTAAAGTATGTGAATATTTTAAAGTGACACGCTTATGCCAGAGAATAAACAGAACGTGAAATAATGATATTAAAATGCCACATGTATGCATTTTGCCTGCATAATTTTGCTTATAAATATCCATAAGCATTGAGTTGTTTAAAGGACAAAGTAAAGTTAAATTGGACTGATTGGTACCATAAAGTAAGATATACAGGATATAACTTGGGCACTGCACATGATTTAAGTTTCTGAAAGAAAAAAAAAGTCTGAACGTGACACTTTTTTTTATATAAATCACTATTTCTCAGTATAATTTGTGTTCTTTATATTGTATAAATTACAATTGTCATAGTGTATGTAGCATATGAAAGGAATGGCTACAACTGCACCTCTCTCATTGCCAGGGACATCTAGGAATTGGGCATTGTGTTTTTTTGTGGTACTCAATTGTACACAGTACTACCACCTTTTTCTAGTGTCATGTTTAAATCTTCAAACTACTGTAGGTCCAATAACAGAAATAAATTAGTGAAATATTTCAGAATGAATAAAATAAAATAAAATTATAAAGACTTCTCCAGTGTATGGAAGCTACTATACATGTTCTATCAACTTGAAACTGTAGTTCAGTACCTATTTAGAAAAAAAAACAGTAGAACACATAATAGGAATAACAGAGTGAGAGGAGAATCAAGAAACTAAATCAGACGTGTACAGTACTTTGATGTACTTTTACGTACAAAAAATCTTTGTGGCCCAGTACAAAATCAAACTGCCAATAACAGTTACCTTTCTTGTGTTACGCTAATTAAACATTCGTCTGTCCATCTTCATGCAGTTTTCACATTATTCAGCGGTATATTTCCTCTATGACTTTTGCACTACAATTTCTTTTCCATAGAATTCTGCTTTGTCATGTCCCAATTCTGTAGATGTTTTTCTTTTTGCATACTTTTTATTTTCATTTTAGAAGGTCTTGCATACACTGTTGAAAACTGTTTTGTTCCATGTTGCATGAAGTAATAGATTGAATTGAATTCAACTTAAGAAAGAATTACTTATTTATTTAAAAGACCACGCCCTTGTCCAAACAGAGAGGCAGCATTTCTTTCAGGGATACATACAGAACTAATAGGTACTGTACAGTACAGTAACAACAAATATAGGTGGTCGCTAAATTTATACTCTTCTATTATATGCACCACTGGCAATAATAGAATATTCTTTGTTCTACATACATATTAGGACATTTGACATGGTCAGATATAACACCCATTAAATTAGAAATGGCTTATTTGTGTGTATCGGAATTTGTTCTTGGTAACACAATAGCTGTTTCCCAGGCCTTTACTTTGTGGGATACATGTCATCCTCATCTCAGCCTTATTTAGTCTATTGCATGCTTTCTTAGTAACAACTTGTTTTAAAAGAAATTGTGTTAAAGGGCAACACATCTTGCTTCTAAGGAGAAAGTGTGTATAAAGGTTATTCATTAAAATGTAAGGTTAACGAATTGTACTTTTACTACATAATTGTACTTTTACTACAGTCCTTTTATTACTAATAATGGGAAGAATTGTGTTTTTAACTTTTTATTAGTTTTATTTTAATGTTAAAAAACAAAATGGTTCCCTTGACCTTACACCATTTTCTTTTGTGTTTGCATCTGCAGTTGTAATTGGTGATGTTGAACTAGAGCTATCTAGACAAATTATCCACATTCAATGCAAGAAAGTTCAAGAGCATTAGTAAAGTGGCATCCATTGACATTCTTCCAATTGCAATATAACAAGATTTACCTTAGACATGTGGGGGCACTGGTGTTTCGTTAATGTCACTGGCACCGGATCACATCCTAATTTGGTCACATGTAATTGCAGGCAGCATGTATAAAGCTAGTGCAGCATGTGTTTATGACCCAATAGAGTAGAGGCACCTGATCTGGATGAAGCCATTTAAGACCTTTTGTCAATCTCAAGTCCAAAAGGTTATCCTATGATACACACAACTGATAGCTTGCAAACTCAAAAGATACTAAAAGTGCTGCATGTCATACGCTGTAGTTAATGGATGTTGAATTCACTTGTTCACCAAAAGAAATTTCAAATTTTAGCAGAAATAAAGCCTTATGTAAGAATACACAAGGGCGCAAAGAAGATTCTTGCCTTTGATAACTACAATTCTTCTGCACAAGGCTTTAAGCAGCTAACTACAAAGTTCCTGTCTGCAAGACTTCTAACTAGGTTGCCGGCAGGCTCTTAATCAGACTGAGATGCTTTTAAGTTAGGAGCCACAAGAGGAGAAGCTACAAGTATGTGCCCAAGTCACTGAATTTCACTATAGAAACAGAGCTCTGACAGTAAGCCTGCAGCAAAGCACATCTCATGATAACAATGAGTTAAAGGGCAATAGCAGTAACACAAAAAGGACATTGAAGCTAAGACTTTTGAAAGTTAAAAATAAGCGCATATCTTATCAAATACTCTCTGTATCTTGGAATTCTTATTTAAGTGTTAGACTTGCTGAGAGAATGTATGACATTCTATATTTAATTGATGTATGATTTTTTCGGTTCCGGTATGAATGGTCGACCATGTTATGGTCGACAGTCATTAGGTCGACCACTATTGGTCGACATTGACATTGTCGACATGGACACATGGTCGACACATAAAAATTGTCGACACATGAAAGGTCGACACATAAAAAGGTCGACATGAGTTTTTTTACTTTTTTGGTGTCGTTTTTTGCGTAAAGTGACTGGGAACCCCAATTAGTGCACTGCGTCCCCTCGCATGGCTCGCTTCGCTCGCCATGCTTCGGGCATGGTGCCTTCGCTTCGCTCGGCACAGATTACCGTTCCAATCGTAGTCCACGTGGATCGTAAAGTATGGAAAAGTTCCCCAAAAGAAAAGAAAGTTAAAAAACTCATGTCGACCTTTCCATGTGTCGACATTTCATGTGTCGACCATGTGTCCATGTCGACATGTCAATGTCGACCAATAGTGGTCGACCTAATGACTGTCGATCATAACATGGTCGACCATGTGAACGGATACCGATTTTTTCATGTATGTCTATTGTTAATTATGTGTCTTTGTCTTGTGTTAAAGTTGTAGACTTTTATTGTGTTCTTTCCTTTTAATCAGAAAACTCATCATCGCTGGTTTTTGCAGTGCCCAAAAAAGTAATGTTACTTTCAAATTACAAATGAACATATCTCAAAAATATAGTTATTCGTAAGGTAATGAATTTTGTACGCGCTACATGTCTTTATTTTTTATACTGTATGTGTTCTGTATTGATTGTTAAGTATGTTATTGTTTATTTTAACAAAATATTCAAATGAAATCATAAAAAAAGGATAGCTGATCTTCATTTTGTATGTATTTCTGAGAATTAAAGTTAGTTAAACTAGAAATATAGTATATTAGATAGCACAGTTGGGCAAAGCCCAATTCATACATTATGCTATTTACTGTATGGGCAGTAATACAGATTTGTGCATCTCCTATATAATAGCCCAGATCTGTGACTCTGTGACTGTGTGTATAATGCTGGGCGTGGCTAGGAGCTCTCATTAGGTTAGCAGCAGGTCTATCACACCCAGGTCACAGCTGATTGGGTGAGAAACGCCCTCCCACATAGTTTACATCCAAATGCAGGCTCTGCCCTTTGGCTGCTGTGTGTTCCCAGAGCAGGATTAACAATGGGGTTTATGGAGCTGCAGCTCCAGGTCCACACCCCAAAATAGGCCCACTGCATCTGCAGCAACATACCCTCCAACAATTTACACTAAAAAATCGGTACAAATTCGAAAAGAGGGCGTGACCACGGGTAAAGTGGCGTGGTAACGCCCCTTTTCCTATACTTCTGTGGAAGTTTGGAGAGCCAAAAATTGGTACAGACCATAAAAAAAGGTACTGTACTTGCTAAAAAGGTACAGTTGGAGGGTATGCCACTGCATCTGCAGCAAGTCTCTGCGCTGTAGATAGGGGAAAAAATCCTTTTACTGCAGCATCCTATGTCCTGCTGCTAGTCCACCTGCCCCCTCCGGCATCAACAATCCCCACTTCCCAGCCACGGCGCAGGTGGAACAAAAGCTGCTGTGGCCACCGGCATAGATGTGTATGAAATCTGCGCAGTGGAAGGCTTTTATAGCCCTCCCTGCGCTGCATACTCTCTGAGCCCTGGAGCCTCCTCTGCGCATGATGTCACAGAAGTGCCTCAGCTAGATCCCCAGAGGCCCTGACTCCGCAACACAGCACCTGGGCTGCCAGCCTGGAAACCCAGAGATGGCTAATGTAACAGATAGAGTGGGTGATATCGTGGAGGGTAATTTCTGGATGCTGAATCAATGTAAAAGGTGACAGTGCTGTGCAGTGCAGTGGGTGTACAGTTTCACTGACACTGCACAGCACTCATCATTTACATTGATTCAGTCAGTCAGTTCTGCCAACCAGTCACTATTGTTAGCGCCAGTGTCCCAACGCACCGCATTACAGGAAAGTAGACACACTAAATAAAGCTACAGCTCCCAGAAGCCCATAGCGCCGAAGCATTCTGGTGCTAAGGGCTGCTGGAAGCTGTAGTTTGAGTGCGTCTTCTTCCCTGTAATGCGGCGCATTGGGACACCGACGCTAACAATAGTGACTGGCTGCTTGGCTGCTGTGTGAGTCTCCGGGAGAGCCACTACCAAAGGGAGGACAGCAGCTTAGCTGCTTCCAGGAGGAGAAGCATTACTTGCCCCTCCCCCACTCGTAGTACCTCCGGGCCCCATCTGCGGCACCCCCACACCCCCCTCCACCACCCGTGGTGTCTCCGGACCCCCTCCCCCACCCAGAGCACCCCCGCAAACCGCATCTCACCAACCCGCATCTCCCCCGGACCCCCTCCCCTATCCGCGTCTCCCCAGCACCCACCACTTCCCCAACAACAGCACCTACTAGGTAATTCATCAGGCCCTGCGTGTGCTGTTCACACCGTTGCAAGGGGCTACAACCCCTTAACCATTGCACACCCTCTGTCCGTGCAATATCTAACCACTGACACAATTATGATTGGAGGTAATACTCCATATAATAAAAATATTGCACGCTCTAAGGGTGTGCAAGGGTTAAGGGGGCGTAACCCCTTACGACGGTGTGAAGAGCGCCCGTTTGGCGCAATTAATCACCTAGTTATATAGTATGTGTCTATGTACATAATTTTGAACTGTTTCAATTGTTTACTAGAAAGATCACATTTGCTTTTAAATAGTCAAATAGATTAATGTTTTGGACAGCAAATAAAAAAACAATATGTTATGTTTCAACAAAATATTTGGAAAATCAGTTGATTGTAGAAATGGATTCAGTATTATATCCCGGCTGATGGGACACCGGCGGTCAGGATACCCGATAGTGTAAATCCCGACTGTTCCCCCTCTCCCCTAGTCGCTAACCCTAACCCTCCCTTTCCGCAGACTAACGCTAACCCCCACTTAATTGCCTGACCCTAACCTCTCCTGATGGTGCCTAAACCAAATGCCTCTTCCCTACAGCCTAGCCCTAACCCTTCCCCGGTGGTACCTAACCACAACCCCCATCCCCGAATCCTCACCCTAACCCCCCTGGGTAGTGCCTAAACCTAAGCTACCCCTCCGCCCCTAACCTGCCCACTATATTTTTGGTTGGGATGTCGGCTGTCGGGAATGTAGGGTTAGTCTCTTGGCCCTGTCTGGATTCCGGCATTGGCATTCTGATGTCTGTCAGGATTCCGGTATCAGCATTCCAGCTGCTGGGATCCCGACAGCCGGCATCTTGACTGCATCCTGTAGAAACATTCACTTTCCAAGTGGCTCAATATGTATCTCAGACTTTTATTTTGTATTTTTGCTTTAAAAACATATCTTCAACTTACAGTAAATAAGTATATTTGAGACACAAGTAAACCTGAATGCATATGAAGATATGCTTAATTTGGTGGTGTATCTCTTGTGGCTACTGGAGGGAAGATGTAATTATGATTATCTGATTGTGTATAGACCCTTCAATATATTAGCACTTAATGCTGCTACCAGGGCATTAAGTGGTCCAGGAGAGGTGGTGGAACTAATTTCTGCCACCACCTACCAACCCCTCCCATTGAACGGAGGCAGGGCTAGGGTTTTTGACACCCTGCTGATTGCAAATAAATGGGTGTGGTCTCACAAGGAAGGGTGTTGTCACACAATAGTACCCCCAACTGAAATTATGCTACACAGTAGAACAATCTTATTCACATCTCATGTCATGTAGTGCCCCTGAGCCATGTTACACCATGTAGTAGTGCCCTTTATTCATGTTATGACACACAGTAGTGCCCCTTATTCACAATACATTAGTAGTGTCTCTTATATACTGTACATTGCCCACAGTAGTTGTGTTCCTTACACATAATGCCCACAATAGTAGTGCCTCTTACACATAATGCCCACAGTAGTGCCACTTATACACATAATGCCTACAATAGTAGTGACCCTTATACAAATAATGGCCACAGCATTGCCACTTATACACATCTGTCACTCCAGCAGCTCACTGACCGTGCCCCTCCAGCAACACCATGCCCTGTGTCCCTCCAGCAGATTCCCCACCTCTCTATGTCCCTCCAGACCCCTTTCACCTTGTCTTCAGCATGCACAGAGCCTGCTCTTCTTTATGGCTCTTCTTTAATTCAGCAATGATGATTGTAAGACATACGTATGCTGTGCCAGAAAAAGAAGCCACTTTGACCTGAGGAGGGTATGAGGGTACAGCATGTGTAAGTACAATGAGGGGCGGGCTGCAGGCAGAAGACGATGAAGTTGCCATGAGCTGGGGAAGGGGGAGGTAGCTGCAGCTTGTCAGTGACACTAGTGCCACTCACAACATCTATTGACAAGGGTAGTGGGGAAGGCTTTTCTGTTGAGAGTTACTGTGCAGGGCTGTGGAGAAGGTGGAACTAGTTCCACTCTGTTCCACCCCGTTCCCCCTCACTTTGACCCCTGGTTGCTACTGTATATTATATGAGGTTGTGACCAGGTACGAGCATCCACATGAGTTGGGAGCAAAGTAAAAAAAATCCCAGTAACTGTGCACCTGCCCAAATGGTGTTGCAGTGCGAGGGGTGAATGGAGGATAAATACTGGCTGCTGTCGCATAAAGCCCACAAATATTGGACAGTTTTATTTTCACACTGTAATTTAGATTTGAGTTTGGACACATTTCTCTTAAATGATAATTTCTGCACATTTTAAATGGGCCTGATGTGCAGTGCAATATGGTCATATTTGATTTTAAAAGGAAAATACAACTGGTTATTTTTTTAATTAATCCCATTATTGATTTGTATAGGTGTACAGTAGCCGCGCTCATCATGGCTGCATCTACTGTGTACAGGCCCTCCTTGCGTGGCTAGGGATGCCCGCATCTAGCTGCGCCAAGCTGCATCTTTTTTAGACCCCATTCATGCAAATAGGGTGCAAGCATATCTAAGACAGGCACGGGGTCACAGAAAACAAGGCGCAAATGAACCTATGTGTTGCCACGATGAGCTACATCTGTTTCTCTGTTTACATTTAATGACATATTCAATATGTGACTTTCTCATCATTAACTATTCTCTTTTGCATATATTACTATAATTATTATTATTATTATTATTATTATTATTATTGTTATTTTTTGGTGAAAAAAGGAGGGTGATGAGACTGGCAAGTAACAGGATGCAGAGTATAAATGGGTTAATGCAGGTATGCAAATATTACTTGTAGATTCAGCCAGGAGCATATTGAGTTAATTCAGATAGTGTGCATTTTAGGGTAGCATAAACCTGCATATACAGTAGCAGTGGCCATTTTACAGTGAGAGGCAGTGACACTGTTTTATCTGCAGTGTCTCCACTATAAGATTCAATCTCCAGTGCATCAAGGCACTCAGGGTATGTTCTGTCTCAATGGAGAATGGAGAGAGAAGATGCGCAGACAGGCCACGCATATGCCATAGCGAACATAGGACATCATTAAGCTTGGATCGCTATTGAGACAGAAATTGCAATTTTCTCAATCCTGCTTCTGCTAAAAAATCACATGTGAAGAGCCTCCCAGAAAGGTAATAGACACTCACTGATGTAATTGCAAAATTGCGTATGCAATCGCAAAATTATGATGCATACGCAAAAATCAAATACCATCGACAATTGCGGATAACCCAGGGCTACTCAGAATAATGAGAATGCAGTCGCATCGGCACCATGTTTTCAGTCCCAATGCATTACACGCCCTGAAAACGGCCATAATCCACCTGCATTTTTCCAACCACTCACCACAAATGCCATGTTAACACTCACAAACGGTTGCTTCCTGTCAATCAAATTACGATCACATTTCATTAAATTGCCATCTCAATTTACCTTTTGGACACGTCCAATGCATTCGCATGCGCAGTCTGCTGATAATCACTCGATTTGTGATTTTGCAATTTTGCAACTGAAGCTGAATAAGGCTCTTAGATGGAAGGTCATGCTGTGATGTCAATGTACTTCCATCTAGGCACGGACTCCCATACTGGGCAGTGATGGAGAGCTAATATGCTTTTTCTATATTTGGTGAGCCCCTATGTGCACTGAAAATTGGTTCATATTTCTCACTTAATGGAAAGTTAAAATGTTCTTACTGCATAGTCTCTGAAGGAGCCATGCAAATCAGCTGCCAAACACAAGGATATATTTTCCAGGTTACAACAGATTTAATTAGTTGCTCCATAAGTGCATTAAATATAATACATAAAACATTTCGAAAACCAATACATTTTTGTTTGATGGATACATTTAGAATGATGTAAAAAGCATTTCAAATCATAATTTAAAGTCTGCTTGGCCTATCATTTAAATTAAGATGGAGGAAAGGTGTCACAAACTGTTTTTTTGCTTGACCTTTATTGTACTGTGGAAAGACTCCAATTGCAAGATATACTGAAGCAGCAAGCAGTGAGCAACTCAGAGGTGTCAATACAAGTTATGTGAATTCTTTATTTAAACATAGCAACACAAATACTTAGACTGAGTTAGTAGACAAGAACTGAAGCAGGCGTCTGAGCCATGTTAATACGCTGTGACACAGTTCAAGTGCAAAACACAATAAAGGATGTTCAGTGAAATTTGGTAAACAGATTCAGAGCTAAACTGATTGCAGGCAGAAGCAGGTTGTTTAGACAGGCAGATAATTCCACAATGCTGGATGCTTGTGCTGGAGTGGTACAGTACCTTGGGGTTGATTCCGACCCGATCGCACGCTGCACTTCCTCGCAGCGGTGCGATCGGGTCTGGAATGCGCATGCACGGTGTGCGCATTGCGCATATGTGTCACCATCGCTGGGCAACAAAGCTGACTGTGAAGAAAGCGGTCACAGCGGTGACCGCAAGAAGATTGACTGCAGGAAGGCATTCTGGGGCGGCTGGCAACTCACTGTTTGAAGCCATTTTTCGGGGAGTGGTAAGAAAAACGCAGGCATGTCCAGGCAAACAGAGGGTGGATATCTGACATCAAAGCAGTGACCCTCATCGCTGGACACGTCGCACAGGGTAAGTATGTCCAGCCCTGGTCTTGTTTTGTTTGAAACTTTTTTAGCATAGCAGGGCTGCACAAGCGATCGCAGCCCTGCTATGCTAAAATACACTCCCCCATAGGCGGAGATTAGCTGATCGCACCAGCAGCAAAAAGTTGCTTGGTGCGATTAACTCGGAATGAGGGCCTTTGTACAGACTGTGCTGCGTGTAATTCTAGCAAAGTTGGTTGATTGATAAGCCATACATTTTGCCAGTCTCTCAAAGAGTTAACCTTTGACAGGTAATGAGCACGTTTTTAGAGGCAAATGTGCATGTTTTCAGAGGCAAATGGTCAACACTTTCTAACAAAAAAATCCATAATTTGCTTTCAAGTTTCATTAAAAGTAAGGAATGCCAAAGACTATCAGCCAAATTTGGTTATCCCGACTACAATATCAACTTTTAGTTCAACATTGAATTAGAGGTGAGCCAACCTAATCTAGCTATCAGTGATGATTTAGGTGCTGGCTAGCAGGGCGGCCACCCAGGTTTGTCACCCCACCATCGCCATATAATTTGCATACGGAAAATGAGTACCACTTTCTGGTACTCATTTTCCGCTACTCACTTCCGCCCAGTGGAAGTGAGGTATCAACTGCCAACAGCCAGAAGTTGGAGAGATGGTTGGGAGCCTGGGAACCTTCTGCCGTGGCCCAACCCGGAGAGCTGATGAGTGATGGGGACACAGGCAGTGGGGCAGATGTCACACACAACACTCATACCCTCTCTCTCTCTCTCTCTCTCTCTCTATGGAGGGGCTCTACCTGTCATAAAGTGTATAAGGGGCTCTTTCTGGCATAAATGTGTAAGGGGCTCTACCTGGCATAATGTGTGTATGGTGCCCGACCTGACATACTATGTGTAAGGTGCTTTACCTGATGTAACATGTGTAAGGGGCTCTACCTGGCATAATGTGTGTAAGGGGCTCTACCTGGTGTAACTTATGTAAGAGGCTCTACCTGGCATAACATGTATAAGGGGCTCTACCTGGCATAAGGTGTGTACGGGATTCTACCTGGCATATTGTGTATAAGAGGCTCTACCTGGTGCAATATGCATAAGAGGCTCTACCTGACACAATGGCATAACACGTGTAAGGGGCTCTAGCTGGCATAACGTGTGTATGGGGCTCTACCTGCCATAATGTGTGTATGGGGTTCTACCTGGCATAACATGTTTAAAAGGGGCTCTACCTGGCGTAATGTGTATAAAAGGGGCTCTCCCTGGCATTATTTGCATAAAAGGGGCTCTGCCTGGCGTAATGTGCATAATGGGCTCTACCTGGAATAATGTGCATAAGGGACTCTGCTCTACTGTGGTGTAATGCATGTAAGAGGCATTAACATGGCATAATGTGTATAAGGTGTAGGACCATGTGGTGTAATGTGACTGACAGACACTACTGTGCTGTGCAAACTATTCTGTGGCCATGCCCCTTCCTCATGAAGTCATGCCTCTATAATTTTGCAGCCTTCGGTGCACACTGTCCCTGTTTTGAATTGAATTACAGTAGTGTGTTATCCAAATAATAAAATATCTACCAATATCATTCATCACAACAGATTTGTTAAGAGTAATTGAAATGCAAGAACAAAGAGACATTACTGTATGCTAACTCTTTACTGGATAAAAATAACTTCTCTCTGATGAGATGCACTCTTTAGTTTAGAGCTTATTTACCTACTGTATATCATAAAATTGGGACATATGTTATGCTTCAGAATCTTTAGCAATATATACCTATTTAATAGAGTTATATGCTTTACCTGGCTAGAAGGGGATAGTGGTATAAAAGGGGGGGAACAGGACTATTGTAGAAAGATTGAACATCTGGAGGAGTATCAACAGATCTGTAGGAGGTAGCAATACTGTATATCAGGAAAATATCTATCCAAGGTAATAGGACAAGGAAGGGTGAAACAAGGAAGAAGAAAGAGGTCCACCCCATCACACATGGGTCAGGTGGGGAATGTAGGTATAATAGACGAGGGGGGGGGGTGCTTTCGTGGGAAACCCATGGAGCCCAGACATGGGCAAACACATGGCCCTGATCTTGAAGATAGTAGGTACATTTTTCCATTGCAGGGATATGCCAGATTTTCACTTCAGGGAAGAGAGGGAAGATGGGATAGTTTTTTCCAATTGTGAGCTATCAGTTTTTTTGGCAGCTACCAGAATATAGGACAAAAGCTTCTCAGAGAGTTTGAAAAGAATAGGAGGAGGGTAACACAAAAGAAAAATCCAACGATCCTGTGGAATTGGGGGTTTCAAATAAAGTGTTTATAAGAATATGAACCGTGGACCAAAAGAAGTCAAAAACCAGACAGGTCCACCAGACATGGGTAAGAGTACTTTGGAGGCCATAGTTTCTTCAGCAGAGAGATAAGGTAGAAGGCAACATTTGTGAGAGCTTTAGATGGGTAGAATACTAGCGATAATATCATTTGTAGAGTTCCTGTGGAAATGGAGGCTTTGGCAATAGCCTGCCTTATGTCATCCATGCTGCCTCATCCGGGTGGGGTCCAAGATTCACCTCCCAAGAGGATTCATGAGGGCTGCAATCAGGAGGAGCCACATCAATAAGTATACCATAAATTTGGGAGATCATTCCCTTTGACACAGAATGGAATCAACAGAGGTGTTTAAAGGGGTTGAGGGTACGAAGAAGTGATTCTTGTAGCATGGAGTGTAAAAAGTGCTGTATTTGGAGATTTTTGAAGAGGTTGAGGGGTTGGGCAGGGTTTTTCAGTTGTAACTCTCAAAGGGAAAGCCAACTCCCATGTGCACTAAAGTCCACAGGGAACATAAGGGCAAGATGCATCCAGCTCGTCATGTGAGTCAGTTGCAGGCCTGGTGAAAACAGGGATTACTCCATATGGGTGTGAGGAGTGAAATAGGGGAAGGTAATGGAAAATTTTATGGCATACACGGCCCACAAATGTAGAAGGAATTTAAGTGTAGGAAGGAGGCTGAAAGAGGAAGGACGGTAATTCTTTTGTAAGCCCCAGAGGAAAGACAGGTCCGGTAAGTTAATAAAACGGGCTTCAATATCAAGCCAGGAGGATGTACCGGAGGAAAAGTAAGAGGCGATTTGGGAGAGGTGGGTAGCCAAGTGCTATCTGGAAGACCCCTACCGCCTGCAGAAATTGGCTTTTTAAGAATACAACATACATAGCAATAAAATGTTGTACATATCCATGAAAATGTAACTGTATGAAAAAAATTTACATTAGATTTGAATATATGTAGTTTATAATTAGGGTTATCTCCTTTTTCAATTTTGCTAAAACTGCAGTAGAGATACAACCATTTTCTTTGTCAGTGTCCTTTCATGCACTTTTATGGCGTGATTTATAGGAAATCTGCACACAATGCCAATGTACACATAAGTTAGTAATTTTTGCAACTGTACATTTGCAAACAATTCTGAAAACTTACATGGCACATGCATTACACACTGTGTATGCTCAAAGGTGCTGTTGTGATTGATTTAGACAGTTTAAAAAATGTGGCAGAAAAATGATGTTTGTTCCTGGTTGGTGACTGGAAGATGGCTAGTAGTACACACTAAAATGTATCATGGCTGTGGGTATTTGTGAACAAGGACTAGGTCTGGTTACTGGGTCTGTTCATGATAGTTGCGGGCAGAATTGTGTGGGCTTTAAGTACTATTTCCTCATGCAGACGTGGCAGTTGGCTGAAGAACGTAGGAGTGGAGGTGACCAGCTATTCGTGTACTGCAGTGGTGGCCAACGTGTGGCTCTTGAGCCACATGCGGCTCTTTCTTTATTCAAATGTGGCTCCCAACACTCAAAGTCACATGACCACAAGAGATATGTAAACTGTTGCACTCCAGCCAGACATGCAGCAGCACTACGTAGACTGAGAACTGAGGGAGCCAAATACACATGGGGGAGCTGGCTGGAATGACACAGACGGGTGCTGGCTGGAGTGACACAGGCGGGTGCTGGCTGGAGTGACACAGGCGGGTGCTGGCTGGAGTGACACAGGCGGGTGCTGGCTGGAGTGACACAAGCGGGAGCTGGCTGGAGTGACACAAGCGGGTGCTGGCTGGAGTGACACAGGCGGGTGCTGGCTGGAGTGACACAAGCGGGAGCTGGCTGGAGTGACACAGGTGGGTGCTGGCTGGAGTGTATTATGCAATATATTTTATGCAGATCTCGCCTTTTTCATTATTTAATGTAGAAGTGGCTTTTTTATTGTATTTTATGTTGGATCTGGCTTTTTCAATGTATTTTATACCAGGGGCGTGGCCTAGCAGGCACAAGGTCACACCCCATTTTTGCAAGTGCGCCTTCGGCTCTAAGTCAGCTCTTTGATGTACATAACAAGATATCTTGGCTCTTTGTCTCTGACTGGTTGGCCACCCCTGGTGTACTGATACACTGGTGGAGTTGACCACCAGTGAAAAGTTTAGCTAGAATGTCACCGGGAACAGAAAGTCTTAATGTAGACTAGTAGTTTGAATGCTGTGAGTTACCAGTAATGCAGGTTTTCTAGAAATACTGGATGGAGACAGCAATGCAGGTTTTCTGGAGTGCTGGGTGGAATCAGCAATGCAGGTTTACCGGATGCTGGGGATATATAATATTCTGCAAATGTTTAATGATAAATATGCCCATATGAGTCAGAAATTGAATAATTTAAAACTTCAGGATAGCAGGATTAGATTTACATCTTAGATTGTAGAGCTGTTTAGTATTTGTTCTCTTTAGACAGCTATTCTCAGCACAGACTGTAGAGCTGTTTTAATTATTTTCCCTTCAGACAGATACAGTATTATGGAACAGTCCAGAGTTACTTCTGTGTTGGGTGCCAAGTATAATTTATTGGGACCAGTGCCGTTTCTAGGGGCGGGCGAGCCGTGCAACTGCACGGGGCGCCCGCCGCGGCATTAGTTACTCCTTCTTGCCTCTCCCGAGCGCTCCTGCTCGGGGGGCGGAGTTTCGTGGAATGACGCGTTGCGTCGTGACGTCACGACGCAAACGCGTCATTCCGCAAAGCCCCGCCCACTGAGCAGGAGCGCTCGGGAGAGGCGAGTAGGAGAAGCAAGAAGGAGGAGGCGGCCGGCGCGGGACGTGAGGCGGCGGGACCGAAGAGCGGGAAGACGTAAGTATTCTCTCTCTCTCCCCCCCTCTCCCCCTTCCTTCTCCTCAGCTTGAAACCTGCCTGCCACTGCCGCACTGTGTAAAATGGGGGCACCTGCCTATGGGGATACCTGCCTGCCACACTGTGTAATATGGGGGCACCTGCCTATGGGGATACCTGCCTGCCACACTGTGTAATATGGGGGCACCTGCCTATGGGGATACCAGCCTGCCACACTGTGTAATATGGGGGCACCTGCCTATGGGGATACCTGCCTGCCACACTGTGTAATATGGGGGCACCTGCCTGCGTACTGTGTAATATGGGGGCACCTGCCTGCGTACTGTGTAATATGGGGGCACCTGCCTGCGTACTGTGTAATATGGGGGCACCTGCCTGCGTACTGTGTAATATGGGGGCACCTGCCTGCGTACTGTGTAATATGGGGGCACCTGCCTGCGTACTGTGTAATATGGGGGCACCTGCCTGCGTACTGTGTAATATGGGGGCACCTGCCTGCGTACTGTGTAATATGGGGGCATCTGCCTGCGTACTGTGTAATATGGGGGCACCTGCCTGCGCACTGTGTAATATGGGGGCACCTGCCTGCGTACTGTGTAATATGGGGGCACCTGCCTGCGTACTGTGTAATATGGGGGCACCTGCCTGCGTACTGTGTAATATGGGGGCACCTGCCTGCGTACTGTGTAATATGGGGGCATCTGCCTGCGTACTGTGTAATATGGGGGCACCTGCCTGCGCACTGTGTAATATGGGGGCACCTGCCTGCGTACTGTGTAATATGGGGGCACCTGCCTGCGTACTGTGTAAAATGGGGATATCTGCCTGCCGTGCTGTGTAAAATGGGGATATCTGCCTGCCGTGCTGTGTAAAATGGGGATATCTGCCTGCCGTGCTGTGTAAAATGGGGATATCTGCCTGCCGCGCTGTGTAAAATGGGGATATCTGCCTGCCGCGCTGTGTAAAATGGGGATACCTGCCTGCTGCACTTTGTAAAATGGGGATACCTGCCTGCGTACTGTGTAAAATGGGGGCACCTGCCTGCGTACTGTGTAAAATGGGGATACCAGCCTTCCATGCTGTGTAAAATGGGGACACCTGCCTGCCGCGCTGTGTAAAATGGGGACACCTGCCTGCCGCGCTGTGTAATATGGGGACACTTGCCTGCTGTAATGTGTAAAAAGGGGACTTTTTTATTTTTATTTTTTCCCCACTGTGGTGGGTGTGATGATATCAGATGAGGCCATGCCCACTTTAATGAGACCACACCCATTTTAATCAGGCCACACACCCTTGTCGGGAGCGCGCGCGCCTACGGCGCGCGCATGCTTTTTCTTTTTATGGCTGTATGGGGGGGGGGGCACACTTTTTTTTTTTTTTAAGAGCAATAGGGGGGGTGGGGGGGGGGGGCGCATTTTGAAATCTCGCACTGGGAGCCAAATTGTCTAGAAACGGCCCTGATTGGGACTGTACCAAAATATAGTGTATTATGTAAGTTCACCACTAGCAGGGATCAGCTGCTCCTGTGCCTGCCCATTTTTCAGCACCACATCTCCACGGACAGCTCTCCCCAATCCCTGCCTGTCACAGGGAAAGAAGCTGACTACTTGTCTGTTTCACCCCCATTCTGGTATCCCCTCCGGTTTTCCAGTACCAGACCAGGCAGAGAAGTCTAGGGCTGTTGTAGGTGGGGGGAGGGCTACCCCACAATATTTACATTAACTGTTTATATACTGTGTTACACAACAAAGCCTGGGGGGATATGCTGCAGATTGGAGTTATACACACACAAAAAAAAAAAAAAAAGATAGGTAATGCCATTGAAAGACAATAGACACTCAAACGATGCTTTGAAAGTACTGCATTTAGACCCTCCAAACCACCGGCGATGTCCATAAACTCCGTTAAACATGATTCTTATTGCCCACAGACTGCTAATGTCCCATAATAAAATTATATGTAAATCTCCAATTGAATTTTATGATAAATATGCAATGCTTGGAACATTTGTGTTATGTTGCATTTGTGTTATGTTCCATTAGTACCATGGTCAAAATAATCTTGATTCATAATGCATCTATGTTTATGTCATTATTGGGGATTATTTTACATCTAAGATAATATTTCTAGTATAAGCATAACTAAGTAATTTAGTTGTGGTAAAAGTGACAACTCATTATAAGGTTGTAATAATATGAGCAGTTCATGTTTGATTGTCATAAAGAAAAGAATACAAAGGACGTGTATATTGTTCAACAACATTGTACTTTTATTCATATTTCTTTGCAATAAAGACACTTTTGAAAAACACAAAAATATGATTCTTAGTAAATTTACCCCCTAGAAGGTAAGAGGATGATCTGTCACTGAGTATCAATCAAAGCAGGTTTTAATAGCCTACTTATCGGGGGAAGCCAGTCACTGGCTCAGTCAATCACATGACCTGAGTTTACAAAGGAGTTGGTGTGGCTATTCTGTATGGGAAATGACCCAGATTTAGAAAAGGAGCACCTACCTCAATGGTCACCATAAGTACTACCTGTTGTCTGGCATATGCCACTGTGAATGTTTCTTTCTGATCTTTTTGATTTCAAACTCAAAAGACTGTACCTAATAATGCTACTGCTTTAATTCTTACTGGGGCAATCAGTTTAGTTCAGAATTCTACTTACAATACACACTGCTGCTTATTAATATCTAGGTTTCTAACTACATTTACTATTACTTCTGGTGGGAGACGCAGACAAATTCTGAAGGATTTGCCATAATACCTGCCACTTAACTGGTGGGTCACATCACTTCTTGGATGACAAAATTGGTTTCATATTCTGATGGTCTACCTAATCTGTTGCAAAACTTTCTGGAAAGTGTACATGAACTATTCCTCTCCAAGACATTCATCCTACTTCCTTATCCCTGTAATAGTTTATCACTCTCTCAATTTCAAAATTATTCTTTTTGTACTGTTTTCCACTGCCAGTCACAGTTTACATGTATCACATATTGAGCCTGATTCCAATCTGTAATGGTATTGCACAGCTGCAGGGAAGCTGCTGTGCAGTACCATAAAACTATGGCCCTCATTCTGAGTTGTTCGCTCGCTAGCTGCTTTTAGCAGCCGTGCAAACGCTAAGCCGCTGCCCTCTGGGAGTGTATCTTAGCTTAGCAGAAGTGCGAATGAAAGGATCGCAGTGCGGCTACAAAAAAAAGATTGTGTAGTTTCTGAGCAGCTGCAGACCTACTCCTACATTGCGATAACTTCAGACTATTTAGTTCCTGTTTTGACGTCACGAACACGCCCTGCGTTCGGCCAGCCACGCCTGCGTTTCCTCAGGCACACCTGCATTTGTATCTGACACGCCTGCGTTTTTCCACACACTCCCAGAAAACGGTCAGTTACCACCCAGAAACGCCCACTTCATGTCAATCACTCTGCGGCCAGCAGTGTGACTGAAAAGCGTCGCTAGACCTTGTGTGAAACTACTTCGGCTGCTGTGAAAGTACGTCATGGGTACGCATTGCGCCACATAAGCAATGCGCAGAAGTGCCTTTTTTTGCCTGATCGCTGCGCAGCGACCGAAAACAACTAGCGATCAACTCGGAATGGCCACCTAAGTTGCCAGTGCAGCTGGAAACATCTGTAAGAAATAGATGCCTCCTGCATGCATGCTCCATCTGCTATCCGAGTGCTGCATCCGCAGCCGTCAGCCAGTCTACATAAGCCAAAGTTGACCACCAGAACTGGTTAGCTGGGTCTAGCAAGTCTGCATCCAACACTGTAGACCCTGTGCTCGGCACGGGATCCGGATTGAAAGTCGACAGTAACTAGGTCGACAATGTCTAGGTCGACCACTATTGGTCGACAGTAACTAGGTCGACAGGGTCAAAAGGTCGACAGGGTCAAAAGGTCGACATGTTCTAGGTCGACAGGCCAAAATGTCGACATGAGTTTTTCACAATTTTTTTCTTTTTTTGAACCTTTTCATACTTAACGATCCACGTGGACTACGATTGGAACGGTAATCTGTGCCGAGCGAAGCGCCAGCGGAGCGAAGGCACCATGCCCGAAGCATGGCGAGCGAAGCGAGCCATGCGAGGGGACGCGGTGCACTAATTGGGGTTCCCGGTCACTCTACGAAGAAAACGACACCAAAATAACATTAAAAACTCATGTCGACCTTTTGACCTGTCGATCTAGAACATGTCGACCTTTTGACCCTGTCGACCTTTTGACCCTGTTGACCTAGTTACTGTCGACCAATAGTGGTCGACCTAGACATTGTCGACCTAGTTACTGTCGACTTTCAATACCACACCCGCTCGGCACACCTATGTTTTGTAGAATGGTCTCCATGGCCACCACCCAAATACAGCAGCATATCACTCATGCTCTGGCTAAGGGGGGGATCACACAGCATCCATTCTGCAAATGTGCAGCATCAGTCAACTCCTCTTTTTAAGATTCTCTGATGCTATGCTGATTATTGGGGCACTAATTCATCTGTGAATCTCTGTCACATGGAAAGAGCAATCAAGAATCATAAACAGTCTATTTACAAAAACATAGCGACGATTGATCAAATAATAAAACTTATGCTTGTAGAGCTATTCAGACAATCATAGGGGGTTATCCAGGTTTGTTAGCAAACCATAAATGAACACTAATTGGCAAAACCATGTTGCACTGCAGATGGTCCAGATATAACATGTGCAGAGAGAGTTAGATTTGGGTGGGTTATATTGTTTCTGTGCAGTGTAAATACTGGCTGCTTTATTTGTACACTGCAATTTAGATTTCAGTTTGAACACACCCCACACAAATTTTGGTTTTATGTATGGCATGAATAAGGCCCATGAAGTGGTAAAACAATACAGTTTATGCTTTTTTGCTATTAACACAATTTACCTATGATTTCAATGTAAACAGTAGACTAGAATAGATCACAGTAATAAGGTAGTTATGGCAAAAGATGGTATTCATCCAATAAAACATTTCTTGTCACTCTTCGCTTCGTGACAAAATGAAAAATATTGTGTGCTACTAATCAAACACTTTAACACCGGCATATGTGTCACTTAAAACAAAAACTAACGCTTAACATTTATACTCACTCTTGTTGTTAGATTGATATCTTAATTAGTTTCTTTTATCACAGTCTATTCCAGTTAACACTAGAGTAATCTAATCTTTCAGACACTATGCTTGTTTACTTCTGCTTTCGGTTTTTAGCCTTTGTTGGCTAGGAGCAGCCCTAGATGTTGCCAATATGACCATCTGGTCATAATTCTTGAGTTCCAGCAACCACAGGAAAAAACAGTGGGCATTGGCAAGGAAATAATACCTGTGAATTCCAGACTACCTGTTTGAAATCATCAGAAACAGTTCTCATTTCTCTACAAACAATGTCGCCAGCCTCTAATTACTTTGATAAAGTAAAATGTCAGGGAGGATTGGAACCTGGGGTGTGTTAATAAATCATTCTGTGCTCCCTGCTCCGTCTCTATCTCCAACTAGCAGCTGATGATCAGTATTAGATTAGATTTACATTGGTCATGTCTAAGACGGAGGTTTGTCCTATCACTGCCACAATGGCTGTAAACTCAATTCATTTTAATGGGGTTGAAAAGGCTTCATCACTAATGTCACAGATTATAGTTTTCACAGAAGAGGTTCTCTCCTACTGAACATTAACACTTTACTTGTCAACCTGTTGATATTATTTATCAGGTACTGTATAAAACAATGTGCTATAAAAATTACGGAATGTATATAAATAAAAGTCATCTATAGTTTTGCTTTATTATCAAATTAATAGTAGAAAAAAATTAGAGATGAGCGGGTTCAGTTCCCTGACAACCGAACCCTACTGGAAATCACTACACGAGCCCGGATCCGAGCCTGGCTCAGGTTTTCCCTCCTGACTCGGAAACCAGAACGAGGCAAAACGTCATCATCCTGCTGTCGGATTATTGCGGGGTTTGGCTTCCATATAAGGAGCTGCACGTTGCTGCCATTTTCACTCCGGCATTGAAAAGTGTAGCGAGAGGACGTGTCTCCGTCCTCAGTGTCCTGCATCAGTAATGCGGTAGTGTCTTGTGCTGCATCAGTCCAGTCACAATGGTGGTGTCCTCTGCTGCCACATGTCCAGTGCTGCTGTATAAGTCAGGTCCAGTGGTGCTGTGTTGTGCTGCATTAGTCCAGTGGTGGTGTATTGTGCTGCATCAGTCCAGTCACAGTGGTGGTGTCCTCTGATGCTATATGTCCAGTGCTGCTGTATAAGTCCAGTCCATTGCAGTGGTGCTGTATTGTCCTGCATCAGTCCACTGATGGTGTCCCTGTGCTGCTGTATATGTCCAGTGGTACTGCCGTATATGTCCAGTGATACTGCTGTATATGTCCAGCGATACTGCCGTATATGTCCAGCGGTACTGACGTATATGTCCAGTGATACTGCCATATAAAATTCCAGTGGTACTGCCATATAAATCCAGTGGTACTGATGTATAAATCCAGTCCAGCGATACTGCCGTATATGTCCAGTGGTACTGCCATATAATTTCAGTGATACTGCCGTATATGTCCAGTGGTACTGCTGTATAAATCCAGTGGTACTTGTATAAAAATCCAGTCCAGTGATACTGCCGTATAAATGCAGTGATACTGCCGTATATATCCAGTGGTACTGCCACATAAATCCAGTGGTACTGGTGTATAAATCCAGCCCAGTGATACTGCCGTATATGTCCAGTGGTACTGCCACATAATTCCAGCTGATACTGCCGTATAAATCCAGTCCAGTGGTACAGCCGTATAAGTCCAGTGGTACTGCCGTATAATTCCAGTGATACTGGCATATTAGTCCAGTCCAGTCCATTGGTACTGCCATATAAGTCTAGTGTTACTGCTGTATAATTCCAGTGATACTGCCGTATAATTCCATCGATACTGCTGAATAATTCCATTATTACTGCCGTATAATTCCAGTGATACTGACGTATAATTCCAGTGATACTGTCGTATAATTCCAGTGATACTGAGGTATAATTCCAGTGATACTGTCGTATAATTCCAGTGATACTGACGTATAATTCCAGTGATACTGACGTATAATTCCAATGGTACTGTAGTATAAATCCAGTCCAGTTATACTGCTGTGTAAATCCAGTGGTACTGTCGTATAAATCCAGCGATGCTGCTGTACATGTCCAGTGGTACTGCCATATAATTCCAGTGATACTGCTGTATCTGTCCAGTGCTACTGCTGTATAAATCCTGTGGTACTGGTATATAAATCCAGTCCAGTGATACTGCCGTATATGTCTAGTGGTACTGCCGTATAATTCCAGTGGTACTGGCATATAAGTCCAGTGATACTGCCGTGTAAATCCAGTCCAGTGGTACTGCTGTATAAATCCAGTGGTACTGCCGTATAATTCCAGTGATACTACTGTATAATTCCAGTGGTACTGGTGTATAAGTCCAGTGATATGGGCGTATAAATCCAGCCCAGTGGTACTGTTGTATAATTCCAGTGATGCTGCTGTATAATTCCAGTGGTACTGGCATATAACTCCAGCGATACTGCCATATAAATCCAATGGTACTGGCGTATAAGTCCAGTGATACTGCTGTATAAATCCATTCTAGTAGTTCTGCCATATAATTCCAGTGGTACTGCGGTATAAATCCAGTGGTACTGCCCTATAATTCCAGTGATACTTCTGTATAATTCCATTGATACTGCTGTATAATTCCAGTGATACTGCCATATAAATCCAATGGCACTGGCATATAAGTCCAGTGATACTGCCGTATAAATCCAGTCTAGTTGTTCTGCCCTATAATTCCAGTGATTCTGCCGTATAAGTCCAGTGGTACTGACATATGCTGTATAATATTTACTCCATTTAAAGGGGTTATTAATATTTAATCCAAATAATTTTTACAGGGTTTGCCCTGTGTGGTGTAGGGATGCGCTGTCTTGTGCCGCATATTTTGTTATATAACTCCAGAAAAATAATGGAGAACAAAAATTTGGAGGATAAAATAGGGAAAGACCAAGAACCACTTCCTCCTAGTGCTGAAGCTGCTGCCACTAGTCATGACATAGACGAGGAAATGCCATCCACGTCGTCTGCCAAGGTCGATGCCCAATGTGATAGTAGAGGGCATGTAAAATCCAAAAAGCCAAAGTTCAGTTAAAAGACCCCAAAAAATAAACTGAAATGTTCTGAGGAGAAACGTAAACTTGCCAATATGTCATTTACGTCATGGAGTGACAAGGAATGGCTAAGGCCCTGATCTATGTTCATGACTAGTGATTCAGCTTCACATGATGATGGAAGCCCTCATCCTCCCGCTAGAAAAATGATAAGAGTTAAGCTGGCAAAAGCACAGAAAAGAACTGTGTGTTATAAGATGGTATCACAAATCACCAAGGAGAGTCCAAGTGTGTCTGCGGTTGTGATGGCTGACCTTCCCAACACTGGACGGGAAGAGGTGGCTCCTTCCACCATATGCACACCCTCTGCAAGTGCTAGAAGTAGCACCCACAGTCCAGTTTCTGATACTCAAATTGAATATGTCACTGTTGAAGTACACCAGGATGAGGATATTGGTGTTTTTTGCATATCAAGGCTGCTAACGCTTGTGCAGCCGTGCTATGCAAAAACATTTTGTGCAGTTTCTGAGTAGCTTTCAAGTTACTCACCTGCTGCGATGTCTTCAGCCTGTCTGGTCACGGAATTGATGTCAGACACCAGCCCTGCAAATGCCTGGACACGCCTGTGTTGGACTCACCACTCCCAGAAAACGGTGAGTTGCTGCCCCGGAACGTCTTCCCGGAGTCAATCTTCTTGTGATTGCGGTAGCGATCGCTTTCTTCATTCTTCTTCTTGTGGCCCAGCAACGGCTTTCGCAGGGCAACGATGCACCTGCGCATTGCAGCCACCGAAAATGTACAGAACCGACCCGTTCGCACCCCTGTGAAAAACAGCAGCGTGTGATCGGGTTGGAATGACCCCCATTCCCAGAAACCACTTAAAGTTTCAGAAGGCTCAAACATTGGGGCATAGACATTGATTATGCATGTGGGCCAGGTAAGTGAATTTGGGCAAAAATGCATTGTTTGACCACTTACTGTAGGCTGTTTTTATTATTAATTCCTACTTAGTGTTGTAAATATACTATAACAAATAAAATAAGAATTTACTCACCGGTAAATCTATTTCTCGTAGTCCGTAGTGGATGCTGGGGACTCCGTAAGGACCATGGGGAATAGACGGCTCCGCAGGAGACTGGGCACATCTAAAGAAAGATTTAGGTCTATCTGGTGTGCACTGGCTCATCCCCCTATGACCCTCCTCCAAGCCTCAGTTAGGACACTGTGCCCGGAAGAGCTGACACAATAAGGAAGGATTTTGAATCCCGGGTAAGACTCATACCAGCCACACCAATCACACCGTATAACTCGTGATAGGAACCCCGGTTAACAGTATGATAACAACGGAGCCTCTGAACAGATGGCTCGCAATAACAACCCGATTTGTGTAACAATAACTATTTACAAGTATTGCAGACAATCCGCACTTGGGATGGGCGCCCAGCATCCACTACGGACTACGAGAAATAGAATTACCGGTGAGTAAATTCTTATTTTCTCTGACGTCCTAGTGGATGCTGGGGACTCCCTAAGGACCATGGGGATTATACCAAAGCTCCCAAACGGGCGGGAGAGTGCGGACGACTCTGCAACACCGAATGAGAGAACTCCAGGTCCTCCTCAGCCAGGGTATCAAATTTGTAGAATTTTGCAAACGTGTTTGCCCCTGACCAAGTAGCAGCTCGGCAAAGTTGTAAAGCCAAGACCCCTCGGGCAGCCGCCCAAGATGAGCCCACCTTCCTTGTGGAATGGGTTTTTACAGATTTAGGCTGCGGTAGTCCCACCGCAGAATGCGCCAGCTGAATAGTGCTACAAATCCAGCGCGCGATAGTCTGCTTAGAAGCAGGAGCACCCAGTTTGTTGGGTGCATACAGGATAAACAGCGAGTCAGTTTTCTGAGTCCAGCCGTCCTGGAAACATAAATTTTCAGGGCCCTGACTACGTCCAGTAACTTGGAATCCTCCAAGTTCCTAGTAGCCGCAGGCACCACAATAGGCTGGTTCAAGTGAAACGCTGATACCACCTTCGGGAGAAACTGAGGAAGAGTCCTCAACTCTGCCCTATCCATATGGAAAATCAGATAAGGGCTTTTATAGGACAAAGCCGCCAATTCTGACACACGCCTGGCCGAAGCCAGAGCCAACAGCATGACCACTTTCCACGTGAGATATTTCAAATCCACAGTCTTAAGTGGTTCAAACCAATGTGATTTCAGGAATTCCAAAACCACATTGAGATCCCAAGGTGCCACTGGGGGCACAAAAGGAGGCTGAATACGCAGAACTCCTTTGACAAAAGTCAGAACTTCAGGCAGTGAAGCCAGTTCTTTCTGGAAGAAAATCGACAGGGCCGAAATCTGGACCTTAATGGACCCCAATTTGAGGCCCAACGTCACCCCTGCTTGCAGGAAATGCAGGAATCGACCCAGTTGAAATTCCTCCGTTGGGGCCTTCCTGGCCTCTCACCAAGCAACATATTTCCGCCAAATGCGGTGATAATGTTTTGCAGTGACATCCTTCCTGGCTCTGATCAGGGTAGGGATGACTTCCTCCGGAATGCCCTTTTCTCAGTACCTTGGGAATGAGAGTCAGAGGAGGAAACACATAAACCGACTGGTACACCCACGGTGTTACTAGAGCGTCCACAGCGATCGCCTGAGGGTCCCTTGACCTGGCGCAATATCTTTTTTGCTTTTTGTTGAGGCGGGACGCCATCATGTCCACCTGTGGTCTTTCCCACCGGTTTACCAGCATTTGGAAGACTTCTGGATGAAGTCCCCATTCTCCCGGGTGGAGGTCGTGCCTGCTGAGGAAGTCTGCTTCCCAGTTGTCCACTCCCGGAATGAACACTGCTGTCAGTGCTAACACATGATTTTCCGCCTATCGGAAAATCCTTGTGGCTTCTGCCATTGCCCTCCTGCTTCTTGTGCCGCCCTGTCTGTTTACATGGGCGACCGCCGTGATGTTGTCTGATTGGATCAGTACCGGCTGGTTCTGAAGCAGGGGCCTTGCTTGGCTTAGGGCATTGTAAATGGCCCTTAGCTCTAGAATATTTATGTGAAGCGAAATCTCCTGATTTGACCACAGTCCTTGGAAATTTCTTCCCTGTGTGACTGCGCCCCAGCCCCGAAGGCTGGCATCCGTGGTCACCAGGACCCAGTCCTGTATTCCGAATCTGCGGCCCTCTAGTAGATGAGCCCTCTACAGCCACCACAGCAGCGACACCCTGGTCCTTGCCGACAGGGTTATCCGCTGTTGCATCTGGAGATGGGACCCGGACCATTTGTCCAACAGGTCCCACTGGAAAGTCCTTGCGTGGAACCTTCCGAATGGAATCGCTTCGTACGAAGCTACCATTTTTCCCAGGACTCGTGTGCATTGATGTACCGACACCTGCCCGGTTTTAGGAGGTCTCTGACTAGAGATGACAACTCCTCGGCTTTTTCCACTGGAAGAAACACTTTTTTCTGGTCTGTGTCCAGAATCATTCCCAGGAACAGAAGACGTGTCGTCGGGACCAGCTGTGACTTTGGAATATTGAGAATCCAGCCGTGCTGTTGTAGCACTTCCCGAGAAAGTGCTACCCCCACTACCAACCGTTCCGTGGACCTCGCCTTTATCAGGAGATCGTCCAAGTACGGGATAATTAAAACTCCCTTCTTGCGAAGGAGTATCATCATTTCGGCCATTACCTTGGTAAAGACCCTCGGTGCCGTGGATAACCCAAACGGCAGCGTCTGGAACTGATAGTGACAGTCCTGTACCACAAATCTGAGGTACTCCTGGTGAGGAGGGTAAATGGGGAGATGCAGGTACGCATCCTTGATGTCCAGGGAGACCATGTAATCCCCCTCGTCCAGGCTCGCAATAACCGCCCTGAGCGATTCCATCTTGAACTTGAACCTTTTGATATAAGTGTTCAAGGATTTTAAATTTAAGATGGGTCTCACCGAACCGTCCGGTTTCGGTACCACAAACATTGTGGAATAGTAACCCTTCCCTTGCTGAAGGAGGGGTACCTTGACAATCACTTGCTGTGAATACAGTTTTTGGATAGCCACCAACACTGCCTCCCTGGCAGAGGGAGTTGCTGGTAAGGCAGATTTTAGAAAACGGCGGGGGGGGGGGGGGGGTGACGTCTCGAATTCCAGCCTGTATCCCTGAGATACTACTTGAAGGGCCCAGGGATCCACCTGTGAGAGAGCCCACTGTGTGCTGAAATTTCTGAGACGGGCCCCCACCGTACCCGGATCCGCCTGTGAAGCCCCAGCGTCATGCTGTGGACTTACCGGACGCGGGGGAGGACTTTTGCTCTTGGGAACTGGCTGTATGCTGCAGCTTTTTCCCTCTACCTTTGCCTCTCAGCAGAAAGGATGCGCCTCGCGCCCTCTTGTGTTTATGGGGCCGAAAGGACTGTACTTGATAATACGGTGCCTTCTTTTGCTGTGGGGTAGCCTGTGGCAAAAATGTCGATTTCCCAGCCGTAGCTGTGGAAACGAGGTCTGAAAGACCATCCCCAAACAGTTCCACCCCCTTATAAGGCAAAACTTCCATGTGCCTTTTTGAATCGACATCACCTGACCACTGCCGAGTCCATAACCCCCTTCTGGCGGCAATGGACATTGCGCTTATTTTTGATGCCAGCCGGCAAATATCCCTCTGTACATCACGCATGTATAAGACAGCGTCCTTTATATGCTCTACTGTCAGCAAAATAGTGTCCCTATCCAGGGTATCAATATTATCCGACAGGGAATCTGACCACGCAGCAGCAGCACTGCACATGCATGCTGATACAATCGCTGGTCGCAATATAATGCCCGTGTGTGTATATATAGCTTTTAGGGTAGCCTCCTGCTTTCTATCAGCAGAATCCTTTAGGGCGGCCGTATCCGGAGACGGTAGTGCCACCTGTTTTGATAAACGTGTAAGCACTTTATCTACCCTAGGGGACGTTTCCCAACGTGACCTATCCTCTGGCGGGAAAGGTTACGCTGCCAATAACCGTTTAGAAATGATCAATTTCTTATCGGGGGAAGTCCAGGCTTCCTCACACACCTCATTTAATTCCTCAGATGCAGGAAAAACTACTGGTAGTTTTTTCTCACCGAACATAATACCCTTTTTTGTGGTACCTGGGGTACTATCAGAAATGTGTAATACATTTTTCATTGCCTCAATCATGTAACGGGTGGACCTATTGGAGGGTACACTAGTCTCATCGTCGTCGACACTGGAGTCGGTATCCGTGTCGACATCTGTGTCTGCCATCTGAGGTAGCAGGCGTTTTAAAGCCCCTGATGACATTTGAGACGCTAGAACAGTCACAAGCTGAGTAGCCGGCTGTCCCATGTCGTCAAACCTTTTATGTAAGGAGCTGACACTGTCACGTAATTCCTTCCATAAGTCCATCCACACAGGTGTTGACCCCTCAGGGGGTGACAAAACATTTACAGGCATTTGCTCTGCCTCCACATCATTTTCCTCATCATACATGTCGACACAGCGGTACCGACACACAGCACACACACAGGGAATGCTCTGACAGAGGACAGGACCCCACAAAGCCCTTTGGGGAGACAGAGGGAGAGTATGCCAGCACACACCAGAGCGCTATATACCACAGGGATATCACCTTTAAAGAGTGTTTTCCCTTATAGCTGCATATATATATATTATACTGCGCCTAAATTTGTGCCCCCCCTCTCTTTTTTACCCTTTCTGTAGTGCAGGACTGCAGGGGAGAGCCAGGGAGCGATCCTTCCAGCGGAGCTGTGAGGGAAAATGGCGCAAGTGTGCTGAGGGAGATGGCTCCGCCCCTTTTTTGGCGGGCTTTCTCCCGCTTTTTGTGTTATTCTGGCAGGGGTAATTTACACCTATATAGCCTCTGGGGCTATATATGGTGTCAGTTTTGCCAGCCAAGGTGTTAATATTGCTGCTCAGGGCGCCCCCCCCCAGCGCCCTGCACCCATCAGTGACCGAAGTGTGTGGTGTGCATGAGGAGCAATGGCGCACAGCTGCAGTGCTGTGCGCTACCTTGGAGAAGACAGAAGTCTTCAGCCGCCGATTTTTCGGACCTTCTTGCTTCTGGCTCTGTAAGGGGGACGGCGGCGCGGCTCCGGGAACGGACGACGAGGTCGGGTCCTGTGTGCGATCCCTCTGGAGCTAATGGTGTCCAGTAGCCTAAGAAGCCCAAGCTACCACCACTTAGGTAGGTTCGCTTCTTCTCCCCTTAGTCCCTCGCTGCAGTGAGCCTGTTGCCAGCAGGTCTCACTGTAAAATAAAAAACCTAAACTATACTTTCTTTCTAGGAGCTCAGGAGAGCCCCTAGTGTGCATCCAGCTCGGCCGGGCACAGAAATCTAACTGAGGTCTGGAGGAGGGTCATAGGGGGAAGAGCCAGTGCACACCAGATAGACCTAAATCTTTCTTTAGATGTGCCCAGTCTCCTGCGGAGCCGTCTATTGCCCATGGTCCTTACGGAGTCCCCAGCATCCACTAGGACGTCAGAGAAATGTATGTATTTGTGCATATACTATACCAATTAAATTTTGAGTCAGATGGATCTTTGGCAGATCTTGATGTACAAGCAATGAGTGAGCAACAATAGGATTACACATAACTATTCTGTCTTGTTGGAGTGACAAAGGAGTGTCATGGGAGTGTCATGCACAGTAGCTAGAGTACTATGCTATTCTCAGTAATGCATATAAAGACAAAAAGTATGTTTCAGATGGATCGTGTGCATCTAGCAAACCAAAAAGCACACAAGTAAGCAACACCATGTTGCACTGCAGGTTGGGCAGATGTAACATGTGCAGAGAGAGCAGGGGCGTTTTAAGGGGCGTGTTCAGTCTCCTCCATTCGGGCCCCCTCCTCTCTGCTCAGAGCGCTGTAGAGTCTGAGTACTAGAGGGCTCAAACTGTACTGCGCATGCGCAGATATCCGGGAAAATGGCGCGGCAGCCATTTTCCATGAGATTTCTCTACTGCGCATGCGCAGAACTCCGTGAAAATGGCCGCTGAGCCATTTTCACTGTGTTCTAACAGCGCTGCGGATGCCGGCGCTGGACTTCGGAGGTGTGAGTATTTTACAAATGGGTAAAATGTGTGCGGTGGGGGCCCCCTCTGGACTCAGGGGCCCGTGTACACCGTACACACTGCACCCATTATAGAAACGCCAGTGAGAGAGAGATAGATTTGGGTAAGTTATAATGTTTCTGTGCTGGGTAAATACTGGCTGCTATATTTTTACACTGCAATGTAGATTTCAGTTTGAACACACCCTACCCAAATCTAACTCTCTCTGCATGCTACATCTGATCCCCCCGCAATGCAACATGGTTTTGCCCATTAGTGTGCTTTTTTGGTTTGCTAATACCCCTTTCACACCGCCAATGATGGATCTCACCCGGGAATTGGAAATGGATCCTTCCCGGGTGGGATCCGGCATTGGACTTCCCCAAACCCGGCAATATGCTCGGCGGGTTGCCATAGCAGCGAGGGGGTGGATCCGGCAGCGGGGCAGAGGCGGCAATATGCCGGGTCGATACCGGGTTATTTGTGCGGTGTGAAAGGGGTATAACAAACCTGAATAAGTCCCTTAGCCTATGTGAGTGCTACCAGTTACACATTAGTCATCAGATACATTCAAAATGCATACAACTCTGCATTGCCTATAGCTGTGTTCAGGAGCATGCGCTGTGCAAAAACATGGCATGTATACATTCAGCTCAGCATCAGGTTCTATATCGATCTCACTTGCTATGGAAAGTACCCCAAAAGCCTGAATGCAATCAGCAGAGGTTGTGGCCAGTGGTGCCAAGAGAGGAGGGGAGAGGGTACAAATTACCTGGGTCCAGGTCTGATGCAGGGGCCCAATGAGGGCCCCCTCCCCCTTACCTGGCAGCAGCAGCTCTTCTCCTCAGCCTAACAAACGCTGCTGTGTGCTGGGCTGCAGTGTGGCACTGGAGGCGTTTAAAATACCATTTTTTTCTAAGGGCACATGACCACGCTTCCTGTGATTAGGCCATGCCCCCTAAAAACTAACCTGGGCTCAGCTAGGCTCTCTACTGACCTGGTTGTGGCTATAGCTACTGTAATGGGCCCTACACACTGACAGATCCACCGCCGAGATGCACAACGGCGGATACGGCCGACAGGCGACCCGGCGGCGGTGGGGCAGTGACGGGGGGAGTGAAATTTCTTCACTCCCCCTGTCAACCGGCTCCATAGCAGTGCAGAAAGATACACAGCAACTATTTAGCGCTTAAGGAGAAAACCACGTCCACCAGTTACATTGAAATAGTACACCACTTTACATAGCTCCTTAAATGTTGCTATATTTATACTTATTTAGCAGTTACAGTTCTTATTCATCCTTAGGTGGCAAAATTCATCTAAAGGACAAAAAAAAACATACAATAATAGTGCAGATGGTTTTAAAAGTGGAACGATGATTTTATTGCACGATGCACACTTACAAACAAGTGATTTTTTGAGGCGTATATATTATCATCCACATAGGCACTACAGCAAAGGAACCCCTTTCAGGACGTCCACCGAATCATGTCATGTTTCCATATAAAACAAGAAAAGTGCAAAAATAGTGCAGATTGATAAAAACAATGGCAGCTTTAATAAATGGTTCCACTTACAAACATATGTTAATATAGGGCATTAACAAAAATCCGCATGGCAGAACAGTTGGTCCCCACTCCTGATATTTCCCAGAAAGATGTCCACGGGTACACTGCAACTCACTTCCGGATAGTGGGTTCAGTGAATCAGTTCGAGCACCAAGTTCAGCATGAACGGAGCCACATAAACATACCGTCGCTAAACGCGTTTCAGACTAGATGTCCTTCCTCAGTAGCGTGGTATGTAACATTCGGTCCTCGCTTATAAAGGTGATCAATTGGCCTGACAGCTGTTCTGAATAACGAAATTGCCGCGTGCGCGTCCACTTCCGTGCGTGTCACCTCAAATCCGGAAGTGACGCGCCTTTGCGTTCCAAATGTCGTCATTATGCGTTCCACCAGACGATCTCCGTTACTGTAGAGTCGAGCGGGCGCTACTTTACCAATACCAATGTCAATATAATTGGATTCAGTAATCTTTGTCAGGCCAACAGACATGGTTCATCAATTAAATATAAAATAAACATAAAAAATACAATTAGATTACTACATATTAAAAATAGCAAATACATTCACATATACAGGTTGAGTCTCCCTTATCCAAAATGCTTGGGACCAGAGGTATTTTGGATATGGGATTTTTCCGTATTTTGGAATAATTGCATACCATAATGAGATATCATGGTGATGGGACCTAAATCTAAGCACACAATGCATTTATGTTACATATACACCTTATACACACAGCCTGTAGGTCATTTTAGCCAATATTTTTTATAACTTTGTGCATTAAACAAAGTGTGTCTACATTTACACAATTCAATTATGTTTCATATACACCTTATACACACAGCCTGAAGGTCATTTAATACAATATTTTTAATAACTTTGTGTAGTAAACAAAGTTTGTGTACATTGAGCCATCAAAAAACAAAGGTTTCACTATCTCACTCTCACTCAAAAAAGTCTGTATTTCGAAATATTCCGTATTTCGGAATATTTGGATATGGGATACTCAACCTGTATGTACATATAGTAATCAAGCGATACATGCATATATATAAATGAGTACACCACTCAGTGAAAATGCCATGTGATAAAAGAGGGAAAGATAGGGAAAAATATATATATATACACAGATCAAGAGAATAAACAAATTAAATTAAAAAGCTCTTCAATTCAAAATCAGTATTGAGACCCCTGGGTACAAGGGTCCCTAATTGATATATCCATCGCATCTCTGATTGGGAGAGGCGTTTCTCGATATCGTGACTTCTCCATTTCGGTAAAATTTGTTGTATTCCCCAAAAGTTCTTTATACAACACTCTCTTGATCCGTGCGCAATTTTAAAATGTGCAGAAAGTAAATTAGGGATTTACGAATATTATAAATGTGTTCTACAGCTCTAACTTTAAGTTGTCTAGTAGGTTTCCCTACATAAAATAACTCGCATTCACACTGTAGTAGGTACACTACATTTTTGGAGTGACAAGTGATGAACTAATTTATTGAGTGGGTTCTATCCCCTACTGTGAAAGTTGCAATCTTTCTATCTTTCATCTTTACGGTCCTGCACATAAGGCTGTCCCCGCATTGATGAAAGCCTTTGGTCCTAATACTAGTTCTTAATTCACTCTCTAAACTGCTTTTAACTAGATGGTCCTTCAGAGAGGGGGCGTTTCTGTATACAAATACCTTTTTTTGGGGGATTGCATTACCTATAATCGGGTCTTGTTTTAATAAACTCCAGTTTTTTTGGAAGACCTGTTCAACCTCCCGGTAACAGTTGTTATATTGACTGATGAAAGCCCATTGATATTTGGTGTCTGATTTTTCTTCTTTAGTTTTCACACTTGTAAGTTCATTTCTATCGATCTTATTAATCCTCTCTCTCGCCTCATTCAATAAATTGTCGGAGTAACCCCGAACACTCAGTCTTTGGGAGACTTCTCTTAATTGCATTTCACAAATAGATTCGTCCGTACAATTGCGTTTTATTCTAGAAAATTGACCAAATGGAATCGCATTGAGCCAATTATGATGATGTTGGCTTGATTTGTCAAATCCCATGAATTCCAGTTATTACTTTTAATTGGTATAGAAAATGATTATTGTATTATATTTAAAACATATCTTTTTAGTTATCTTTTTTTAAGAAAATGGGGTATATAGCCTCATGGAAGTGATTAGACTGCCTCTAACAATAGCAAGAATGTCCGCTTGTAATGAGAAACCTTTGCTTGTCATAAGAAAATCAAGGTATAAACTAGAGATGAGCGGGTTCGGTTCTCTGAGTACCGAACCCTACCGAACTTCACGTTACTAGTACAGTGTCTCTCTCGTGCTGCATCTTGCTGCTGTAGGGTGCTGTGGTAGCAGGGTCCTGTTTCTGCATCAGTCATCATCATTCCAGTCACAGTGGTTTCTGGGGGGTGACAATTCCAGAGTGCTTTTGTGCTGCTCACTAATACTAGTACAGTGTCTTGTGCTGCATCGTGCTGCTCAGTGTCAGTTCTCCGTAGTATCATCAGTGCTCAGTGTCATCAGTGCTCAGTATCACTGCTCATTGTATTCTAGTGCTCAGTATTACTACATTACTAATACTAGTACCAGGGGTGGAACTCCCGAAGACAGCGGAGTCCGTTGCCGCCGGGATCCTGGCCCTGAAGGGGGCACGGCACCTGCTCCGTTGTCCCCCGTTCCGTCCACACATGATTAATTTCTGTAGTGCAGCAGGAGCTGCTAGAGGAGCTGAGCGAGCGCAGCTCCTATCAGCATCAGCGGTGCTCGCTCCTCCTCTCTGTGCTCTCTGCTGCTGTGCTCTGGCCTGGGTCTCAGGTGTCACGTGACATCTTGCCGCGACCCATACCCGCCGCCCGCCAGGACACATAGCAGCAGCAGCCAGGAGAGAGTGTGCTGTGCGGGAAAGCAAAGCTGTTCCAGTCAGGAGTGTGGACTCCTGAAAACGGTACCATATGTAAGTGCAAGCCATTTTGGGAGAGGGGGAACATGTGAGGGGGAAGACAGAACACCTGCTGCTGTCACCACTCACAGGGTCGTTTAACTAAGCCTAAGCCTGACTCTGTCTCCCCTTTGTCCTGTTCCCATCCCTGCCACCTCTGTGCTGGGCCTGTCTTCCCTCTCTCCTGTCCCTCTCACCCATGTCCTATCCCTGCCACCTCTGTGCTGGGCCTGTCTTCCCTCTCTCCTGTCCCTCTCACCCATGTCCTATCCCTGCCACCTATGTGCTTGCCCTGCCTACCCTCTCTCCTGTCCCTCTCACCCCTGTCCTATCCCTGCCACCTATGTGCTTGCCCTGCCTACCCTCTCTCCTGTCACCCTTGTCCTGTGCCTGTCACCTCTGTGCTGGGCTATCACGCCTGTTCCGTCTCTGTCACCCTGTCCTTTCCCATCCCTGTCACCTCTGTGCTGGCCCTGCCTCCTCTCTCTCCTGTCACTCCTGTCCTGTCCTCGTCACCTCTTACTGGCCCTGTCATCTCTCTCAGCTGACACTTCTGTTCTGTCCCTGTCACACCTGTGCTGGCCCTGTCACCCCTCATTCCTACCCCTGTACTACTGTCCCATCCCTGCCACCTCTGTGCTGGCCCTGTCTCCCCTCTTTACTATCACCCCTGTCCTATCCCTGTCACCTCTGTGGAGCTGGCCTTGTCATCTCTCTCTGCTGACCCTTCCGTTCTGTCCCCTCTGTCCAGTCCCTGCCACCTCTGTCCTGACACTGTTAACTCTGTCCTGTCCCTGTTTACCCTCTCTCCTATCCCTTCAGTTCTGTCCTGATTCTGCCCATGTCACCCCTGTCCTGTCCTGTCCCCTTCCCCTCTGTCCTGGCCCTGTCACCTATGTCCTGGTCCTATCACCTCTCTCTTGTCCCTGTCACATCTATCTTGGGTCTCTATCTTGGTCCTGTCATTTTTGCTCTTCCCCACTTTACTGTCCCTGTCATCGCTGTATTGGCCCTGTCACCTCTGTCCTGTTCCTGAGATCCCTCTCTCCTGTACCCTCTGTTCTGTCCTGGCCCAGTCACCGCTGTCCTGTCCCTGACACCCTTCTCTCCTGTCCCCTCTATTCTGTCATGGCCCTGTCATCCTTGTACTCTCCCTGTCCCCTCTGTCGTGGTCCTGTCTCCCATCTTTCCTGGCCCTCTGTTCCATCCTGGCCCTGTCACCTCTGTCATGTGCCTGTCCCCTCTGTCTTAGTCTGTCCTGGCCCCACTGGACTTTCCCTTTCATCTCAGTACTGTCCCTGACACCTCTGTCCTGGCACTTTTTTCAAGGGTTGGGGGCACCAAACTCTAACTTGCCTCCGGGCGACGGGGATAAACTTACGCCACTGACTAGTATAGTGTCTTGTGCTAATCATGCTGCTCAGTGTTAGTTCTCTGTAGTATCATCAGTGCTCAGTATCATCAGTGCTCAGTATCACTGCTCATTGTCTTGTGGTGCTCAGTAATACTACATTACTAATACTAGTACAGTGTCTTGTGCTAGTCGTGCTGCTCAGTGTCAGTTCTCCTTAGTATCATCAGTGCTCAGTGGGGGCCCAAACCAACCAGTCATTTCAGCCACAGTCATGTGGCAAACCCTGTAGCTGAAATTATTGGTTTGTTAAAGTGTGCATGTCCTGTTTATACAACATAAGGATGGGTGGGACGGCCCAAGGACAATTCCATCTTGCACCTCTTTTTTTATTTATCTTTGCATCATGTGCTGTTTGGGGACTATTTTTTTAAGTGCCATCCTTTCTGACACTGCAGTGCCATTCCTAGATGGGCCAGGTGTTTGTGCCGCCCACTTGGGTCGCTTAGCTTAGTCATCCAGTGACCTTGGTGCAAATTTTAGGACTAAAAATAATATTGTGAGGTGTGAGGTGTTCAGAATAGACTGGAAATTATTGGAAATTATGGTTATTGAGGTTAATAATACTATAGGATCAAAATTACCCTCAAATTCTAAGATTTTAGCTGTTTTTGAGGTTTTTAAAAAAAAAAACCCACCCGAATCCAAAATGCATCCGAATCCGACAAAAATCCGAAAGGGTGGTTTTGCCAAAACGCGTCCGAATCAAAAACACGACCGTGGACCCGAATCCAAAACCAAAACACAAAACACGAAAAATGCCCGCTGCACATTTCTAGTATAAACTCGATCAAAATGAAAATCGTCTAGTGGTAATGATAATGGGCCTAATTCAGGTTGGATCGCAGTAAGCGTTCCAACTGCAAATAAAAATTGCACCCATATTTTCTGTGAGGGGGGCGCAGAAAATGTGATTGCCTCTGCATGTCAATCAGGCAGAGGCGGTCACGGGGTGGGGGTGGTGCCGACAACGCTCCATTTCCAGGGTGGAGAAGGAGCATTGTGGGGGCGGTGCTGCGCGAACAGGGGGCAGAGGTGGACAAACGGGGCATGTCAGGGGCGTGATCAGTGAGGATGCGTGACGTCACACACAGCCGCCGTGATTATTAACATGGCGGTGGGCCTTTTCAGTTTCTGCTGACAAGCAGAAATTACGATGAGTTCGCAATTTCTGCTTGTTGAACTGGGGGCGGATCCGGTCAGCATACTGGGCGGCCTTGCCCAGTGATGGGCGGCCCCCAGCATGCGAACCAAAGAATTGTACATTCTGCTACTTATCAGAATTTGCCATCCTTACTGAATTAGGCCCAATATTCTCTAATAGATTTCTCAGTTGAGGTCATAGGAGGCAATGGGCCTAATTCAGAACACCATGTGCATTGCAGGTGGGGCAGATATAACGTGCAGAGAGATTTAGATTTGGGTGTGTTCAAACTGAAATCTAAATTGCAGTGTAAAAATAAAGGGGATCAGTACGTAATCCCGCTGGACGGGATCCCGGCGGTCGAAATACCGATGCCGGAATCCCGACCACACAATCCCGACAGGGGTGGCGAGCGGAACGCAGCCCCTTGCGGGTTCGCTTCGCTCGCCATGCTGTGGGCACGGTGCCTCGCTACGCTCGGCACACTATTATATTCTCCCTCTATGGGTGTCGTGGACACCCACGGAGGAAGAATATGTCGGGATTGTGGCGGTCGGGATTGTGGCGGTCGGGATTGTGGCGTCGGTATTTCGACCGCCGGGATCCCGTCCAGCGGGATGTTGACTGCATCCCAAATAAAGAGCCATTATTTACCCTGCACAGAAACAAAATAGCCCATCCAGATGTGCACAGTACACATGGTTTTGCCCATTAAAGAACAATTTTTTCTGCTGCAGTCAGGTCTGAATTAGGCCCAATGTACTTTCTTGTGTGAATCTACCTATGTTTTTAAAAATCTGTACTTGTGCAACCTCTTAGCATCTATACCTTATTATAAAATAAAATACATCCACAGACACATGTATTTTAATCAGAATAAGTAAGGTTATTAGTTAAGAATCCAGTTAGTATTCAGTGTTAGGTTAGTACTTTAAGATAAATTCCTCTTCAAACAGCAGGATAGCTGTTCTACATAGAGATGAGCTGGTTCGGATCCCAGAGATCCGAACCCTACCGAATCTCTCTACCCGAGTCCGGATCCGAGTCAGGCTCGGGTTTTCCACACCTGACTCGGAAATCAGAACGAGGCAAAACGTCATCATCCCGCTGTCGGATTCTCACAGGATTTGGATTCCATATAAGGAGCCGCGCGTCATGGCCATTTTCACTCCAGTCTCGGAGAGTGTAGTGAGAGGACGTGTCTCCGTCCTCAGTGTCTGAGTGGGTGGGAAAGTGGGGTGGCGATTCTAGTGCTGTTTTGTGCTGCTCAGTCCAATGTAGTCAGTGTCTTATGCTGCATCAGTCCAGCCAGTCACAGTGTTGGTGTACTCTTCTGCTATATGTCCACAGTGCTGCTGAATGCTGTATACGTCCTTTGCAGTTTTGCTGTGTTGTCTTGCATCAGACCAGGGGTAGTGTCTCTCTTGTGCAGCATCAGTCCAGTGACCAGTCACAGTGGTGGTGTCCTCTGCTGCCATATATCCAGTGTAACTGGCGTATAATACCAGTGATATTGCCATATAATTCCCGTGATACTGCCGTATAATTCCTGTGATATTGCCGTATAATTCTCAGAATACCGGCGTATAATTCCTGTGATATTGCCATATAATTCTCGGAATACTGGTGTATAATTCCTGTGATATTGCATAATTATTCCCGTGATACTGGCGTATAATTCCTGTGATACTGCCGTATAATTCTCGGAATACTGGCGTATAATTCCTGTGATACTGCTGTATAATTCTCGGAATACTGGTGTATAATTCCTGTGATATTGCCGTATAATTCTCAGAATACTGGAGTATAATTCCTGTGATATTGCCATATAATTCCTGTGATATTGCCTAATAATTCCCGTGATACTGGCGTATTATTCCTGTGATATTGCCGTATAATTCTCGGAATACTGGCGTATAATTTCTGTGATATTGCCATATAATTCCTGTGATACTGGCGTATAATTCCTGTGATATTGCCGTATAACTCTCGGAATACTGGCGTATAATTTCTGTGATATTGCCATATAATTCCCGTGATACTGGCGTATAATTCCTGTGATGTTGCCGTATAATTCTCAGAATACTGGCGTATAATTCCTGTGATTTTGCGTATAATTCCTGTGATATTGCCGTATAATTCTCGGAATACTGGCGTATAATTCCTGTGATTTTGCGTATAATTCTTGTGATATTGCCGTATAATTCCAGTGATATTGCCATATAATTCCCTTAACCAAAACACGAAAGTGGAATTAGAACCAAAACACGAAAAGTGCCAGCCGCACATCTCTAGTTCTAAAGCAGGGTATCACACATTCTGCACAATAGCAAATAATCATACACAGTGCTGTAACTATTTAATGACAGCCATACGCAGTGTAATTTATATATAGCCTTGACATTCAAGCATAACTGTGGCAGCAGTCTGAGTCTGTGGGCGGAATGTACTATCCTTCGCCCCCACGTTAAGTGCCATTTTCTCTCCATTCACACTCACCGCTCCGCTGCCCGCAGCTTCCCCTTAGTGCCCCCGTCTGCTTTCTCATTTCCCTCTCCCTCCTCTTCCCCGCTGCGGCCACTGAGTTCTCCTCTCGCAGCGCTCCCCATGGCCGTTGGTGCATGCGCAAGGCCGGAAGCTGCAACTGCGGCGCAGGAAGCCTCCAGGATCCGTCCAGGAAGGCTGTGTGCGCATGCCTTGTAAACACAGTGAGTGGTGCGCATGTGCCAATGGCCATGGGGAGCGCTGCAAGAGGAGAACTCAGTGGCTGCGGCGGTGAAGAGGAGGGAGAGGAAAATGAGAAAGCAGACTGGGAAGCTAAGGGGAAGTGGCGGGCAGTGGAGTGGTGAGTGTAAACGGAGAGATAACGGCACTTAACGCGGGGGCGAAGGATAGTACATCCCGCCCTGTAACACTGTTTTAATCAAGTGGATAATATTTATGGCATATCATTTAGATTCCACATTACAATTTAATAAGAGATGCAATGATAGAGTCATGTGCAGTATCACTCCTTCTCCCTTTGGAAACTTAGGGGTCTATTTACTAAGCTTGGATGGAGATAAAGTACCAGCCAATCAGCTCCAAACTGTCATTTTCAAACACAGCATGTGATTGGCTGGTCCTTTATCTACGTCCAAGGCTTAGTAAATAGACCCCTTAGGGTTAAACAAGAGTTGCTGCCCTACAAAGGTATTAGATGTCAGGAGTTAGCAAAAGAAAGACATAGAAATAGAGCTTAGGTAGTTCCGCAGCCAAGTTTGTAGGTTGAGAGTATCAAAGGGAAATCAGATACACTGCTGTGAGGAGCATATTGAGATAACAGATCTTAGGGTCTAATTCAGAGTTTCAGACCTGATCATAGATGTGCTAAATTTAGCACATCTACGATCAGTCACACAGACATGAGGGGGGATGCCCAGCACAGGGCTAGTCCGCACCGCATGTCAGGCCCGAACCCCCCTTCCCGCACAAGTACAAAAGCATCGCACAGCAACGATGCATTTGTACTGTAGGCAGAGCTGGATTAAGGCTCTGAGAGGCCAGGGGCACTTAAGAGCAGGGGTCCCCCATTGACTAAAATAAAAGATTGATCTGCAGATATATCTGCCAGTGTGTACCCACATTCAGGCACTAGAGGTAGGGTTAGGGTTAGTCTGCAGGACGTAAGGGTTAGGGTTAGGCACTGGCGAGAAGGTTAGGGTTAGTCTGTGGGATGTGAGGGTTAGGCACTAGGGGGCAGTGACGTGCGGTGGGGTGAGGCAGGTGAGGCAGAGCCTTTCCTGTTATACTTATGTTTGTGTCAGAGTTTTTACTGTATAAAGTATATGAAAAATACAAAGAATATGTTAGAAATATCTTCATTGTATTATTCAAATCATTTTTATAGCCTAAACACCGGAGTAAAAAGTCTATGGCAGGTGAGGCAGTGCCTCACCTGCCAATCTTTTCTGCACATCTCTGATCAAAACTTAGCAAATTTCCAGGAGTTTGTGCATAATGCCCACATGCACCATTTGTCTCATATGTTGCGCGTAAATCTGGCTCTGGTGCTAGACAGTGCCACCTGAGCCATTTAGCTCACTGCACATCCCTGCTAGGGGGAGGGTTAGGGTTAGGCTGTGCAGTGGGGGAGGTTGGCACTAGGCAGATGGTTTGGATTAGGCTGCGGGACAGGAGAGTTAGCATTAGGCATTAGGGGGAGGGTTATGGTTAGGCTGCGGGACAGGATGGTTAGTCACTGGGGGGAGTGTTAGGGTCAGGCTGCGTGGAGATGGTTAGTCACTAGGGGGAGGCTTAGGGTCAGGCTGCAGGGGGAGGGTTAGTCACTAGGGGGAGGGTTAGGCACTAGTGGGAGGGTCAGGGTCAGGCTGCGTGGAGAGGGTTAGGCACTAGGGGAGAGTTAGGGTCAGGCTGCGTGGGGAGGGTTAGGCACTAGGAGAGGGGGAGGGTCAAGCTGCATGGGGAGAGTTGGGCACTAGGGGGAGGGTTTGGGTCAGGCTGTGGTGGGAGGGTTAGGCACTTAGGAGAGGGTTAGGGTCAGGTTGTGGGGGGAGGGTTAGGAACTAGGGGGAGAGTTAGGGACAGGCTGCGGGTGGAGGGTAAGGCACTAGGAGGAGGGTTAGGGTCAGGCTGTGGGACGGGAGGGTTAGGTCAGGCTGTGGGACAGGAGGGTTAGGGTCAGGCTGTGGGACAGGAGGGTTAGGGTCAGGCTGTGGGACGGGAGGATTAGGCACTAGGGGGAGGGTTAGGCTATGGGATGGGGGTCAGGGTTAATTTTCGGTCTTTATATATTAATATGATGACTGGGATTTGTATAAGTATTGATGGGTTCTCCAGAGATATGTGTAAAAAAAGGCAAAACTCAACAGACCTGTTCAGTCAAGTCCAGCTCTGCAGTCTCACAGACACAGCAGGCAGGCAGGCTGTGGTCTCACTTGCTGACAGCATTTGTTCTGGCTCGAGGGGCTGAGCACTACCCGCTGGGAAGATCACTGGCCAGTCCAACTCCTAATCAGGACCCCGGCGCCACACAGCAAAAATAAGTGTCAGCGGCATGATGGCTGCTTTCAGGGACCGAGATCTCCCTCGTTATGAAGCACTGTATCAGAGGAGCTGTCTCTGCCGATACCCTCCGGTAGCTCCATCATCCACTCTCACAGGAACCGCCGCGGCCCACTGGCAACACAGCTCCCTCTCACCCTGGCAGCCTCAGTATCCCCTAACGTGCGGAGACACTTCTGACTGTCCGCAAGCCCCCTTCTCCCTGCAGAGGTCACGTGCTATTTAGGAGCTGGTGCACAGGTGATAGTCCTGCTGGATCCCCACACGCTGCCTGCACCCTCGTGCTCCACAGTAGCAGCCGGAGGGAGCACTGTCCACACACTCTGTGGTTGACAGCAGGGACAGGGACAGTAATTACCCCCAAATTCTGTGATATTAGCTGTTTTTATGTTTTTTTCAAAAATAATCCAGATCCAAAACCAAAACACAAAAGGGTGGTTTTGGCAAAACCAAACCAAATCAAAAACACGAGCATGGAACCAGAACCAAAATCAAAACACAAAACATGAAAGGTGCTTGCTGCACATCTCTAATTCTTATGCAAAACATCTGCTTACAGTACCGTCTATCACATGTACCTACTGTACAGTATGTATTAAATTGATTGCACTTAAATGATTTCTTACATAAAGGATACATGGAATCTTGTTTTATCTTGGATAAAGAGAAAATAACATGTCCCAACCCTAAAAATCAGAAGCATCCTTATGCAGCACAAACTATTTGGTAAAGTCAGGATCCACAGCGTACCCAAAATATTTTGTTTTTCATCTCTAAAGCAGGTTTCTTTAGGGGTTATAAGTTAAGCCCATTGACTGCAAAGACTATAAGACAGCACAGTGGCAATTCAGGTGTGTGCTCAAATGGATACTGTAGATGACAATGGCCCTCATTCCGACCTGATCGCTAGCAGGCTACTTTTAGCACTGCTACGATCAGGTAGTCACCACCTAGCGGTGAGGGGGGATTAGCTGTGCAGGGCTACGATCCGCTGTGCAGAGACTGCACAAGCAAAAAGTTTGTGCAGTCTCTGCACAGCTCAAGACTTACTCATCCGCTGCGGTGATCCTTCCTGGAGCTGATGTCAGGATCCCTCCCTGCATTCGGCACTCCCAGAAAATAGTCAGTTGCCACCCCCGGCCGGCATCTTCCTGTCAAACTTCTTACATTCGCCGCTGCGAACGCTTTCGTCATTCTTGCGCCTGCCCATTGCGCCCCCGTGCGCATGTGCAGTTCTGACCTGTTCGCACAGCTGCGAAAAACTGCAGTGTGCAAATGGGTCGGAATGACCCCCAATATCATCAAGGTACTGTAAGTGGAAGTATAATTCTGATGAGGCCATAGCTCTTCCATCTATAAGGCTAGACAAGATTCAAGTGCGCCATGAATCTCAAAGGACTGTTTGGTGAAATTTGTCTGCCAATAGCCTTTTATTTGATCAAGGGAGGAAATACATCTGGCAGAACTAAGCTGTCAAAGAAGTCATCCACCTGTGGCTTAGGATGTGCATCAGACTTTTAAACAACATTTATCTTGTGTTAATCTATGCAAAAGAATGTACTACTATCGGGTTTAGGGAACCGCGCAGTGATAAATATTTTGTTAGTAGACTGTTCTATTATCTATAGGATTAACATATCTTTCCACTGTTTTATCACTTGTTCTAATTTTTCCACAAGGTTAAAGTACAGCATTTGTCTGTCCACTCCCTCAAGAAGAATTACAATGTCATACCAGAACAATGTAGTCCTCCCTGGTGTGTCCGACAGAACATCAGAAAGTTACAACCTTTAAAGGGCTTTTCTGTTCCAGACCTTAAATTGGTTAAAAAGGTAATTTAGATACTGTGGGGTATATTTACTAAGGTCCCGATTTTGACCGAGATGCCGTTTTTTCATCAAAGTGTCATCTCGGTAATTTACTAAGCAGAAATCACGGCAGTGATGAGGCCATTCATATTTTTTTGAAGTCCAACAAAAAAAATACGAATGAATACACCATCGGTCAAAACGCGGCTGTTGAAGTATGAATCTCGGTCATTTACTAAGAAGTGCAAAGCAAAAAAAAAAAAAAACACTGCCGTGAAAAAATACAACTCGTAAAAAAGTGCTAAAAAAAAACCAGACCTGCTTTTTTGAGCCGTGATTGGATAGGCATGCACGGATCCATGAGATCCGTGCATGTATATCAGTGGGAAGGGGTGGGAAAGTGTTAATTTGTTGAAAAAAAATTGCGTGGGGTCCCCCCTCCTAAGCATAACCAGCCTCGGGCTCTTTGAGCCGATCCTGGTTGCAGAAATATGGGAAAAAAAATGACAGGGGTTCCCCCATATTTAAGCAACCAGCATCGGGCTCTGCGCCTGGTCCTGGTTCCAAAAATACGGGGGACAAAAAGCGTAGGGGTCCCCCGTATTTTTAAAACCAGCACCGGGCTCCACTAGCTGGACAGATAATGCCACAGCCGGGGGTCACTTTTATACAGTGCCCTGCGGCCGTGGCATCAGATATCCAACTAGTCACCCCTGGACGGGGTACCCTGGGGGAGTGGGGACCCCTTCAATCAAGGGGTCCCCCCCCCAGCCACCCAAGGGCCAGGGGTGAAGCCCGAGGCTGTCCCCCCCATCCAATGGGCTGCGGATGGGGGGCTGATAGCCTTTATGTAAAAGTGTAAGATATTGTTTTTAGTAGCAGTACTACAAGGCCCAGCAAGCCTCCCCCACATGCTGGTACTTGGAGAACCACAAGTACCAGCATGCGGCGGAAAAACGGGCCCGCTGGTACCTGTAGTACTACTACTAAAAAAATACCCAAAAAAAGACAATACACACACACCTTGAAAGTAAAGTTTTATTACATCCATCCACACAAACATACATACATACATACTTACCTTATGTTCACACGCAGGTCGGTCCTCTTCTCCAGTAGAATCCATGGGGTACCTGTTGAATAAATTATACTCACCAGATCCAGGGTACCAGGCTCCTCGGATAATCCTTTTGTAATCCACGTACTTGATTAAAAAAATAAAACGGAGACCCGAGCAACGCACTGAAAGGGGACCCATGTTTTCACATGGGTCCCCTTTCCCCCGAATGCCAGAAACCCACTCTGACTGATGTCTAAGTTGGTTTCATCAGCCAATCAGGGAGCGCCACGTTGTAGCACCCTCCTGATCGGCTGTGTGCTCCTGTACTGTCTGACAGGCGGCACACGGCAGTGTTACAATGTAGCGCCTATGCGCTCCATTGTAACCAATGGTGGGAACTTTGTGGTCAGCGGTGAGGTCACTTTCGGTCAACCGCTGAGCAGAAAGTTCCCACCATTGGTTACAATGTAGCGCATAGGCGCTACATTGTAACACTGCCGTGTGCCGCCTGTCAGACAGTACAGGAGCACACAGCCGATCAGGAGGGTGCTACAACGTGGCGCTCCCTGATTGGCTGAAGAAACCCACTTAGACATCAGTCAGAGTGGGTTTCTGGCATTCGGGGAAAGGGGACCCATGTGAAAACATGGGTCCCCTTTCAGTGCGTGGCTCGGGTCTCCGTTTTATTTTTTTTTCAAGTACGTGGATTACAAAAGGAGTTACCGAGGAGCCGAAAACACTGGATTATGTGAGTATAATTTTTTCTACAGGTACACCATGGATTCTACTGGAGAAGTGGACCGACCCTCGTGTGAACATAAGGTAAGTATGTGTATATGGAGGTGTGGATGGATGTATTAAAGTTATACTTTCAAGGTGTGTGTGTGTTGTCTTTATTGGGGTATTTTTTTAGTAGTAGTACTACAGGTACCAGCGCGCCCGTTTTTCCGCCGCATGCTGGTACTTGTGGTTCTCCAAGTACCAGCTTGCGGGGGAGGCTTGCTGGGCCTTGTAGTACTGCTACTAAAAACAATATCAATCACTTTTCACAAAGGCTATCAGCCCCCCATCCGCAGCCTATTGGATGGGGGGGACAGCCTCGGGCTTCACCCCTGGCCCTTGGGTGGCTGGGGGGGGGGACCCCTTGATTGAAGGGGTCCCCACTCCCCCAGGGTACCCCGGCCAGGGGTGACTAGTTGGATATTTGATGCCACGGCTGCAAGGCACTGTATAAAAGTGACCCCCGGCTGTGGCATTATCTGTCCAGCTAGTGGAGCCCGGTGCTGGTTTCAAAAATACGGGGGACCCCTACTCTTTTTGTCCCCCGTATTTTTGGAACCAGGACCAGGCGCAGAGCCCGATGCTGGTCGCTTAAATATGGGGGAACCCCTGTCCATTTTTTCCCCATATTTCTGCAACCAGGATCGGCTCAAAGAGCCCGAGGCTGGTTTGCCTTAGGAGGGGGGACCCCACGCAATTTTTTTTTAAAATTTAAACTTTATTTTTTTGTTTAACAAAGTGCACAATGAAGCCCAGCACGGATCTCTCAGATCCGGCCGAGATTCATTGTATTAAAGTCGGCAGTGTTTTACAAGTCACTCATGTAAAACACTGCCTAAAAAAACAAATGACATCGACATCGGAAAACCCGAAAATGCAGAATACGGCACCTTAGTAAATTAGTCGTAATCAATTCAAAAAGTTGCAGTTTTACACTTTCGATGTCATTCGTGATTATTCTCCCACCAAATCGGGAGAATTCCGAATGTTAGTAAATATACCCCTGTCTGTGAGTTTTGAAGCATGTGAAGACCAAAACCAATGTCACTACAATTAGTAGGTTTATAAGTAAAATCTGGCTCCACTTTGGAGTGCCAGACTGAGATAATTTAGCTCATAATGTGTGCTCTCCATACTTTGCATATAACTTCAAATGGGCCATACCATTTGGCCAATAGAAAAATCTCTTTCATGGTTAATAACAGCAAAATCTTATCACAAAGTTTTGAGCACATGCATTTTGAGTAAACAGCCATTCTTGTGCCTGTTGTCTGTTCAAAAGATAACCACAGTATTAGCTAGCTAGTCAACTGCATTAATAGTGTGCAAATTCATAACATACGGCAGGATGTTTTCACACTCCACTGGCTGCTCCCAGAGTCTCAAAGAAGGTTACCAAAAAAGAGCTCAAATGTTGAAAAAGCAAAAGAACGGTAACCAGTAGTACCTCATATACAGCAAATAAGTAGGGGAAAAGTTAATCTCACTTTTTTTTTTTCAGCTTTGATTAAACATTTGATATTAGAGTGCAATTGAACTGTTTCACTTTGCCATCTGTTTACAAATGGTAGGCAGATGTTCTAAACAAGGTCATCATCAAGACTTTCAGGACACTTTGTAATAATTGGGGTATAAACTAGAGATGAGCGGGTTCGGTTCCTCTGAATCCGAACCCGCCCGAACTTCAGGTTTTTTTACACGGGTCCGAGCAGGCTCGGATCTTCCCGCCTTGCTCGGCTAACCCGAGCGCGCCCGAACGTCATCATCACGCTGTCGGATTCTCGCGAGGCTCGGATTCTATCGCGAGACTCGGATTCTATATAAGGAGCCGCGCGTCGCCGCCATTTTCACACGTGCATTGAGAGTCATAGGGAGAGGACGTGGCTGGCGTCCTCTCCGTTTAGAGAAGAGAGAGACACAGTATTTTGGGGAGCATTATTAGGAGGAGTACTACTATACTGTATACTACTATACTACTTGCTGAAGTGATATTTATAGATTAGATAGTGTGACTGTAAGTGTATTATCTGACTTGTGGGGGAGACACTGACAGTGGGGAGCAGTTAGAGTCTGAGAGCAGGACTCAGGAGTACATATAACGTACAGTGCACACTTTTGCTGCCAGAGTCAGTGCCACACTGCCATTGTTGTGACCACACTGACCACCAGTATAATAATATATTTTGTGATTGTCTGCTTAGGCCTCGGAGTACTAGTTGCAAGTTGCAACGTGACCTGAAGTGACCACCAGTTTAATAATCAATCACCACCAGTTTAATATATATATATATATATATATATATATAATTGTATATAATATATATATATATATATATATATATATACACACTCACTTTTCCCATGGCAGAAAAAAGAATTAGACCAGCACTCACGTTTAAGTTGAAGAAAAAAAGGGTTTTTTTTTATTCCTGATAAGACATCAAGGATTCATCAAAGATACACCCCACTGGTTACAGTATGCCCAACAGCCGTTTCAACACTTGGTGGTCTTCATCAGGGGCAAATGTTACTCTGTCAGGAGCTGTCTTAAATAGCGGAGAGGGCGCCAGAATGTCCGAACGGGACGGCCGGAAGCAGCGCGTCATTGCTGCTATCTGATTGGCTCCTGCCCGCACGTGTGATGTGTAACTAACGTACACAAACCCGGCTCTCTCCTTGGTAACCTGCTCCTGCAGCGTAACGGCAATGTAGCGTGGGACGATCTGTATTAAAAGTACAGCGGCATGCAACAAGAATTGCCGCTGTCAGTGCACCCGGACACAGGCACACTTGTAGAGAGTTTAACCCCACAGTGCGCCGGCGGCACAGAGTTACTGACAGCACAATAGTGAAATGTAATAACACAAAATATAGAATGTGCACATATAAGGAAAGCGGACCAAACAGTATCAGCCTGCGTGGCAATGGTGGTAAACAACTCAGAGTCACATAAAGTTTAGCATATCACCACATTAACATAATATGGAAATCGCATTAATAGCATGTCATACAAGGGTTGAAAATGTAATTTCTACATATCACAGCATATCCTGCACAGCAATGATAATGAGCAGTTCCGTGCAGTGTTAATTAAAGCATACCACAGCTTAAGCATAAGTGAGATGTTGCACAACAGTAATAAATGTAATTTTGCACTCCACCATAACGGAGTGAATAAATCATGGCTTAGACAATCAGATATAGAGTACCATATAGAAACCAAATAGTGTCAGGCATGCAGCGGAAATGTAGATTAATCTGTAAAGGACAATCATGTCTCAGGGTACCATACCCAGTATTCCCATACCCTCTCTAAGTATGGTACTGACTGGGCCCAACGCTGCATAATTGCCAAGATCGGGCGGGATTGGATGGTTACCAGCGTGGTAAGATGGTATCCGATAGTCGTGTCCATAACTGACCATGTAGAGTGGCGTGAGGGTCTTCACGTCTTATAGCCTGAGTGAAAAATATAAACACCAATAATCTTGGTACAACACCTGCACCACTCGGGTGTCTTTCTTGTGTGATAATGTAGATAAAGCCATGAGGAGAACCGTCCACCGATAATTAAGATACAACACCTAGTATTCCCACCTTGTCTCCAGATGTGGTACTTGCTAGGCCCATCACTGCTTAATTGCCAAGATCAGACGGGATCGGATGGGGTCCAGTGTGGTATGGTCGTATCAATCAATGCGATGTGCAGTTGTGTGTCCATTAATGCAATGTGAGGAGCCAATTTGGCCCGGTGAGTGAGAGACCCAAGCAGAGAACATAAGCACATGTAAAGTGGTTAACATGACACACGGCGGTGTCTAAGAAAATAAAACCAAAACATTAGTCTCGGTATACAATTCTAACGAATCACAGGAAGCATCCTAAACGGAATTCCTCATTAAGCCCATTCGGGGCCAATGATTGCAATCTGTCAATCCATTGGTGTTCTCTTTGTAAAAGGATTTTATTACGATCACCACCCCTTTGTAGTGGTGGGATCTGATCCAAGATGCAACACTTGAGTTGATTGATAGAATGTTTAGCCTCCATAAAGTGCCTAGCAACAGGTAAGGTTGAGAAGTCAATTGAAGTTCCACCCTGTATGATGCTCTTTTTGATTGTGGAACGATGCTGACTAAGGCGTTCTTTCAGCATCCTGCTGGTCTTCCCAACATATAGCAAATTGCATGGACATTTCAGCACATAGACTACAAATTTACTGTTGCAGTCTAGTCTCTGTCTGATAGTGTAAGTCTTCTTGTCCTGAGGGTTAGTGAACCGATTGCCAAGTAGCAGGAATGAACAGTTTGGACAGCCCGTGCATTTGAAAACCCCTGTTTTAGTGGTTAGCCAATTAGAGGCTGTATTCTTCTTTCTTTTAGAGAAATCTGTTACAACCAGCATGTCCTTCAGATTGGGTCCTCGTTTGTATGCGAATCGAGGTGGTTGCGGAATGGCTTTTGATAATTCTGGATCCGTATCGATGAGATGCCAATGTTCCTGTATCTTATTGCGAATAAATCGAGAAGCAGTCGTATACATGCTAACAAAGTTAAATCTGTCATTGTCTATGACAGTAAGGGCATCCTTTTTAGATAGGAGTTCATCCCGTTTTATTTGGCCAATTTTTTTGAGTGCCAAATCGATCTCCTCCTTAGAATATCCACGATCAAGGAAGCGTTGACTCATTGATTGTAGAGCTGATGGTATTGCTAGTGGGTCCGAAGTAATGCGTATCACCCTAAGCAGCTGCGAGAATGGTAGTCCTCTTTTGAGGGGTGCCGGGTGGAAACTTGTTGAAAGTAAGAGCGTGTTCCTATCTGAAGGTTTACAGTGGATCCGAGTGGTCAAAGTGTTGTTGGACAAAAGAACGGAAACGTCCAGAAAGTTTATTTCTGTTTTGCTGAACGTGAGGCTAAATCTAATGGTGCCAGGGAGTGAGTTAAGATGGTCAATAAAGGTCAATAGTGTTTTCTCACCCCCATGCCAAATGAAAAATAAGTCATCAATGTATCTGACATATGTTGACAAAAATTGACAAAAAAGGGGGTGACCCGTGATGTGTTCTTGTTCATAAATTGACATAAAAATATTAGCATAGGCTGGGGCCATATTAGACCCCATAGCGGTGCCTTGTTTTTGTAAAAAGAAGCAATTCTCAAATAGAAAATAGTTCTTATTCAAAATTAGGTCAATGAGTAACACCATATATTCTGATGGCGGTCCAAAGTAGCATTCACTTTCCGTTATTAATCTTCTGCATGATTCAATTCCCAACGCATGAGGAATATTCGTGTAAAGACTCGAGACATCCAATGTGACCAACAGTGCTTCATCTGGAACATGTTTGATGTTTTCCAGTTTCAATAAGAAATCGGTGGTATCTTCAATGTAGCTAGCTGCACTTTTGGCAAGTGGTTGTAGATAAAAGTCTACAAACTGTGAGAGTGGTTGGCATAGAGAACCCCGGGCCGAGATAATCGGCCGTCCCGGAGGCTGTGCTAAGGATTTGTGTATCTTGGGTAGTGTGTAAAGGATTGGAGTTTTGGGGTGAGGCGTAGTCAAAAAATCAGCAGTGGTCTGATTAATGTACCTGTTACTGACTCCCAAGTTGATTATTGAATCAATTTCCTTTTTATAAGTCCATGTGGGGTCAAAAGTAAGTTTTTGGTAACAGGTTAGGTTGGATAATTGTCCATAGGCCTCTTGTACATAGTAATCAAAATCAAGTAGGACTATGCCTCCCCCTTTGTCCGCGGACCTGATGACTAGTTGGTTGTCATTCTGTAAGGATTTAATGGCAGCTCTTTCACCCTTAGTTATATTGGAATAACTGGGTTTTTGTTCCTTGATATAGGGCATCGTATCCCTTTTAAGTACCCTTAAGAAGGTGTGGATAGAAGAATTGAGGGTCGGTGGATCAAACTGACTGGGTTTCTTCAAAGGACAGTATGGTGTTGTAGACGCCTCCGTTGTGGTATTGGTTGGACCAGGCGAATTGGAAAAGAAGTCTCTAAGGCGCAATTGTCTCCCCAATTTATATAGATCAACCTGCCATTGGAAACTGTCCTGTCCAACAGTGGGTACAAAGGTTAATCCCTTACTCAAAACAGAGAGTTCATCACTCGTCAGTACATGTTTGGATAAATTAAAGACCACTGATGTCTGTATTTTGTTCTCCATTATTGTTTTTTTGCTCTTCCTTTTTCTCCCACCTCTGCGGGTGGGTAAAGCGGGTTTTTTGGAGCCCTCCTGTTACGATCAGATCTTGAAAGATAAGTGGTCTCTTGTGCAGATGTAGATGGTGCATCAGAATCACTTGCTGACGTCTGTGATCTGCTATCAATGTCCGTAAAGGTTGTATTAGGTCTTCTTCCTCCACGTCTCTGTTGGGGTCGGTATTTGCGTGGCTCACTGCGCGATACCCAGGGATATACCCTGTTCTCCTTATAGTCCAATTTGACTTGTTTGTATTTATTCTTCTTAAATTTCAACAAGTCACCACGGAATTTGTCAATGTCCTTATTTAGTTTGGAAAAAAGATCACTGTCAGGGGATTGTATCGTCCTAAATAATTCAGATGCCTCTAGTTCAGAAATATCTCTTCTGATTTCCGTAAGATCTAAACCTGCCTGTTCGATTACAAGCAGCATTAGATCCTGGGAACATTTGTTCAAAATGTTGCACCATTTTGTACAAAAGTCATTATTATGTCTCCCCAGTGTGGGTTGATTGTGTAATCTAAACCCTCTGGGGATAAGAGATTCTTTATAGTATTGAGAGAGAGTTAGACCATGCAGATGTAGCTCAACTTCTCTCTTTTTAAGTCTCAATAAGTCATGTATAAATTCCTCTGGACTATCTTTATCAAACGCCAGGGATTCAGTATTGTCAAAAAGTATCCGTTCCGCATCTGATTTATCAAATTGGAGAACAGCGACTAGGTCTTTGTTAGCGCTAGTAGACATTTATTTGTACAGGGGTTTTTTGAAAAAATGAAGAAAAAATTGTGAACAAAAGAAAAAAGCACAATAATAACCTTACGTTGTTGTATACAACTGAACAAAAAAATAAAGATCATTAAATGTTCATGAAAAAAAGATGTATGAAAAAAATTGTGATATAAATCAGACAAATTGTGATTGGTTAATCTCTATTAAAGAGATTATAATCACACAGACTGGTGCAAGTCAAAAAAGTGATACAAAAAGTTGCAAGGTGACAGCACTCTCTGTCTAAGGTCAAGAGGTTGGTGCAGGGTCCTAATAATTGATATACACACTCACTTTTCCCATGGCAGAAAAAAGAATTAGACCAGCACTCACGTTTAAGTTGAAGAAAAAAAGGGTTTTTTTTTATTCCTGATAAGACATCAAGGATTCATCAAAGATACACCCCACTGGTTACAGTATGCCCAACAGCCGTTTCAACACTTGGTGGTCTTCATCAGGGGCAAATGTTACTCTGTCAGGAGCTGTCTTAAATAGCGGAGAGGGCGCCAGAATGTCCGAACGGGACGGCCGGAAGCAGCGCGTCATTGCTGCTATCTGATTGGCTCCTGCCCGCACGTGTGATGTGTAACTAACGTACACAAACCCGGCTCTCTCCTTGGTAACCTGCTCCTGCAGCGTAACGGCAATGTAGCGTGGGACGATCTGTATTAAAAGTACAGCGGCATGCAACAAGAATTGCCGCTGTCAGTGCACCCGGACACAGGCACACTTGTAGAGAGTTTAACCCCACAGTGCGCCGGCGGCACAGAGTTACTGACAGCACAATAGTGAAATGTAATAACACAAAATATAGAATGTGCACATATAAGGAAAGCGGACCAAACAGTATCAGCCTGCGTGGCAATGGTGGTAAACAACTCAGAGTCACATAAAGTTTAGCATATCACCACATTAACATAATATGGAAATCGCATTAATAGCATGTCATACAAGGGTTGAAAATGTAATTTCTACATATCACAGCATATCCTGCACAGCAATGATAATGAGCAGTTCCGTGCAGTGTTAATTAAAGCATACCACAGCTTAAGCATAAGTGAGATGTTGCACAACAGTAATAAATGTAATTTTGCACTCCACCATAACGGAGTGAATAAATCATGGCTTAGACAATCAGATATAGAGTACCATATAGAAACCAAATAGTGTCAGGCATGCAGCGGAAATGTAGATTAATCTGTAAAGGACAATCATGTCTCAGGGTACCATACCCAGTATTCCCATACCCTCTCTAAGTATGGTACTGACTGGGCCCAACGCTGCATAATTGCCAAGATCGGGCGGGATTGGATGGTTACCAGCGTGGTAAGATGGTATCCGATAGTCGTGTCCATAACTGACCATGTAGAGTGGCGTGAGGGTCTTCACGTCTTATAGCCTGAGTGAAAAATATAAACACCAATAATCTTGGTACAACACCTGCACCACTCGGGTGTCTTTCTTGTGTGATAATGTAGATAAAGCCATGAGGAGAACCGTCCACCGATAATTAAGATACAACACCTAGTATTCCCACCTTGTCTCCAGATGTGGTACTTGCTAGGCCCATCACTGCTTAATTGCCAAGATCAGACGGGATCGGATGGGGTCCAGTGTGGTATGGTCGTATCAATCAATGCGATGTGCAGTTGTGTGTCCATTAATGCAATGTGAGGAGCCAATTTGGCCCGGTGAGTGAGAGACCCAAGCAGAGAACATAAGCACATGTAAAGTGGTTAACATGACACACGGCGGTGTCTAAGAAAATAAAACCAAAACATTAGTCTCGGTATACAATTCTAACGAATCACAGGAAGCATCCTAAACGGAATTCCTCATTAAGCCCATTCGGGGCCAATGATTGCAATCTGTCAATCCATTGGTGTTCTCTTTGTAAAAGGATTTTATTACGATCACCACCCCTTTGTAGTGGTGGGATCTGATCCAAGATGCAACACTTGAGTTGATTGATAGAATGTTTAGCCTCCATAAAGTGCCTAGCAACAGGTAAGGTTGAGAAGTCAATTGAAGTTCCACCCTGTATGATGCTCTTTTTGATTGTGGAACGATGCTGACTAAGGCGTTCTTTCAGCATCCTGCTGGTCTTCCCAACATATAGCAAATTGCATGGACATTTCAGCACATAGACTACAAATTTACTGTTGCAGTCTAGTCTCTGTCTGATAGTGTAAGTCTTCTTGTCCTGAGGGTTAGTGAACCGATTGCCAAGTAGCAGGAATGAACAGTTTGGACAGCCCGTGCATTTGAAACCCCTGTTTTATGTTAATGTGGTGATATGCTAAACTTTATGTGACTCTGAGTTGTTTACCACCATTGCCACGCAGGCTGATACTGTTTGGTCCGCTTTCCTTATATGTGCACATTCTATATTTTGTGTTATTACATTTCACTATTGTGCTGTCAGTAACTCTGTGCCGCCGGCGCACTGTGGGGTTAAACTCTCTACAAGTGTGCCTGTGTCCGGGTGCACTGACAGCGGCAATTCTTGTTGCATGCCGCTGTACTTTTAATACAGATCGTCCCACGCTACATTGCCGTTACGCTGCAGGAGCAGGTTACCAAGGAGAGAGCCGGGTTTGTGTACGTTAGTTACACATCACACGTGCGGGCAGGAGCCAATCAGATAGCAGCAATGACGCGCTGCTTCCGGCCGTCCCGTTCGGACATTCTGGCGCCCTCTCCGCTATTTAAGACAGCTCCTGACAGAGTAACATTTGCCCCTGATGAAGACCACCAAGTGTTGAAACGGCTGTTGGGCATACTGTAACCAGTGGGGTGTATCTTTGATGAATCCTTGATGTCTTATCAGGAATAAAAAAAAAAAACCCTTTTTTTCTTCAACTTAAACGTGAGTGCTGGTCTAATTCTTTTTTCTGCCATGGGAAAAGTGAGTGTGTATATCAATTATTAGGACCCTGCACCAACCTCTTGACCTTAGACAGAGAGTGCTGTCACCTTGCAACTTTTTGTATCACTTTTTTGACTTGCACCAGTCTGTGTGATTATAATCTCTTTAATAGAGATTAACCAATCACAATTTGTCTGATTTATATCACAATTTTTTTCATACATCTTTTTTTCATGAACATTTAATGATCTTTATTTTTTTGTTCAGTTGTATACAACAACGTAAGGTTATTATTGTGCTTTTTTCTTTTGTTCACAATTTTTTCTTCATTTTTTCAAAAAACCCCTGTACAAATAAATGTCTACTAGCACTAACAAAGACCTAGTCGCTGTTCTCCAATTTGATAAATCAGATGCGGAACGGATACTTTTTGACAATACTGAATCCCTGGCGTTTGATAAAGATAGTCCAGAGGAATTTATACATGACTTATTGAGACTTAAAAAGAGAGAAGTTGAGCTACATCTGCATGGTCTAACTCTCTCTCAATACTATAAAGAATCTCTTATCCCCAGAGGGTTTAGATTACACAATCAACCCACACTGGGGAGACATAATAATGACTTTTGTACAAAATGGTGCAACATTTTGAACAAATGTTCCCAGGATCTAATGCTGCTTGTAATCGAACAGGCAGGTTTAGATCTTACGGAAATCAGAAGAGATATTTCTGAACTAGAGGCATCTGAATTATTTAGGACGATACAATCCCCTGACAGTGATCTTTTTTCCAAACTAAATAAGGACATTGACAAATTCCGTGGTGACTTGTTGAAATTTAAGAAGAATAAATACAAACAAGTCAAATTGGACTATAAGGAGAACAGGGTATATCCCTGGGTATCGCGCAGTGAGCCACGCAAATACCGACCCCAACAGAGACGTGGAGGAAGAAGACCTAATACAGCCTTTACGGACATTGATAGCAGATCACAGACGTCAGCAAGTGATTCTGATGCACCATCTACATCTGCACAAGAGACCACTTATCTTTCAAGATCTGATCGTAACAGGAGGGCTCAAAAAAACCCGCTTTACCCACCCGCAGAGGTGGGAGAAAAAGGAAGAGCAAAAATACAATAATGGAGAACAAAATACAGACATCAGTGGTCTTTAATTTATCCAAACATGTACTGACGAGTGATGAACTCTCTGTTTTGAGTAAGGGATTAACCTTTGTACCCACTGTTGGACAGGACAGTTTCCAATGGCAGGTTGATCTATATAAATTGGGGAGACAATTGCGCCTTAGAGACTTCTTTTCCAATTCGCCTGGTCCAACCAATACCACAACGGAGGCGTCTACAACACCATACTGTCCTTTGAAGAAACCCAGTCAGTTTGATCCACCGACCCTCAATTCTTCTATCCACACCTTCTTAAGGGTACTTAAAAGGGATACGATGCCCTATATCAAGGAACAAAAACCCAGTTATTCCAATATAACTAAGGGTGAAAGAGCTGCCATTAAATCCTTACAGAATGACAACCAACTAGTCATCAGGTCCGCGGACAAAGGGGGAGGCATAGTCCTACTTGATTTTGATTACTATGTACAAGAGGCCTATGGACAATTATCCAACCTAACCTGTTACCAAAAACTTACTTTTGACCCCACATGGACTTATAAAAAGGAAATTGATTCAATAATCAACTTGGGAGTCAGTAACAGGTACATTAATCAGACCACTGCTGATTTTTTGACTACGCCTCACCCCAAAACTCCAATCCTTTACACACTACCCAAGATACACAAATCCTTAGCACAGCCTCCGGGACGGCCGATTATCTCGGCCCGGGGTTCTCTATGCCAACCACTCTCACAGTTTGTAGACTTTTATCTACAACCACTTGCCAAAAGTGCAGCTAGCTACATTGAAGATACCACCGATTTCTTATTGAAACTGGAAAACATCAAACATGTTCCAGATGAAGCACTGTTGGTCACATTGGATGTCTCGAGTCTTTACACGAATATTCCTCATGCGTTGGGAATTGAATCATGCAGAAGATTAATAACGGAAAGTGAATGCTACTTTGGACCGCCATCAGAATATATGGTGTTACTCATTGACCTAATTTTGAATAAGAACTATTTTCTATTTGAGAATTGCTTCTTTTTACAAAAACAAGGCACCGCTATGGGGTCTAATATGGCCCCAGCCTATGCTAATATTTTTATGTCAATTTATGAACAAGAACACATCACGGGTCACCCCCTTTTTTGTCAATTTTTGTCAACATATGTCAGATACATTGATGACTTATTTTTCATTTGGCATGGGGGTGAGAAAACACTATTGACCTTTATTGACCATCTTAACTCACTCCCTGGCACCATTAGATTTAGCCTCACGTTCAGCAAAACAGAAATAAACTTTCTGGACGTTTCCGTTCTTTTGTCCAACAACACTTTGACCACTCGGATCCACTGTAAACCTTCAGATAGGAACACGCTCTTACTTTCAACAAGTTTCCACCCGGCACCCCTCAAAAGAGGACTACCATTCTCGCAGCTGCTTAGGGTGATACGCATTACTTCGGACCCACTAGCAATACCATCAGCTCTACAATCAATGAGTCAACGCTTCCTTGATCGTGGATATTCTAAGGAGGAGATCGATTTGGCACTCAAAAAAATTGGCCAAATAAAACGGGATGAACTCCTATCTAAAAAGGATGCCCTTACTGTCATAGACAATGACAGATTTAACTTTGTTAGCATGTATACGACTGCTTCTCGATTTATTCGCAATAAGATACAGGAACATTGGCATCTCATCGATACGGATCCAGAATTATCAAAAGCCATTCCGCAACCACCTCGATTCGCATACAAACGAGGACCCAATCTGAAGGACATGCTGGTTGTAACAGATTTCTCTAAAAGAAAGAAGAATACAGCCTCTAATTGGCTAACCACTAAAACAGGGGTTTTCAAATGCACGGGCTGTCCAAACTGTTCATTCCTGCTACTTGGCAATCGGTTCACTAACCCTCAGGACAAGAAGACTTACACTATCAGACAGAGACTAGACTGCAACAGTAAATTTGTAGTCTATGTGCTGAAATGTCCATGCAATTTGCTATATGTTGGGAAGACCAGCAGGATGCTGAAAGAACGCCTTAGTCAGCATCGTTCCACAATCAAAAAGAGCATCATACAGGGTGGAACTTCAATTGACTTCTCAACCTTACCTGTTGCTAGGCACTTTATGGAGGCTAAACATTCTATCAATCAACTCAAGTGTTGCATCTTGGATCAGATCCCACCACTACAAAGGGGTGGTGATCGTAATAAAATCCTTTTACAAAGAGAACACCAATGGATTGACAGATTGCAATCATTGGCCCCGAATGGGCTTAATGAGGAATTCCGTTTAGGATGCTTCCTGTGATTCGTTAGAATTGTATACCGAGACTAATGTTTTGGTTTTATTTTCTTAGACACCGCCGTGTGTCATGTTAACCACTTTACATGTGCTTATGTTCTCTGCTTGGGTCTCTCACTCACCGGGCCAAATTGGCTCCTCACATTGCATTAATGGACACACAACTGCACATCGCATTGATTGATACGACCATACCACACTGGACCCCATCCGATCCCGTCTGATCTTGGCAATTAAGCAGTGATGGGCCTAGCAAGTACCACATCTGGAGACAAGGTGGGAATACTAGGTGTTGTATCTTAATTATCGGTGGACGGTTCTCCTCATGGCTTTATCTACATTATCACACAAGAAAGACACCCGAGTGGTGCAGGTGTTGTACCAAGATTATTGGTGTTTATATTTTTCACTCAGGCTATAAGACGTGAAGACCCTCACGCCACTCTACATGGTCAGTTATGGACACGACTATCGGATACCATCTTACCACGCTGGTAACCATCCAATCCCGCCCGATCTTGGCAATTATGCAGCGTTGGGCCCAGTCAGTACCATACTTAGAGAGGGTATGGGAATACTGGGTATGGTACCCTGAGACATGATTGTCCTTTACAGATTAATCTACATTTCCGCTGCATGCCTGACACTATTTGGTTTCTATATGGTACTCTATATCTGATTGTCTAAGCCATGATTTATTCACTCCGTTATGGTGGAGTGCAAAATTACATTTATTACTGTTGTGCAACATCTCACTTATGCTTAAGCTGTGGTATGCTTTAATTAACACTGCACGGAACTGCTCATTATCATTGCTGTGCAGGATATGCTGTGATATGTAGAAATTACATTTTCAACCCTTGTATGACATGCTATTAATGCGATTTCCATATTATGTTAATGTGGTGATATGCTAAACTTTATGTGACTCTGAGTTGTTTACCACCATTGCCACGCAGGCTGATACTGTTTGGTCCGCTTTCCTTATATGTGCACATTCTATATTTTGTGTTATTACATTTCACTATTGTGCTGTCAGTAACTCTGTGCCGCCGGCGCACTGTGGGGTTAAACTCTCTACAAGTGTGCCTGTGTCCGGGTGCACTGACAGCGGCAATTCTTGTTGCATGCCGCTGTACTTTTAATACAGATCGTCCCACGCTACATTGCCGTTACGCTGCAGGAGCAGGTTACCAAGGAGAGAGCCGGGTTTGTGTACGTTAGTTACACATCACACGTGCGGGCAGGAGCCAATCAGATAGCAGCAATGACGCGCTGCTTCCGGCCGTCCCGTTCGGACATTCTGGCGCCCTCTCCGCTATTTAAGACAGCTCCTGACAGAGTAACATTTGCCCCTGATGAAGACCACCAAGTGTTGAAACGGCTGTTGGGCATACTGTAACCAGTGGGGTGTATCTTTGATGAATCCTTGATGTCTTATCAGGAATAAAAAAAAACCCTTTTTTTCTTCAACTTAAACGTGAGTGCTGGTCTAATTCTTTTTTCTGCCATGGGAAAAGTGAGTGTGTATATCAATTATTAGGACCCTGCACCAACCTCTTGACCTTAGACAGAGAGTGCTGTCACCTTGCAACTTTTTATATATATATATATATATATAATATTGTATACCACCTACCCGTGGTTTTTTTTTTTCATTCTTCTTTATACATACTACTATAGTAGCTTACTGTAGCAGTCTGCGGTGCTGTGCTGAACTGACAGTGTCCAGCAGGTCCGTCATCAGTCATTACATATCAAATATATATAGTACCTGTCCGGCTGCAGTACTAGTGATATTATATTGATTTCATCTCATTATCAATAATTTATCATCCAGTCTAGACTCTATATTAGCAGCAGACACAGTACGTTAGTCCACGGCTGTAGCTACCTCTGTGTCGGCACTCGGCAGTCCATCCATAATTGTATACCACCTACCCGTGTTTTTTTTTTTCTTTCTTCTTTGTACATACTACTTTAGTATAGTAGCTTACTGTAGCAGTCTGCGGTGCTGCTGAGCTGACAGTGTCCAGCAGGTCCGTCATCAGTCATCATTACCTAATAAATATATTATCTACCTGTCCGGCTGCAGTACTAGTGATATTATATATACATACATATATATATTGATTTCATCTCATTATCAATCATCCAGTCTATATTAGCAGCAGACACAGTACGTTAGTCCACGGCTGTAGCTACCTCTGTGTCGGCACTCGGCAGTCCATCCATAATTGTATACCACCTACCCGTGGTTTTTTTTTTTCTTTCTTCTTTGTACATACTACTATAGTATAGTAGCTTACTGTAGCAGTCTGCGGTGCTGCTGAGCTGACAGTGTCCAGCAGGTCCGTCATCAGTCATCATTACCTAATAAATATATTATCTACCTGTCCGGCTGCAGTACTAGTGATATTATATATACATACATATATATATATTGATTTCATCTCATTATCATCCAGTCTATATTAGCAGCAGACACAGTACGGTAGTCCACGGCTGTTGCTACCTCTGTGTCGGCACTCGGCAGTCCATCCATAATTGTATACCACCTACCCGTGGTTTTTTTTTTCTTTCTTCTTTGTACATACTACTTTAGTATAGTAGCTTACTGTAGCAGTCTGCGGTGCTGCTGAGCTGACAGTGTCCAGCAGGTCCGTCATCAGTCATCATTACCTAATAAATATATTATCTACCTGTCCGGCTGCAGTACTAGTGATATTATATATACATACATATATATATATTGGAAATGGGGGAGTTATTGCGCCACTTGTGTTTAACAATTATTAAAATAGAAAATATAAAACAAGTGAAGTTAAAAATAGACACTCCCTAAAAATTCAAAAGGGTGTCAGCTGGCCCCTATACAAGGATGGTAATTCCCTGCAATGTACAAGGATTTAAAAGAAAGGGGGGGAGGGGGAGTAGCGACCAATGGTGTCTTAAAAACTCACAATAAAAGGTATAGAATATAAGAACAATTTATTCACATAAAATAGGGTATTCACATAAAATTTGTTGCATAAAAATAACAGGTCTCTTTAAAAAATGGGATAAAAACAATTTACACAGTTCTACGTATATTACCAGTTAAAAGAACAAATAAAAGAATTATAACTTAACTGGATGTAGGTCACTGTCAGGTTGCCCAACGCGTTTCGTCACACAGACTTCATCAAGGGGTATTTAACAGAGTGGGACCATGCCTCTATTTATACCAGTGGTAATCTAGTGGTAATTATGACATCACTTCCTGTTTGTACAGGATGTTTGCAGTACAGGCTGTGAATTAACTAATTTCTAGTCTTATATACTCTGAACAGGTATTAATATATAGTGCAATGTATATTATATAATCTTAAAGTAGGTTTGGAGCATGAAACGGATAGAAACAGTCGTTTTTATGAAGTGCTGGCGGCTTCTCCGCCACACTTCCGGTATTCGGGCGTCGCGTCACTTCCGCCCCACTTCCGGAGCCCCGACCGCGCATGCGTCCGCGGCTTCAGCAGCACAAGTTCTTCCTAGAGGCCAGTAGTATTTGCAAAGAGAGCTCCATCGGCGGCCATCTTTATGTGGTTAATTCTCATAGTGATTTCATGCGGCGGCCATGTTAACGGAGTTCACAGTTAAGGACATTCTCATATTGATCCTCCGTGAACCATGTAAATAGAGAAGCAAAAACGATGATAAGTGATTGTAAAGGAATGTGTTCATCATATTAACAGTTCCTAAAGTAATTCATCATATCACTGGGTATAGATACTTAGTAAAGTGCATTAGTGTGCTGATTAAAATATATAAATAAATATATTAAATCCGGATATATATTCTTAATAAAGTGCTAATTTAAATAGACATATAAATATATAAATAAATAAATATATAATTATTAAGGTAGTTAATGTATACAGTACAGACAGTGTTACTTAGAGGTGTGAAGTACTAAACAAGGCTAGGGATAAGTTCATATATGTGCAATTGCAACAATGACTAGCTCATGTAGGCTTTTAATATGTAGTTTTTTATTTACAGTACCTGATATTCCCAGATGGTCTCCCTAGTCTGGTACTGATCAGGCCCGACACTGCTTCGCTTCCAAGATCGGGCGAGGTTGGGCATTTCCAGTGTGGTTTGACTGTAATAATTACTTACCATACATGTGTCATATTGCAAATTAGGAAGTGGTAGTGGAGGGGTTGGGGTGGTTTGGAGGTGGGGGGGGGGGGGGGGGGGGGGAGGTGGAGCAAAGGGAAACAACACTGGTGGAGAAAACGGCCGTGAACATATGTCTATAAATAATTGGAACAAGTGATTACAGTGAGGTATAGATGAAGAGGGTTGGATTCCAACCGTAATGATGGCACCATCGGGTTCACAGGAATGGAGCAATTTCGTAATAGTCATTGAACCCCTTCGGGTGGAGTGTCTGCAATTTGAAGATCCAGAACATCTCTCTGCGTGAAAGTTTATTCGCCAAGTCTCCACCTCTTTCACCCAGCTTTACTAATTCAATAGCCTTAAAGGTTAAGGCCTCCGGGTTGGAGTTGTGTGCCACCTTGAAATGTTTGGATACAGCGTGATTCTCCATTTGATTCTTTATGTTGCGGATATGTTCCTGAATCCTTATTTTCAGTGGTCTCTTCGTCTTTCCTACGTACTGCTTACCACACTCGCATTCCAAGAGATAAATGACTGATTGGGTATTACAGTTAATGAAGTCTTTGATTTTGTACACTTCTTTCTTCTCTATGTCTGTGAACGTTTTTCTGACTGGATGGAGGTACCTGCAGATATTACATCGGCCGCATTTAAAAGATCCAGTGCATTTTGGCAACCGCGTGTTTTCTTCAGATTCCTTACGTAGCATGCTTGGTGCTAAGACATCCTTAAGGTTCTTGGATTTTCTGAAGATTATCTCGGGGCGGGGAGGCAGAAATTCTTTGAGGACAGGGTCCATTAATAGGATGCCCCAGTGTTTGTTAAATGAGTCTTTGATGGATTTCTCATGGCGACTGTATGTTGTAATGAATGAAACGGAATCTTTTTTCTTTTCCTTAGGTTTGTATTCAAGTAATGTTGTTCTCTCTAGTGCTTTTGCTTTAAAAGCTGCTTCTTCCAAAATGTTAGCAGGGTATTCTTTATCCTTAAATCTATTTTTGTATTTCTCAATTTGTGTTTCGCATTCTTCCTGGTTACTGCAGTTTCTCTTTATTCTGTTGAATTGGGAGAAGGGGATATTATTTTTCCATTTCTTTAGATGACTACTTTTATAGTGAAGGTAACTATTTGTGTCGACCGGCTTGATGAAGTTCTTGGTTTCAATCCTTCCATCCTTCCCCTCTAAGATCAGATCGAGGAATTCAATGGATTCTTCCTCGATTTTCGATGTAAAAATAAGATTAAAATCATTCTTACTCAGGAAGTCCATGAATTTGTAAAACCTTTCTTCTGTGCCATCCCAGATGATTAAAATGTCGTCTATGTAACGACGGTAAAAAATCAGATGGTTCTTAAAATCATGATTGCCGTAAATAAAATTCTTCTCCCAACTGCCCATAAAAAGATTGGCGAAACTCGGTGCAAAAATCGTCCCCATAGCGGTCCCACATCGCTGCAGATAAAAGTGATCTAAAAATTTAAAATAGTTGTGTTGCAGAATAAAAAACATAACATCACAGATAAAATCTTTGTGAATCGTTGTTAGTGAGGTATCAGTTTCCATGAAATCTCTACATGCAAGTACTCCTTTTTCGTGGTTAATGCAGGTGTAAAGCGACTGAACATCTATTGTTGCCCACTTAAACGTGTTTTTCCATTCATGGTCTTTTATAGAGTTCAACACAGCGGTAGTATCCTTCAGGTATGATGGTAGTTCTTTGACATAAGGTTTGAGGAAGACATCTACATATTCTGATAAATTGGAAGTAAGTGAATCAATACCCGCCACAATAGGTCTTCCGGGCGGGTTTTCCAGATTTTTGTGAATTTTAGGCAGAAAATAGAAGATAGGGGTAATGGGGTCCGTTTTCATCAGAAATTGGAACTCTTCCTTGGTAATAACGTCTGTGCGTAGACCGCGCACCAAAAGTATTCTCAATTCATCAACAAAAGTATTTTTGGGGTCACTAGATAATTTGGTGTATGATGTCTCATCTTCAAGTAGTCTCTGTGCCTCGTTGATGTATTTTTGGCGGTCCATGATGACCAAACCCCCCCTTTGTCAGCTTGTTTTATCACAATTTCTTGGTTCTTCTGTAGTTTCTTAAGAGCTTCTTTTTCACGGTTAGTGATGTTCCTCTCTTTAATTGTGTCCAGGTTGGTTTCACATAGATCCTTTTTTACCATCTCATAGAAGATATTCACATTACTACCTTTTGACTCTAACGGATAAAATTTCGAGGTTGGTTTTAGACCTGACTTGGATTGATTTTCATAGTTACTGATAACAGCATCCTCTTTCCTTAAAAAATGTCTTTTTAATGTTAGTTTTCTGATGAATTTATTTAGATCGATAAAAGTTTCAAATTTGTTGAGACCTCCCGTGGGTGCGAAAGTGAGGCCTTTGTTGAGTAAGGATATTTCCGGTTGTGACAATGTATGTTTTGAGAGATTAAAGATTCCTTTTTCCTTTATGTCCATCAATTTAATGTTCTTTTCTTGTTTTCTCTCCCTCCTACCGCCCCGTCTTCCTCTTCTTCTGTATATCTTCTTTTCAGAGGTGATGCCAAGCGTATGTCTTCCTTCAGGGAGTTTCTTGGGGCTTCTTTTGGTCTTGTTCCTGTTCTTTGGGCCAAAAAAGTCTGATCGCTATTGGAATTTATTCTTTGTAGTGTTGCGAATCTGTTCTGCATCCTTAGGGTAGGAGATGGTGTGTTTATTTCTTGATTTCGTGACGGTTTCCCTTTAACTGGTACAGTTTTCAAGTACTGTCTGTCTATTTGATTAGATTGTTGATTTATGGTTCCAAACCTGCTCCAATGTTTTACTTTTCCCTGTTCATAGTCTGTTTTGTCCCTGAGAAATTTTTTCTCCTTATTCTTTGTGACCTCTTCTTCAATGTGTTCCATTTTCCTATTAAGAACCTTTTCATTAATTTTGTAGTCCTCTTTGTCTTTAAATGGTTCAAGTTCTGTTTCTTTGCACTTGATATTCTTTTCCAATTCTAGGAGGGAGTTCTTTTTTTCCTCAACCAAAAGTTTCATTAGGTCAATGGAACAGTTGTGTAATGTTTTATCCCATTTTTCTAAAAAGGCTGCATCAAGGTTGCCGAATGTGGGTTGCTTTAGAAGTCTAAGCCCCCTAGGTATTCTGTTCACGGTGAACAGAATACCTAGGGGGCTTAGACTTCTAAAGCAACCCACATTCGGCAACCTTGATGCAGCCTTTTTAGAAAAATGGGATAAAACATTACACAACTGTTCCATTGACCTAATGAAACTTTTGGTTGAGGAAAAAAAGAACTCCCTCCTAGAATTGGAAAAGAATATCAAGTGCAAAGAAACAGAACTTGAACCATTTAAAGACAGAGAGGACTACAAAATTAATGAAAAGGTTCTTAATAGGAAAATGGAACACATTGAAGAAGAGGTCACAAAGAATAAGGAGAAAAAATTTCTCAGGGACAAAACAGACTATGAACAGGGAAAAGTAAAACATTGGAGCAGGTTTGGAACCATAAATCAACAATCTAATCAAACAGACAGACAGTACTGGAAAACTGTACCAGTTAAAGGGAAACCGTCACGAAATCAAGAAATAAACACACCATCTCCTACCCTAAGGATGCAGAACAGATTCGCAACACTACAAAGAATAAATTCCAATAGCGATCAGACTTTTTTGGCCCAAAGAACAGGAACAAGACCAAAAGAAGCCCCAAGAAACTCCCTGAAGGAAGACATACGCTTGGCATCACCTCTGAAAAGAAGATATACAGAAGAAGAGGAAGACGGGGCGGTAGGAGGGAGAGAAAACAAGAAAAGAACATTAAATTGATGGACATAAAGGAAAAAGGAATCTTTAATCTCTCAAAACATACATTGTCACAACCGGAAATATCCTTACTCAACAAAGGCCTCACTTTCGCACCCACGGGAGGTCTCAACAAATTTGAAACTTTTATCGATCTAAATAAATTCATCAGAAAACTAACATTAAAAAGACATTTTTTAAGGAAAGAGGATGCTGTTATCAGTAACTATGAAAATCAATCCAAGTCAGGTCTAAAACCAACCTCGAAATTTTATCCGTTAGAGTCAAAAGGTAGTAATGTGAATATCTTCTATGAGATGGTAAAAAAGGATCTATGTGAAACCAACCTGGACACAATTAAAGAGAGGAACATCACTAACCGTGAAAAAGAAGCTCTTAAGAAACTACAGAAGAACCAAGAAATTGTGATAAAACAAGCTGACAAAGGGGGGGGTTTGGTCATCATGGACCGCCAAAAATACATCAACGAGGCACAGAGACTACTTGAAGATGAGACATCATACACCAAATTATCTAGTGACCCCAAAAATACTTTTGTTGATGAATTGAGAATACTTTTGGTGCGCGGTCTACGCACAGACGTTATTACCAAGGAAGAGTTCCAATTTCTGATGAAAACGGACCCCATTACCCCTATCTTCTATTTTCTGCCTAAAATTCACAAAAATCTGGAAAACCCGCCCGGAAGACCTATTGTGGCGGGTATTGATTCACTTACTTCCAATTTATCAGAATATGTAGATGTCTTCCTCAAACCTTATGTCAAAGAACTACCATCATACCTGAAGGATACTACCGCTGTGTTGAACTCTATAAAAGACCATGAATGGAAAAACACGTTTAAGTGGGCAACAATAGATGTTCAGTCGCTTTACACCTGCATTAACCACGAAAAAGGAGTACTTGCATGTAGAGATTTCATGGAAACTGATACCTCACTAACAACGATTCACAAAGATTTTATCTGTGATGTTATGTTTTTTATTCTGCAACACAACTATTTTAAATTTTTAGATCACTTTTATCTGCAGCGATGTGGGACCGCTATGGGGACGATTTTTGCACCGAGTTTCGCCAATGTGTTTATGGGCAGTTGGGAGAAGAATTTTATTTACGGCAATCATGATTTTAAGAACCATCTGATTTTTTACCGTCGTTACATAGACGACATTTTAATCATCTGGGATGGCACAGAAGAAAGGTTTTACAAATTCATGGACTTCCTGAGTAAGAATGATTTTAATCTTATTTTTACATCGAAAATCGAGGAAGAATCCATTGAATTCCTCGATCTGATCTTAGAGGGGAAGGATGGAAGGATTGAAACCAAGAACTTCATCAAGCCGGTCGACACAAATAGTTACCTTCACTATAAAAGTAGTCATCTAAAGAAATGGAAAAATAATATCCCCTTCTCCCAATTCAACAGAATAAAGAGAAACTGCAGTAACCAGGAAGAATGCGAAACACAAATTGAGAAATACAAAAATAGATTTAAGGATAAAGAATACCCTGCTAACATTTTGGAAGAAGCAGCTTTTAAAGCAAAAGCACTAGAGAGAACAACATTACTTGAATACAAACCTAAGGAAAAGAAAAAAGATTCCGTTTCATTCATTACAACATACAGTCGCCATGAGAAATCCATCAAAGACTCATTTAACAAACACTGGGGCATCCTATTAATGGACCCAGTCCTCAAAGAATTTCTGCCTCCCCGCCCCGAGATAATCTTCAGAAAATCCAAGAACCTTAAGGATGTCTTAGCACCAAGCATGCTACGTAAGGAATCTGAAGAAAACACGCGGTTGCCAAAATGCACTGGATCTTTTAAATGCGGCCGATGTAATATCTGCAGGTACCTCCATCCAGTCAGAAAAACGTTCACAGACATAGAGAAGAAAGAAGTGTACAAAATCAAAGACTTCATTAACTGTAATACCCAATCAGTCACTTATCTCTTGGAATGCGAGTGTGGTAAGCAGTACGTAGGAAAGACGAAGATACCACTGAAAATAAGGATTCAGGAACATATCCGCAACATAAAGAATCAAATGGAGAATCACGCTGTATCCAAACATTTCAAGGTGGCACACAACTCCAACCCGGAGGCCTTAACCTTTAAGGCTATTGAATTAGTAAAGCTGGGTGAAAGAGGTGGAGACTTGGCGAATAAACTTTCACGCAGAGAGATGTTCTGGATCTTCAAATTGCAGACACTCCACCCGAAGGGGTTCAATGACTATTACGAAATTGCTCCATTCCTGTGAACCCGATGGTGCCATCATTACGGTTGGAATCCAACCCTCTTCATCTATACCTCACTGTAATCACTTGTTCCAATTATTTATAGACATATGTTCACGGCCGTTTTCTCCACCAGTGTTGTTTCCCTTTGCTCCACCTCCCCCCCCCCCCCCACCTCCAAACCACCCCAACCCCTCCACTACCACTTCCTAATTTGCAATATGACACATGTATGGTAAGTAATTATTACAGTCAAACCACACTGGAAATGCCCAACCTCGCCCGATCTTGGAAGCGAAGCAGTGTCGGGCCTGATCAGTACCAGACTAGGGAGACCATCTGGGAATATCAGGTACTGTAAATAAAAAACTACATATTAAAAGCCTACATGAGCTAGTCATTGTTGCAATTGCACATATATGAACTTATCCCTAGCCTTGTTTAGTACTTCACACCTCTAAGTAACACTGTCTGTACTGTATACATTAACTACCTTAATAATTATATATTTATTTATTTATATATTTATATGTCTATTTAAATTAGCACTTTATTAAGAATATATATCCGGATTTAATATATTTATTTATATATTTTAATCAGCACACTAATGCACTTTACTAAGTATCTATACCCAGTGATATGATGAATTACTTTAGGAACTGTTAATATGATGAACACATTCCTTTACAATCACTTATCATCGTTTTTGCTTCTCTATTTACATGGTTCACGGAGGATCAATATGAGAATGTCCTTAACTGTGAACTCCGTTAACATGGCCGCCGCATGAAATCACTATGAGAATTAACCACATAAAGATGGCCGCCGATGGAGCTCTCTTTGCAAATACTACTGGCCTCTAGGAAGAACTTGTGCTGCTGAAGCCGCGGACGCATGCGCGGTCGGGGCTCCGGAAGTGGGGCGGAAGTGACGCGGCGCCCGAATACCGGAAGTGTGGCGGAGAAGCCGCCAGCACTTCATAAAAACGACTGTTTCTATCCGTTTCATGCTCCAAACCTACTTTAAGATTATATAATATACATTGCACTATATAGTAATACCTGTTCAGAGTATATAAGACTAGAAATTAGTTAATTCACAGCCTGTACTGCAAACATCCTGTACAAACAGGAAGTGATGTCATAATTACCACTAGATTACCACTGGTATAAATAGAGGCATGGTCCCACTCTGTTAAATACCCCTTGATGAAGTCTGTGTGACGAAACGCGTTGGGCAACCTGACAGTGACCTACATCCAGTTAAGTTATAATTCTTTTATTTGTTCTTTTAACTGGTAATATACGTAGAACTGTGTAAATTGTTTTTATCCCATTTTTTAAAGAGACCTGTTATTTTTATGCAACAAATTTTATGTGAATACCCTATTTTATGTGAATAAATTGTTCTTATATTCTATACCTTTTATTGTGAGTTTTTAAGACACCATTGGTCGCTACTCCCCCTCCCCCCCTTTCTTTTATATATATATATTGATTTCATCTCATTATCATCCAGTCTATATTAGCAGCAGACACAGTACGGTAGTCCACGGCTGTAGCTACCTCTGTGTCGGCACTCGGCAGTCCATCCATAATTGTATACCACCTACCCGTGGTTTTTTTTTTTTCTTTCTTCTTTGTACATACTACTATAGAGTATAGTAGCTTACTGTAGCAGTCTGCGGTGCTGCTGAGCTGACAGTGTCCAGCAGGTCCGTCATCAGTCATCATTACCTAATAAATATATTATCTACCTGTCCGGCTGCAGTACTAGTGATATTATATATACATACATATATATATTGATTTCATCTCATTATCAATCATCCAGTCTATATTAGCAGCAGACACAGTACGTTAGTCCACGGCTGTAGCTACCTCTGTGTCGGCACTCGGCAGTCCATCCATAATTGTATACCACCTACCCGTTTTTTTTTTTTTTCCCTTTCTTCTTTGTACATACTACTATAGTATAGTAGCTTACTGTAGCAGTCTGCGGTGCTGCTGAGCTGACAGTGTCCAGCAGGTCCGTCATCAGTCATCATTACCTAATAAATATATTATCTACCTGTCCGGCTGCAGTACTAGTGATATTATATATACATACATATATATATATTGATTTCATCTCATTATCATCCAGTCTATATTAGCAGCAGACACAGTACGGTAGTCCACGGCTGTAGCTACCTCTGTGTCGGCACTCGGCAGTCCATCCATAAGTATACTAGTATCCATCCATCTCCATTGTTTACCTGAGGTGCCTTTTAGTTGTGCCTATTAAAATATGGAGAACAAAAATGTTGAGGTTCCAAAATTAGGGAAAGATCAAGATCCACTTCCACCTCGTGCTGAAGCTGCTGCCACTAGTCATGGCCGAGACGATGAAATGCCAGCAACGTCGTCTGCCAAGGCCGATGCCCAATGTCATAGTACAGAGCATGTCAAATCCAAAACACCAAATATCAGTAAAAAAAGGACTCCAAAACCTAAAATAAAATTGTCGGAGGAGAAGCGTAAACTTGCCAATATGCCATTTACCACACGGAGTGGCAAGGAACGGCTGAGGCCCTGGCCTATGTTCATGGCTAGTGGTTCAGCTTCACATGAGGATGGAAGCACTCAGCCTCTCGCTAGAAAACTGAAAAGACTCAAGCTGGCAAAAGCACCGCAAAGAACTGTGCGTTCTTCGAAATCCCAAATCCACAAGGAGAGTCCAATTGTGTCGGTTGCGATGCCTGACCTTCCCAACACTGGACGTGAAGAGCATGCGCCTTCCACCATTTGCACGCCCCCTGCAAGTGCTGGAAGGAGCACCCGCAGTCCAGTTCCTGATAGTCAGATTGAAGATGTCAGTGTTGAAGTACACCAGGATGAGGAGGATATGGGTGTTGCTGGCGCTGGGGAGGAAATTGACCAGGAGGATTCTGATGGTGAGGTGGTTTGTTTAAGTCAGGCACCCGGGGAGACACCTATTGTCCGTGGGAGGAATATGGCCGTTGACATGCCTGGTGAAAATACCAAAAAAATCAGCTCTTCAGTGTGGAGGTATTTCAACAGAAAAGCGGACAACAGGTGTCAAGCCGTGTGTTGCCTTTGTCAAGCTGTAATAAGTAGGGGTAAGGACGTTAACCACCTCGGAACATCCTCCCTTATACGTCACCTGCAGCGCATTCATAATAAGTCAGTGACAAGTTCAAAAACTTTGGGTGACAGCGGAAGCAGTCCACTGACCAGTAAATCCCTTCCTCTTGTAACCAAGCTCACGCAAACCACCCCACCAACTCCCTCAGTGTCAATTTCCTCCTTCCCCAGGAATGCCAATAGTCCTGCAGGCCATGTCACTGGCAATTCTGACGATTCCTCTCCTGCCTGGGATTCCTCCGATGCATCCTTGCGTGTAACGCCTACTGCTGCTGGCGCTGCTGTTGTTGCTGCTGGGAGTCGATGGTCATCCCAGAGGGGAAGTCGGAAGACCACTTGTACTACTTCCAGTAAGCAATTGACTGTCCAACAGTCCTTTGCGAGGAAGATGAAATATCACAGCAGTCATCCTGCTGTAAAGCGGATAACTGAGGCCTTGACAACTATGTTGGTGTTAGACGTGCGTCCGGTATCCGCCGTTAGTTCACAGGGAACTACACAATTTCTTGAGGTAGTGTGCCCCCGTTACCAAATACCATCTAGGTTCCACTTCTCTAGGCAGGCGATACCGAAAATGTACACAGACCTCGGAAAAAGACTCACCAGTGTCCTAAAAAATGCAGCTGTACCCAATGTCCACTTAACCACGGACATGTGGACAAGTGGAGCAGGGCAGGGTCAGGACTATATGACTGTGACAGCCCACTGGGTAGATGTTTGGACTCCCGCCGCAAGAACAGCAGCGGCGGCACCAGTAGCAGCATCTCGCAAACGCCAACTCTTTCCTAGGCAGGCTACGCTTTGTATCACCGCTTTCCAGAATACGCACACAGCTGAAAACCTCTTACGGCAACTGAGGAAGATCATCGCGGAATGGCTTACCCCAATTGGACTCTCCTGTGGATTTGTGGCATCGGACAACGCCAGCAATATTGTGTGTGCATTAAATATGGGCAAATTCCAGCACGTCCCATGTTTTGCACATACCTTGAATTTGGTGGTGCAGAATTATTTAAAAAACGACAGGGGCGTGCAAGAGATGCTGTCGGTGGCCATTAGAATTGCGGGACACTTTCGGCGTACAGGCACCACGTACAGAAGACTGGAGCACCACCAAAAACTACTGAACCTGCCCTGCCATCATCTGAAGCAAGAAGTGGTAACGAGGTGGAATTCAACCCTCTATATGCTTCAGAGGTTGGAGGAGCAGCAAAAGGCCATTCAAGCCTATACAATTGAGCACGATATAGGAGGTGGAATGCACCTGTCTCAAGCGCAGTGGAGAATGATTTCAACGTTGTGCAAGGTTCTGATGCCCTTTGAACTTGCCACACGTGAAGTCAGTTCAGACACTGCCAGCCTGAGTCAGGTCATTCCCCTCATCAGGCTTTTGCAGAAGAAGCTGGAGACATTGAAGGAGGAGCTAACACGGAGCGATTCCGCTAGGCATGTGGGACTTGTGGATGGAGCCCTTAATTCGCTTAACAAGGATTCACGGGTGGTCAATCTGTTGAAATCAGAGCACTACATTTTGGCCACCGTGCTCGATCCTAGATTTAAAGCCTACCTTGGATCTCTCTTTCCGGCAGACACAAGTCTGCTGGGGTTGAAAGACCTGCTGGTGAGAAAATTGTCAAGTCAAGCGGAACGCGACCTGTCAACATCTCCTCCTTCACATTCTCCCGCAACTGGGGGTGCGAGGAAAAGGCTCAGAATTCCGAGCCCACCCGCTGGCGGTGATGCAGGGCAGTCTGGAGCGACTGCTGATGCTGACATCTGGTCCGGACTGAAGGACCTGACAACGATTACGGACATGTCGTCTACTGTCACTGCATATGATTCTCTCACCATTGAAAGAATGGTGGAGGATTATATGAGTGACCGCATCCAAGTAGGCACGTCACACAGTCCGTACTTATACTGGCAGGAAAAAGAGGCAATTTGGAGGCACTTGCACAAACTGGCTTTATTCTACCTAAGTTGCCCTCCCACAAGTGTGTACTCCGAAAGAGTGTTTAGTGCCGCCGCTCACCTTGTCAGCAATCGGCGTACGAGGTTACATCCAGAAAATGTGGAGAAGATGATGTTCATTAAAATGAATTATAATCAATTCCTCCGTGGAGACATTGACCAGCAGCAATTGCCTCCACAAAGTACACAGGGAGCTGAGATGGTGGATTCCAGTGGGGACGAATTGATAATCTGTGAGGAGGGGGATGTACACGGTGATATATCGGAGGATGATGATGAGGTGGACATCTTGCCTCTGTAGAGCCAGTTTGTGCAAGGAGAGATTAATTGCTTCTTTTTTGGTGGGGGTCCAAACCAACCCGTCATTTCAGTCACAGTCGTGTGGCAGACCCTGTCACTGAAATGATGGGTTGGTTAAAGTGTGCATGTCCTGTTTATACAACATAAGGGTGGGTGGGAGGGCCCAAGGACAATTCCATCTTGCACCTCTTTTTTCTTTAATTTTTCTTTGCGTCATGTGCTATTTGTGGAATGTTTTTTGGAAGGGCCATCCTGCGTGACACTGCAGTGCCACTCCTAGATGGGCCCGGTGTTTGTGTCGGCCACTAGGGTCGCTTATCTTACTCACACAGCTACCTCATTGCGCCTCTTTTTTTCTTTGCGTCATGTGCTGTTTGGGGAGGGTTTTTTGGAAGGGCCATCCTGCGTGACACTGCAGTGCCACTCCTAGATGGGCCCGGTGTTTGTGTCGGCCACTAGGGTCGCTTATCTTACTCACACAGCTACCTCATTGCGCCTCTTTTTTTCTTTGCGTCATGTGCTGTTTGGGGAGGGTTTTTTGGAAGGGCCATCCTGCGTGACACTGCAGTGCCACTCCTAGATGGGCACGGTGTTTGTGTCGGCCACTAGGGTCGCTTATCTTACTCACACAGCTACCTCATTGCGCCTCTTTTTTTCTTTGCGTCATGTGCTGTTTGGGGAGGGTTTTTTGGAAGGGCCATCCTGCGTGACACTGCAGTGCCACTCCTAGATGGGCCCGGTGTTTGTGTCGGCCACTAGGGTCGCTTATCTTACTCACACAGCTACCTCATTGCGCCTCTTTTTTTCTTTGCGTCATGTGCTGTTTGGGGAGGGTTTTTTGGAAGGGCCATCCTGCGTGACACTGCAGTGCCACTCCTAGATGGGCCCGGTGTTTGTGTCTGCCACTAGGGTCGCTTATCTTACTCACACAGCTACCTCATTGCGCCTCTTTTTTTCTTTGCGTCATGTGCTGTTTGGGGAGTGTTTTTTGGAAGGGCCATCCTGCGTGACACTGCAGTGCCACTCCTAGATGGGCACGGTGTTTGTGTCGGCCACTAGGGTCGCTTAGCTTAGTCATCCAGCGACCTAGGTGCAAATTTTAGGACTAAAAATAATATTGTGAGGTGTGAGGTGTTCAGAATAGACTGAAAATGAGTGGAAATTAAGGTTTTTGATTTTAATAATACTTTGGGATCAAAATGACCCCCAAATTCTATGATTTAAGCTTTTTTTTAGTGTTTTAAAAAAAAAACACCCGAATCCAAAACACACCCGAATCCGACAAAAAAAATTTGGTGAGGTTTTGCCAAAACGTGGTCGAACCCAAAACACGGCCGCGGAACCGAACCCAAAACCAAAACACAAAACCCGAAAAATTTCAAGCGCACATCTCTAGTATAAACTTGGTACCCTGAATACTTCCACTAACTTAGTGGTCACCTCTTTTTAAAGCACAGAAGGGCCCTTTAGATGCTATATGACATGGTCTACTGTCACTAAAATAAACTTATTTTATTGAGACAGGCCTGATAAGTTCCATAAGTTAGCACCTACAGTAGGAATGGGAGATTTTTTTTTTCTGTCCCCTGACAATAAGGACAAGCTGCATCAGAGCCCGGACACGACAGCCTGGGCAACTGGCCAATAAAATCTAGCTTTAATCCTCTCCACAGAGTGTTGTAAAACTTGGCCAGTCTCATCCCAATAAATCAGGAGCTGGTAAATACAAACAACCCTCCACCATCAAAGTAGCTGACTTTCCCCTAAAAGCAAGGGACCCTGGGGTAGTTGGATAGGACCAGATGTTCCCATGAATACAACTAATATCAAACAGCAGTGCTGAGAGGCAATCTATGACAGGACTGAGCATAACTACTTTAATTTAAATTTTCGACAATGCCTGAATTACACCTAGTCCCAAACAGAGAAGAGCTGTGGATAAGACCACTGAATATGAACAGTCCATCTATTGGAAGTTAGCATCACTGTGCACTTGACCTCTACATGACAAGCTAATTTCATCCAGAGATTTAAGTCTGATAAATAGCCAGGCAACACTCCAGAAACTGAAAGACATTTGCCAAAAATAATATACTGCAAATCTGTGTGTATGCTGCAAATATTAGAGATGAGCGCCTGAAATTTTTCGGGTTTTGTGTTTTGGTTTTGGGTTCGGTTCCGCGGCCGTGTTTTGGGTTCGAACGCGTTTTGGCAAAACCTCACCGAATTATTTTTGTCGGATTCGGGTGTGTTTTGGATTCGGGTGTTTTTTTCCAAAAACACTAAAAAACAGCTTAAATCATAGAATTTGGGGGTCATTTTGATCCCAAAGTATTATTAACCTCAAAAACCATAATTTACACTCATTTTCAGTCTATTCTGAATACCTCACACCTCACAATATTATTTTTAGTCCTAAAATTTGCACCGAGGTCGCTGTGTGAGTAAGATAAGCGACCCTAGTGGCCGACACAAACACCGGGCCCATCTAGGAGTGGCACTGCAGTGTCACGCAGGATGTCCCTTCCAAAAAACCCTCCCCAAACAGCACATGACGCAAAGAAAAAAAGAGGCGCAATGAGGTAGCTGTGTGAGTAAGATTAGCGACCCTAGTGGCCGACACAAACACCGGGCCCATCTAGGAGTGGCACTGCAGTGTCACGCAGGATGTCCCTTCCAAAAAACCCTCCCCAAACAGCACATGATGCAAAGAAAAAAAGAGGCGCAATGAGGTAGCTGACTGTGTGAGTAAGATTAGCGACCCTAGTGGCCGACACAAACACCGGGCCCATTTAGGAGTGGCACTGCAGTGTCACGCAGGATGTCCCTTCCAAAAAACCCTCCCCAATCAGCACATGATGCAAAGAAAAAGAAAAGAAAAAAGAGGTGCAAGATGGAATTATCCTTGGGCCATCCCACCCACCCTTATGTTGTATAAACAAAACAGGACATGCACACTTTAACCAACCCATCATTTCAGTGACAGGGTCTGCCACACGACTGTGACTGATATGACGGGTTGGTTTGGACCCCCCCCAAAAAGAAGCAATTAATCTCTCCTTGCACAAACTGGCTCTACAGAGGCAAGATGTCCACCTCATCTTCACCCTCCGATATATCACCGTGTACATCCCCCTCCTCACAGATTATCAATTCGTCCCCACTGGAATCCACCATCTCAGCTCCCTGTGTACTTTGTGGAGGCAATTGCTGCTGGTCAATGTCTCCGCGGAGGAATTGATTATAATTCATTTTAATGAACATCATCTTCTCCACATTTTCTGGATGTAACCTCGTACGCCGATTGCTGACAAGGTGAGCGGCGGCACTAAACACTCTTTCGGAGTACACACTTGTGGGAGGGCAACTTAGGTAGAATAAAGCCAGTTTGTGCAAGGGCCTCCAAATTGCCTCTTTTTCCTGCCAGTATAAGTACGGACTGTGTGACGTGCCTACTTGGATGCGGTCACTCATATAATCCTCCACCATTCTATCAATGTTGAGAGAATCATATGCAGTGACAGTAGACGACATGTCCGTAATCGTTGTCAGGTCCTTCAGTCCGGACCAGATGTCAGCATCAGCAGTCGCTCCAGACTGCCCTGCATCACCGCCAGCGGGTGGGCTCGGAATTCTGAGCCTTTTCCTCGCACCCCCAGTTGCGGGAGAATGTGAAGGAGGAGATGTTGACAGGTCGCGTTCCGCTTGACTTGACAATTTTGTCACCAGCAGGTCTTTCAACCCCAGCAGACCTGTGTCTGCCGGAAAGAGAGATCCAAGGTAGGCTTTAAATCTAGGATCGAGCACGGTGGCCAAAATGTAGTGCTCTGATTTCAACAGATTGACCACCCGTGAATCCTTGTTAAGCGAATTAAGGGCTGCATCCACAAGTCCCACATGCCTAGCGGAATCGCTCCCTTTTAGCTCCTTCTTCAATGCCTCCAGCTTCTTCTGCAAAAGCCTGATGAGGGGAATGACCTGACTCAGGCTGGCAGTGTCTGAACTGACTTCACGTGTGGCAAGTTCAAAGGGCATCAGAACCTTGCACAACGTTGAAATCATTCTCCACTGCACTTGAGACAGGTGCATTCCATCTCCTATATCGTGCTCAATTGTATAGGCTTGAATGGCCTTTTGCTGCTCCTCCAACCTCTGAAGCATATAGAGGGTTGAATTCCACCTCGTTACCACTTCTTGCTTCAGATGATGGCAGGGCAGGTTCAGTAGTTTTTGGTGGTGCTCCAGTCTTCTGTACGTGGTGCCTGTACGCCGAAAGTGTCCCGCAATTTTTCTGGCCACCGACAGCATCTCTTGCACGCCCCTGTCGTTTTTTAAAAAATTCTGCACCACCAAATTCAAGGTATGTGCAAAACATGGGACGTGCTGGAATTTGCCCATATTTAATGCACACACAATATTGCTGGCGTTGTCCGATGCCACAAATCCACAGGAGAGTCCAATTGGGGTAAGCCATTCCGCGATGATCTTCCTCAGTTGCCGTAAGAGGTTTTCAGCTGTGTGCGTATTCTGGAAAGCGGTGATACAAAGCGTAGCCTGCCTAGGAAAGAGTTGGCGTTTGCGAGATGCTGCTACTGGTGCCGCCGCTGCTGTTCTTGCGGCGGGAGTCCATACATCTACCCAGTGGGCTGTCACAGTCATATAGTCCTGACCCTGCCCTGCTCCACTTGTCCACATGTCCGTGGTTAAGTGGACATTGGGTACAACTGCATTTTTTAGGACACTGGTGAGTCTTTTTCTGACGTCCGTGTACATTCTCGGTATCGCCTGCCTAGAGAAGTGGAACCTAGATGGTATTTGGTAACGGGGGCACACTGCCTCAATAAATTGTCTAGTTCCCTGTGAACTAACGGCGGATACCGGACGCACGTCTAACACCAACATAGTTGTCAAGGACTCAGTTATCCGCTTTGCAGTAGGATGACTGCTGTGATATTTCATCTTCCTCGCAAAGGACTGTTGAACAGTCAATTGCTTACTGGAAGTAGTACAAGTGGGCTTACGACTTCCCCTCTGGGATGACCATCGACTCCCAGCGGCAACAACAGCAGCGCCAGCAGCAGTAGGCGTTACACGCAAGGATGCATCGGAGGAATCCCAGGCAGGAGAGGACTCGTCAGACTTGCCAGTGACATGGCCTGCAGGACTATTGGCATTCCTGGGGAAGGAGGAAATTGACACTGAGGGAGTTGGTGGGGTGGTTTGCGTGAGCTTGGTTACAAGAGGAAGGGATTTACTGGTCAGTGGACTGCTTCCGCTGTCACCCAAAGTTTTTGAACTTGTCACTGACTTATTATGAATGCGCTGCAGGTGACGTATAAGGGAGGATGTTCCGAGGTGGTTAACGTCCTTACCCCTACTTATTACAGCTTGACAAAGGGAACACACGGCTTGACACCTGTTGTCCGCATTTCTGGTGAAATACCTCCACACCGAAGAGCTGATTTTTTTGGTATTTTCACCTGGCATGTCAACGGCCATATTCCTCCCACGGACAACAGGTGTCTCCCCGGGTGCCTGACTTAAACAAACCACCTCACCATCAGAATCCTCCTGGTCAATTTCCTCCCCAGCGCCAGCAACACCCATATCCTCCTCATCCTGGTGTACTTCAACACTGACATCTTCAATCTGACTATCAGGAACTGGACTGCGGGTGCTCCTTCCAGCACTCGCAGGGGGCGTGCAAATGGTGGAAGGCGCATGCTCTTCACGTCCAGTGTTGGGAAGGTCAGGCATCGCAACCGACACAATTGGACTCTCCTTGTGGATTTGGGATTTCAAAGAACGCACAGTTCTTTGCGGTGCTTTTGCCAGCTTGAGTCTTTTCAGTTTTCTAGCGAGAGGCTGAGTGCTTCCATCCTCATGTGAAGCTGAACCACTAGCCATGAACATAGGCCAGGGCCTCAGCCGTTCCTTGCCACTCCGTGTGGTAAATGGCATATTGGCAAGTTTACGCTTCTCCTCCGACAATTTTATTTTAGGTTTTGGAGTCCTTTTTTTACTGATATTTGGTGTTTTGGTTTTGACATGCTCTGTACTATGCCATTGGGCATCGGCCTTGGCAGACGACGTTGCTGGCATTTCATCGTCTCGGCCATGACTAGTGGCAGCAGCTTCAGCACGAGGTGGAAGTGGATCTTGATCTTTCCCTAATTTTGGAACCTCAACATTTTTGTTCTCCATATTTTAATAGGCACAACTAAAAGGCACCTCAGGTAAACAATGCAGATGGATGGATTGGATACTAGTATACAATTATGGACGGGCTGCCGAGTGCCGACACAGAGGTAGCCACAGCCGTGAACTACCGCACTGTACTGTGTCTGCTGCTAATATATAGACTGGTTGATAAAGAGATAGTATACTCGTAACTAGTATGTATGTATAAAGAAAGAAAAAAAAACCACGGTTAGGTCACTGGTATATACAATTATGGACGGGCTGCCGAGTGCCGACACAGAGGTAGCCACAGCCGTGAACTACCGCACTGTACTGTGTCTGCTGCTAATATATAGACTGGTTGATAAAGAGATAGTATACTCGTAACTAGTATGTATGTATAAAGAAAGAAAAAAAACCACGGTTAGGTCACTGGTATATACAATTATGGACGGGCTGCCGAGTGCCGACACAGAGGTAGCCACAGCCGTGAACTACCGCACTGTACTGTGTCTGCTGCTAATATATAGACTGGTTGATAAAGAGATAGTATACTCGTAACTAGTATGTATGTATAAAGAAAGAAAAAAAAACCACGGTTAGGTGGTATATACAATTATGGACGGGCTGCCGAGTGCCGACACAGAGGTAGCCACAGCCGTGAACTACCGTACTGTACTGTGTCTGCTGCTAATATATAGACTGGTTGATAAAGAGATAGTATACTCGTAACTAGTATGTATGTATAAAGAAAGAAAAAAAAACCACGGTTAGGTCACTGGTATATACAATTATGGACGGGCTGCCGAGTGCCGACACAGAGGTAGCCACAGCCGTGAACTACCGCACTGTACACTGGTTGATAAAGAGATAGTAGTATACTCGTAACAACTAGTATGACGACGGTATAAAGAATGAAAAAAAAACCACGGTTAGGTGGTATATAATACAATTATGGTTGGACGGACTGCCTGCCGAGTGCCGACACAGAGGTAGCCACAGCCGTGAACTACCGCACTGTACACTGGTTGATAAAGAGATAGTAGTATACTCGTAACAACTAGTATGACGACGGTATAAAGAATGAAAAAAAAACCACGGTTAGGTGGTATATAATACAATTATGGTTGGACGGACTGCCTGCCGAGTGCCGACACAGAGGTAGCCACAGCCGTGAACTACCGCACTGTACACTGGTTGATAAAGAGATAGTAGTATACTCGTAACAACTAGTATGACGACGGTATAAAGAACGAAAAAAAAACCACGGTTAGGTGGTATATATTATAATACAATTATGGATGGACGGACTGCCTGCCGAGTTCCGACACAGAGGTAGCCACAGCCGTGAACTACCGCACTGTACACTGGTTGATAAAGAGATAGTAGTATACTCGTAACAACTAGTATGACGACGGTATAAAGAACGGAAAAAAAACCACGGTTAGGTGGTATATATTATAATACAATTATGGATGGACGGACTGCCTGCCGAGTTCCGACACAGAGGTAGCCACAGCCGTGAACTACCGCACTGTACACTGGTTGATAAAGAGATAGTAGTATACTCGTAACAACTAGTATGACTATGACGACGGTATAAAGAAAGAAAAAAAAAACCACGGTTAGGTGGTATATAATACAATTATGGATGGACGGACTGCCTGCCGAGTGCCGACACAGAGGTAGCCACAGCCGTGAACTACCGCACTGTACTGTGTCTGCTGCTAATATAGACTGGTTGATAAAGAGATAGTATACAATACTACTAATATACTGGTGGTCAGGCACTGGTCACCACTAGTCACACTGGCAGTGGCACTCCTGCAGCAAAAGTGTGCACTGTTTAATTTTAATATAATATTATTTATCATGTACTCCTGGCTCCTGCTATAACAACCTGCAGTGCTCCCCAGTCTCCCCCACAATTATAAGCTTTATATACAATACATTGATGTGCAGCACACTGGGCTGAGCAGTGCACACAGACTGAGTCACTGTGTGACTGTGTATCATTTTTTTCAGGCAGAGAACGGATATATTAAATAAAACAAACAACTGCACTGTCTCTGGTGGTCACTGGTCACTGTGGTCATCAGTCACTAAACTCTGTCTGCACTCTGCACTCTCTTCTAATCTACAGTATCACAGCAATCTCTCTCTCTCTCTCTCTCTTCTAAATCTAATCTAAATGGAGAGGACGCCAGCCACGTCCTCTCCCTATCAATCTCAATGCACGTGTGAAAATGGCGGCGACGCGCGGCTCCTTATATAGAATCCGAGTCTCGCGAGAATCCGACAGCGTCATGATGACGTTCGGGCGCGCTCGGGTTAACCGAGCAAGGCGGGAAGATCCGAGTCGCTCGGACCCGTGAAAAAAAAAGTGAAGTTCGTGCGGGTTCGGATTCAAAGAAACCGAACCCGCTCATCTCTAGCAAATATAACAGAGTGGGCTTTTGTCATATTTTGATCAAAACATTTAAGCTTGCAGCCCATTGTCAAGGGACCCCAATTTTCTGCATGTGCCTAGACTTGTATATATACCCAGCACAGTATTACATTGCAGTTAAATGTACTCACCTCCCAGGTAAAGAGGGGGAAATCTATACACTCCAGAAACTACAAGGACAAAAACCTCCCAGCGAATCCAGACCTTGGTCAATGAAAATCCTGTTGTGCAGATAAACAAATGGAAACTGAATGGAGCATACCCAGGATAAGTACTTGCAGAGCAATTGATCCAGGCATCAGAGCTCCGACCCCTTCATCTGCTGCTACGGTTTTTGTTGGTGAAATGGTTGGGAAGTCAGCTGTGGACAATCTGAGCTCACCAGGAACAATAAGGACACCCTTCCATCTGCTCCCAGAGTGGTTTACACCAAAGAAATAGCCATCACAAAATTTGCCATCCTATGACTCCAGACCTAACAAGCCAAGGCCTGGGGAAAAAGACAGTTAATCTGCTCCAAGATTATGGCTTCCACTACCTAGTGGGCCACACGGCACTCTGGGTAGAAGTACAGTACATGGCTGCAAAGTCTGTGAGTTTCTGTACCAAAGTCTGACACGCTGACCTAAATTGCTGCCTGTGAGCCTCAACGTTAAAGATGAGACAGATGAGTGACATCACTCTTTCATAGGGGGTAATTCTGAGTTGATCGCAGCAGCAAATTTGTTAGCAGTTGGGCAAAACCATGTGCACTGCAGGGGGGGCAGATATCAAATTTGCAGAGAGTGTTAGATTTGGGTGGGTTATATTGTTTCTATGCAGGGGAAATACTGGCTGCTTTATTTTTACACTGCCATTTAGATTTCAGTTTGAACATACCCCACACAAATCTAACTCTCTCTGCATATGTTATATCTGGCCCCCCCTGCAGTGCACACGGTTTTGCCCAAATGCTAACAAATTTGCTGCTGCGATCAACTCTGAATTACCCCCATAGTCAGTAGGATCCTTACGCAGGGGGTTCAGTGTTGGTAGAGGGGCAAGATATATAGAACAGTAGTATTTAGGTAAATTCTGAACCATGGCCACACACTCAAAGGTCGTCATAAAAGCATCTACATTACCGCCACAGGGCCGTAACTGGGTGTGTGCGTAAGGGGCTCTGCAAATAGCGCTGCAAGATAGGGAGCACAGTTGGCAGCACTTGTAAATTATCTATTTTAATTCCTTTTCACTTGCAGCTTCCCCCTTTTTAAAGCCCATCATCTCGTGACTGCCGCTGTCTCCTACCCTGACCCATTCTGTCGCTAATACCTATACAACATTCATGAACTCAACTTGAGATTTCTTTGTTATTCAGTCACACTGTCCTTTATTACATTACAAGATGCCAAGATGCTGACATACCCGGGATTCAAACCCATTGCGTGTGGCATTGCAGTCAGACAATCTATTAATTTAGCTATCTGCCCTTGCATAGAAAGGTAGATAATTTTAAGCTAGAGAATTCTAACTATTTGAAGCTTACCTTGTACTTTGTGAAAAATTATCAGCATTGCAGCTGAGAAAATCTATGTAGGGTGTGGCTGCAAGAGATTGAACGTATGGCTGCACACTGCATGGATCTGCTCAATTGCAATGCTGATTCTTTTTTTTTTTACAAAGCACCAGTAGCTTCATATAGTGTTCATAGTTTTAATGTAGGATCAAATAGCTAAATGAGTAGGGTGTTTGATTAGAATTCAACAGGTTATAGGTTTGAATCCTGGGTATGGCAGTATATTCAATACTAATACATTAATCACAAACCAAACTCAAATGGATTCTGTGCTGTGCTGCAGTGATGTGCTGGGTGCTATGGGATTCCTGAGGCTGTGCCATCAGTCTGGAAGAAACCAGGGGCAGGAAACTGAACATGGTCAGCAGGTTGTACAGGTGCCATGGAGGCTGTGCAGGTCTATATTATTTAGGGGACGTTTGAACCTAAACACATGGGCCGATGACATGGTCAAACAGATGTTCCAGCTCAATAGAAACAACATTTTTCATCTGTATGACCTTGTCAAACAGGACCTAGACCCTGAGACAGCACGCTCTCGCTCTGTCTCAGGCCCGCTCAAACTCCTGGCTGTATTGCACTTTTTGGCTACTGGCAGCTTTCAGGCTGTGTCAGGCGCAGTTATTGGAATCTCACAGCCCAACCTTTCAAAAATTCTAAACCCAGTGATATAGAGATGGGTCCACAGTTATCTTGACTAGTTTCCTGCGCCTAGGCACAACATGATTTATTAGCATAAACCCTTCATCTATTGTGCTTAGCTGCAATACAGAGAACAATACAGCAGGGGATTAAGTCATTACAGCAGGGGATTAAGTCTGATTGGCCAGTCTCAGTTAATCCTATTTTAGGTCAAGATAAATGTGGACCCATCTGTATACCTTACATAATCATAGATTTATAATTTGTGTTTTGAGTAATGTTACCTTACACAGTGTTTATGTTAGTTATAGTGATCTCACTCCCCTTCTTTTAGCAAATTTTTACACAGGTGTCGGATGCTTTGCAACCCCATATAGATGCCTCTATCTGCTTCCCTACCCAGGAGTCTCAGTGGCCTTCAGTCAGGGTAGCTTTCTATCACCTTGCTGGCATGTCCAATGTGCTAGGTTCAATAGATTTTACACATGTTCAGCTGAGACCACCTAGGGGCATGCAGTACATTTACTCCAATAGACATCTTGACCAGTCTATCAATGTACAGGTGGTTTGTGATGCAAAACAAAAAATGATGTGTGTTGTTGCTGGTTACCCTGGCAGCTGTCTTGACTCCTTCATCCTCAGTCAGTCATCCCTCTTTGACAAATTTGAGGCCAGACAAATGCCAGATGGATGGCTGCTGGGTATGTAACTAGATATTTAAGTGTTTGCAGAAACAAAATTCCCACTATGTAACCAAGGTGTTGCTGTACGCATACTTTACAGTCTATACTATATGTCTTTCAGGTAATGGGGATATGGCTGTTTCTCTTGGCTTCTGACTCCATTGTCGTGCCCTGATTCCCCTGCTGAACACAATTACAATCATGCACATAAGGCCACTCAGAATGTGATAGAAATATGTTTTGGTGTGCTGAAATCTAGGTTTTGGTGTCTTGATAAGTCTGCTGGCCTTTTGTGGTATAGTCCCTTAAAGGTAACTAGGATTGTGTTATGCTGCTGTTTTCTTAATAACGTGTTTGTAACAGCATCTGCCACATGTTGAAGATGATGATGAGGAGGAGGATGAAGAAAACAGTCAGCAAGTAGAGGAATTAGAAACATCTGGCGACACTTGGAGTGCAGATGTAGGGAGGCAGGTAAGGCAGGAACTAATTGAACTTCATTTTTTGGGTAAGTATATTTTTTCCACTATGTTTTTTTATGTGGCTTTAACTTTAAATGTAAAAACACACATATATGTAGTAAATAACACTGCATTTGGTAAATACAATTGCTGCATGTGAAATATGTTTATTTGTGGCCTACATTTACTATTATGTGTGTTGTGAATGGATGAATAATGTAGATAACCAAAAAATACTCAAAAAAAAACATTTATTAGTGTGTTTTGTAAATCCAGCATTTTTGTGGCAAACCACATAATAAAACAGGCCATTTCCTCTGTTCTTTGTATTTATGCTTGGTAAGAAGCAACATAATATTGTTGTAAAAACACATAATGAGAAAACATTACATTGACATAATGTAAAAACATGGCATTGTTATAATGAAAAAACATGACCTTGTCTTAATGAGAATTGGTCTTACTGTAAAAAGAGTAATGATGGACAAGTATTAATGAGAATTGGTCTTACTGTAAAAAAGACTAATGATGGCCAAGTATTAATGAGAATTGGTCTGTCATGCCTGAGGTCTGACTCTTACCAGTATAGAACCCAGGCGAAGGGCTGACCGGAATGTGAACCTGGGAGCTTGAATAAAGTTCTTGTACATAAACCAGGATATGGTATCACTTGAGCGTAGGCCCATAATTGTGACCAGAATGGAGGAGAATGAGAAATAAAAAGTATTTTTATTCAGTACGCAAGATGCTACAAATAGTGGCAGATGGTAGTAGACTTAATAATCGGTATCACAGACATAGGAACAAAGGCAATGCTATAGCAGATGTAAAATTTATGGCAATATGTAATATCAGATGCAGTGTGAACCACTGATGAAGTCCCAATATTGGTGACCACAGAACAGCAGACTCAGGTGCAGTGTGAATCACCGATGAAGTCCCAATAAAAGGTAAGCACACAATAGCAAACTCAGATATAGTGTAAACAACTGACAAAGTCCCAATATAAAATAAGCACAAGGTTACTGACCACTGGAGATAGGTGGGATACCGATGATATCGGTGGTGGAGCAGCAATGCCGCAGGAGATCAATGGTGGAACACCGATGGAGCTTGAGATCGATGGCAGGACACAGATGGAGCTTGAGATCTATGACGGAGCACCGATGAGCCAGGCAGAGCTGCAACCTGGATGGAACTCTGGTCTCAGGGCAGAATGGAATCTCCTGGCGCAAGGTAACCTGGAAGCAGCTGAGCGCAAACAACCATACAGGGTACAATAATCATAGCACTGGTGATTAGGCAGTCCTTACCTAGCATTCTTATAGCAGCCAGTGTGCAGGGATTGGCTGGAACAATCAGCTGGACAGCAGGATACTCAGGATAGGCTTAGAAGGATCAGGTGACCGGACCAAACTTAGCAGCACCCATGTTTGGTTTGATAGGAAAACTCAGATAGTCACATGCTGCAGTCAAGTGATCAGGATTTGTCACAGCAGTACTCTAGGCTTAATTTCTGATGTGGATTGAGGCCTAGTAGGCCCAAACACTAGGAAGCAGACAAAATGCTGAGAGAGCTATGCAGGAACATCATGTGCAAACCTTACTGCCAGCTGGGTGTGATGAACAGAGAGCCCAGTTACTGAACACTGGATCTTGTCAATAACTCACACAGAGGAATTCCTACTCATGTGCTAATCAGCAAGTAATCAAGACTGCAGTTGGTTTGTGAAGCAGATGCCTGTTTGTAAAATAAGCTGAGATAAGTCACAGAACATGAGAAAGACAGAATCGTGACATGGTCTTACTGTAAAAAAGAGTAAAGATTGCATTATATTAATGAGAATAGTTGTTATTAGTAAAACAAGAAAAGCATTGCAGTGTAAAAAAAACCTTGCCCTAGTAATTAAGACTAAACATGGCATTGTCATAATGTGAAAACATGGCAATGACTCTGTCCTTACTGTTTATACAACAGAATGAACTCCCACACAGCAGTTTATTTATTTTTTGCTCCTTTTGATGATGTTGCGCCTTTTCCAGTGACATGTTGCCATGTATGGGTGGAGCACCTTGGTGGGGAGGTTAACTGGGGAAATTAACGGAGTTGATGTCCCTGAGCTATTGCTTGGTAATTCTCCTTGTTGTGTTATGAGGTGCTGGCTGAGGTTACTAAGTATAGCATTGAGATCTTTTGTTGCTGCAGTGTGACTCTCCATAATGTGGCTGATGCTCTGGAGTAACATTTGGTTGTTTCCAAAATGTGTAGGTAGTTTTGGTGCTGTCTCTGTTGTTCATCCATTATTCTCTGGAATGTGTCCATCATATATGTGTTGTCTGATCACATTAATTCAAGTGTGTTAGCAATTCTTGACTTCAACATTTTCTCTGCTTATATTGCGACTAATTCTGGGTAGATGATGTGCCAGACTTCTTATAAATTGAGTCTGTCTACGCAGACAATCCAGGTTATTTGCCTGCTGTGTTGTCCAAGTGTTCCAAAAAACCTGCTCCTGTGTCTGTACTTGTGGTGATGGAGGACTGGTTTGTGATGCAGGTGTGGTTTGTCTTGGAGGCATACTCAAATGGGGTGGTGTTGTTATGGGTGGTTCATTTGCCTCTTAAGTCAGTAGAAATGTATCATTCATTTGTGAGTCATGATTGTTGTTTGGATTTGTTGGGTCTAAAATGAAAGAACATTTGTGATTATTGATGAATTTAATGTTATAATGTATGTTTCACCAATTAAAGACACAATACATTTTTAATGATGATTAAAAATGGTGTTGGTGGCAAGAACAGACATTCATAAAAATAGTCTTTTTACATGATGGGCATGCCTCTGTAGTATATTAGATGTCATGCTTTAGAATATTTTAACAAGCATAACACGTTACAGAAATACAAAACCTAACACCACTGTTTAATTTAGCTTTACATGGGTGTGTTCAGAACCAACCATAAACATATGTTTTTGTGGTAATGTTCAACATTATTTAAATATACACACCATCACCACACCCAGAAAGTTGGTAGCATATTCTTTGTGTTTTGGGTACAGATCATACAGGTTAATATGGTACTCTATGGCTGTAGTCGCCATTCACAAATTTGAGACACCTGTGAGTCCATAATAGTTTTTGTACCATTGTTTGTTGTTGGTGTTCCAGCGTATGTATGGTATTCACTGGGATCCTTATAGCCTGCATAATCCATATCTGCCCTGTGTAAGTATGTGTGCTAAAGTTGTGTTTTTTTTTTACCTTACCAGGTAGCTGTGTCGAATGTGGTGACCATGACAGAGGACTCTCCAAAAGAGGAGTGGTGATCTTGATGAAACATCGGAAATGCGCTGTTGTGGTGGTGAAACATGTCGCCTGGTGTGCACATCCTGGCTGTGTTTCTTGTGGTGCATGTGTCTTGGCCTGGTCGAAACATCTGGACATCGCTTTTTGGGAGAAGAACCTTGTGTGGATGGTCCTAAACAAAAAACACCAATTAATTTCATGCAAGACATTTGATTACTTTAAAAATCAAAACAAGAAATAATTACCAGCTTCCCTTCATCCTCCTCTTCTGGCTGAGTGGGGACAGGCCGCACTGTTGCAGTCTTTTTGGCCACTGGAAAATAATATGGTACATGTTTTTAAAAACTCCAAGTTGGCATGGAAATAATTATGCACAATTGGGCTAATTCAGACCTGATCGCAGATGTCCTAAATTTAGAAAAACGCACAGCACCGATCAGGTTTGAATCAGCCCCCAAATGTGTTATTGTTTCAATAAACACACACATTGTTAAAATTAAAATAAAACCATTCCTTTTTTTAAGTGTATATTGTTTTCACTTTATGAGAAACCAAAATACAGAAAAATACACACATCATTGAACAATGTGATTATTTTGATGGCCAATCCATCCCCCTCCCCCCCCCCCCCCCACACACACACACAAAATTAAGCAACTACTCATTTTCTACAACAAGACACAACACTACAAATGACAATAATTAAGCCAAATAATGGAGTGCAACACATTTTGATGGTTTAATATAAGAAATCATTATGAAAAACCAATTTAATTAATTAGTATTTCACCAAGCAATATGATCCAACATCATATACAGGATTGAATTAGTACTTAACAACACCATAATGAAATGGCCGCAAACCAAAAACAATTGGAAAAGAGGTGGTGTTGTTTTTGAACTACAAACAAAGTGAAAAGACATTTGACAAATACAAGTACATAGGTGAATAGACTAACTTCTCCAAAACAACAAACAAAGGCCAAACAATTGACCAGACATCCATTGAACATACATTAAAAAAAAAAAAAAAAACCACGAGCAAGGTGCTCAGGCTCATGAGCCACACAAATACAGACAAACACAATTAAAATGTTTTTACATTTTTCACACAAAAAATACACTTACTATCCTGCCTGGGATGATCCGAATACCAGACGTAAGTAGCCCTCACAACTTCTGGAGGTATTAGCTTCCTCATGAGTTCCTTGTACTCCAGATATGTGGCCCCGAATGGATGCCCACCACCTGTCTGTTGAGCAGACTTTGCCTCCTTTGCCATTTTAGCCTTGACATGACGCTTGATGTCATAAAACCGCTTGCAGCACGTGTCCTTTGTCCACTTGACAGTGCCCTCACTATTCACATCTGCCACAACTTTAGACCACAAAAGACTTTTCTTGCATGATGTTACCTTCAATGACTCAGGCCCAAACAGCTGACGATGGTATTTCATCAGCTCATGCAAAAAAAAAAAAAAACATTCTCAGCAAAATTAAATTTCAAATTGTGGGCAGTCTTAGTAGTGGTGCATGGATGTGGAGCAGCATCACTGACACTGTCACTAGAGGCTGCAGCAGCAACCTCACCCACCTCCTCCACATCACTAACCTCCTCCCTCTCACTCACCTCCTCCCTCTCAGCCATGTCCTCCACCTCACCCACCTCAGACTCTGACATAATTTACACAAACAACACTGAACACAGAAAAATAAAAGAACCAAAAACACGCTCCTCCACTACCTCTACACAGCACACGCCAACCACACACACACACACACACACACACACACACACACACACACACACACACACACACACACAAACAAACAAACACTGACAAGAGACTAAACTTAAATAAGACAAGTACCAAAACAGACAAATTAATAAATGACTACAAGAACGACAAGACTATTTCACACACAATACAGCACTCAGAAATTGCCAAAAACCACTAATCCACCAACCTACTCACCAACTCCACAGAACACAACCTCTCACGTCTCCACTAACTAAACCCACGAGGTTCGAACAGTTTGGGGTGTATTTTTTAGTGATGTGCACCGGACATTTTTCGGGTTTTGTGTTTTGGTTTTTGATTCGGTTCCATGGCCGTGTTTTGGATTCGGACGCGTTTTGGCAAAACCTCCCTGAAAATTTTTTGTTGGATTCGGGTGTGTTTTGGATTTGGGTGTTTTTTTTACAAAAAAGCCTCAAAAACAGCTTAAATCATAGAATTTCGGGGTCATTTTGATCCCATAGTATTATTAACCTCAATAACCATAATTTCCACTCATTTCCAGTCTATTCTGAACACCTCACACCCCACAATATTATTTTTAGTCCTAAAATTTGCACCAAGGTCGCTGGATGACTAAGCTAAGCGACCCAAGTGGCCGACACAAACACCTGGCCCATCTAGGAGTGGCACTGCAGTGTCAGACAGGATGGCAGATTAAAAAAATTGTCCCCAAACAGCACATGATGCAAAGAAAAAAAGAGGCGCAATGAGGTAGCTGTGTGACTAAGCTAAGCGACCCAAGTGGCCGACACAAACACCTGGCCCATCTAGAAGTGGCACTGCAGTGTCAGACAGGATGGCAGATTTAAAAAATAGTCCCCAAACAGCACATGATGCAAAGAAAAAAGAGGCGCAATGAGGTAGCTGTGTGACTAAGCTAGGCTACCCAAGTGGCCGACACAATCACCTGGCCCATCTAGGAGTGGCACTGCAGTGTCAGATAGGATGGCAGATTTAAAAAATAGTCCCCAAACAGCACATGATGCAAAGAAAAAAAGAGGCGCAATGAGGTAGCTGTGTGACTAAGCTAAGCGACCCAAGTGGCCGACACAAACACCTGGCCCATCTAGGAGTGGCACTGCAGTTTTCTAGCGAGAGGATGAGTGCTTCCATCCTCATGTGAATCTGAACCACTAGCCATGAACATAGGCCAGGACCTCAGCCGTTCCTTGCCACTCCGTGTCGTAAAATGGCATATTGGCAAGTTTACGCTACTCATCAGACGCTTTTAATTTAGATTTTTAGGTCATTTTACTGAACTTTTGTAGTATACTTGACGACACAGAGGTAGAGCAGTGGACTACTGTACCATACTGCTATACATTATATACTGGTGGTCAGCAAAATTATGCACTGTCCTCCTACTATATATATACTGCGCACAACTTATATGCACCACAGGTATGGATGGGATAGTATACTTGACGACACAGAGGTAGGTAGAGCAGTGGTCTACTTTACCGTACTGCTGTATATTATATACTGGTGGTCAGCAAAATTATGCACTGTCCTCCTACTATATATATATTGCACAAAACTTAAATGCACCACAGGTATGGATGGGATAGTATACTTGATGACACAGAGGTAGGTAGAGCAGTGGCCTACTGTACCGTATTGCTATATATTATATACTGGTGGTCAGCAAAATTATGCACTGTCATCCTACTATATATATACTGCGCAAAACTTAAATGCACCACAGGTATGGATGGATAGTATACTTGACGACACGAAGGTAGAGCAGTGGACTACTGTACCGTACTGCTATATATTATATACTGGTGGTCAGCAAAATTATGCACTGTCATCCTACTATATATATATATATATATATATATAGTTACTGCACAAAACTTAAATGCACCACAGGTATGGATGGATAGTATACTTGACGACACAGAGGTAGAGCAGTGGACTACTGTACCGTACTGCTATATATATACTGGTGGTCAGCAAAATTCTGCACTGTCCTCCTACTATATACTACAATGCAGCACAGATATGGCGCGTTTTTCAGGCAGAGAACGTATAATACTAGTTGTCACTGGTCAGAAAAACTCTGCACTGTCCTCCTACTATATAATACTGGTGGTCCACAGTCCCCACAATAAAGCAATTAGCACACTGAGCACAGATATTTGCAGCCCACTGAGCACAGATATGGAGCGTTTTTCAGGCAGAGAACGTAGATATTTGCAGCATACTGAGCACAGATATTTGCAGCACACTGAGCACAGATACTTGCAGCACACTGAGCACAGAAACTGAGAGAACGCCAGCCACGTCCTCTCACGATCATCTCCAATGCACGAGTGAAAATGGCGGCGACGCGCGGCTCCTTATATAGAATACGAATCTCGCGAGAATGCGACAGCGGGATGATGACGTTCGGGCGCGCTCGGGTTAACCGAGCAAGGCGGGAGGATCCGAGTCTGCTCGGAACCGTGCAAAAAAGGGTGAAGTTCGGGGGGGTTCGGATCCCGAGTAACCGAACCCGCTCATCACTAATTTATATGGTTGTGCAAAGACACTCCTACATCTGAAACTCAACCAATCATGACCGAGTGTCACGTCTAGCGAGGTTTGAGGATCCGGCAGCAGAAACTTGCCCAAGGAGGTAGTTGGCTGTGGATGAACAAGACGATGTGGTTGGATATAGTTCCTTCTCATGGGACAAGGGGCAATGAAGAACGTAGACGGAGCTAAGAGTCAGTGGATTGTAGTTCTTATGAACGGGTGGTCTTCTGTATACCGGCGGTCGGGCTCCCGGCGCTCAGTATACCGGCGCCGGGAGCCCGACCGCCGGCATACCGACACTTATTTTCCCTCGTGGGGGTCCACGACCCCCATAGAGGGAGAATAAAATAGTGTGGCGCGCGTAGCGCGCCACCGTGCCCGTAGCGTGGCGAGCGCAGCGAGCCCGCAAGGGGCTCATTTGCGCTCGCCACACTGTCGGTCAGCCGGCGGTCGGGCTCCCGGCGCCGGTATGCTGGGCGCCGGGAGCCCGACCGCCGGCCAGCCGTAGTGAACCCCTTATGAACAGGGCTGAGGTATAGAACTGTGGCTGGTGAACGATGACTTAAAAACGTAGTTGTGGAAAAGAACTGTGGGTTGTGGATAATGAACTGCGGAACTGTGAATAGTGGTTATAGACGTGGCTGGAGGCAAAGAACTGTGGACTGTGATTTGAAAGACGAGACTGTAGATTATGTACTGCGGTACTGTGGATGGTGGTTAAAGACGTGGTTGGAGACAAAGGACTGTGGACTGTGGCTTTAAAGACGAGGCTGTAGATTATGAACTGCGGAACTGTGGATGGTGGTTAAAGACGTGGCTAGAGATGAAGATCTGTGGAGTGTGGCTTGAAAGGCGAGGCAGAAGACGCGGGACCGACCGTGTCCAAAGAGTCTTACCGGACCGGGTTTTCCAGGAGCGCTTCCACAGGCAGCAACAGGCTAGGAACGGCAGGGCTGCAGCAGCAACAGAGAACCGGCCAAGCAGAGTCAGGAGTAACCAGAATACGGCAAGAATCCTGGGAGCACAGGCTAAAGCACCTACAACAGGGTTGAAACTCGAAGCACTGGCGTCCCTGTCCTAAACCAGCCCCCTTTTATAGGGAGAACTTCCCCTGGATTGGCTGGAAGAAACAGGAAAAAGGAACTATGCCTCAAACTTGGTCTCCAACATGGCAGCGCCCAGTAAAGCAGACCTTTCTGCAAAGCCACACAGCTCACTGCCCTTGGTCTCCTAGCAACGGCTCAGCAAGAGTGACCCGCTGCAGAAGCATCCCGCCACCACGAGCGGACCCCTCACTGCCACTACTGCTGCCCTCAGACCCGGCGCAGCAGCCCACCTCCACTGCTGCCCGCACGCCACCTGAGAAACCAGCCCCGCGGCCCCAGCGTACCGGTAAGACTCCGGACACTGACACCGAGTGACAAAAATTAAAGAACAAATGGAAACATGGCCGCAAACACAAAAAAACACTGCCACCTCCATAAAATTACGAATCTGAAGGAACAACCACCCATATCTGGCCGAACAACACTAGTCCAGCTGAGAAATGCATTAAAAATATGAATACCATTGACATCGGAAAAAACGAAAACACAATACGCGGTAGCTTAGTAAATTACCGAATATGACCTCAAACAGTTGCAGAAAAACACGAATTATCAAAATTGAGTCCAAACTCTAACCGATTCGGCAGATACATGATTCTTAGTAAATATCCCCCTATGACTCTCAACACAGCTACTGATGCAAGTGGAATATTCATTACATGTTGAAAACTGAACCCATAGGAGAGTGCAGTTAACATATTTTTAGGCACAAAGTGGGTTACAATACACAAAAGAAGTAGTGCAAACAACAGAACAATATATTTTTTTACTACTTTTAGTTTTTAATGACAACTCACACTGCGGGTTATCACTAGTGATGAGCGGGTTCGGTTCCTCGGAATCCGAACCCGCCCGAACTTCAGTTTTTTTTACACGGGGGCGAGCGACTCGGATCTTCCCGCCTTGCTCGGTTAACCCGAGCGCGCCCGAACGTCATCATCCCGCTGTCGGATTCTCGCGAGGCTCGGATTCTATCGCGAGACTCGGATTCTATATAAGGAGCCGCGCGTCGCCGCCATTTTCACACGTACATTGAGATTGATAGGGAGAGGACGTGGCTGGCGTCCTCTCCGTTTAGACTAGAGTACTAGAGAGAGACACAAATTTTGGGGAGCATATTAATAGGAGGAGTACTACTTGCTGCTGATAGTGTGACCAGTGACCACCAGTTTAATTAATCCGTTCTCTGCCTGAAAAAAAACGATACACAGTGTGACACAGTCACATACCATATCTGTGCTCAGCCCAGTGTGCTGCATCATATGTAATACTGTATATCATTATCTGACTGTGCTGAGTGCTCACTGCTCACACAGCTTAATTGTGGGGGAGACTGGGGAGCAGTTATAGCAGGAGTACATATTTTAAGTACAGTGCACACTTTTGCTGCCAGAGTGCCACTGCCAGTGTGACTGACCAGTGACTACTGACTACCAGTATTGTGATTGTCTGCTGACTACCAGTATATTGTGATTGTCTGCCTGAAAAAGTTAAACACTCGTCGTGTGGTGTTTTTATAAACGCATTCTGCAGACATTGTCCAGCAGGTCCGTCATTACATAATATATACCTGTCCGGCTGCAGTACTAGTGTGATATATATATATTTTAATTTTATCTCATTATCATCCAGTCTATATTAGCAGCAGAAACAGTACGGTAGTCCACGGCTGTAGCTACCTCTGTGTCGGCAGTCGCTCGTCCATCCATAATTGTATACCACCTACCCGTGGTTTTTTTTTTTTCTATCTTCTTGATACTAGTAGCTTACTTTAGGAGTCTGCAGTGCTGACAGACAGTGTCCAGCAGGTCCGTCATTACATAATATATACCTGTCCGGCTGCAGTACTAGTGTGATATATATATATATATTTTAATTTTATCTCATTATCATCCAGTCTATATTAGCAGCAGACACAGTACGGTAGTCCACGGCTGTAGCTACCTCTGTGTCGGCAGTCGCTCGTCCATCCATAATTGTATACCACCTACCCGTGTTTTTTTTTTTTCTATCTTCTTGATACTAGTAGCTTACTTTAGGAGTCTGCAGTGCTGAGTCTGACAGACAGTGTCCAGCAGGTCCGTCATTACATAATATATACCTGTCCGGCTGCAGTACTAGTGTGATATATATATATATTTTAATTTTATCTCATTATCATCCAGTCTATATTAGCAGCAGACACAGTACGGTAGTCCACGGCTGTAGCTACCTCTGTGTCGGCAGTCGCTCGTCATCCATAAGTATACTAGTATCCATCCATCTCCATTGTTTACCTGAGGTGCCTTTTAGTTGTGCCTATTAAAATATGGAGAACAAAAATGTTGAGGTTCCAAAAATAGGGAAAGATCAAGATCGACTTCCACCTCGTGCTGAAGCTGCTGCCACTAGTCATGGCCGAGACGATGAAATGCCAGCAACGTCGTCTGCCAAGGCCGATGCCCAATGTCATAGTACAGAGCATGTAAAATCCAAAACACCAAATATCAGTAAAAAAAGGACTCAAAAATCTAAAATAAAATTGTCGGAGGAGAAGCGTAAACTTGCCAATATGCCATTTACCACACAGAGTGGCAAGGAACGGCTGAGGCCCTGGCCTATGTTCATGGCTAGTGGTTCAGCTTCACATGAGGATGGAAGCACTCAGCCTCTCGCTAGAAAAATGAAAAGACTCAAGCTGGCAAAAGCACAGCAAAGAACTGTGCGTTCTTCGAAATCCCAAATCCACAAGGAGAGTCCAATTGTGTCGGTTGCGATGCCTGACCTTCCCAACACTGGACGTGAAGAGCATGCGCCTTCCACCATTTGCACGCCCCCTGCAAGTGCTGGAAGGAGCACCCGCAGTCCAGTTCCTGATAGTCAGATTGAAGATGTCAGTGTTGAAGTACACCAGATGAGGAGGATATGGGTGTTGCTGGCGCTGGGGAGGAAATTGACAAGGAGGATTCTGATGGTGAGGTGGTTTGTTTAAGTCAGGCACCCGGGGAGACACCTGTTGTCCGTGGGAGGAATATGGCCATTGACATGCCTGGTGAAAATACCAAAAAAATCAGCTCTTCGGTGTGGAAGTATTTCAACAGAAATGCGGACAACATTTGTCAAGACGTGTGTTGCCTTTGTCAAGCTGTAATAAGTAGGGGTAAGGACGTTAACCACCTCGGAACATCCTCCCTTATACGTCACCTGCAGCGCATTCATAATAAGTCAGTGACAGGTTCAAAAACTTTGGGCGACAGCGGAAGCAGTCCACTGACCAGTAAATCCCTTCCTCTTGTAACCAAGCTCACGCAAACCACCCCACCAACTCCCTCAGTGTCAATTTCCTCCTTCCCCAGGAATGCCAATAGTCCTGCAGGCCATGTCACTGGCAATTCTGACAAGTCCTCTCCTGCCTGGGATTCCTCCGATGCATCCTTGCGTGTAACGCCTACTGCTGCTGGCGCTGCTGTTGTTGCTGCTGGGAGTCGATGGTCATCCCAGAGGGGAAGTCGTAAGACCACTTTTACTACTTCCACCAAGCAATTGACTGTCCAACAGTCCTTTGCGAGGAAGATGAAATATCACAGCAGTCATCCTGCTGCAAAGCGGATAACTGAGGCCTTGGCATCATGGGTGGGGAGAAACGTGGTTCCGGTATCCATCATTACTGCAGAGGCAACTAGAGACTTGTTGGAGGTACTGTGTCCCCGGTACCAAATACCATCTAGGTTCCATTTCTCTAGGCAGGCGATACCGAAAACGTACACAGACCTCAGAAAAAGAGTCACCAGTGTCCTAAAAAATGCAGCTGTACCCAATGTCCACTTAACCACGGACATGTGGACAAGTGGAGCAGGGCAGGGTCAGGACTATATGACTGTGACAGCCCACTGGGTAGATGTATGGACTCCCGCCGCAAGAACAGCAGCGGCGGCACCAGTAGCAGCATCTCGCAAACGCCAACTCTTTCCTAGGCAGGCTACGCTTTGTATCACCGGTTTCCAGAATACGCACACAGCTGAAAACCTCTTACGGCAACTGAGGAAGATCATCGTGGAATGGCTTACCCCAATTGGACTCTCCTGTGGATTTGTGGCATCGGACAACGCCAGCAATATTGTGTGTGCATTAAATATGGGCAAATTCCAGCACGTCCCATGTTTTGCACATACCTTGAATTTGGTGGTGCAGAATTATTTAAAAAACGAGAGGGGCGTGCAAGAGATGCTGTCGGTGGCCAGAAGAATTGCGGGACACTTTCGGCGTACAGGCACCACGTACAGAAGACTGGAGCACCACCAAAAATGCCTGAACCTACCCTGCCATCATCTGAAGCAAGAAGTGGTAACGAGGTGGAATTCAACCCTATATATGCTTCAGAGGTTGGAGGAGCAGCAAAAGGCCATTCAAGCCTATACAATTGAGCACGATATAGGAGGTGGAATGGACCTGTCTCAAGCGCAGTGGAGAATGATTTCAACGTTGTGCAAGGTTCTGCTGCCCTTTGAACTTGCCACACGTGAAGTCAGTTCAGACACTGCCAGCCTGAGTCAGGTCATTCCCCTCATCAGGCTTTTGCAGAAGAAGCTGGAGACATTGAAGGAGGAGCTAACACAGAGCGATTCCGCTAGGCATGTGGGACTTGTGGATGGAGCCCTTAATTCGCTTAACAAGGATTCACGGGTGGTCAATCTGTTGAAATCAGAGCACTACATTTTGGCCACCGTGCTCGATCCTAGATTTAAAACCTACCTTGGATCTCTCTTTCCGGCAGACACAAGTCTGCTGGGGTTCAAAGACCTGCTGGTGAGAAAATTGTCAAGTCAAGCGGAACGCGACCTGTCAACATCTCCTCCTTCACATTCTCCCGCAACTGGGGGTGCGAGGAAAAGGCTCAGAATTCCGAGCCCACCCGCTGGCGGTAATGCAGGGCAGTCTGGAGCGACTGCTGATGCTGACATCTGGTCCGGACTGAAGGACCTGCCAATGATTACGGACATGTCGTCTACTGGCACTGCATATGATTCTCTCCCCATTGAAAGAATGGTGGAGGATTATATGAGTGACCGCATCCAAGTAGGCACGTCAGACAGTCCGTACTTATACTGGCAGGAAAAAGAGGCAATTTGGAGGCCCTTGCACAAACTGGCTTTATTCTACCTAAGTTGCCCTCCCACAAGTGTGTACTCCGAAAGAGTGTTTAGTGCCGCCGCTCACCTTGTCAGCAATCGGCGTACGAGGTTACTTCCAGAAAATGTGGAGAAGATGATGTTCATTAAAATGAATTATAATCAATTCCTCCGTGGAGACATTGACCAGCAGCAATTGCCTCCACAAAGTACACAGGGAGCTGAGATGGTGGATTCCAGTGGGGACGAATTGATAATCTGTGAGGAGGGGGATGTACACAGTGATATATCGGAGGATGATGATGAGGTGGACATCTTGCCTCTGTAGAGCCAGTTTGTGCAAGGAGAGATTAATTGCTTCTTTTTTGGTGGGGGTCATAACCAACCCGTCATTTCAGTCATAGTCGTGTGGCAGACCCTGTCTCTGAAATGATGGGTTGGTTAAAGTGTGCATGTCCTGTTTATACAACATAAGGGTGGGTGGGAGGGCCCAAGGACAATCCCATCTTGCACCTCTTTTTTCTTTAATTTTTCTTTGCGTCATGTGCTGTTTGGGGAGTATTTTTTTGAAGGGCCATCCTGCGTGACACTGCAGTGACACTCCTAGATGGGCCAGGTGTTTGTGTCGGCCACTAGGGTCGCTTATCTTACTCACACAGCTACCTCATTGCGCCTCTTTTTTTCTTTGCGTCATGTGCTGTTTGGGGAGTGTTTTTTGGAAGGGCCATCCTGCGTGACACTGCAGTGCCACTCCTAGATGGGCCAGGTGTTTGTGTCGGCCACTAGGGTCGCTTAGCTTACTCACACAGCTACCTCATTGCGCCTCTTTTTTTATTTGCGTCATGTGCTGTTTGGGGAGTGTTTTTTGGAAGGGCCATCCTGCGTGACACTGCAGTGCCACTCCTAGATGGGCCAGGTGTTTGTGTCGGCCACTAGGGTCGCTTAGCTTACTCACACAGCTACCTCATTGCGCCTCTTTTTTTCTTTGCATCATGTGCTGTTTGGGGAGTGTTTTTTGGAAGGGCCATCCTGCGTGACACTGCAGTGCCACTCCTAGATGGGCCAGGTGTTTGTGTCGGCCACTAGGGTCGCTTAGCTTAGTCATCCAGCGACCTCGGTGCAAATTTTAGGACTAAAAATAATATTGTGAGGTGTGAGGTGTTCAGAATAGACTGAAAATGAGTGGAAATTATGGTTTTTGAGGTTAATAATACTTTGGGATCAAAATGACCCCCAAATTCTATGATTTAAGCTGTTTTTTAGGGTTTTTTGAAAAAAACACCTGAATCCAAAACACACCCGAATCCGACAAAAAAAATTCGGTGAGGTTTTGCCAAAACGCGGTCGAACCCAAAACACGGCCGCGGAACCGAACCCAAAACCAAAACACAAAACCCGAAAAATTTCAAGTGCACATCTCTAGTTATCACAGCACTTATATACAGTATATGCGAATGCTGTGCGGTACAAAACACAGAAGAAGTCAATAGAAGAATTTTTTTTTTTACTACTTTTTTTTAACACAATATGACAGCTCACACTGCGGACTATCACCTCACGTATATGTATGCAAACAAATGCAGTGAGGTACAGTTCAACACACAACAATATGTACAAAACAATATTTTGTTACTTTTTAAACTTTTTTTTTACTTGTTTTGTAAATGACACTGCAGAGTCACACTACTTACATTTGGAGTGGATGGACACAGCACATCAGCAGCCACTGACTGGAGTAGATGGACAGTGGATACAGCACAACACAGCAGCAGCGACTGACTGAAGTGGATGTACATACTGTAGGATGCAGCACAATGGAGACAGCACAGTCCAGCAGCCACTGACGGTAGTGGATGGACAGTGGACACAGAACAACACAGCAGCAGCCAGTAATTGGAATGTTTGGACACGGTACAATGGCGACAGTACAACCCAGTAGCAATTGACTGGAGAGGATGGACAGTGTACAATGGACATACTGTACAGTAGTACAACACAGCAGCAGCCACTGACTGTAGTGGATGGACACAATACAATGGAGACAGTACAGCACAGTAGCCACTGGCTGGAGTGGATGGACACAGTAAATGGAGACAGCACAGCCCTGCAGCCACTGTCTGGAGTGGATGGACAGTAGACACAGCACAACACTGCAGCAGCCACTGACTGGAGTGTAATAGTGTATGGACACAGTACAATGGAGACAGCACAGCCCAGCAGCCACTGACTGGAGTAGATGGACAATTGATGCTGCACCACATTGTAGCAGCCACTAAATGGAGAGGATGGACACAGTACAATGGAGACAGCACAACCCAGCAACCAGAACCGCAGGTGGACAGTGACAAATGGCTCTTAGTCACACCCGTGGGGTCTTATATAGAATCCAAAACCTGAGAGAATCCCACGGCGGCAAGTAGACATTTTACATCATTTTGGAATCTGAGCAAGGTAGGAAAACTTGAGCCACCACTCTGATTCACTCAGATAGGGGAAGTTCGGGTATGCTCGGATCCCTGAGATCTGAGCCCACATATCTCTAACTATAAAAAAAAATGTCCTCTTAATTTAAATGCTTACAATGGTCATGTCACTGACCTGGGCTGAGAGAATTGGGTACTCTGGGATTCTTTCGATGGTCGGGAAGAGGAACCGTAGCTGGGTCGCAATAAAGACAGACGGACGTAGGTTTTCCTCATGCAGCTTTATTAATAATAGATGCTTGAGAACAATGCCAGAAACCACAGAAGGAAATGGGTGATAATGAATGAACAATGGTGGGATCACGGAATGAAGAAGGATTGATGACTTGAAAGCGGTGCTGAAGAACTCTAAATGAAGAAATGAAAGATGATTTGAGAACGATGCTGAAGAACTCTGTATGAAGAAAAGAATGATGATTTGTGAACGATGCTGATGAACTCTGTTTGAAGAAAAGATTGATGATTTGTGAACAATGCTGAAGAACTCTGTATGAAGAAAAGAATGATGATTTGAGAACGATACTGAAGAACTCTTTATGAAGAACCAAATGATGATTTGAGAACGATGCTGAAGAACTCTGTATGAAGAAATAAATGATGATTTGAGAATGACGCTGAAGAACTCTGTATGTCAATGAGAACTGAAATCGCACTCGCAATGCTGGGAGTCTGGGAATGCACTTGCAATGCTGGAGATTGGAAACACACTTGCAATACTGGAGACTGGGAATACATTTGCAATGCTAGAGACTGGGAACACACTTGCAATGCTGGAGACTGGAAACACACTTGCAATGCTGGAGACTGGGAACACACTTGCAATGCTAGAGACTGGGAACACACTTGCAATGCTGGAGACTGGGAACATGGAGGTCTAGAGAACACTCCTTCTTGAACTGCAGCGTGAGCATGGGAACAGCTGTGAAGTGACGATACTCAGGCACCGGAGCTTTTCCCGGCGTCTCCCTTTAAACTTCCCGCTCTGTTCCTATTGGCCGCTGTGGTCACGTGATGGCCGACACACATCACTGGCCCAGCGATGGAGCACACAGTGGAGAGGTAAGCATGGCCGCTGCCCCTTTGTGACAGGTCATAATTCAGATGTGGACAGATCTTGCATCGCTGAGTGATGCACTAATATGGTAATGCAGTAGGAGGTAATATAAGTAGATGCCTACTGCTTGAATTAGTGATCTGTGGTGGGTCCTAGGATGCCGTGTAAGATCACCTGTGACACCATTGGATGACCCATGGGGTCCCACAAGCCGGCTGCCGCAATTTCTACGAAGATTCCAAAAAATTTCTGCCCCCTGGCCCCAAATAGCTACAGACTGTCACATTAGTGAATCATAGGGGGTCATTCCGAGTTGACTGCTCACTGCCGTTTTTCGCAGCATAGCGATCAGGCTAAAAACCGGCAGTTCTGCGCATGCGTATGGGCCGCAGGGCGCACGCGCTAAGTAATTTCACACAAAACAAAGCAATTTTACACAGGGGCGAGCAACGCTTTTCAGTCGCTCTGCTGATTGGTGTGTGAGTGACAGGAAGTGGGTGTTTCTGGGTGGTAACTGACCGTTTTCTGAGAGTGTGCTAAAAAACGCAGGCGTGTCAGGCTAAAACGTAGGAGTGGCTGGAGAAACGGGGGAGTGGATGCCCGAACGCAGGGCGTGTTTGTGACGTCAAAGCAGGAACTAAACGGACAGAGGTGATCACAATCTAGGAGTAGGTCTGGAGCTACTCAGAAACTGCAGGAAAAGATTTTCGACCAGTTCTGCTAACCTTTCGTTCGCTGTTCTGCTAAGCTAAGATACACTCCCAGAGGGCGGCGGCCTAGCGTTTGCAATGCTGCTAAAAGCAGCTAGCGAGCGATCAACTCGGAATGAGGGCCATAGTGCGTCCATTAACGCAGGACCCATACTGCACATGTGCAGTACAGGTCCGGCACATGCACAGTACAGATCCGGCACATGTGCAAGGTTCCAGATATCTGTGCTTTGTGCTAGGTGACTCAGATCCTTGGAATCTGAATTAGGCACAAGTGCAGTAATAACATAGTGGCCCAACAAGAGCTGTCAAATTAATGAAATGATGGGATCCCTACTCTGGGCATGATTTAGAGGTGTACGCTATGCTGATTTTTTTGTGCAGTTCTGTGATGTTTTTGTAGTGCGCATGCATTTTAGTTGTGCTGTGCTTGCCTCGTGATTGGTTACTGACGGCAGTTGCAAATTGACTTTAGATGCAGAATAATTGACAGTAATTGCGTTTGTGGAAGGTAATGGGTGATGGTTAGTAAAACACAGGCATGTCGTGATGATTTCGTGCTTGTGCCACGGCCAACAGCTGTGAGTATCTGGTGTGAGTGTGTGTGTTTGTGTGTGTGTGTGTAATAAAGGTGTACAATATGTGTGTGTGTGTGTGTGTGTGTGTGTGTGTGTGTGTTTGTACTGTCATATTTAAAATATTTCCTTTAGAGTGGAACTACAAGTGCCATTGGGCCCTTACTGCTCAGGCATGCTGGCATATTTGGCTCTCCACGTGCTGGCATGCAGGTCAGGCTTGCTGGGACCTGTAGTCCAACTGTAAAGGACAATATTGATTGTAATTTTAGACCAATTAATCCTGCACCCACCGCCGCCAGAGGTGCGTTGAATAGCCTGGACTTCAGCCCAGGCCTAGCGTATACTCATGAGGTGGGGTGCCTTTATTGGGGATCACCACATCCCTGTGCTGACTAGTTGGGGAGATAATGTTTTGGCTGGGTGACCACGGGAAGCAAATCCCCAATTTATGGCATGACCGCTCTGGTTGAGCCTGCTGCTGGTTCATGGAAATATAGGGGACCCCTATGCATTTTAATTAGTCCGTAATCACTCACCTTCCAAATCGGTGTCTTCTCCTCCACCGTCAGGATTCATACCGCAGCAGTGGTGAGTTTGTGAGTGTATTGCATACCTCCAAACTTTTACTAGTGCAGGGTCGGGACTCTTATGCGTGGCCTGAAAAGGTGCTGTGACCTCGGTAAAAGGGTGCGTGGCTTTGCGGCAATGCTGATACCGATACCGCTTGCTACGCCACCCGGTTTCGTCACAGTGGGGGCATGGCCAGCGCTCTGTGAGCTGCTGGCATGCCACCTGTACTTCAGTCTCCTGTGAATAGACACTGTGCGCATGCACACAGCATCTATTCACCACTACTCTAAAGCAGAGCAGAATGACAGGAGCCTCCCAACTGCCCCTCCAATACTGCAGGACACTGTGGCCTGCATGTGGGACAGCGGGACAGTCCCAAAAAAAAGGGACTGTCCCGCAAAAATCAGAACAGTTGAGAGGTATGGTATGGTGAGTGTCAACGAATGTGTGTAATGTCTGTGAGTGAGTTTGTGTATGTACATGAGTGTGACCCTTTGTTTATGTGAACCTCCCATTTAGTGTCATCCCCCTAGAGGCAGCGGCTGGGAGAACAACATCTCCCAGCTGACCTTGAGCCTCCCAGCAGCTCCCAAACCTCCCAGAATGCCACTCCTCCACCAGACAGGACTCTTTTTATTTATTATTCTTGCATAATTTTTTATATGATAAGGAGAGTGCCTGACTGGGCACGATATCTATATAAGAGTCTGGCAATTTTGTGATTGGTTAAAGAAGGTCAATTGTTGCTAGGCAGATCAGAGTTTTGAGTGAGTGATAATTGGGTAGGGCCAGCCTATCGGTGAGTGTAGGGGAGGTGTTTAGTACATGTAGGGTAGAAACTTCCAGAGTGCTTCCTCTTGTCGTCTGGAAGCCTGGAAGGATAAGTGAAAGCTGATTGTGTCTGCCTGTCTCTTTCTTCTTTCAAGTTTCTCTCTCATTCTCTATTTTCCCCTGATCTCCTTTTCTTATATTCTCTCATACCCTTTTACTCATACTCATTACTCATTACTCATACTCATTTTCTGTACTCTCCTAAATTGCTCCTATATTGCTCCTGCCTCTGTGTGCCTCCCCACCTTGCTATGCCCAGGCCTAAGCGCTCGGCACCCCGTCCCCTAAGGCTGGCGGAGGCCGCTCCCGCATCGGGTGCTGTGCGCCTCCGCCGCCCTGCTGCTGTCCCCTCACGCCAGGCTCCCAGCTCCGGGGTGGGAGGCGCGACGGTGCCCATTCCGTCAGCGCCTCCCGTCTCTGACCCCGATGCAGCGCCTGGCGGCTCCGTGCGTCCCGCTGCTAGCGGGTCGGGCACGGCGGCCGCCAGCGCAGGACGCTCGCTGCCTAGCGCCGGGGACTCGTCATCCCCGGCCGCGAAGGTGGCTGGGGCTGCAGCGCCGGAAAGCCGCTTCTCTCCCGCGATCAGCGGGTATGGGGCGGCTGGCGCCGGCGCTGCTACAGGGGACATGCGCGGCGGGGATTCGGCACCCCCGGCCGCGCTGGTTTATAACGCTGGGGAGGTTGCGGGCGCGGCTACCCTGGGGCATAGTGGGCCCCCCACGGGTCCCGCGCCCAGTGCTTTTGGGGCCCCTGAGGCACCCCTGGCTGCTGGTGGGCATCATATAGCTTCAATAGCTGGGGGGGTCAGCGGGCAGTGGGGGGATATGCAAGACACCAGTGAGACCCTCCTGGGTCAGGCTCCCCCTCTGGCGGCCATTTTAGGACATGGCTGCTCACCTCATCCACCTCAGCAAGCTGCTAGCAGCATGCTGGGTGGGGAGTCGCAGCCATCTGGTGGACACTTGGAGGTGCTGCGGGCCTTTTCGGTACATGGCTCCGCAGCAGCCTCTGTGTCTTTGCCAGGCCAGCATTCCGTCACGGATTTTCGGTCCGTGGCGGGGGGTGGCTTTGCTACAAGCACCCTTGGTTTGCCAGCATTCTCTTCCCCCAGCAGTACGGGCCTGCCTTACTTGCACTTCCCATTTCCCCCGGTAGTTTCGCAAAGTTTCCCTTCGCTAGTCTAAACCCCGCAGGTGGTCCAGTCAGTCTGGTCCTCCGGGATGGGGCAGGCTTTCGGACACCCGCATAATGTTTCTTCCTTTTCGGGGGGGTTTCAATCCGCGTCACTTCCGGCGCCAGCTTTCCACCAGTTCCCATACTGTCAACCGCCTTATCCCCCGGCGCAGCCAGGGCCTTACGGGTATCCGTGGCAGGGCGGTTTCGGGTCCCCAGGTTTCCGCGTTCCCAGCGTTAGCCAAGCTGTTGCGCTGCCTCCATACCTTCCCCCGGCCCAGGCCCCGCCAGCTCAGGTGGCACCGCCTGGGCCCGGTACACCATTGCATTCGGTGGCCCCGGGCGGGGAAGCGCCGCGCCACCCTCCCCGTTTCATCCGTTGGTGGTGCTGATGGGCCGGGTAACTTAATTCCGATTGTTTCTGTTCCCGAGGTTAGTACAGACTGCTCTGCAGCCCCTCAGGCCGCTCCGGTACAGGACGGATCCGGAAGGCGCGGTGAGGTGGACCCATCTCCAACTGATGCCGTTTCTTCAGTTCCAGGTCTCTCGCAGGCGACTGAAATGGCTGACGTCCCTGGCCCTTCCGGTTCTGGTGAGCATGACGTTGCAGCTGATTCATCTGTTGTGTCCTCATCTGAATCCTCTGCTAGCAGCGAGGGGTCTGATTCCCCCAAGCGCCCGCGCAAGCTTGCGAAATTAGTCGCGCGTGAGGTCGCCAAGGTGGTAGGGAAGGATAAGGTGCCGAGGAAGGCGGTGGCTACTGATCAGCCGCCGAAAAAGGCGGTGGCTCCTGATGAGCCGCCGTTGTTTTCGGAGATGGTGCGCTGCGCGAACACGGCTGTTACTCGGGGTTTACGGAAGAGGATGAAGGAAAAAATAGTTAAGGGAAAATTTGTCGACCTTTTCACCCTCGCGGATGACATGAGGAAGGACTTCGACAAAGCGAAGAAGGCGGGGTGCATCGGTGAAAATGCTTTTCGGAGCTTTCATCATTGGTTAAGGGGTTTCTTAGTCTTTTCTGCGGTTTACCTAAAAACGCGCCCTGCCGAACATCTTAATGTGGTAAAGTACATGTTTTTAATTAATGAGATGTTCTTAAAGTACGAAGGTTCCGTCTGGAGGGATTACGATGAAAAATTCCGTAAGAATCAGGATGGCAATCTGACGTTACCTTTGGGCTTTAAGGATGTCAAGGTTTGGATGGAGGTTTCCAACCAAGCGAGCAGTGTGGTTGAGGGTCAGGCCAAGAGGAAGTTTTTGGGGGGCAAGAATGTTACTGGTACGGCGGCAAAGGGCAAGTGTTTTGCGTTTAATGACTCTAAGTGCACTAGGGGTGCGGCCTGTCGTTTTCGTCACTCCTGCCGCGTCTGTGGAGCCAATCACCCCGCCAAGGATTGTAAGTCCGGAAACAGGGTTAAGCAGGCCGACCAGGGCGCTGCAGGCAGCAGTGCGAAGTAGGGCACCCTCGCCCATAGTTGTACCTGAGTTGGCTAAATGGTTGCACCGTTATCCCAGGACGGAGGATGCTGAGTTTTTGTTAGCCGGTTTTAGTTGCGGTTTTCGTTTGTCCATTTCGGAATCTGTTCATGTTGTGTCTCGCAGGAATTTGAGGTCGGCGACGGAGTTTCCCCATGTGGTCAGGCAGAAGGTGGAGGCGGAGGTGCAATTGGGTCGCATGTGCGGTCCTTTTGCATGTGAGCCTTTGCCTGGGTTATGCGTATCTCCCTTGGGAGTAGTACCCAAGAAGGCGCCGGGCAAATTCCGCTTGATACAACATTTGTCCTACCCGCATGGGGGCTCCGTTAACGACGCCATTCCTGAGGAGTTTTGCACGGTCAGGTACCAGTTGTTCGACAAGGCCCTGGAATTGATCTGGGGTTTTGGGCCCTCGGCCCTGTTGGCCAAGTTGGATGTTGAATCCGCTTTTCGCCTTCTTCCCCTTCACCCCGACTCTTTCAAGTTTATGAGTTTTCGGTTAGGCGGTTTCTTTTATGTTGACAAATGTTTGCCGATGGGTTGTTCTGTCTCTTGCGCATACTTCGAGAAATTTAGCTCGTTCCTGCATTGGTGCATTGCTGCAGGAACGGGGCAAGTTGGCATCGCCCACTATCTCGATGATTTTCTTTTTGTGGGCCCGGGAGACAGCAACACCTGCCAGGAGCTCCTTTTTTCCGCGTCCGCCTTGTTCAAGGTTCTGGGAGTGCCTGTTGCTCACGATAAGACAGAGGGACCCACGTGTTGCCTTTCTTACCTGGGCATCGAGGTTGACACTAGCGCAGGTTGTTGTCGTATTCCGGCTGACAAGGTGGCGAAGCTTTTGGGACAGATCGAAGAATGCTTGAGGAAGCGTAGAGTTAGACTCCGTCAGGTGCAGTCCCTTTTAGGCTCCTTTAATTTTGCTTGCCGGGTCATACCTATGGGGAGGGTGTTTTGCCGCAAACTTGAGAGGGCCACAGCGGGAGCGACTGGGCCGCACCACACCATTCGTCTGTCTCGGGAAATTAAGGACGACCTTAGAACTTGGTCGACCTTTTTGGTAACTTTTAATTCGGAATTGCTGTGGCCTCTCCGGCCCGTCGCCAATTCTTCCCTGGAACTGTTTACAGATGCTGCCGGTGCTACGGGTTTCGGTGCTTTTTTCCAGGGCGAGTGGTGTGTTTCGGCCTGGCCCCAGTCTTGGGTATCTCGTGGCTTTACGGCTAACCTACTCTTATTGGAACTGTTCCCTATAGCGGTGGCAGTGGAGTTGTGGGCCCCTAAGTTGGCGAACCGGACGATTGTCTTTTGGTGCGACAATTTGGGGGTGGTACATGCGGTGAACAACCAACGTGCATCATCGCCGCAGGCTTTGCGGCTGTTGAGATTTTTGGTGTTACAATGTCTCCGTTTTAACATCAATTTCACGGCGAAGCACGTGCCTGGGGTCGAGAACGACATCGCGGATGCGCTGTCGCGTTTCGATTTTCCCAGGTTTCGCAGGTTGGCCCCCAGGGCGGAGGCCCTAGGTTTGACATGTCCAACTTCTGTCTGGCAGATTATAGAACTGGCGTAGATGGCTTGGCGCTGAACTAATTGGCCCCTTCGACCCGCCGGGCATACGCTGCGGCTTGGCGTGACTGGCAGGCGCATCAGGTTAGGTGCGGGGCCGGGGGTAAGTCAGAGGAGGATCTTTTGTTGGCCTTTGTTTGGGAGTGTTTCCAGAGTGGTAGGTCCAAGGCGTCCATGTGCGCGGCGTTGGCGGGGATTTCGTTCCATGCCCGGTTGCAGCGGGGGACGGACCCCACCAGGTCTTTCACTTTGTCCAAGGCGCTCAGGGGTTGGGCGAAGTTAAGTCCGGCCCAGCCGGATACGCGCAGGCCTATTGACACCCAGTTGTTGCGCGAGCTCATGGCGATTCTGCCGGCGGTGACTGATTCTGCTTTTGAGGCGTCCCTTTTCCGTGCAGCATTTTCATTTGCGTTTTTTGGGGCCTTTCGGGTTGGCGAGCTGGTGGCCGCTAATAAAAGGTCCACTGATACAGGCATGCTTTTCAGGGACCTGGTACTCAAGGAAGGTGTCGCCATGTTTAGGTTGCCTCGTTCCAAGACCGACCAGTTGGGTCGAGGGCGCTGGGTGACTTTGAAGGCGCATGAGGATACAGATTTGTGCCCGGTGCTGCATGCAAAAATGTATTTACCTTTACGACCCAAAGGTGGGGCTCAAGTACTGCTGCACGGGGATGCATTGCCTCTCACTCGGTTTCAGTTTGCTGCTGTGTTGAAGCGCTGTTTGGTCGCCCTTGGGCTTAATAGCGCGGAATATGGGACGCATTCCTTTCGCATCGGTGCGGCAACTTGCGCTGCGGCACGCGGACTTCCACCGTCAGCAATTCAGGAAATGGGACGTTGGAAGTCGGCAGCGTTTAAGTCTTATGTTAGATTGGATAAGGTTTAATGTTGCGCTACTTGCGCTAACCCAAAAACGTTGTTTACCTGCCAATTTTGGAATGATTAGCGTTCCGGAATTGGAGGTGTGAAGGAATTTTTTAAATTTTTCCTCCGAGGGGGCCTAAATTACAATTGGCTGACACTCCAGGTCCACGGGAGGTTTGTAAGTTTTCTCCTTCACTTGGGTTTTTATGTTACTAACTGTTCGGTTCGGTCTAACGGTTCTAATTACCTGTTTTATGGGCGCGGCCTGACAGCTAGGTTACTTTTTCTTTTTCAGCGTCCACTGATTCCAACGAACAGATTTGGGTAGTTGGCCATTCTTACGTGTTTTGGGCCGAGCGGCATCCCCTTGCTGATAGGTCGTCTGAGTTGTTAGGTGGTCGCAGAGTGCGATGGTTAGGTGTGAGAGGGCTCAGATGGTCTGGACTTTTGGAGCTGTTGTTGCAATATGAACAGCGTTGGGGGCGTCCCCAATGGCTGCTTCTGCACCTGGGCGGTAACGATGTAGGTCACCTAAAAGGTATAGATCTTATACTTAGGATTCAGGCAGATTTGGGGGAACTTAGCTTGCTTTGGCCTGGTGTACGCTTGGTTTGGTCTGACATTATTCCTAGGTTTGTCTGGAGGGGATCACGGAACGTCACAGCGCTGGACAGGGCTAGGAAGAAGATTAACTTTGCTGTGTCGAAGTTTGTGTTGTCTGCTGGTGGTTTGGCCGTTAGACATCCGCTATTGGTGCTCCAGAGCCCCTTTTATTTTAGGAAGGATGGGGTGCATCTCTCCCATCTTGGGATTGGAGTTTTTCTGAGGGCGCTGTTCTTTTGTCTGGAGTAGTTTGTTATCTTTGTAGGTAGGGATAGGATTTGTTTTGATAGGTATTTTGTTTTTGTTTTTTGGTTGGACTTCATTTCGTATTGGGTTGGCGGGCTGCGTTTCTCTGAAACTGGCGGTGGCGGGAAGGCGCTACTGGCCAGCGGTCACTTGTAGCATAAGTGGTGTTGTGGGGCACTTACCCCTTTTGAAGGACGGCGAGTGTGTCCTGCCCTTGTGGGGGGGCGAAGGGCGCTTCCTTGGGGAGCGTCCTCACTCTGCTATAGGAAGGGGTGGTGAGACCTTCGCAACACAGGTTATGCTGATATATATAAATGGGGCGTTTCAGTCGCACCCATGACAGTTGGGGCGTTTAGTCGCCGCCATTTTGTAAGATCGTAACTAGAGCTGGTTATTGGTAGCGTTTTCCTGGCCACCCACTACAAGTGAGGTCATTCCAATTAATAAATTCAATGACCATTTAATCCAACGCAGTTGTGTCCGTGTCGTTATTTTTAGTTGATAAGCTAGCTTAAAGGGTATAGTTAATGTTAAGCACAATAATTGAATAGACGCCTTAGATAAGGAGAGTGCCTGACTGGGCACGATATCTATATAAGAGTCTGGCAATTTTGTGATTGGTTAAAGAAGGTCAATTGTTGCTAGGCAGATCAGAGTTTTGAGTGAGTGATAATTGGGTAGGGCCAGCCTATCGGTGAGTGTAGGGGAGGTGTTTAGTACATGTAGGGTAGAAACTTCCAGAGTGCTTCCTCTTGTCGTCTGGAAGCCCACCCACCCACCCTATTGGCTCACTAATTTGGCCCTTTTCAATTTGGCTTACTATTATCTTTCTTTCAGACTTAGTGGGCGGGAAGGCGCTACTGGCCAGCGGTCACTTGTAGCATAAGTGGTGTTGTGGGGCACTTACCCCTTTTGAAGGACGGCGAGTGTGTCCTGCCCTTGTGGGGGGGCGAAGGGCGCTTCCTTGGGGAGCGTCCTCACTCTGCTATAGGAAGGGGTGGTGAGACCTTCGCAACACAGGTTATGCTGATATATATAGATGGGGTGTTTCAGTCGCACCCATGACAGTTGGGGCGTTTAGTCGCCGCCATTTTGTAAGATCGTGACTAGAGCTGGTTAGTGGTAGCGTTTTCCTGGCCACCCACTACGAGTGAGGTCATTCCAATTAATAAATTCAATGACCATTTAATCCAACGCAGTTGTGTCCGTGTCGTTATTTTTAGTTGATAAGCTAGCTTAAAGGGTATAGTTAATGTTAAGGACAATAATTGAATAGACGCCTTATGGATTCCGTGGGTATCGGAAATGCACATAACTGCGGTATTCCAAAATTGACTATGAGGTACGTGCACAATATGTGGATATGTAAGTTTCTTATAAATTAATATTGCTGTACTTCCTTCACTGAGCTTGACAGAAGACAAGTCTATTCCTCTCTTTTGCAAAAGGGTTAGACTGTTACAAAGTAGCTTTCTAAGTGATTACAGTAGCCCTCACCTTTTAGATCAGAGGTTAAAGCGTTATTGTACAAAGACATTTCTCATTTCCATATGAATGTGTTTGCTTCCTGCTATTAAAGAGTCATAAGGGATATGTCACAATTCACCGAGACAGAGATTTATTGTTCAAGGAATCAATAGCCATTTAGTTAAATTAAAGCATGGCTAATATTTTATTTCTAGAGTGACTTGCATGAAATTGGACAACATTATTGTTTAAAAAATATACTGATGTAGACACTTTTGTAGGTAAATGTGCATAATTCTCTCTCCATTTTCCCCTCATGTTACAATCTTTTGAATAGTAAACAGTACCATTGTACAAATTAGGGGAATAAGACTTAAAGGCATAGTGGAAAGCACCAGCAGTATTTTTATGTATTTTGAATGATTTCACAATGTTGTAAAAAGAAAAAGAATATAAAATTATTGCTATACCCTCACTCCCACACATATGCATACACCAGCACCTACCCCTGCTACCTCAATAGCAGAGCTGGCTCGCTAGAAATCAGAAAACAAATTTACTGCATGCTTCCAGTAGCACTTTAATATATAGTAGCTGTGTATACGAGTCCAATAAATGGATCCATGTCTTAATTTTAACCTCAAAATTTCCCTTTGAGGATAGCAGCTGGTTATGACAGTACAAATAGACCTTTCATCTCTAATGTTATATAGAAATCACATATCTTTTTTTTTTAAACCTATATTTCTTCTGCCTCTATTTGCGTACCATAATAATCTGCTTTTTTTCCGATCTTCTGCATGAGCTCTTACATTATATCTGCTTATTACAAACTGGCACTCACTCAAGTGTCTCTTATGGAGACTTTGCTCTTAGCTCCAAATGGGTTGGCCTTTACAACTGTTGAGATGCAAGAGAAATTGTAAGAGTCATTTAAACCATTTCCTTTACTGTACATCATGATTTATGAAAGATACTCATGCATATGACCTTGCTAGTGTTTGACTCTAGGGGGAGATTGACAGGAGGTTAATCATAGAAAGTCTCCTTGTGGGTACACTCTTAATGATCAGGAGTAGTTCTAAGTGCAGACAAACCGGGCGACCGCCCGGGGCACTGCAACCTGAGGGCACGGTCACAGTCACCCTGCAGATGCTGGCTACCCGCCCACATCTGACACTCCACACCCTGGATGCAGCAGGCGCCAAGTGTGGCATGGGTGCCCACTGCAGTCAATACCATTAAGAGAAACACTTAGAGGTCCTACTTAACCTCTAGTGTCTGGAGGAGAGAAGGAAGACAGACACTAGAGGTAGAATAGGACTGCTAGTGTCTGAGTGTTTCTCTCAATGGTATCAGCTGCAGTGGGCACCTACACCACCCATGGCACCTGCTGCAACCAGGGTGTGGGTATGTGGGCATGTAAACCCATGTCAATGAGCATGAATCCTAGGGCAATGAGCATGACACCCATGCCAGTGAGCATGAGACCCCTGGTAGTGAGCATGAAACCCCTGGCAATGAGCATGAGACCCCTGCTGGTGATCATTTGACCCCTGGTAGTGAGCTGAAGCCCCTTACAATGAGAATGACACTCCTGGGAATGAACAAGAGACCCCTAGCAATGAGCATGAGATCCCTGGCAGTGACCGCGAGACCCCTGGCAGCAAGCATGAGACCCCTGGCAACAAGCATGATACCCCTGGCAGCAAGTATGTAATTCAAAAATTATTGTGGGGCATCATATGTAAGGTACATTGTTGTGTGTGGGGCATAAAATGGTGTCAAGGGCATAATAGTATTGGGTGATACTGTGGAATAGCCATTGTGATGTGTGGCATATTGTGTAATAGTTATTATGGTCTGTGGCATAACGTGTATTGGTCATTATGGTATGTGGTATAACATGTAATAGGCATTACAGTGTGTAGCATAACATGAAATAGGCATTAGAGTGTGTGGCATAATGTATAATGGGCATTTTGGTGTGTGTGGCATAACGTGTAATAGGCATTATTGTGTGTGACATAATGTCTAATAATCATTACGGTGTGTGTCATAACATGAAATAAGCATTACAATGTGTGGCATAACGTCTGATAGGCATTATGGTTTGTGGCATAACATGATATAGGCATTACAGTGTGTGGCATAATGTGTAATGGGCATTATGGTGTGTGGCATAACATGCAATGGCCATTACAATGTGTGATATAACATGTAATGGGCATTACAGTGTGTGGCATAATGTGTAATGGTCCTTACAGTGTGTGGTATAACATGTAATGGGCATCAAAGTGTGGTATAATGTGTAATGGGCATTATGGTGTGTTTCATAATGTGTAATAGGCATAATGGTGTGTGGCATAACAGCTAATGGGCATTACGGTGTATGGTATAACATGAAATAGGCATTACAGTGTATGGCATAACATGAAATAGGCATTACGGTGTGAGGCATATTGTATAATGGGCATTACAGTGTGGCATAATGTGTAATAGGAATTACGGAGTGTGGCATAATGTGAAATGGGCACTACGGTGTGTGGCATAACACGTAATAGGCAATATAGTGTGTGGCATAAGTTGTAATAGGTGTTATGGTGTGTGGCATAACGTGTAATGAACATTAAGTGGAATGGGCATTACAGTGTGTGGGATAACGTGTAATGGGCATTGTGGTGGGTGGCATAATGTGGAATGGGCATTGCGGTGTGTGGCATAATGAGGAATGGGCATTACGGTGGGTGGAATAATGTATAATGGGCATTACTGTGTGTGGCATAATATTTAAATGGCATAGAAGGAAAAATTACAAATATAAAGGGCATGAATCAGCGATCTTGGAGGCACATTTCTGGTAGGGTACAGCTTCCTGCATCCTAAATGCTGTGTGGATGGACAGGGGAAATATATGAGATATCCACCAGGAAAGTTAGGACATGGGGATGGTGGGGTAATCTACCTATGGCATTGGTGGGGGGAGAGTGTTACATCACCATGGGTGGGATGTACTAAATGACATCGCTGCCCATCGCCATGATGTTAAGCGCATATGTACTTACATATGTGCTTAGCATTGCGAAGGACAGCTCTTCCAATAAGAGCTGTCCTCCGCGATCCCTGGCGTCTCCTTGACTTCCAGGATTTGGCCCCCTGCGTCATTCTGCGCATGTGCAGAATGATGGGGAGGGATCTGATTGGATCCCTCCACAGCGCTGCTGAGAGAAGCCCATAGGCTTCTATGGGGTATCACCAGTCAAAGATGGTGACCCCTCCACAGCACTGTCCTTCCGGCTGGGTGTTAGTACATTAGGAAAACGCGGCAAACGGGGGTGGGGTTTACCGCATTTACAGATTAGTACATCCTGGCCCGTGGGAGATGTTCAGAATCACAAAAAGATAGATACTGTGAAACCCTCTGTGCCCGTTACCTACAGTATTGCAGGATCATTAGAACCAATTTTGTGGAGGAATACAGCATCAGATTAGAGTTGAAAATCTGCTGTTCCCACTAGTTGACAGGGTGCCTGTTTGGGCCTTGTTTTAGATGGCCGTTTCGCAATGCCGCTTCCTCAGTAAGGTCAGAAACCTTACTGAGAAAGTGTCTTTGCAAAACGACCTCTCACACCCCACTAATTCTGTAGGCATATGGGGAGCAGCAGCATACAGCATTGTATAGGGGATGTTATACAATTCTTTAATTTGCTCCCACATACGGAGATACACTTACTTACCTTATACTATAATTACTATCTTCAAGGTGCTATTATTGTATGATTGACCCTGAGTGTCTCTGAGCTGATTCAACAGGGACGACTGAGGTCATACTTTAAAAGAATTACTGTGCTGGATAGGCCAGCAAACTCGCCTGACCTAAACCCCATAGAGAATCTATGGGGCATTGCCAAGAGAAAGATGAGAGACATGAGACCGAACAATGCAGAAGAGCTGAAGGCTGCTATTGAAGCATCCTGGTCTTCCATAACACCTCAACAGTACCACAGGCTGATAGAATCCATGCCACGCCGCATTGAGGCAGTAATTCATGCAAAGGGGGCCCAAACCAAGTCCTAACAAAATATGCATGATTATGCTTTTCAGAGGGCCAACATTTCTGTATTTAAAATCCTTTTTTATTGATTTTATGTAATATTCTAATTTTCTGAGATTTTGGATTTGGGGTTTTCTTAAACTGTAAGCTACAATCTTTAAAATTATAACAAATAAAGGCTGAAATATCTCACTTTGCATGTAAGGAGTCTATATAATATATGTTTCACATTTTAAGTTGAATTACTGAAATAAATGAACTTTTGCATGATGTTCTAATTTTCTGAGTTTCACCTGTATAACAAGATCTATGTAACAAATAACATAATCCAACAGAGGGAAAAAAGTTAAAGACAATAATGTGAACTAGAGCGGAGTACACATGGAGAGATAGTAGGGAACAGAATGAGGTACAGTGGGGTAGATGGGTAGAAATTGTGGGGTGCAGTGAGAGATACCATGGAGGACAGAGGGAGATAGTATGGGGTGCAGAGGAAGATACAGTGTGGGACATAGGAATACAGACTGGGGTACAGAGGGAGGGACATACTGTAGGAATATAGACTGGGGTACAGAAGGAGGGACATAGGAATACATACTGAGGTACAGATGGATGGACATAGGAATACATACTGAGGTACAGATGGAGGGACATAGGAATACAGACTGGGGTATAGAGGGAGGAACATAGGAATACAGACTAGTGTATCTGCACATTAGGCAGACAGCCTCAGTCGAAGCGGGATGCAGTGTTGCACAGGCGAGCGGCACTGCAGGGCTCCAGAGTGTGAGGCTGTACCATATGCAGCACTCTGCAAGCCACTCCCCCTATGCACAGTCTTTCGCATCTTCGGAAGCAGCAACATTCAAGTCAGTGCAATTGAAGTGCCGGCATGCCATGCTGCTGCATACCAGCTCACTTAAAGCACCACAAAGTTACGAAAAATCACATAATTTTTTTTGTTTTTTATTTATATAGTATTAGTAACCTCAATAACATTAACTTCCAGTCATTTTCAGTCAAATTTGACCACCTCTTTGCCAAAAGACTGGAGCTGGATGGTTACTAAGCAATAGAGCAATGGTACAAACACATGGCAGTCTATAGCACTTCTATGAAACAGGATGCCGTCAATTTACCTACAATCAAAATCCCGATGGTAAAAATACCGACAACTATTGACCAGCGGTCAAACTCCCAACAAGGTCAAAATACCATCATTTAAATGTCAACAGATCAAAAAGTCGAGGTGAGTTTTTCATGATTGTTTCATTGAAACCGACTTGTTAATACTTTACCATCCCAGTGGACCTGGAGGGCGAATATAATAGTGTGCCGAGCGCAGCGTAGCACCGTGCCCAAAGCGAGGGGACATGGTACACTTATACGGTTTCCATGTCAACCTATGTCAGCATACACACCAAAAGAAAACAATGAAAAACTTGTGTCAACTTTTCGACCTGTCAACATATTAAATGTCAGTATTTTGACCTTATCTGTATTTTAAATAACAGTATTTTGACCTTATCGGGGATTTTGACCATCGGTCACTGTTGTCTGTATTTTGACCATCTGGGTTTTGATTGTAGGTATTTCATACTAAAACCCTATGAAACATACCACAGTGTGCCACCAGCTGCTTTCTATACTAGACAGCGCTGATGCCTGAGTGTCAGCTCCGCCTCCCACCTCCCCAAGCCGGAGCTCAAAGCGCAGCATCGGACACTGTCTGCAGCAATGTGTAACATGGGGGCGCTGTCTGCCATAATGTGTAAAAAGGGGACACTGTCTGCCGTAATGTGTAAAAAGGGGGACGCTGTCTGCCGTAATGTATAAAAAGGGGACGCTGTCTGCCGTAATGTGTTGATAATGTCGGTATTATCTTAGACCGCAAAGCTATACCCCTTTGTACACTATTACCGTTGAGCCGCTATGGCCGCTAGACTACGAGCACGTGCTACGCACTTTGTACGCTATTTGCGTACAGAGTCCTGCACGTGGTACGCACTTGGCGTACACACGCTGCGCTGAGTGTACGGAGTACACACAGCGAGCGCACACACAATTGATAACCTTTAAACCTTGTTAATGATACAATGTAATGATATGCTTATACTTTAAACCTTAGCAGCAAAGTACTGCAACGATGTTATACCTCTAAACCTTTAGTAGCACTAGCGATACAAAGTACTCACAGTGCGTACACCTTAACAATGCTTATACACCTTAAACAGGTTAAACTACTTTAAAGCCCAGGCAGGAAAGTGAAAACACAACACCGTTTGTAGTTGAAACCACAGGGTTCTAAAGCCTCCGTGGATTGATTCCAAAAAGGTAAAACAATACAAGTTATACACTACAGACTAACAAGTAAATCTAAACAGAATAATGGCTACAGAGAATGTACGTACGTGAGAATATTCGCAAGCGCAACCCGAATCCGGTCCTCCGCTGGTCATACAGATAGCGTTTAGAGTCTTCTGACCGGCCAGGCAACAATGGTCCTTATATACACAACATGCATACACAATACAATGGTCACTGTAATCTCATTGTTCATTGGACACAGAGATATGTCTCCACATTACAGTAAAGGTCATAGGTGGATTTGAAAAGGTGGGCGATGTCCCTTCCAACTGCTCTTGTGGGTGGTATCCTCCGGATTTCCGCCGCATATGTAATTTACAGTAAATACAGTTAATGTTCATAATCTACTTTTGTACATAACTATACGCAGGAACAAGCGATCTTTCTCTAACTAACACCGGAATGTTACCCTCAAAATACCCTACAGCTGGATACTAGACATCACCTTCCAACCTTTATCTGACCCTTCCTATCATGCAGAGGCGAATCTCTCTGTCCAGGAACTGTTAAAACTAATAATACTTGCTGACATGGTCTAGGGGAACTATATCTACAAAATACGCTATTTTGGTTAAATATGCTATGTTCTAATGACACGCTACAAGCTCACAAACTCCGCCGTAAATACCCATATCATGCGCATGATCGCCGGAGTGAACTTATGCAACTTGCGGATATGTGCACGCACGGCGGACTGAGTGCACGAGCGGCAGGCATGTGCATGGGTTTAGTACAAGGCATATGTATTATGATATTTTTCGACTTTGACAGTCCACCCTTTGGCAGTCAACAATAACTGCCACTATCTAAACATTAAACAGAAAAATATACACTACAATATCTATAAATGATTGGGTGGTAGGAGGAGAGGAGTAGGCAGGAAATGTATGACCTAGTGTGATAGTAAAAGCATGTATGTATGAAATTCATGTCTGAGGGGCATGTATCATCGTGCCGTACATGTTCTAGATAAGCTTCGAGGTATTGCGAAGTATACATTAAATCCTTCTTATCCCGTATTAAGGGTCTGTAAGTGGGCCAACAAACACTACCGAGCTCTTTTCGGCTTCTTGTTCCAACAAATGGGGTGCACATTTAGTTGATGATACATGGAGGGGGAAAAACATGTGAATGCTAATATGTGGATATTACCTGTCGACTATGTGTGTCACTACCTGAAGGTTGTAGAGATGAAGATAAGAAACATATCACAAATACATTCACATAATAATGTGTGCAATTGTCCTTGGGTGTTGATTGAAGTCTTGTCCGGATGGATGTATCCTTGCTGTGGGTGGTAATCAAAGTCTTTCAAGTGTCCATAAAAAGTCTTAAAAAGTCTTTAGAGTGTCTATCAAAGTCTTTAGAATGTCCATCAAAGTCTGTAGAATGTCCATCAAAGTCTTCTTCCGAATGGGTATTTTTGCTTGGGAGAAAAACAAAGGAGAAACGGGTGAAAGAAATGGACCGTGGAATCACATTTTATCACAACATTGTCTCAATTGATGGGTCATAAATTAAACCAGTTTGTGTAACAATGACCCCGCTCCTCAAACTCATCACTTTGGTACTGCGCTTGCACTGCGTAAAAAATCGAACACATCTAAATATCAAACCAATCATTATGACAACTCCCAGGATACAAAGGAGAAACTTTCCTACACTCACGATAACATTTTGAGCCCATTCTCCTAAACCAGAGAACCAATTGCGTGGGTTCAACCATGAGACCCAGCTGGTCAGTTCATTACTCACAGCAGTCAGGGTAAGGTTGTGTCTCCTTCGGAACTCCCATTTCAACTGCAAGATATCGTCCATCTTTTGCTCTATGACCTCGGTTGGGTCATCAGTGCTGTTTGTAATATACGTGCAGCACTTCACACCATACTGAGTTGCTAGGGTGACACAGTACCCGCCTGTCACCGCTGTGATGTAATTGAGAACCATCCTGTGCTGGATCAGTTCCGTTTTGTAAGCTTGCAATTCCCTCCCAGTATACCTGAAGGTGTCATCATACATTTCGGTGATATTATCTATCAGGTTCGCTAGCGCATGAATATACCTAAAATTTATAATTCCTCTGGCGGTACGGGTGATATCTAACGCGAGTAGGAATTGAATCCCGGTGGATTCGTGGATCAAATCAGAGGCTGCGTGCTCTGTCCTATCTATAAGGTGTCTCTTAACGATGTGTTCATAATGAGTGTGAGTGTAAGGAGCTTGAGCATTGCGGTGAACGTCTTTCATCTTATTATGGGTTATGGTCATTACTTCTGGCAACACTCTTCCAATGTAACACAATCCCTCTGAGTTTGGGGCAAGCCACTTATACGCCTTCCTCCCACATATGAAATATGCATCATCGGGGAGAACATATGGGACAGAATGTGACATTACCATATTGCAAACCTTCCAGGTGAAAAATCCTATCCCTAACTCTCTCATCTGTTCAGTACACGTATGAGGCTGTATGATATGCGCACAGTACCCTGGTGATACTTCTCCAACCCGCATGGTCCTACTTCCTACAGTATACCTGTACCGAAAATACCTCCCACTGTCGGCTATTTGGCGTATAAGTTCTGAGTCTACGGGCATTCTGTTGGCTCTGTGTGACAATGCCATGGTTTGGTTATTCCATGACACTTCCCAATTTCCCGGCTTTCGGGGATTGGAAATGTTGAAACATACTAAGGACCTATCCACATGATATTGGTGGAGCTTCAAACTAGGGGGCCTAGAAATATTAAATTTCTTGTCAACCGGTCTCCCACCCCTTAATTCAAGTACCTCATCTATTGTTAAAGGGTACTGTACTAGTCCTGACTTGCTCTGACCTTGAGGTACTTGTGAGCACATCCAGCATTCTGTTTGGTTTAAAACCTTACCCACTAATGAGTGATAGTCACTCAATGGATGACGGTCCATGTTGATATTAAGGCTGGACTGACATCTCTGGATGCACCCGTCCTCAACTATGTTTTCACAGTTTCTACAAATACAATTTTCCTCAGCCAATAACCCTTCACAGTGCCTCCTAGTTTCATGACTACCAGATCGTTTTCTGATACTTGCCTTTGCTCGGTGAATGTGTTGCTCTTGGAATTCTACAAATCCGTCCTTGCCATCAGAACCCATTCCAGATCCTTTCTCAACCTCTCTGGTACTCTCACCGAAACAGACTGCTCTGGTCAACAACAGGGTCAACAGTAAAACCCGGAATGCAGTCTCTTGGGGTAAGTCCATCTTGCTAAGGGGAGAGAAAAAGGAGCAAGGAAGGGGGGGGGGAGGAGGGCAATGGGAGATGGAGAAAATAATAAAAAGGAAAAAGAAAACTGGTACGACAACCGCCTCTAGTCTTGTTGTTCTCCGTGCTCAGGTGCCGTCTCAACAGTGCTGCCTCTCAACCTTCCTGGAACAGACACTCCAGTGATACGATGTTCTCTCCAAGTCAGCGACCTTTCTATAGGGAACATAAATCTTGCATTACCATGTGTTTAACTGTTGTGTGAAATAAACCATCCGTAGAAAATGAAAAAAGAGAGAATAATAAAAAGAAAATTTGTCAGATTTGTGTTCACCATCAGGCTGTCACACCATCATGTCTATCGGTATCTCTGCACAGTCTCCCTCCACCAGTATTTCAACTCTCCACCCTCTGTGCATGGCCAGGCACAATGATGCTGGTGAGATATACTGGGGTTGGGCAGACCTCTGAAAAGACCGAGTAGATATGTGACGTTTGAGCTGTAAGTCTGTCGGTGAATGTCAGAGATAAAGAGGAAGCTTTAAAAGATAAATCACAGAGTTTACCTGGCCGCCCCTGTATCTACAAGATATGATCTACCAACTACATCAATTGTGACCTCAGGTTAACTACCTAGGCTAGCAATCAATTTCACTGGCTGCAGACTACAGGTGTGGTCCAAAATTTTTCCTATGTGATCCCTGATCCCAATTACGTGTATCATAACTTTGCTCGTGTTCTTGTCTAGGGGGTCTATCTACGTTGCTTTTATAATTACAGTTTCGTGCGTAATGTCCTTCCCTTTGACAGTTATAACATTTTACCACATACGACTTACCATCAGGGGTCTGGGGTTTAGGCTGATGTGGCTTCGTTGTCAGGGATTTTATACTTACTGTCATCAGCTTATCCCCCTGTGACTCCCTGTGCCTAATGATGTTCTGATCATGCTCAATAGCGGACTCTCTTAATGCAGCCACCGAGATACCTCCCAAACTTGGTTGAGTGGTCTGTACCCTTGTTCTCAACGTTTCTTTCAAGCCGTCCATTAATACGGACACTGCTACCTCCCTATGATGCACATTTTCCTTAATGTCCGCGACCCCAGTGTATCTAGCCATTTCCTGCAGTGCTCGATGGAAATAGTCAGAAGCAGTTTCACCTTCTTTTTGTCTAATGGAGAAGATTTTATTCCACTTGACAACAGTTGGGAAATATACTCCTAACTGCAGATTGATCTGTTTTACATTCTCCTGATTGTATTCATCAGTGAGAGGTACCTCTGCATCTAATTTACAGTCAGCAATGAATTTCACAGGGTCAATATTAGAGGGCAAGCATGCCCGTAGTACTGTCCGCCCATTTTTGTTATTGAGTTCGGTGGCGTTACCTAATTCTCTAATAAACCTCTGACATGCGGCTAGATCTTTCCTGGGATCAGGAAATTCAGACATAATTTTCCTCAATTCTGTCCGGACCAGGGGCAATGCATAGCAATGTTCCTGACGGGAGTGATTCCAAGAGCGTCAGTCTTTCCATTGGGGACTGCGATCACCCTGACAGGATTCAGTTCAATTACATCGTTCTGGGTTGTTTCTACAATGTGAGGTGCAAATGTCTCTGCATAATGTACTGTACCGTACTTACCTGTGGACACGACCTCACCTGTCCCTCCGCTAGGGGCCTTTGCTACTGCTCTTACTGGTTGGGCCGTGCCCACTTGTGTGTCTTGTATGGTGGCTGCTAGAGAGAGTGCCGGTATCGTGCTGGGCTCATCTTCTTGGTCGCAGTCCTGAGGGAAGTTTAAGATGGGATACAACTTGCACGGGTTAGCATTAACACATTCATTAAGTTCACTCTTATCATATATTAGTATGCCATTCTCTGTAGCCACTTTCTCTCCTGTAATGTACGGTGGTGGCGGTGCAGTTGCTATCAGTTTCCTGCTAGGGTTGGAACCAGCTGTTTGAGCTAATCCCCTTTGCATATCACCCTCCTGTTGCCATAAATGTAAACAATCATAATGTCTAATCCTTTGTTTTCTGGATTTTATTAGACATATCCTTCTACTTAAATTTAGCAACACCTCAGGACTAAAACTGCCTACCCTAGGGAACGGTTCCCTATCTTCCGCAGTCATACGTTCTGTTATGATTCCAGCACTCTGGTCAGAGGAGATCTTATGGCAAGGACCGGAGCACTGGAACGGAATGCTGGGGAAGGGAGCAGGACAGGAAATTAGCCCCTGTCGCCCTAACTCTGTTGTCTCACCCGTGTTGTCAGAAATCCCCTGCGAGACTATGGTTTCTTGAGCCCTTGGCAGCCGCGTTTGAAGGGCGGATTATGTTTGCCCAACTCCGATGCCCCCCGGTCTTAATGAGAGACAAAGGGAAATCCGAGACAGGGTGATAACAAGAGGCCCTCTAACTAAACAACCAGGCCAGGGGCTAAGCTAACTCAAAACTATAATATGTGCGGAGAAACCGCCAGTGAAAAGGACAACCAAAATATCCACTTGTCCAATTCTCCTACCCGGCACCGCCGAGTACCAGAGAGGACTTGTGGAAGTGGAACCTTCCGCAAATGCTCCAAACACAAAATATAAAAGGCAAAGCGACTGAGCCGCAACACACGGCAGAGCCGCAACTCACAAACACCACTAGATATAAAACGGTGATCAGTCAGGACTCCAGGGAACCAAACGACCTCTTGGGATGAGATGACAACTCCCGAATACCGGACTTCTGAGGACTGGAGTGACCGGATACAGCAGGACTGGAAACAGACTCTAAGCAAACAAAGGCAGCATGCAGGAAGCTATTACCGGCGTCTGTGAGAAGCCCTGGTAGTGTATTTAACAAGGAGTCCTCCAATCAGCTGCTTAAAGGCTGATTAGAATAAATGCCGTGCAGCTGCCTTGTGGCACGGCCAGAGAGCAGGTGAATATCTTAATTTCCTAAAGCCTAGCAACGGGGAACGCGGTCCGCCAGTGGCGTCCCCGTTGCTAGGGTCCGTGCGGCTCAGCGCACCCGGCGTCTAGCGTTGCTAGTGAGCCGGCGGCTGTACACGCACGGCGTCTCTAGTTGCTAGGCGCCGGGCCGCGCAGACAAGCGGACCCCGTCGCCTAACAGGACCCCCCCCCTTGGGGAGGGGTCAAGGAACCCCTAAAGCCAGGTTTCTGAGGAAATTCCCGAAAAAATGCCCTCTTGAGCCTCGTGGCATGAAGATCCTTATCCAGGACCCAAGACCTTTCCTCCGGACCATAGCCTTTCCAGTGAACTAGAAAATACAGCCGACCCCGGGACAATTTGGAATCGAGAACCTTCTCTACCAAGAACTCCTGTTGTCCCTGTACATCCACTGGAGATCTACCCTGAGAGATCTTCCGAGGAAATCTACTGGAAGAAACGTATTGTTTCAACAGGGAACAATGAAACGTATTTCCAATCCTGAGAGATCTTGGTAAACGTAACTGAAAGGCAACTGGGTTGACTCTTTTAATAATAAGAAATGGCCCAATAAATTTGGGTCCCAGTCTAGCCGAGGATTGTCGAAGCCTGATGTTGCGAGTCGACAACCACACCCTATCTCCCACCTTAAAAGTGCAAGGACGTCGGAGCCTGTCAGAAAATTTCTTCTCTCGAAAAGGCCGCTTTTCTGAGAGCAAGGTGCACTTTTTTCCAAATGGCTCTAAGATGGGAGGTTAAGGTTAGCGAGGAGACTGAGGAATGATGAAAAAAAGAATTAGCTCTGGGGTGAAAACCAAAAACTGAAAAGAATGGAGACTCTTTAGTGGAGGAATGACAAGAATTATTGTAAGCAAATTCAGCCAACGGAAGAAACTCGGACCAATCATTCTGGAGTTTGGCTGAATACAAGCGCAAATATTGTTTCAATGATTGGTTAACTCGTTCGGTTTGCCCGTTGGATTGTGGGTGGTAACCGGATGTTAACGACAATTTCATCTTCAATGAGGCACAAAAACATTTCCAGAATTGTGCAATGAATTGTGGACCCCGATCAGAAACAATATCAGTAGGCAACCCATGAAGCCTGAATACATGGCGGAGAAACAAAACTGCCAACCCTTGGGCAGAAGGCAATCGGGGAAGAGCAATAAAATGAGCCATTTTACTAAAACGGTCCACTACCACCCATATGACTCGGAATCCGGCTGAAAGGGGAAGGTCTACCACAAAATCCATGGAAATATGAGACCATGGCCTGAGAGGAACATTTAAGGGCATAAGTTGCCCGATAGGCAAGGAACGGGGAACCTTATGCTGTGCACAAACCTGACATGAATAAACAAATTCCTTGATGTCTTTAGAAAGACCAGGCCACCATACTGAGCGAGAGACTAACTCCAATGTCTTAGAGACTCCGGGATGCCCTGAAACTTTGTTATCATGGAATTCCGTTAAAACAGTAGCTCTCAAAAACTCAGGGACGTAAAGACGACCAGCAGGAGTAATTCTAGGAGCTTGGTGTTGAAGCTGTTTTAACTGGGTAAATAAATCTTGTGTGAGGCCCGCCCAGATGACCGAAGATGGAAGTATGGGGGTAACAGGATGGTTATTGTGAACCGGAAGAAAGCTACGTGACAGGGCATCAGCCTTAATATTCTTGGAACCAGGCCTGAAAGTGATTATAAATTTAAAACGCGTAAAAAATAATGCCCAACGTGCCTGCCGGGCATTTAGCCGCTTAGCCGATTCAATGTATTGCAGGTTCTTATGGTCAGTCAATACCGAAATAGTATGTTTTGCTCCCTCCAGCCAATGCCTCCACTCCTCGAAAGCCCACTTTACCGCCAGTAACTCCCGATTACCAACGTCATAGTTGGATTCAGCGGAGGAGAATTTCCTGGACATAAACGCACAAGGATGTAACTCCAGAGACTCCGGATCCTTTTGAGAAAGGATAGCCCCCACTCCAACCTCCGAGGCATCAACCTCCACCACAAAGGGCAATTCCGGATTAGGATGTCTGAGGACTGGAGCCGAGACAAAGGCTTGTTTCAAGGCCCGGAAGGACAACTCAGCTTCACGCGACCAGTTGGTAGGATCCGCTCCTTTCTTTGTCAGAGCTACAATGGGAGCAACCAGGTCAGAAAAAGAATGAATGAACCTCCTATAATAATTCGCAAACCCTAAAAAGCGCTGAATTGCTTTTAAATTGGTGGGTTGCGCCCAACTAAGGATGGCCTGGAGTTTCTTTGGTTCCATGGAAAATCCCTGAGGGGAAATTATGTACCCTAAAAAATATACTTCCGTGACACGAAACTCACACTTCTCCAGCTTGGCATATAAATGATTCTCACGTAACTTTTGAAGAACCAGACGCATCTGGGTAACATGTTGTTCCATTGATTCAGAAAAAATCAGGATGTCGTCTAAGTAAACGACCACGAATTTCCCTAGGAAGTCACGGAGCACATCGTTAATGAGGTCTTGAAAAACTGCTGGAGCATTGGACAGGCCGAACGGCATCACCAGGTATTCGTAGTGACCCGACTGAGTACTGAAGGCCGTTTTCCACTCATCTCCAGATTTAATTCGGATGAGGTTGTACGCTCCTCTAAGGTCAATTTTAGAAAAAATCACAGCAGAACGTAACTGATCAAAGAGTACAGAAATCAACGGCAAAGGATAGGTGTTTTTAACTGAGATCTTATTCAGGGCTCTAAAATCAATACAAGGTCTAAGCGAGCCATCCTTTTTCTCCACAAAGAAGAAGCCTGCACTTAAAGGAGATTTTGATGGTCTAATAAATCCTTTCTCAAGGCTCTCCTTTACATAATCATTCATAGCCGCAGTTTCTGGCCCGGATAATGCATATAATCTTCCCTTTGGCAATGCGGCACCAGGAATTAACTCAATAGCACAATCATAAGGCCGATGGGGAGGCAGAATGTCCGCATTGCCTTTGGAGAAAACATCAGCAAACTCCTGGTATTCCACCGGAATGAGTTCTGGAATGATAGCTGCTACTCTGACTGGAAACGTGATACATTCCTTATCACAAAAAGTACCCCATTGTGAAATCTCCCCAGACCGCCAATCAATGGTGGGATTATGAAAGGCCAGCCAAGGGTGACCCAGAACAACTGGAACTGCTGGGCAATGGGTAAGATAGAACTCGATTTTCTCGGAATGTAGAGCTCCTACTGTAAGTAATACAGGGGGTGTACGGAGAGAAATAATCCCATTGGACAGCGGACTCCCATCTAAGCCATGCATGGTGACACACCTACCCAAAGGTAACTGAGGAATGCCTAAGGCCTTAGCCCAAGTTAAATCCATAAAGTTTCCTGCAGCTCCACTGTCAACAAAAGCCGACACCGAAGAACTGAGGCTGCCAAAGGAAACTTTAACTGGGACTAAAAGGGAGTTATTCGAGGAGATAAGCTGCAGACCTAGGTGAACCCCCTCACAATTCACCTGGTCAAAGCGTTTCCCGACTTGTTCGGACAATTACGAGCAAAATGTCCCTTACCCCCACAGTACAGACAAAGACGAGAATTTTGCCTTCTGGCTCTTTCCTCAGGAGACAGCCGGGAGAGACCCATCTGCATGGGCTCCTCTACGTCTTCAGGAATGGAATATACACACGGACTTGACCTTACAGGTGCTCCTCTTTCAGCCCTCCGCTCTCTGAGACGACGATCAATCTTAATAGAAAGCTCCATGAGTTTATCGAGAGTCTCAGGAGCGGGGTACTGAAGGAGACTGTCTTTTATAGACTCTGATAAGCCGAGGCAAAACTGACTGCGCAGGGCTGGGTCATTCCAGCCACAGTCGTTCTACCAACGGCGAAACTCCGTACAATAAACCTCCGCAGGATTTCTACCCTGTCTGAGGGCGCGCAACTGACTTTCAGAGGACGCCTCTCTATCAGGGTCATCATACAAGAGCCCTAAAGACTCAAAAAAAGCGTCAACTGACAACAATGCAGGATCCTCTGCTCTTAAACCAAATGCCCAGGTCTGAGGATCCCCCTGGAGCAAAGAAATAATAATCCCGACCCGCTGAGATTCAGTACCCGAGGAAGTCGGTCTTAAACGAAAATAAAGTTTACAGGATTCTTTAAAATTAAAAAACTCTTTTCTATCACCAGAAAAACGGTCAGGCAAAAGCATTTTTGGTTCAGGGACTACCCTTGGGGAAGCTCGCAAAAGATCTTCCTGCGACTTCACCCGAAGAGAAAGATCCTGAACCATCTGAGTAAGTTCTTGAATCTGGCTGACTAAGAGCTGACCAGGATTTGGCCCTAAACCTGTCGGATTCATGAGGCCGACAAACTCTCACAAAACTGAATGAGAAAAAATTAAATCCCGTTTAATTTTAAGTTTTGGTTTGGACGGTAATAATGTTATGATTCCAGCACTCTGGTCAGAGGAGATCTTATGGCAAGGACCGGAGCACTGGAACGGAATGCTGGGGAAGGGAGCAGGACAGGAAATTAGCCCCTGGCGCCCTAACTCTGTTGTCTCACCCGTGTTGTCAGAAATCCCCTGCGAGACTATGGTTTCTTGAGCCCTTGGCAGCCGCGTTTGAAGGGCGGATTATGTCTGCCCAATTCTGATGCCCCCCGGTCTTAATGAGAGACAAAGGGAAATCCGAGACAGGGTGATAACAAGAGGCCCTCTAACTAAACAACCAGGCCAGGGGCTAAGCTAACTCAAAACTATAATATGTGCGGAGAAACCGCCAGTGAAAAGGACAACCAAAATATCCACTTGACCAATTCTCCTACCCGGCACCGCCGAGTACCAGAGAGGACTTGTGGAAGTGGAACCCTCCGCAAATGCTCCAAACACAAAATATAAAAGGCAAAGCGGCTGAGCCGCAACACACGGCAGAGCCGCAACTCACGAACACCACTGGATATCAAACGGTGATCAGTCAGGACTCCAGGGAACCAAACGACCTCTTGGGATGAGATGACAACTCCCGAATACCGGACTTCTGAGGACTGGAATGACCGGATACAGCAGGACTGGAAACAGACTCTCAGCAAACAAAGGCAGCATGCAGGAAGCTATTACCGGCGTCTGTGAGAAGCCCTGGGAGTGTATTTAACAAGGAGTCCTCCAATCAGCTGCTTAAAGGCTGATTAGAATAAATGCCGTGCAGTTGCCTTGCTGCAACGGCCAGAGAGCAGGTGAATATCTTAATTTCCTAAAGGCTAGCAACGGGGAACGCGGTCCGCCAGTGGCGTCCCCGTTGCTAGGGTCCGTGCGGCTCAGCGCGCCCGGCGTCTAGCGTTGCTAGGGAGCCGGCGGCTGTACGCGCACGGCGTCTCTAGTTGCTAGGCGCCGGGCAGCGCAGACAAGCAGACCCCGGCGCCTAACACGTTCCCATTCATTGCATAAGACCTCTGCGTGTGATCCATATTTCTCACACATTATGTACCTCGCCGACCCTTTGGGCCGCGGAATATCAACCTGAACCCTGGTTGATCGTCCCTTACTTGAGTAACTGGCCCCCATTCTGTGCAAATATTGTCTTCTCAGCTAATTCCTACAAAAACCAAATTACTCAGAGGTAAGGCGACGGTGAAAGTTCTCAGAGCGCTCTCACCCACTCACGCCCACGTTGGCCAATACACCTACACACTAGAGATGAGCGCCTGAAATTTTTCGAGTTTTGTGTTTTGGTTTTGGGTTCGGTTCCGCGGCCGTGTTTTGGGTTCGAACGCGTTTTGGCAAAACCTCACCGAATTTTTTTTGTCGGATTCGGGTGTGTTTTGGATTCGGGTGTTTTTTTCCAAAAACACTAAAAAACAGCTTAAATCATAGAATTTGGGGGTCATTTTGATCCCAAAGTATTATTAACCTCAAAAACCATAATTTACACTCATTTTCAGTCTATTCTGAATACCTCACACCTCACAATATTATTTTTAGTCCTAAAATTTGCACCGAGGTCGCTGTGTGAGTAAGATAAGCGACCCTAGTGGCCGACACAAACACCGGGCCCATCTAGGAGTGGCACTGCAGTGTCACGCAGGATGTCCCTTCCAAAAAACCCTCCCCAAACAGCACATGACGCAAAGAAAAAAAGAGGCGCAATGAGGTAGCTGTGTGAGTAAGATTAGCGACCCTAGTGGCCGACACAAACACCGGGCCCATCTAGGAGTGGCACTGCAGTGTCACGCAGGATGGCCCTTCCAAAAAACCCTCCCCAAACAGCACATGACGTAAAGAAAAAAAGAGGCGCAATGAGGTAGCTGTGTGAGTAAGATTAGCGACCCTAGTGGCCGACACAAACACCGGGCCCATCTAGGAGTGGCACTGCAGTGTCACGCAGGATGGCCCTTCCAAAAAACCCTCCCCAAACAGCACATGACGCAAAGAAAAAGAAAAGAAAAAAGAGGTGCAAGATGGAATTGTCCTTGGGCCCTCCCACCCACCCTTATGTTGTATAAACAAAACAGGACATGCACACTTTAACCAACCCATCATTTCAGTGACAGGGTCTGCCACACGACTGTGACTGATATGACGGGTTGGTTTGGACCCCCCCCAAAAAAAGAAGCAATTAATCTCTCCTTGCACAAACTGGCTCTACAGAGGCAAGATGTCCACCTCATCTTCACCCTCCGATATATCACCGTGTACATCCCCCTCCTCACAGATTATCAATTCGTCCCCACTGGAATCCACCATCTCAGCTCCCTGTGTACTTTGTGGAGGCAATTGCTGCTGGTCAATGTCTCCGCGGAGGAATTGATTATAATTCATTTTAATGAACATCATCTTCTCCACATTTTCTGGATGTAACCTCGTACGCCGATTGCTGACAAGGTGAGCGGCGGCACTAAACACTCTTTCGGAGTACACACTTGTGGGAGGGCAACTTAGGTAGAATAAAGCCAGTTTGTGCAAGGGCCTCCAAATTGCCTCTTTTTCCTGCCAGTATAAGTACGGACTGTGTGACGTGCCTACTTGGATGCGGTCACTCATATAATCCTCCACCATTCTATCAATGTTGAGAGAATCATATGCAGTGACAGTAGACGACATGTCCGTAATCGTTGTCAGGTCCTTCAGTCCGGACCAGATGTCAGCATCAGCAGTCGCTCCAGACTGCCCTGCATCACCGCCAGCGGGTGGGCTCGGAATTCTGAGCCTTTTCCTCGCACCCCCAGTTGCGGGAGAATGTGAAGGAGGAGATGTTGACAGGTCGCGTTCCGCTTGACTTGACAATTTTGTCACCAGCAGGTCTTTCAACCCCAGCAGACCTGTGTCTGCCGGAAAGAGAGATCCAAGGTAGGCTTTAAATCTAGGATCGAGCACGGTGGCCAAAATGTAGTGCTCTGATTTCAACAGATTGACCACCCGTGAATCCTTGTTAAGCGAATTAAGGGCTGCATCCACAAGTCCCACATGCCTAGCGGAATCGCTCCGTGTTAGCTCCTCCTTCAATGCCTCCAGCTTCTTCTGCAAAAGCCTGATGAGGGGAATGACCTGACTCAGGCTGGCAGTGTCTGAACTGACTTCACGTGTGGCAAGTTCAAAGGGCATCAGAACCTTGCACAACGTTGAAATCATTCTCCACTGCACTTGAGACAGGTGCATTCCACCTACTATATCGTGCTCAATTGTATAGGCTTGAATGGCCTTTTGCTGCTCCTCCAACCTCTGAAGCATATAAAGGGTTGAATTCCACCTCGTTACCACTTCTTGCTTCAGATGATGGCAGGGCAGGTTCAGTAGTTTTTGGTGGTGCTCCAGTTTTCTGTACGTGGTGCCTGTACGCCGAAAGTGTCTCGCAATTCTTCTGGCCACCGACAGCATCTCTTGCACGCCCCTGTCGTTTTTTAAAAAATTCTGCACCACCAAATTCAAGGTATGTGCAAAACATGGGACGTGCTGGAATTGGCCCAGATTTAATGCACACACAATATTGCTGGCGTTGTCCGATGCCACAAATCCACAGGAGAGTCCAATTGGGGTAAGCCATTCCGCGATGATCTTCCTCAGTTGCCGTAAGAGGTTTTCAGCTGTGTGCGTATTCTGGAAAGCGGTGATACAAAGCGTAGCCTGCCTAGGAAAGAGTTGGCGTTTGCGAGATGCTGCTACTGGTACCGCCGCTGCTGTTCTTGCGGCGGGAGTCCATACATCTACCCAGTGGGCTGTCACAGTCATATAGTCCTGACCCTGCCCTGCTCCACTTGTCCACATGTCCGTGGTTAAGTGGACATTGGGTACAGCTGCATTTTTTAGGACACTGGTGACTCTTTTTCTGAGGTCTGTGTACATTTTCGGTATCGCCTGCCTAGAGAAATGGAACCTAGATGGTATTTGGTACCGGGGACACAGTACCTCCAACAAGTCTCTAGTTGGCTCTGCAGTAATGATGGATACCGGAACCACGTTTCTCACCACCCAGGATGCCAAGGCCTCAGTTATCCGCTTTGCAGTAGGATGACTGCTGTGATATTTCATCTTCCTCGCAAAGGACTGTTGAACAGTCAATTGCTTACTGGAAGTAGTACAAGTGGGCTTACGACTTCCCCTCTGGGATGACCATCGACTCCCAGCGGCAACAACAGCAGCGCCAGCAGCAGTAGGCGTTACACGCAAGGATGCATCGGAGGAATCCCAGGCAGGAGAGGACTCGTCAGAATTGCCAGTGACATGGCCTGCAGGACTATTGGCATTCCTGGGGAAGGAGGAAATTGACACTGAGGGAGTTGGTGGGGTGGTTTGCGTGAGCTTGGTTACAAGAGGAAGGGATTTACTGGTCAGTGGACTGCTTCCGCTGTCACCCAAAGTTTTTGAACTTGTCACTGACTTATTATGAATGCGCTGCAGGTGACGTATAAGGGAGGATGTTCCGAGGTGGTTAACGTCCTTACCCCTACTTATTACAGCTTGACAAAGGGAACACACGGCTTGACACCTGTTGTCCGCATTTCTGGTGAAATACCTCCACACCGAAGAGCTGATTTTTTTGGTATTTTCACCAGGCATGTCAACGGCCATATTCCTCCCACGGACAACAGGTGTCTCCCCGGGTGCCTGACTTAAACAAACCACCTCACCATCAGAATCCTCCTGGTCAATTTCCTCCCCAGCGCCAGCAACACCCATATCCTCCTCATCCTGGTGTACTTCAACACTGACATCTTCAATCTGACTATCAGGAACTGGACTGCGGGTGCTCCTTCCAGCACTTGCAGGGGGCGTGCAAATGGTGGAAGGCGCATGCTCTTCACGTCCAGTGTTGGGAAGGTCAGGCATCGCAACCGACACAATTGGACTCTACTTGTGGATTTGGGATTTCAAAGAGCGCACAGTTCTTTGCGGTGCTTTTGCCAGCTTGAGTCTTTTCAGTTTTCTAGCGAGAGGCTGAGTGCTTCCATCCTCATGTGAAGCTGAACCACTAGCCATGAACATAGGCCAGGGCCTCAGCCGTTCCTTGCCACTCCGTGTGGTAAATGGCATATTGGCAAGTTTACGCTTCTCCTCCGACAATTTTATTTTAGGTTTTGGAGTCCTTTTTTTACTGATATTTGGTGTTTTGGTTTTGACATGCTCTGTACTATGCCATTGGGCATCGGCCTTGGCAGACAACGTTGCTGGCATTTCATCGTCTCGGCCATGACTAGTGGCAGCAGCTTCAGCACGAGGTGGAAGTGGATCTTGATCTTTCCCTAATTTTGGAACCTCAACATTTTTGTTCTCCATATTTTAATAGGCACAACTAAAAGGCACCTCAGGTAAACAATGGAGATGGATGGATTGGATACTAGTATACAATTATGGACGGGCTGCCGAGTGCCGACACAGAGGTAGCCACAGCCATGAACTACCGCACTGTACTGTGTCTGCTGCTAATATATAGACTGGTTGATAAAGAGATAGTATACTCGTAACTAGTATGTATGTATAAAGAAAGAAAAAAAAACCACGGTTAGGTGGTATATACAATTATGGACGGGCTGCCGAGTGCCGACACAGAGGTAGCCACAGCCGTGAACTACCGCACTGTACTGTGTCTGCTGCTAATATATAGACTGGTTGATAAAGAGATAGTATACTCGTAACTAGTATGTATGTATAAAGAAAGAAAAAAAAACCACGGTTAGGTGGTATATACAATTATGGACGGGCTGCCGAGTGCCGACACAGAGGTAGCCACAGCCGTGAACTACCGCACTGTACTGTGTCTGCTGCTAATATATAGACTGGTTGATAAAGAGATAGTATACTCGTAACTAGTATGTATGTATAAAGAAAGAAAAAAAAACCACGGTTAGGTGGTATATACAATTATGGACGGGCTGCCGAGTGCCGACACAGAGGTAGCCACAGCCGTGAACTACCGCACTGTACTGTGTCTGCTGCTAATATATAGACTGGTTGATAAAGAGATAGTATACTCGTAACTAGTATGTATGTATAAAGAAAGAAAAAAAAACCACGGTTAGGTCACTGGTATATACAATTATGGACGGGCTGCCGAGTGCCGACACAGAGGTAGCCACAGCCGTGAACTACCGCACTGTACTGTGTCTGCTGCTAATATATAGACTGGTTGATAAAGAGATAATATACTCGTAACTAGTATGTATGTATAAAGAAAGAAAAAAAAACCACGGTTAGGTGGTATATACAATTATGGACGGGCTGCCGAGTGCCGACACAGAGGTAGCCACAGCCGTGAACTACCGCACTGTACTGTGTCTGCTGCTAATATATAGACTGGTTGATAAAGAGATAGTATACTCGTAACTAGTATGTATGTATAAAGAAAGAAAAAAAAACCACGGTTAGGTCACTGGTATATACAATTATGGACGGGCTGCCGAGTGCCGACACAGAGGTAGCCACAGCCGTGAACTACCGCACTGTACTGTGTCTGCTGCTAATATAGACTGGTTGATAAAGAGATAGTATACTACTAATATTATATACTGGTGGTCAGGTCACTGGTCACTAGTCACACTGGCAGTGGCACTCCTGCAGCAAAAGTGTGCACTGTTTAATTTTAATATAATATTATGTACTCCTGGCTCCTGCTATAACCTATAACTGGCACTGCAGTAGTGCTCCCCAGTCTCCCCCACAATAATAAGCTGTGTGAGCTGAGCAGTCAGACAGATATATAATATATATAGATGATGCAGCACACTGGCCTGAGCCTGAGCAGTGCACACAGATATGGTATGTGACTGAGTCACTGTGTGCTGTGTATCGCTTTTTTCAGGCAGAGAACGGATTATAAATAAAAGTGGTGGTCACTGGTCACTATCAGCAAAACTCTGCACTGTACACTACTGAGTACTCCTAATGCTCCCCAAAATTAGTAAATCAAGTGTCTCTCTAATCTATTCTAATTCTAAACGGAGAGGACGCCAGCCACGTCCTCTCCCTATCAATCTCAATGCACGTGTGAAAATGGCGGCGACGCGCGGCTCCTTATATAGAATCCGAGTCTCGCGATAGAATCCGAGCCTCGCGAGAATCCGACAGCGTCATGATGACGTTCGGGCGCGCTCGGGTTAACCGAGCAAGGCGGGAAGATCCGAGTCGCTCGGACCCGTGAAAAAAAACATGAAGTTCTGGCGGGTTCGGATTCAGAGAAACCGAACCCGCTCATCTCTACTACACACTGTCCTCAGCGCTGGTCGTACCCAACCTAGGGCCCTATGTAACCTCTATTTACTGAGAGTGTGTGGGAGTGACTTACCCTTCCCAGTAAATATCAGTCGTTGGAGATTTCCTGAGTGACCAGCGAAACTCCCTTAAAATACAAAACTGTTACACAAATCACGTTGCGTGTACAATTAGCGTCTAGTTTTTATATGGGTATTTTTTTTCCAGTAGAACTACAGGTACCAGCGGGCCCGTTTTTCTCCCGCATGCTGGTACATGTGGTTCTCCAAGTACCAGCTTGCTGGGGAGGCTTGCTGGGACTTGTAGTACTACTGGAAAAAACAATATTCTTTCAATTTTCTCAAGGCTATCAGCCCCCATCCGCAGCCCTTGGATGGGGGGGGCAGTCTCGGGCTTCACCCCTGGCCCTTGGGTGGCTGGGGGGGACCCCTTGATTGAAGGGGTCCCCACTCCCCCAGGGTACCCCGGCCAGGGGTGACTAGTTGGATATTTAATGCCACGGCCGCAGGGCACTGTATAAAAGTGACTCCCGGCTGTGGCATTATCTGTCCAGCTAGTGGAGCCCGATGCTGGTGTAAAAAATACGGGGGACCCCTACTCTTTTTGTCCCGCGTATGTTTTGCACCAGCACCAGGCGCAGAGCCCGGTGCTGGTTTTAAAAATATGGGGGATCCCCTGTCCGTTTTTCCCCCGGATTTTTAGAACCAGGACCGGCTCACGCTAAGCCGCCGCCTACTGGGAGTGAATCTTAGCTTATCAAAATTGCGAACGAAAGATTCGCAATATTGCGAAAATACTTCTATGTGCAGTTTCTGAGTAGCTCGAGACTTACTCTGCTAGTGCGATCAGTTCAGTGCTTGTCGTTCCTGGTTTGACGTCACAGACACACCCAGCGTTTGCCCAGACACTCCTCCGTTTCTCCAGCCACTCCCGCGTTTTTCCCAGAAACGGTAGCGTTTTTTCACACACTCCCATAAAACGGCCAATTTCCGCCCAGAAACACCCACTTCCTGTCAATCACATTACGATCACCAGAACGAAGAAAAAACCTCGTAATGCCATGAGTAAAATTCCTAACTGCATAGCAAATTTACTTGGCGCAGTCGCACTGCGGACATTGCGCATGCGCATTCGCGACTAATCGCTCCGTTGCGAGAAAAAAATAACGAGCGAACAACTCGGAATGACCCCCATGGTTTGTACACAGACACCGGACAAAATCCGTTAATAGTACAACACATCAAAACACATCATATATTTACTAGAGATGAGCGCCGGAAATTTTTCGGGTTTTGTGTTTTGGTTTTGGGTTCGGTTCCGCGGCCGTGTTTTGGGTTCGACCGCGTTTTGGCAAAACCTCACCGAATTTTTTTTGTCGGATTCGGGTGTGTTTTGGATTCGGGTGTTTTTTTCAAAAAACCCTAAAAAACAGCTTAAATCATAGAATTTGGGGGTAATTTTGATCCCAAAGTATTATTAACCTCAAAAAACATAATTTACACTCATTTTCAGCCTATTCTGAACACATCACACCTCACAATATTATTTTTAGTCCTAAAATTTGCACCGAGGTCGCTGTGTGAGTAAGATAAGCGACCCTAGTGGCCGACAGAAACACCGGGCCCATCTAGGAGTGGCACTGCAGTGTCACGCAGGATGTCCCTTCCAAAAAACCCTCCCCAAACAGCACATGACGCAAAGAAAAAAAGAGGCGCAATGAGGTAGCTGTGTGAGTAAGATTAGCGACCCTAGTGGCCGACACAAACACCGGGCCCATCTAGGAGTGGCACTGCAGTGTCACGCAGGATGTCCCTTCCAAAAAACCCTCCCCAAACAGCACATGACGCAAAGAAAAAAAGAGGCGCAATGAGGTAGCTGACTGTGTGAGAAAGATAAGCGACCCTAGTGGCCGACACAAACACCGGGCCCATCTAGGAGTGGCACTGCAGTGTCACGCAGGATGTCCCTTCCAAAAAACCCTCCCCAAACAGCACATGACGCAAAGAAAAAAAGAGGCGCAATGAGGTAGCTGACTGTGTGAGAAAGATAAGCGACCCTAGTGGCCGACACAAACACCGGGCCCATCTAGGAGTGGCACTGCAGTGTCACGCAGGATGTCCCTTCCAAAAAACCCTCCCCAAACAGCACATGACGCAAAGAAAAAAAGAGGCGCAATGAGGTAGCTGACTGTGTGAGAAAGATAAGCGACCCTAGTGGCCGACACAAACACCGGGCCCATCTAGGAGTGGCACTGCAGTGTCACGCAGGATGTCCCTTCCAAAAAACCCTCCCCAAACAGCACATGACGCAAAGAAAAAAAGAGGCGCAATGAGGTAGCTGTGTGAGAAAGATAAGCGACCCTAGTGGCCGACACAAACACCGGGCCCATCTAGGAGTGGCACTGCAGTGTCACGCAGGATGTCCCTTCCAAAAAACCCTCCCCAAACAGCACATGACGCAAAGAAAAATAAAAGAAAAAAGAGGTGCAAGATGGAATTGTCCTTGGGCCCTTCCCACCCACCCTTATGTTGTATAAACAAAACAGGACATGCACACTTTAACCAACCCATCATTTCAGTGACAGGGTCTGCCACACGACTGTGACTGAAATGACGGGTTGGTTTGGACCCCCACCAAAAAAGAAGCAATTAATCTCTCCTTGCACAAACTGGCTCTACAGAGGCAAGATGTCCACCTCATCATCATCCTCCGATATATCACCGTGTACATCCCCCTCCTCACAGATTATCAATTCGTCCCCACTGGAATCCACCATGTCAGCTCCCTGTGTACTTTGTGGAGGCAATTGCTGCTGGTCAATGTCTCCGCGGAGGAATTGATTATAATTCATTTTAATGAACATCATCTTCTCCACATTTTCTGGATGTAACCTCGTACGCCGATTGCTGACAAGGTGAGCGGCGGCACTAAACACTCGTTCGGAGTACACACTTGTGGGAGGGCAACTTAGGTAGAATAAAGCCAGTTTGTGCAAGGGCCTCCAAATTGCCTCTTTTTCCTGCCAGTATAAGTACGGACTGTGTGACGTGCCTACTTGGATGCGGTCACTCATATAATCCTCCACCATTCTATCAATGGTGATAGAATCATATGCAGTGACAGTAGACGACATGTCCGTAATGGGTGTCAGGTCCTTCAGTCCGGACCAGATGTCAGCATCAGCAGTCGCTCCAGACTGCCCTGCATCACCGCCAGCGGGTGGGCTCGGAATTCTGAGCCTTTTCCTCGCACCCCCAGTTGCGGGAGAATGTGAAGGAGGAGATGTTGACAGGTCGCGTTCCGCTTGACTTGACAATTTTCTCACCAGCAGGTCTTTGAAACCCAGCAGACTTGTGTGCGCCGGAAAGAGAGATCCAAGGTAGGTTTTAAATCTAGGATCGAGCACGGTGGCCAAAATGTAGTGCTCTGATTTCAACAGATTGACCACCCGTGAATCCTTGTTAAGCGAATTAAGGGCTCCATCCACAAGTCCCACATGCCTAGCGGAATCGCTCTGTCTTAGCTCCTCCTTCAATGTCTCCAGCTTCTTCTGCAAAAGCCTGATGAGGGGAATGACCTGACTCAGGCTGGCAGTGTCTGAACTGACTTCACGTGTGGCAAGTTCAAAAGGTTGCAGAACCTTGCACAACGTTGAAATCATTCTCCACTGCGCTTGAGACAGGTGCATTCCACCTCCTATATCGTGGTCAGTTGTATAGGCTTGAATGGCCTTTTGCTGCTCCTCCAACCTCTGAAGCATATAGAGGGTTGAATTCCACCTCGTTACCACCTCCTGCTTCAGATGATGGCAGGGCAGGTTCAGGCGTTTTTGGTGGTGCTCCAGTCTTCTTTACGTGCTGCCTGTACGCCGAAAGTGTCCCGCAATTTTTCTGGCCACCGACAGCATCTCTTGCACGCCCCTGTCGTTTTTTAAAAAATTCTGCACCACCAAATTCAAGGTATGTGCAAAACATGGGACGTGCTGGAATTTGCCCAGATGTAATGCACGCACAATATTGCTGGCGTTGTCCGATGCCACAAATCCACAGGAGAGTCCAATTGGGGTAAGCCATTCCGCGATGATCTTCCTCAGTTGCCGTAAGAGGTTTTCAGCTGTGTGCGTATTCTGGAAACCGGTGATACAAAGCGTAGCCTGCCTAGGAACGAGTTGGCGTTTGCGAGATGCTGCTACTGGTGCCGCCGCTGCTGTTCTTGCGGCGGGAGTCCATACATCTACCCAGTGGGCTGTCACAGTCATATAGTCCTGACCCTGCCCTGCTCCACTTGTCCACATGTCCGTGGTTAAGTGGACATTGGGTACAGCTGCATTTTTTAGGACACTGGTGACTCTTTTTCTGAGGTCTGTGTACATTTTCGGTATCGCAACCCTAGAGAAATGGAACCTAGATGGTATTTGGTACCGGGGACACAGTACCTCCAACAAGTCTTTAGTTGGCTCTGCAGTAATGATGGATACCGGAACCACGTTTCTCACCACCCAGGATGTCAAGGCCTCAGTTATCCGCTTTGCAGTAGGATGACTGCTGTGATATTTAATCTTCCTCGCAAATGACTGTTGGACAGTCAATTGCTTGGTGGAAGTAGTAAAAGTGGTCTTACGACTTCCTCTCTGGGATGACCATCGACTCCCAGCAGCAACAACAGCAGCGCCAGCAGCAGTAGGCGTTACACGCAAGGATGCATCGGAGGAATCCCAGGCAGGAGAGGAATCGTCAGAATTGCCAGTGACATGGCCTGCAGGACTATTGGCATTCCTGGGGAAGGAGGAAATTGACACTGAGGGAGTTGGTGGGGTGGTTTGCGTGAGCTTGGTTACAAGAGGAAGGGATTTACTGGTCAGTGGAGTGCTTCCGCTGTCACCCAAAGTTTTTGAACTTGTCACTGACTTATTATGAATGCGCTGCAGGTGACGTATAAGGGAGGATGTTCCGAGGTGGTTAACGTCCTTACCCCTACTTATTACAGCTTGACAAAGGGAACACACGGCTTGACACCTGTTGTCCGCATTTCTGGTGAAATACCTCCACACCGAAGAGCTGATTTTTTTGGTATTTTCACCTGGCATGTCAACGGCCAAATTCGTCCCACGGACAACAGGTGTCTCCCCGGGTGCCTGACTTAAACAAACCACCTCACCATCAGAATCCTCCTTGTCAATTTCCTCCCCAGCGCCAGCAACACCCATATCCTCCTCATCCTGGTGGACTTCAACACTGACATCTTCAATCTCACTATCAGGAACTGGACTGCGGGTGCTCCTTCCAGCACTTGCAGGGGGCGTGCAAATGGTGGAAGGCGCATGCTCTTCACATCCAGTGTTGGGAAGGTCAGGCATCGCAACCGACACAATTGGACTCTCCTTGTGGATTTGGGATTTCAAAGAACGCACAGTTCTTTGCGGTGCTTTTGCCAGCTTGAGTCTTTTCAGTTTTCTAGCGAGAGGCTGAGTGCTTCCATCCTCATGTGAAGCTGAACCACTAGCCATGAACATAGGCCAGGGCCTCAGCCGTTCCTTGCCACTCCGTGTGGTAAATGGCATATTGGCAAGTTTACGCTTCTCCTCCGACAATTTTAGTTTAGGTTTTGGAGTCCTTTTTTTTCTGATATTTGGTGTTTTGGATTTGACATGCTCTGTACTATGACATTGGGCATCGGCCTTGGCAGACGACGTTGCTGGCATTTCATCGTCTCGGCCATGACTAGTGGCAGCAGCTTCAGCACGAGGTGGAAGTGGATCTTGATCTTTCCCTAATTTTGGAACCTCAACTTTTTTGTTCTCCATATTTTATAGGCAGAACTAAAAGGCACCTCAGGTAAACAATGGAGATGGATGGATTGGATACTAGTATACAATTATGGACGGACTGCCACGGTTAGGTGGTATAAAAAAACCACGGTTAGGTGGTATATATTATAATAATAATACAATTATGGATGGACGGACTGCCTGCCGACTGCCGACACATAGGTAGCCACAGCCGTGAACTACCGCACTGTACACTGGTTGATAAAGAGATAGTAGTATACTCGTAACAACTAGTATGACACTATGACGACGGTATAAAGAAAGAAAAAAAAATACCACGGTTAGGTGGTATATATTATAATAATAATACAATTATGGATGGACGGACTGCCTGCCGACTGCCGACACAGAGGTAGCCACAGCCGTGAACTACCGCACTGTACACTGGTTGATAAAGAGATAGTAGTATACTCGTAACAACTAGTATGACACTATGACGACGGTATAAAGAATGAAAAAAAAACCACGGTTAGGTGGTATATATTATAATAATAATACAATTATGGATGGACGGACTGCCTGCCGACTGCCGACACAGAGGTAGCCACAGCCGTGAACTACCGCACTGTACACTGGTTGATAAAGAGATAGTAGTATACTCGTAACAACTAGTATGACACTATGACGGTATAAAGAATGAAAAAAAAACCACGGTTAGGTGGTATATATTATAATAATAATACAATTATGGATGGACGGACTGCCTGCCGACTGCCGACACAGAGGTAGCCACAGCCGTGAACTACCGCACTGTACACTGGTTGATAAAGAGATAGTAGTATACTCGTAACAACTAGTATGACACTATGACGACGGTATAAAGAAAGAAAAAAAAATACCACAGTTAGGTGGTATATATTATAATAATAATACAATTATGGATGGACGGACTGCCTGCCGACTGCCGACACAGAGGTAGCCACAGCCGTGAACTACCGCACTGTACACTGGTTGATAAAGAGATAGTAGTATACTCGTAACAACTAGTATGACACTATGACGACGGTATAAAGAATGAAAAAAAAACCACGGTTAGGTGGTATATATTATAATAATAATACAATTATGGATGGACGGACTGCCTGCCGACTGCCGACACAGAGGTAGCCACAGCCGTGAACTACCGCACTGTACACTGGTTGATAAAGAGATAGTAGTATACTCGTAACAACTAGTATGACACTATGACGACGGTATAAAGAATGAAAAAAAAACCACGGTTAGGTGGTATATATTATAATAATAATACAATTATGGATGGACGGACTGCCTGCCGACTGCCGACACAGAGGTAGCCACAGCCGTGAACTACCGCACTGTACACTGGTTGATAAAGAGATAGTAGTATACTCGTAACAACTAGTATGACACTATGACGACGGTATAAAGAATGAAAAAAAAACCACGGTTAGGTGGTATATATTATAATAATAATACAATTATGGATGGACGGACTGCCTGCCGACTGCCGACACAGAGGTAGCCACAGCCGTGAACTACCGCACTGTACACTGGTTGATAAAGAGATAGTAGTATACTCGTAACAACTAGTATGACACTATGACGGTATAAAGAATGAAAAAAAAACCACGGTTAGGTGGTATATATTATAATAATAATACAATTATGGATGGACGGACTGCCTGCCGACTGCCGACACAGAGGTAGCCACAGCCGTGAACTACCGCACTGTACACTGGTTGATAAAGAGATAGTAGTATACTCGTAACAACTAGTATGACACTATGACGACGGTATAAAGAAAGAAAAAAAAATACCACGGTTAGGTGGTATATATTGTAATACAATTATGGATGGACGGACTGCCTGCCGAGTTCCGACTGCCGACACAGAGGTAGCCACAGCCGTGAACTACCGCACTGTACTGTGTCTGCTGCTAATATAGACTGGTTGATAAAGAGATAGTATACAATACATACAACAATATACTACTATACTGGTGGTCAGGCACTGGTCACCACTAGTCACACTGGCAGTAGCACTCCTGCAGCAAAAGTGTGCACTGTTTAATTTTAAATTAATATAATATTATGTACTCCTGGGGGCTCCTGCTATAACAACCTGCAGTGCTCCCCAGTCTCCCCCACAATTATTATAAGCTTTGCCTTTTATACATTGATGTGCAGCACACTGGGCTGAGCTGAGTGCACACAGACTGAGTCACACTGTGTGACTGGCTGCTGCTGTGTATCGTTTTTTTTCAGGCAGAGAACGGATATAGCAGAGAACGGATATATTATATTAAAATAAATAAAAGTTAACTAACAACAACTGCACTGGTCACTGTGGTAAACTTTGTCTGACTCTGCACAATCTCTCTCTCTCTTCTAATCTAATTTCTAATGGAGAGGACGCCAGCCACGTCCTCTCCCTATCAATCTCAATGCACGTGTGAAAATGGCGGCGACGCGCGGCTCCTTATATAGAATCCGAGTCTCGCGAGAATCCGACAGCGTCATGATGACGTTCGGGCGCGCTCGGGTTAACCGAGCAAGGCGGGAGGATCCGAGTCTGCTCGGACCCGTGAAAAAAAACATGAAGTTCGTGCAGGTTCGGTTTCAGAGAAACCGAACCCGCTCATCTCTAATATTTACCTGGAGTACCAACTCATAACATGGTCAGCACTGGCATAATGGTTACAGTGCCCGCTTGCACTGCGTGCATCCTGTGTTCGAATCCTGTTGAGACCAGAAATTTTTTTTTTTCTGGTGAATTTACTTTTATATTTATTTTTTTAAATAAATACACTTGTTTGGTCTGTTTTTTCTTTCCCGCTGGGCTCCATTATGTTTTGTACACAGACACCGGATAAAATCCGTTATGGGTATACCACATTGCAGGCGGCGGGGAAACAAATTCAGTTTGCACGCATTGTGGGCTACAGATTCAATCCACGGTTTGTGGACTGCATCCGGCATCTTACTGTACATCAGGCAAAAATGGCAGGGAGACGCTACGTTAGAGGGGAGCTTCTGATCCTGTTTAGGTGGCGGGACCGGCCATTTACTACGAACTCGGAGAAGCGGCGGGCTTACAATAAAGCCCGCCTTGAGATCCGAGCAAAATATGGCCAGTCCTGCAGCCTCAGGTCACTCCAGAGGAAGTGGAGTGATCTGGTCACCAGGGAGCCCAGGAAACTGGAATTACTGCGGCGGTCCCTGAGGAGTAAGTACAGTCCAGTACTGCACATTATTACTACTGTATTTAAATAATGTACATTTATCTAATGTCCTAGAGGATGCTGGGGTCCATTTAGTACAATGGGGTATAGACAGGTCTGTAGGAGCCATCGGCACTAAATGACTTTAAACGTGTGGGCTGGCCCCTCCCTCTATGCCCCTCCTCCAGACGTCAGTTTAGAAATTGTGCCCGGAGGAATCCGTTTGGATGGGCGACCATGTTAAGGTCGACAGTCATTAGGTCATTAGGTCGACCACTATTGGTCGACAGTGACATGGTCGACATGGACTCATGGTTGACACATGAAAATGGTCGACATGACAGGTCAGCATAGGAAAGGTCTCCAGTGATGAATACTCACCACTCTTCTGACTTCTGGCTCTGTTAGGGGGTGGCGGCAGTGCTGCGGGAGTGAGCACTGGCCAGGCTTGGGCTATGTTCAGTACCCTCAGGAGCTAATGGTGTCCTGTCAGCGGAAGCAGAGCCATGGAACTTAATGAGAAGTTGGTTCCTACTTCATACTTCCCAACTTTCTTATGTTCTAAGGAGGGACACATGCGTGGTGAACCCGCGTGCTCCCGAAAAGGGGATAGGGCCTATGAAAAGGGGCATGGCTTCACGGATGCCCCGCAATTGCTAGCCACGCTAGGCAGGGCAGCGAGATCTAGCATGCAGGCCAATCTAGCACCAGCGATAGCGATGCGCAGAGCTGTGCATCGCTATCGCAGTGGGAGGTACACACGAAGCGATCATGCGTAAAATCTAAGCAATCTAGTCAAATCTAAGTGATCGCTCCGTGAGTACCCCCCTTAAGTCCCACAAAGCAGGGAGACTTGCCAGCAGCATCCTCTGGGATGTTAGAGAAATACAGGCGTTCCGAAACATACAGTATCTGATTGAGCCTAATAATCAGTATACTGTGAGATACTGTATGACATACTGTACAGTATGCTGTATCCGAAGTGGTGCATTCATGAACAAACTCCATATGCAGTAACCTTTTTGGTTGCTTTAAGAAATGTCATTTACAATATGGCTATCCCTGCCCCCCAGTCAAAACCTGTTTCTGCAGACACTACTGTTCAATTAGCAGCAGTTGAATGTGTATTCAGAGTAAAGTGGATTAACTCTTCGCTATTGTTTAGAAATGTAGTGTCTGCAGAAATGGTGTTTGACTAGGGGGAGGGACAGCCATACAATACTGTATGTTATAAATGACATACCGTTTTTGCCTCGCCGGGAGGGTGGGGGCAAGCAACGCGGGACCCCGTTGAATACGAGAAAGCAACTTCTCCTATAAAACGTGTGAAAAGTCCCATTTTCAGAACCTTCTGGCCCCCTTGTCCGGCATTGAATACCCCCCTTAGTGTACTAAGGTGGAAACTAACACAAATTATAATAACACAAAATAACTGTAAATTATATAAAAACTTTAATAAAAAAACTGGAAGGAAAAAAACAAAAAATAATTTTTTTTATAAGTGTAAGGATTCTTCCTCTATCCTTTAACCCTCGATGTGATAGTCTCTTAGACGTCCGTGAGTGTAAACCTTTTGCTACAAGTAACATGCAAAACACAAGCAGTAAAGATTCACACTGTTTATTGTTTGTTTAACAAAAGTATATAAAAGAAAGGATTTAGGGCGTGTATGTCCCAAGTCAATAACTAATTGGACAGAACACAAAAGGGGGTCAACATAACATGATTGGCTAGAAACTGCCGCAGCGGAAGGATATACATATATGGGCAAATTTGTACTCAAATAGAAAAGTTATTCACACGGTATAAAAAGATAACAGACAAAGACAGTAGCAAAAAATGTGCTGGAACAAACAGTTCTGTAACACAAACAATTCTATGACATGTGAAGCAGAGACGAGCTTTAACCCTTTCATTCCCCTCTTAGAATCATTATTGTTATACTATATGATTCTTGCAAAGCTTACGTCTTTCTGCACGCCAGTGGACTAGATACTGGGCATATGACTCAGGGCCAGGTACCTCAGTTTCAGTAGTATGGGACAGGGCACCATTGTACATTATGGCATTATCGATACCCTTGGAGGTGAGCTTCTTACAGCACGGGATAATACAGTAAACAATAGTGGTAACAAGAATAAGGGTAATAAGTATAAATATACCTATTTGTATAAGGGCTTGTTTCCAGTTTTCAACCCATCCAAAGTATTGGCTCCATGGATTATCAACACCTGAGTTCCTTTTGAGTTCTTTTGATAATGACTCTAGTTTCTGTATGGCTAATGTTACTTTACCGTTAGGACCTGTGTTATCAGGGATATAGGTACAACATCCTTCGGCTTTGTTGATGTAAACGCATGTACCACCTTTTTCTGCTAGCATCATATCCAGAGCCATCCTATTTTGGAAGGTCATATGGGAAGTAGCTTCTAGTTGCTCAGATATTCCCAGAAGGGCCTCTTTGGTATCATTAACAAATCTTTGTTGGTTATAATATATATAGTTAATCCACGCTACATTTTTGTTTACAGTCACTATAGGGAATAAAGATTCAAATCCTGCAGCTACCTCGTCTCTAGCTTTGAACTTATTTGGAACCCCTCTTGGGACCCCTATAGCATCAATGTATACATGGGGGTCAAAACTACCTCCTGGGAGTGTCCTTTTCTTCCGAAGGATAGGGGAATTAGAGGAAGGAGTGGGGTGGTCTTCGGTGATCATTAGAAGTGGCATTATGACTTTGGCCAGGGCACACTCACCATGCCAGGGCGTATCCAATTTGATCCTAAGTTTCATATCCCCGCATATATAGTAGATGTCGCCTAATGATCTAGTTTGATTAACTAGGACAGTTGTCCTTCTTTCTGCGCAATACCCTGGTGGGAAAGGTTTTAAATCCCTTCCTTTGGTGGTGTTGGATACATAACAGGTATAATTCCCGGGGTATATGGTTATGGTACTTCCGGGATTAGGATTTTTTAATAATATAGGATATTCCTTCTTCCACATTTCACACTGACTATCATTATTTTTAGTATCATTGTATAGGCTAAAGAAGCATCCTTCTTGATCTAAAGGAATGTTTAAAGGTACTGTACCTAAGTGGGGCCTAGATTTGCCACATACGTAACAATTACTCATATTATGTTTTGCAGCATTATACTTCATCCATTCTAGCCAGAAATTAATGTCAGAGAAACCGGTTTCAATGGCTAGGACGTCTTCAAAAGTGGGGTTATTAATGGCTACCATATCCTTAAAGGTAGCAATATGAGGCCTTAAAGGTTTACCTTGGGGAGAAACTCTGGACTGGTATGCTGGATGTTTAAACATATCCCATAAATAAAAGATCTGTCTTGCGCTAAAGTACCCTGTTTTCCACCATATCCCAACTACATAGGTACCATTATCTGCTCTGCTAGGGTGTTGGATGTTTAGTCTAAACCTGTATGCATTCGGGCCTTCATCCATCTTAAAGATAGACAGTCTCTTGAGTAGGGGTACTCCATCAGGTTGACTCCATCTGTTTAAGGCGTCTGATGGTCTGTACCCCCAATCAAGTCCCGTGTTCCACCCCACGGATCCCCAGGAATCACAGTTATATCCCCACCAGGAATCAGTAACACAAATATAAACTGTTTCGGACATCCCTGCTTTCCTTCTTTGCTGTATGAAATGTTTGTTGTCAGCAAGCTTGGGGAACATAAAATAGTCTAGGACATAGGTGGCTACGTGTGTGTTGGAGGAATTATACCACAAGGTGGGAACCCCGTCGGTGTGTGTAATGTCAACTTCACATGTTGTGAGGTGGATGTGGGCCAGTAGGGCTATCAAGGTAGTCCCCAGGGTAAAGATAGGGGGCATTTTCTTCATCCTCCTCTGGTCTTCTGTCTTCGCTAGGTGGGAGGTCAGGGCTGTCCGCCCCTGTTCGTACCTCACTGGAATCACCTGTTTCCTCCTCTAGGTCTGGTCTAGGAATTTTCTTTACTCGGGAAGCATGGATCCTGGTGGGACTCTCTTCTGTCAGGACTGCGGTTCGGGTTACAGCAACGACTTCTGTCTCTGGACCATAGGTGAAGTCTCCCGGAGTCTTGTTCTTTGGGAGTACTTTTACCACGACTCTGTCTCCAACTTTGAAAGGATGTGTTGGTTCCTGTGGGTTCAAAGGATTTTTACAAACAACATCATGTTCAATCTCATCAAGTTTGGTTATGAGGGCCCTGACATACTCTTCCCTTATAAGTTCTAGATCTCCTTCCTGTATTATCAACGGTTTTTTTGCCCATGGGGTGGGAAAAGGCCTACCCATCAATATCTCAAAAGGGGAGTACCCTAGGGTTTTCTGTGGGGTCATCCTAATTTCTGCTAGGATGATAGGGAGGACTTGCTTCCATTTGTGGAAGGTACCTCCTGTGGCCTTCCTTAGTTTGTCTTTGAGGGTCCTATTCATTCTTTCTACGACCCCTGAACTCTGCGGGTGGTACGGGATGTGAAACTTTCATTCTATTTGCAAGGCCTTCACTAGGGCCTGTGTGACTTTGGCTGTAAAGGCTGTGTCTTTGTCGCTATTTATCTGCAATGGGCATCCCCATCTCGGGATGATTTCCTGTGTTAGGATTCTAGCTACTGTCTTAGCATCCTCTGATTTAGTTGGGAATACTTCTGGCCAGCGAGAGAACATATCTACAATGACCAGGGCATATTCTTGTTTGCCTATGCCAGGGATATGGGTAAAATCAATTTGTAAGTGTGTAAAAGGGGTAGTGGGGTATTCAAGATGCTGGTGTTTCGCTTTATTAGGGTTGTTAGGGTTGTTCCTGAGGCAGGTGATGCATCTGCTAACATATTGGTCCACAAGTGTTTTGGCCTCAGTAACATAAAAATCCTTGGTTAGTAGGAGGAGTGTTGTGGCTTTACTATGGTGACCAACACCATGGTAATGGGCAATGAGCAAAGGGGCACTGGACTGGGGTATACAGGGTTTCCCCTCTTTGCAGATTAATCCTGATTTAGGATAAAATAATTTTTTTTATAAGCAACGTAAAATATAAACAAACATTTGTTGGACTACCGTCCTCAGTATAAGGACCAATTGCCGGAGTTGGTCTGTGAAAATAAAAAACAATGTACAGTATTAGAACAGTAAGACAGGTTGAGTACTGTACAGTATACTGCACAGCACTTTATCAAAGTTTATGAACAGTATGCATGTAAAATAACATTATTATGACTGTACCCCTAGTCAGGTTGTCCGGGCCATAGCACCCTGGTCAAAAATCAAGGTGCATGGCCCAATATATATAGTATACCCAATTAAAATTATGATGCACAGTAGCACAATCTTATTCACATTCCACCACATACTGTACTGTAGGGGTGTCCCTTATTCATGTTATGACACACAGTAGTGCCCCTCATACACAAAGCCCACAGCAGTAGCACCCCTAATACACATAATGCCCACAGCAGTACCGGTCCCGCCACCTAAGCAGGATCAGAAGCTCCCCTCTAACGTAGCGTCTCCCTTCCCTTTTTTGCCTGATGTACAGTAAGACGCCGGATGCAGTCCACAAACCGTGGATTGAATCTGTAGCCCACAATGCATGCAAACTGAATTTGCTTCCCCACCGCCTGCAATGTGGTATACCCATAACGGATTTTATCCGGTGTCTGTGTACAAAACATAATGGAGCCCAGCGGGAAAGAAAAAACAGACCAAACAAGTGTATTTATTTAAAAAAATATATATAAAAATTAATTCACCAGAAAAAAAAAAAATTCTGGTCTCAACAGGATTCGAACACAGGATGCACGCATTGCAAGCAGACACTGTAACCATTATGCCAGTGCTGACCATGTTATGAGTTGGTACTCCAGGTAAATATATGATGTGTTTTGATGTGTTGTACTATTAACGGACTTTGTCCGGTGTCTGTGTACAAACCATACTTATATTAGAAGGGATTAGGTACTTGGTTTGTCTTTTTTGGAGGCACAAGTATTATTTATATATTTTTAAAAAGATTATTTTTTTTATTATTTTTTATTTTTTTAAATGGAATGGGAAAAGTCAGAAAAAAAATGCGTCGGGTCCCCCCTGCTAAGCATAACCAGCCTCGGGCTCTTCGAGCCGGTCCTGGTTCTAAAAATCCGGGGGGAAAACGGAAAGGGGATCCCCCGTATTTTTAAAACCAGCACCAGGCTCTGCGTCTGGTGCTGGTGCAAAAAATACGGGGGACAAAAAGAGTAGGGGTCCCCCGTATTTTTTACACCAGCATCGGGCTCCACTAGCTGGACAGATAATGCCACAGCCGGGGGTCACTTTTATACAGTTCCCTGCGGCCGTGGCATTAAATATCCAACTAGTCACCCCTGGCCGGGGTACCCTGGGGGAGTGGGGACCCCTTCAATCAAGGGGTCCCCCCCCCAGCCACCCAAGGGCAAGGGGTGAAGCCCGAGGCTTTCCCCCCCATCCAAGGGCTGCGGATGGGGGGCTGATAGCCTTGAGAAAATTGAAAAGAATATTGTTTTTTCCAGTAGTACTACAAGTCCCAGCAAGCCTCCCCAGCAAGCTGGTACTTGGAGAACCACATGTACCAGCATGTGGGAGAAAAACGGGCCCGCTGGTACCTGTAGTTCTACTGGGAAAAAAATACCCAAATAAAAACAGGAGACACACACCGTGACAGTAAAACTTTATTTCACACCTGCCGACACACACATACTTACCTATGTTGAAAAAATCCTTTGCTGAGGATTTGATTATTTGCCCGGTGGGGGTCGTGCCCAAAAAGGCTCCGGGTAAGTTCTGGCTCATTCAGCATTTGTCTTATCCATCGGGGTCCTCGGTTAACGATGCAATTCCACCGGAGTGCTGTTCGGTGGTTTATCAGTCTTTCGAGGATGCCCTGGGCATGGTACGGGGCTGCGGCCCTGGGACTCTCATGGCTAAGCTTGATGTTGAATCGGCCTTTCGCTTGCTCGCTTTGCACCCGGAGTCGTTTCGATTCATGGGTTTCCGCGTCGGGGAGGAATACTTTGTAGACAAGTGTCTGCCTATGGGGTGTTCCGTTTCGTGTGCCTTTTTCAAAAAGTTCAGCACCTTTTTACATTGGTGTGTGGAGTTTTCTTGCGGAGGTAGCGGGATTGCGCATTACCTTGATGACTTTTTGTGTATGGGGCCCGCGCATTCTCCTCGCTGTGGTTTCCTGTTGTTTTTGCTGCGTGCCTTGTTGGGGCATTTTGGCATTCCTGTGGCCAAGGACAAGACGGAGGGGTATCTCTCCTGTTTGTCCTTTTTGAGTATCGAGATCGATACTGTCGCAGGGGCTTGCCGGCTGCCTCGGGACAAGGTTGCAAGGCTTCAGGACTCCATAGCGTGGTGCTTGAAGCAGCGTAAGGTGACGTAGCGGGAAGCTCAATCCCTGCTCGGGCTGTTGAACTTTGCCTGTCAGGTGATTCCCATGGGCAGGGTTATTTGTCGGAAGTTGAAGCGGTCCACGGCTGGGGTGTCCAAGCCGCACCATTTTGTCCGTTTCTTGGCTGAGATTAGGAGAGACCTCGCTGTGTGGGTTTCGTTTCTGGCGGACTTCAATGGTGTGCTGATCTAGATGGCCCCACTCGTTGACAATTTCGACCCGCAGTTGTTTACGGACGCGACGGGCTCGTCAGGGTTCGGTTGTTATCTCGACGGGGCTTGGTGCGCGGCTTCGTGGCCCGAGTCTTGGTCGCGGGAGGGCTGACCAGCGACATGTTGTTGCTGGAGCTCTTTCCCATCATGGTGGCCTTGGAGGTTTGGTGGGAGCGCCTTCGTGATCGCAGTTTTCTTTTTCGCTGCGATAATTTAGGTGTCATGCACGCGGTTAACAACCAAAGGGCTAAGGCCCTGCGTGTCCTCCGGGTGTTGTCGCGGCTCGTGCTGACTTGTATGCAATGTAATATTCTGTTTCGGGCTCAGCACGTCTCCGGGGTTGATAATGGGATCGCCGATGCATTGTCCAGGAAGCAGTGGGATAGGTTCCGCTTATTGGCCCCGGAGGCTGATTCAGCGGGTTTGCCCTGCCCTTCTTATGTTTGGCAGGTCATCATGGTGGATTGGAAGGGCTAGCCAAGCTATCTATGGCTCCATCCACTCTCACGGGATACCGTCAGGCCTGGAAGTAATGGGAAGACTTTTCCCGTGACCAAGGGCCTAGAGGTAAGAGGGGTCAAGGATTGTTTCTGGACTTCGTTTGGCAACTCTTCGTGACAGGTAGATCGAGAGCCGTGGTGTCTCGATACCTCGCTGGAATATCCTTTTATTCAAAGTTGAAGGGTGTTCCGGATTTTACGAAGAGTTTCCTGCTGACGAAGGCGCTTAAAGGTTGGGCGCGCTCTGCGCCGGTGCCTCCTGATAGTCGGAGCGCTATAGATGCGTCCCTGCTTTCTTTCCTCATGGGGGCGGTGGCGGACTCCCATTTTGAAATGCTTTTATTTCAGTTGGCTTTTTCCATGGCTTTCCATGGAGCGTTTAGGGTCTCTGAGTTGGTTGCGGCTTCTAAAAAGTTGGATGCCATTATGCGGCGCGCGGATGTTGTCATGGATGTGGTGTCTGTGCTGTGCAGGCTGCTCCGCTCCAAAACTGATCAGATGGGTAGAGGTCATTGGATCACTTTGGCACCTTCAGGTAATGGGGCCTGTTGTCCGGTGGCTTTGGCTAATCGGTATGCGGAGGTAAGGCCCTTGTTAGAAAGGTCTTGGCTTCTGCACAATGATGGGTTGCCATTGACAAAATACCAATTTACTTGGATGATGCAGCACTGCCTGTCCAGTTTGGGCCTCTCCCCTCGGGATTTTGGTTCGCATTCATTTAGAATTGGGGCCGCCACTTCCACAGCAGCTACAGGGCGCGCAGTGGATGAAATTAAGGCTTTGGGCTGCTGGAAGTCGGCGGCTTATAAGCGTTACATTCGGCCCGTTGTTTCATGAGCGAGTTGTTTGTTCTACTAACATTTTGTTCGTTTACTGTTTCTACGTTTCAGTTCAGTTTGTTCGTTTGTATTGTTTGTCTCCCCTGTCCTCCCTACTCGGATGGCTAGCTACTCGCCACTGCTGGCAGTGGGGGTCTGGAGTGCTTTGCGATTTTTGCCTGAATGGACGAACTAATTTGGCTTAATTCATTCAATTCGGCTAATTGACATCTAATTACAAGTTCCTCAGCAGGTTTTTACGTTTCACCTCCAGCCGAGTTATTCTGTGTGACCCCATACCCCCCCTCCACTCCCTAACAACCCCCCCCTTCCCCCCAATTTCCCTTTTTCTTATTTTAAGTTTTCCTTCCGTTTCTTTTTGTTGCTTCGATTGGCCTGAAGCTTGTCCGAGAGGAAATTCATAGTCCTATACTCAATTTTTCTTTTTGGCAGATACTCGTTCTAGTAGTTGGTTCCTGTTCTGGTCTGGGGTTTTTGCTTTCCTTTGTATATTCACAATTGTTTGTTTTTTCCCTTATAGGTTGGCGAGAGGATGAGTTTAGTGTTTGGGTGATTGGTCACTCCTATGTTTTTTGGGCAGCCGAGTTGGTGGCTTCGGAGGGGGCTCCTGGCTTTGTTGGGTCGGATAATGTGAGGTGGATAGAAGTTAGAGGGGTGTTGTGGCAGGATCTGAAGGTTACCCTTTTGGAGCAGGTTAAGCATTTTGGGCTGCCCAGATTGTTGGTGATACACTTAGGTGGCAACGACCTGGGTAAGAGGAAGACAGTGAATCTTAGATTGGCCATTGTTCATGACTTACAGGTGATTGCGGGTGCTTGGCCCGGCAGTAGACTTGTCTGGTCCTGTATAGTGCCGCGGTTGTGTTGGCGTGGAGTTGCGGACTGTAGGGCGATCGTGCCTCTCGGAGGAAGGTCAATCCCGTAGTTGCTAAGTTTGTGTTGGCTCTTGGCGGTGCTGTGGTGTGGCACAAGCGGATCAAGTTTCGGTTCCTCTACTTGTTTAGACCGGATGGGGTTCATTTGACTAGGCAGGGACAGGGTATTTTCCTTGGCGATCTGTTTTCGGTGGTTGGTTCTTTGGGTTAGGGGTATGGTGGCGGAGCGTAGTTGCTGTTGGGCAGAACTTCGCTGTTGGTGGGAAAGAACGGTAAGTAAACTTTTGTTGTATTAAAGGAATTGATTGGAGGTCGTTTGGTGGTTGGTTTTTAGGTGCGCTCTCCTTCGTTGACTGGTATTACATCTGCTGGACCACCTTCATGGGGGCAGCCTCATCACCTTCACGGGTGGGTAGTAGAGATATGCACTTGAAATTTTTCGGGTTTTGTGTTTTGGTTTTGGGTTCGGTTCCGCGGCCGTGTTTTGGGTTCGACCGCGTTTTGGCAAAACCTCACCGAATTTTTTTCGTCGGATTCGGGTGTGTTTTGGATTCGGGTGTTTTTTTCAAAAAACCCTAAAAAACAGCTTAAATCATAGAATTTGGGGGTCATTTTGATCCCAAAGTATTATTAACCTCAAAAACCATAATTTCCACTCATTTTCAGTCTATTCTGAATACCTCACACCTCACAATATTATTTTTAGTCCTAAAATTTGCACCGAGGTAGCTGTGTGAGTAAGATAAGCGACCCTAGTGGCCGACACAAACACCGGGCCCATCTAGGAGTGGCACTGCAGTTTCACGCAGGATGGCCCTTCCAAAAAACACTCCCCAAACAGCACATGACGCAAAGAAAAAAAGAGGCGCAATGAGGTAGCTGTGTGAGTAAGATAAGCGACCCTAGTGGCCGACACAAACACCGGGCCCATCTAGGAGTGGCACTGCAGTGTCACGCAGGATGGCCCTTCCAAAAAACACTCCCCAAACAGCACATGACGCAAAGAAAAAAAGAGGCGCAATGAGGTAGCTGTGTGAGTAAGATAAGCGACCCTAGTGGCCGACACAAACACCGGGCCCATCTAGGAGTGGCACTGCAGTGTCACGCAGGATGGCCCTTCCAAAAAACACTCCCCAAACAGCACATGACGCAAAGAAAAAAAGAGGCGCAATGAGGTAGCTGTGTGAGTAAGATAAGCGACCCTAGTGGCCGACACAAACACCTGGCCCATCTAGGAGTGGCACTGCAGTGTCACGCAGGATGGCCCTTCCAAAAAACACTCCCCAAACAGCACATGACGCAAAGAAAAATTAAAGAAAAAAGAGGTGCAAGATGGAATTGTCCTTGGGCCCTCCCACCCACCCTAATGTTGTATAAACAGGACATGCACACTTTAACCAACCCATCATTTCAGTGACAGGGTCTGCCACACGACTGTGACTGAAATGACGGGTTGGTTTGGACCCCCACCGAAAAAGAAGCAATTAATCTCTCCTTGCACAAACTGGCTCTACAGAGGCAAGATGTCCACCTCATGATCATCCTCCGATATATCACCGTGTACATCCCCCTCCTCACAGATTATCAATTCGTCCCCACTGGAATCCACCATCTCAGCTCCCTGTGTACTTTGTGGAGGCAATTGCTGCTGGTCAATGTCTCCACGGAGGAATTGATTATAATTCATTTTAATGAACATCATCTTCTCCACATTTTCTGGAAGTAACCTCGTACGCCGATTGCTGACAAGGTGAGCGGCGGCACTAAACACTCTTTCGGAGTACACACTTGTGGGAGAGAAACTTAGGTAGAATAAAGCCCGTTTGTGCAAGTGACTCCAAATTGCCTCTTTTTCCTGCCAGTATAAGTACGGACTGTGTGACGTGCCTCCTTGGATGCGGTCACTCATATAATCCTCCACCATTCTTTCAATGGGGAGAGAATCATATGCAGTGACAGTAGATGACATGTCCGTAATCGTTGTCAGGTCCTTCAGTCAGGACCAGATGTCAGCATCAGCAGTCGCTCCAGACTGCCCTGCATCACCGCCAGCGGGTGGGCTCGGAATTCTGAGCCTTTTCCTCGCACCCCCAGTTGCGGGAGAATGTGAAGGAGGAGATGTTGACAGGTCGCGTTCCGCTTGACTTGACAATTTTCTCACCAGCAGGTCTTTGAACCCCAGCAGACTTGTGTCTGCCGGAAAGAGAGATCCAAGGTAGGTTTTAAATCTAGGATCGAGCACGGTGGCCAAAATGTAGTGCTCTGATTTCAACAGATTGACCACCCGTGAATCCTTGTTAAGCGAATTAAGGGCTCCATCCACAAGTCCCACATGCCTAGCGGAATCGCTCCGTGTTAGCTCCTCCTTCAATGTCTCCAGCTTCTTCTGCAAAAGCCTGATGAGGGGAATGACCTGACTCAGGCTGGCAGTGTCTGAACTGACTTCACGTGTGGCAAGTTCAAAGGGCAGCAGAACCTTGCACAACGTTGAAATCATTCTCCACTGCGCTTGAGACAGGTGCATTCCACCTCCTATATCGTGCTGAATTGTATAGGCTTGAATGGCCTTTTGCTGCTCCTCCAACCTCTGAAGCATATATAGGGTTGAATTCCACCTCGTTACCACTTCTTGCTTCAGATGATGGCAGGGTAGGTTCAGGCATTTTTGGTGGTGCTCCAGTCTTCTGTACGTGGTGCCTGTACGCCGAAAGTGTCCCGCAATTCTTCTGGCCACCGACAGCATCTCTTGCACGCCCCTGTCGTTTTTTAAAAAATTCTGCACCACCAAATTCAAGGTATGTGCAAAACATGGGACGTGCTGGAATTTGCCCAGATTTAATGCACACACAATATTGCTGGCGTTGTCCGATGCCACAAATCCACAGGAGAGTCCAATTGGGGTAAGCCATTCCGCGATGATCTTCCTCAGTTGCCGTAAGAGGTTTTCAGCTGTGTGCGTATTCTGGAAACCGGTGATACAAAGCGTAGCCTGCCTAGGAAAGAGTTGGCGTTTGCGAGATGCTGCTACTGGTGCCGCTGCTGCTGTTCTTGCGGCGGGAGTCCATACATCTACCCAGTGGGCTGTCACAGTCATATAGTCCTGACCCTGCCCTGCTCCACTTGTCCACATGTCCGTGGTTAAGTGGACATTGGGTACAGCTGCATTTTTTAGGACACTGGTGACTCTTTTTCTGAGGTCTGTGTACATTTTCGGTATCGCCTGCCTAGAGAAATGGAACCTAGATGGTATTTGGTACCGGGGACACAGTACCTCCAACAAGTCTCCTGTTGGCTCTGCAGTAATGATGGATACCGGAACCACGTTTCTCACCACCCAGGATGCCAAGGCCTCAGTTATCCGCTTTGCAGCAGGATGACTGCTGTGATATTTCATCTTCCTCGCAAAGGACTGTTGGACAGTCAATTGCTTGGTGGAAGTAGTAAAAGTGGTCTTACGATTTCCCCTCTGGGATGACCATCGACTCCCAGCAGCAACAACAGCAGCGCCAGCAGCAGTAGGCGTTACACGCAAGGATGCATCGGAGGAATCCCAGGCAGGAGAGGAATCGTCAGAATTGCCAGTGACATGGCCTGCAGGACTATTGGCATTCCTGGGGAAGGAGGAAATTGACACTGAGGGAGTTGGTGGGGTGGTTTGCGTGAGCTTGGTTACAAGAGGAAGGGATTTACTGGTCAGTGGACTGCTTCCGCTGTCGCCCAAAGTTTTTGAACTTGTCACTGACTTATTATGAATGCGCTGCAGGTGACGTATAAGGGAGGATGTTCCGAGGTGGTTAACGTCCTTACCCCTACTTATTACAGCTTGACAAAGGCAACACACGGCTTGACAAATGTTGTCCGCATTTCTGTTGAAATACTTCCACACCGAAGAGCTGATTTTTTTGGTATTTTCACCAGGCATGTCAACGGCCATATTCCTCCCACGGACAACAGGTGTCTCCCCGGGTGCCTGACTTAAACAAACCACCTCACCATCAGAATCCTCCTTGTCAATTTCCTCCCCAGCGCCAGCAACACCCATATCCTCCTCATCCTGGTGTACTTCAACACTGACATCTTCAATCTGACTATCAGGAACTGGACTGCGGGTGCTCCTTCCAGCACTTGCAGGGGGCGTGCAAATGGTGGAAGGCGCATGCTCTTCACGTCCAGTGTTGGGAAGGTCAGGCATCGCAACCGACACAATTGGACTCTCCTTGTGGATTTGGGATTTCGAAGAACGCACAGTTCTTTGCGGTGCTTTTGCCAGCTTGAGTCTTTTCATTTTTCTAGCGAGAGGCTGAGTGCTTCCATCCTCATGTGAAGCTGAACCACTAGCCATGAACATAGGCCAGGGCCTCAGCCGTTCCTTGCCACTCCGTGTGGTAAATGGCATATTGGCAAGTTTACGCTTCTCCTCCGACAATTTTATTTTAGATTTTTGAGTCCTTTTTTTACTGATATTTGGTGTTTTGGATTTGACATGCTCTGTACTATGACATTGGGCATCGGCCTTGGCAGACGACGTTGCTGGCATTTCATCGTCTCGGCCATGACTAGTGGCAGCAGCTTCAGCACGAGGTGGAAATGGATCTTGATCTTTCCCTAATTTTGGAACCTCAACATTTTTGTTCTCCATATTTTAATAGGCACAACTAAAAGGCACCTCAGGTAAACAATGGAGATGGATGGATACTAGTATACTTATGGATGGACGAGCGACTGCCGACACAGAGGTAGCTACAGCCGTGGACTACCGTACTGTGTCTGCTGCTAATATAGACTGGATGATAATGAGATGAAATCAATATATATTATATCACACTAGTACTGCAGCCGGACAGGTAGATATATTTATTATGTAATGACTGATGACGGACCTGCTGGACACTGTCAGCTCAGCAGCACCGCAGACTGCTACAGTAAGCTACTATAGTAGTATGTATAAAGAAGAAAGAAAAAAAAAACCACGGGTAGGTGGTATACAATTATGGATGGACGAGCGACTGCCGACACAGAGGTAGCTACAGCCGTGGACTACCGTACTGTGTCTGCTGCTAATATAGACTGGATGATAATGAGATGAAATCAATATATATTATATCACACTAGTACTGCAGCCGGACAGGTAGATATATTTATTATGTAATGACTGATGACGGACCTGCTGGACACTGTCAGCTCAGCAGCACAGCAGACTGCTACAGTAAGCTACTATAGTAGTATGTATAAAGAAGAAAGAAAAAAAAAAACACGGGTAGGTGGTATACAATTATGGATGGACGAGCGACTGCCGACACAGAGGTAGCTACAGCCGTGGACTACCGTACTGTGTCTGCTGCAAATATAGACTGGATGATAATGAGATGAAATCAATATATATTATATCACACTAGTACTGCAGCCGGACAGGTAGATATATTTATTATGTAATGACTGATGACGGACCTGCTGGACACTGTCAGCTCAGCAGCACCGCAGACTGCTACAGTAAGCTACTATAGTAGTATGTATAAAGAAGAAAGAAAAAAAAAAAACCACGGGTAGGTGGTATACAATTATGGATGGACGAGCGACTGCCGACACAGAGGTAGCTACAGCCGTGGACTACCGTACTGTGTCTGCTGCTAATATAGACTGGATGATAATGAGATGAAATCAATATATATATATATAATATCACTAGTACTGCAGCCGGACAGGTATATATATTTATTATGTAATGACTAATGACGGACCTGCTGGACACTGTCAGCTCAGCAGCACCGCAGACTGCTACAGTAAGCTACTATAGTAGTATGTATAAAGAAGAAAGAAAAAAAAAAACCACGGGTAGGTGGTATACAATTATGGATGGACGAGCGACTGCCGACACAGAGGTAGCTACAGCCGTGGACTACCATACTGTGTCTGCTGCTAATATAGACTGGATGATAATGAGATGAAATCAATATATATATATATATAATATCACTAGTACTGCAGCCGGACAGGTATATATATTTATTATGTAATGACTGATGACGGACCTGCTGGACACTGTCAGCTCAGCAGCACCGCAGACTGCTACAGTAAGCTACTATAGTAGTATGTATAAAGAAGAAAGAAAAAAAAAACCACGGGTAGGTGGTATACAATTATGGATGGACGAGCGACTGCCGACACAGAGGTAGCTACAGCCGTGGACTACCGTACTGTGTCTGCTGCTAATATAGACTGGATGATAATGAGATGAAATCAATATATATATATATAATATCACTAGTACTGCAGCCGACAGGTATATATATTTATTATGTAATGACTGATGACGGACCTGCTGGACACTGTCAGCTCAGCAGCACCGCAGACTGCTACAGTAAGCTACTATAGTAGTATGTATAAAGAAGAAAGAAAAAAAAAACCACGGGTAGGTGGTATACAATTATGGATGGACGAGCGACTGCCGACACAGAGGTAGCTACAGCCGTGGACTACCGTACTGTGTCTGCTGCTAATATAGACTGGATGATAATGAGATGAAATCAATATATATATATATAATATCACTAGTACTGCAGCCGGACAGGTATATATATTTATTATGTAATGACTGATGACGGACCTGCTGGACACAGTCAGCTCAGCAGCACCGCAGACTGCTACAGTAAGCTACTATAGTAGTATGTATAAAGAAGAAAGAAAGAAAAAAAACCACGGGTAGGTGGTATACAATATTATATATATATTATATACAATTATATATATATATATATATATATATATTAAACTGGTGGTGACTGGTGGTCAGGTCACTGGTCACACTATCAGCAACTTGCAAGTAGTACTCCTAAGCAGACAATCACAATATATATTATACTGGTGGTCAGTGTGGTCACAATGGCAGTGTGGCACTCTGGCAGCAAAAGTGTGCACTGTACGTTATATGTACTCCTGAGTCCTGCTCTCAGACTCTAACTGCTCCCCACTGTCAGTGTCTCCCCCACAAGTCAGATAATATACAGTCACACTATCTATCACTTCAGCAAGTAACTAGTACTCCTCCTAATGCTCCCCAAAATTACTACTGTGTCTCTCTCTACTGTCTCACTCTCTTCTCTATAAACGGAGAGGACGCCAGCCACGTCCTCTCCCTATGAATCTCAATGCACGTGTGAAAATGGCGGCGACGCGCGGCTCCTTATATAGAATCCGAGTCTCGCGATAGAATCCGAGCCTCGCGAGAATCCGACAGCGGGATGATGACGTTCGGGCGCGCTCGGGTTAACCGAGCAAGGCGGGAAGATCCGAGTCGCTCGGACCCGTGTAAAAAAACATGAAGTTCGGGCGGGTTCGGATTCCGAGGAACCGAACCCGCTCATCCCTAGTGGGTAGTCAAGATGGAGGTTGAGCGGATACCTATTGTTTGTTGGAAGGTTTACGTCAGTTTTTTATAAGATAGGTTTTTTTGTTCATGGGATAGGGTTGTTTCAGCCGTTCTTTCTGGCCACCATACTTTAGTTTAATTATTCATCAGTTAATGGTTCATTTAAATAAATAGCTAACATTTTCTGCCAAATTCAAGTCTCCGTGTCTTTATTTATTATAATTAAGTGTTAAGATGTTATGGTTTAAGTTTACGGACAATCCTCAGACTATATGAGGTTTATGCACAGTCACTTTACTGAAGTCTGGAGTGTAGCGCAGTGTGCCCTTATATACACTGTCATTATACTGCACGGCTACTTAGTGAAGTCTGAAGTCTGGACACAGCACAGCCTAAACAGCAAAGTATAGCACATTGTGCAGCATGCCCCTATATAAACTGTCACTATACTGCAGTACACCGCAAATAGTGAAGTCTGAAGTCTCAAGTCTCTGGACCTGGACACAGCACAGCCAAAAAAGTAAAAGTACAAGACAGCAAACAGCACTGTGCATTGAGTGAAATATATGGAATCCAATTCCCAGAGAATCCGACACTGGGAGCATGACGTTTGACCTCAATGCGGGATCCGAGTCTGGCAGGAAAACCCGATCCGTGGCTCGGGGGAACTCAGATACCCAGTGTTTGGAGCGGTTTAGATGCCAAGGAATCTGGACAGCTCATCTCTAATATACTGTATATAAATAAAACAAATCAGGCCCTATCACTGTGTATAAAAATTAAAGCATATAAAATCATATGAAATATAAATAGTCAGTAAAAGTGCACTGGAAAATCCACATGTATGGGATGGCCAAACTCCTCGTCCAGGTATACACCAACAACTCCACAGTTCACAAAAAAAAATAATAACAAAGGCACCTCCTTGTGCAATATTGTGTAAACAATACCAGTATGTGTTGAAGTAGCTACAAGTGAACACGTACTATGTGGACAAATTGTAACAGCTTGTCTGTTTTACTTAAAATGATCCATATGAAGCAGGGGCGTTTTAAGAGAGGAGGAGGCCCGTGTTCAGCCTCCTCCATTCGGGACCCCTCCTCTCTGCCTGCAGCGCACAGATCTCTGAGAAAATGGCGCGGCGGCCATTTTCCCTGAGATTTCTCTACTGCGCATGCGCATAAATACGTGAAAATGGCCGCTGAGCCATTTTCACTGTGTTTTAACAGCACTGCGGATGCCGGCACTGTACGCCGGAGGGGTGAGTTTTTAAAATGGGTGCAGCGTGTGTGTTGGGGGCCCCCTTTGGACTCAGGAGCCCGTGTGCACCACACACACTGCACCCATTATAGAAACACTAGTGAAACGAAGTCACCAGCATCGTGAGTTTTGATATTTTAATAGGTTTCCAAACATCACAAAAAAAACATAAAAACTTACAGAGTAATTCAGTTGTGGGATTAGAACACTAATATATTCATAAATGCTTGTACAATATAAAAGAGAAAAACACCTCATCTGAAGTATTCAATCAGCAGGTAATACAATCAGCAGCTAACACAAAAAGATGCTTGAGGAAGCACCGTAAAGCTGCATACAGGAGGAGCAGCTGGATCTGAGATCTACGCCTGCAGCCCTAACTGTTTGCCCCTGTGACTTGTTGATCATAATAGCGGAGCAGACGCTTGAAGAAAACTGCAGACGCTTGAATTAAAAATTGTCGGGAATAAGGGGAATACGTGATATAAACACAGTCTCACCTGCACACATCCCGTAGAATTCCTGCCTCACTTTGATCCTCTGCAGCACACTCACTTTAACTCGGATTCTGTTGCACAACTTGGGTCAAGTTCCACAGAAGCAAGATCGGAACACCAGCTTTCAGTGCGACAAGTGTCAAGCATCCTTTTTTTCCTTTATTGCTCCTCTCCCTGATGTCACATCGAGATCATACATATCTCAATTTCTATCAAGGTCACAAAGCTATTGTGACAGGGATAGCACAGAAATGTAAAATGCAGGATATCAGATCCAGGCCACGTATTCTGTGTGCAAAGCTGAGCAGCAGGCATAATTACAATCACCTTTGTGAGCTTGGTAAAAGAAGCAGCAGATGCATTGGGAAACTGTTCCAGATGCTGAACAGGCAATAGGAGGGGAGTTTGGGGACAACGTAAGGAACCATTGGATCTTTGTATCAACTTCATTGAGAAGACTGTACCTTGTTGTGCTGTCACTTCTGTTGCTGTTGAAACTGCCTGTTAAACCTGACCTGCAAATCCTTCATAAAACTGTGTAACCTGCCAGTTGTGGAAAATATTATCTTTCTATCTCCATAGTTCATAAACAGACCCTAGAAGTATATTTCTAAACAATTTTTAATGCTGTGAACAGACACAACCCTTAGAGTTTTATTATACATACTAGTTAAAAGTCCATCAAAATGACGGACACAAAGGCCGCACAGCAGAAAAAAAAGACACTACTGCAGTCACACCAAATAACTTCACAATGTACAGTGCTGAAGTCTGCAAAGATGCCATTGGCAACAGATCTTGCTCCAAAATCTGTTTAGTCTGAGGTTATCCAAAGGCCCGACAGATAAAGCTGTCAAGCTTTATGCAATCAGACAAAAAAATGGCAGTTGCTTGGTCATTCCTGGAGATAATTATATATCAGGTGCTAGAAAGGGGGAGGGGTCACAGACAAAGAACAGACAGAGAGGGGAGGGGAGTGCATATCCCCACCCCTGGGTATCCCCCCAGCACACTAAAAATGACCTGTAACCATACCTGAACCTATCTGGTAATAGAAATTCAGAGAATTAGTCACACATGTTTGCAAACACATGTTTAGCTGCTGAGCCACTTCACGGCTTCTCCGATATCAGCAGTCCTAACACTACATAATAGCAGTGCCCACATAGGGCCATGTAATTTGTCTACAGTAGGCCTCATGACAAAGGCTATTACTAAAACACATTCAGACAGAGAATTAACTTACCCGGGAGCCACCCCCAGGAAGCTTTATGCAATCCAAGATGACCAAAGTAACAGGTCTCTAGATAAATCTTCTTTGAGACCTTTAATATCAAAGGACCCAGCACTCCTTACTCCTTAAAACCTGTGTAGGGAGTTTTTAGACATCAGGAGACCCACTGGTTATCAAGTCAAATATATAGATGAAAGGACATGCCTTCCCTTACCACCCATCACTGAGTGCAATGAGAACCCAGATAATAGGTCTGAAATTCCTACACCAGATGCAGCTATTCATCATGCACATTTGAAATGTATAGCAAATCTGATACCAGAACTGGACCCACAAGCCCAGATAACTCTACTAATCAGGATAGATATTCCACGAGTCCACAAAGCCACATAATGCACCTTATGCTCAGCGACTAGATCTAGGATTTGTCATAATATGAAAAGTATGTCTTGAAAATGTGCTCAGACCAGCTTCTGTTAACAGCATGCTTACTTGTACTTTAAAGAATGGATGCCCTTCTCTTTTTCAGCCATGTCACAAACACTTCCTCATAAAGAATTACCACATTGTACTACCATAGATTCTCTTAGTGACAAACCACTCCTGTGACAACTACCAATATCATCTGGTGTACACAGTCTTCCAAAGAACAAGAAAGGATGACCAAGTGGCAATGTCTATAGAGGACAAACTATTCTTGGAAATAATGGAGGACTAATGGACTAGTCAAAGCTGGTGCCAACAGATTGGTAGCACCTCTACCCTTTAGAACACCCAGGCAATGCCTACCTAGCAAGAAAGAACAAGTACTTAAACATTTTTCTTCACTTAAATGCAACTTCACAGGAAACCAGGAGATGAGAGATCATTTATTTTCTTTTTTGGACAAAATATTTGAGAACAGCCATGCTGAGATAGCTCCCATTCTTAAAGACACAGATGAATGCTGCTACCTGCCAATGTTTGGAGTATACCATCCAAAGAAAACAGGTCAGATCAGAGTCATGTTTGATTAAAATGCCAAGTTTGAAAAAATCTCGTTAAATTATATGCTCCTTACAGGACTAGGCCTTAACAACAAACTCCTTGGAGTACTCATACTCTACATTTCTAAAAAGACACTATTGCCTCCACAGCTGACATTCAACAAATATTTCATTGTTTCCTTGTGAAAGAAAAAGACATGCATTTCAAAGATACCTTTGGTTCAGAGACAATGACCCCTCTATAAATATTGTAGAGTACCGCATGAGGGTACACATCTTTCGTAACAGCCCTTCAAACGCAGTTGCCATCTACTGACTGAGACATTCAGCTCAGGAGGGTGAGCTAGGGTATGGTTCTGATGTTAGACAACTTGTGGGAAAAAAGATTTCTACCTGGATGACTGTTTAATATCTACGCCAACAGATGAGACAGCAATCTGTCTTCTCAAGAGAGCTCAGGAAATTCTTCTATGTTCTAAATACATGCTTCACAAAATAGCCTCCAACAGCAAAGGAGTGATGGAAGCCTTCCCTTTCCATGATCTTGATCATTGACTTAAGGGACTTGGGGCCTAATTCAGATCTAATCGCTGCTGTGCATTTTTGCACAGCGAGCAATCAGATCCGAACTGCGCATGCATATGCACCGTAATGCGCAGGTGCATCAGACATCTACAACGGGCATCGCCGGTCAGCGATGGGAAGGTGCGAAGGATCCATTCACACGGGCGTTTGCAAGGTGATTGACAAGAAGAGGCCATTTGTGGGTGGCAACTGACCGTTTACAGGGAGTGTCCGGAAAAAACACAGGCAGGCTCAAGCTTTTTCATGTATGTTGTCTGACGTCAGCTCCAACCCCGATCAGCAGGATTCAATTGCACTGGATAAGTAAGCCCTGGGCTCTGCAGAGACTGCACAAACTGATTTTTGAGCAGCTCTGCAACACATAGGAACATATACTTGCACAGCGATTTTACCCTTCCCCTGTAGGCGGCGATTATCTGATCACAGTGCAGCAAAAAATGCAGTCCAGCGATCAGATCTGAATTAGGCACTATGATTTGGTAACCTATTCTACACCAGCCCAACGTAGCCTTGTACTTTTATGGGACGTGAAGTCTGAAAATTTGCATCTCCTGTCACTATTAAGGTAGAGTCCTATTTAGAGACCTAACCTGTGAGTTACCTGACTGGGACACCCCACTACTTCCACAAAAAAGGGAATTGTAGAAAGAGTGGAAAAGTACTCTGTCCACCTTATCCAACCTTTATATTACACATTCATATGCTCCTGTGCCTTTTACAAAAGTCTCTTTACAAAACCAGGGACTGTGTGTATTCTCTGATGCATAATTCCAAGCAATTGCTGGTGTTGCATATCTTAAAATCATATACAACAAAGGTGAATGTCATATTGGATTTGTCATGGGCAGGGTGAAGCTAGCACCACTTCCAGAGCACACAATACCCAGACTAGAACTTTGTGCTGCAGTACTAGCCATAGAACTAGCTAAGCTCATTTCATCAGAGTTACCCATTGAACTCTCAGAAACAAAATTCTACACAGACAGTAAAATAGCATTAGGCTACTTTTGCAAAGAGACTACATGATTCCATGTTTATGAAAGCAATAATGTGCTAAGGATCAGGAGATCCACAAATCCAAAACAGTAGCCTATGTATCTAATGCTCATAATCCTGCAGAACATGCTACAAAAACTATCTCAGCCAGTTCCTCAAAGACACGACACCGTTCAGGGGACCTACATTTCTGTACAAGACAGATTGCAACAATTCTGGAAGTGACACATTTGAGTTAGTAGACGCAGATGTTAAAATATGTTAAAATATGTCCACAAGTAACTACAATCCATACCTTGATTTCAGATTTGAACCTCACAGATTCCAAATATTCTCAACTTGGAAGTCACTTGTTAGAGCTATTACCTGTGTAACCCACATAGCTTGTTTTTTTAAACGCACTACACAAATGTGACAAATGTAAAGGTTAGCATACTGTCAAAATACTTACACAGTACAAGAAATGCAACAATCTAGGAAGCTCATTATCCATGTTGTTCAGCCGCAAACCTATGCTAGAGAAAGTCAAATCATTCCCACTTGAAATTTTATTCCCAGAAACTTCGTCTTGAAAAACCTAGACCCATTTCTTGACGAATATGAATTATTGAGAGTAGGTAGTCACCTCCAAGAAGTTAACTTAGGATCAAATGAGAAAAATCCTTTAATCATTCCTGTAAGTCACAACATAACTTCTTTAATTGTGCAGCACTATCACAATGATGTCAAACACCAGGGACGATTGTTTACAGAAGGAGCTCTGTGGTTAGCTTGGTTCTGGATTATTGGAGCAAAAAGGTGTATAAGCAACACAATCTTCAAATGTATTACTTGTCGCAGACTTTGTGTAACTTCTCAAACTCAGTAGATGGCTAATCTTCCAGCAGACAGGCTTAGTACAGACCCTCCCTTTTCTAACATTGGTCTTGACTTATTTGGTATATGGATTGTCATCACTCAACATACTAGAGGAGTGAATGCAAACAGCAAGTGTTGGGCAGGTGTATTCACCTGTATGAGCATCAGAGCTGTTTACATTGAGGTGAGCTTCATCAATGCCCTTAGATGCTTCATTGTCAACTGCAGCTCTGTTTAACACATCCACTCTGACAGGGGCGCCAACTTCATTGGAGCAGCCAAGGAATTACAAATAATCTCTAACATTGACAGAAAAAATGTAGAGAAATATCTTTGAGTACAAGGCTGTATGTGGACTTTCAAACCTCCTCATTTTTTTCATATGGGAGGAGCCAGGGAAAGGATGATTGGCATTACATGCAGAATACTTGATTCCATATTTCTGCAAGTAGGAACTGCAACTCTTTTTACTCAAGAGACTGGGACTATATATGCTCCTTCTGGAGAATTCAACACCAAAGACTTTTTTTAAACATCAGTGGAGACAAGATCAAAGTCTTGCAAACACCTTTTGTGACAGGTGGAAAAGACAGTATGTCTCTACCTTGCAGCCAAGGAGCAAGTGGCAAGTTGTCAAGTCCAACCTACTGTAAAACCAGGTGACATTGTGCTTGTTAGAGATTGTCAGTCACAGCTCAATGAGTGACCTTTAAGTCTTGTCATCAATGCATTCCCAAGCAAGTATGGGAAAGTCCATAAGGTGGAGGTCAAGATGTATAAGCAAGGAGACTAACTAATTCCACAGACCAGTATCTGAACTGTTCTTACTGTTACCTTCTTAGAGTTTGATGGGGAGTGTCATGCCTTCCAGCATAGTTTGTGTAAACTCATTTTATTTGTGTCACAGTAGTCTGTGTAATGAACTCCCTCCAGTGGTCAACACAGAACGTGCTCAAAGTTATCTATCCTTTTGACCCTCCTAACTTGTTGTAGCTAGTTAGCAATGCATTCTGGGCAGGAGCTGTGAGTAGCAATTTTCTATTCTCACATGGATGTAGACAGACCTACAGTACTTTACATGGTCCAGCCCGGTCTCACATTCGGTGGTGAGTTAATGACTTTAATTTTGCCATCATAGACTTGTTTAGTCAGCTATGCATGCTAGCTATATTAATAGCACTGTAACTTACTTTTTTGTACATGTAATGTCTGTTATGTTTGCATTCCCATGTTACATGTACTGTATACGTCTGCTTGCTCTTTTCCACATGCACGTTGTAATTGTATCTTATTGTTTTTCACTTACAGTTTTACCACAATCATATTGCAAACTCATATCTCAAATGCTTATTTACACATGCAATTTCCTTTACTAAATAATAAATACCAATCTTCAGACATCACATCTGAATGGGATTATTAAAATATTAAAAAGACGGTTATACTGTAGGCTACAAATTTGCCACAGTGGCTTACTGAGAGACTGAACAATGAAGAACAGGGGCCAATATGCCCACCAAAGAGAGGAGGGCACCTGTCTAGTGGAACAATAGCGTATAAAAAGGAGCCCACAGAACATTCATCACAGCAGCAACACAGTGGCCACAGGAGATAATGGGATAGACGAAGGGCAGGCAGACAGAAATAAGAGGGGCCAGTGATAGCTGAACAGTGGAAGCAAAGGAGGTCCCATGGTGGCAGGCTCAAAAAATAAAGAGGTGTAAAAAAGGACATGGAGAAGACCAAGGGACAGAAGCAGGTGACATGTGAAGGGCATTAATGTGGTCTGCTACTGGAACACAGCAGGAATGTGAGCAACTGTTGCAAGGGTCAAAAGGGCTCTAGACTCTGCTACATGTAACAAGACATAGGGGCCAATATGAAAGCAAGGTATCTGCCACTAGTAGAACAGTAGCATGTGGATGAGCAAAGGAGAAGTGCACCAATGCTGGTGGAGAGACAGGGTGGTCCCAGAAACTTCAAGAAGGGAATCAGGGATAATCTCCAAAGTATCAAGTGGCACAGTGTTTGTATCAACTGCAAGCTGCCCACCAGGGTTAGCCATTGGCTACAGGGCATTTTCATTTATTTATTTAGTCAGTATTATTATTATTATTTATTATTATTATTATCCTTTATTTATATGGCGCCACAAGGGATCCGCAGCGCCCATTACACAGTACATAATCAAATGAGCAAACAAGAAAACAGTACTTAAAGTACAAGACAATATAGGACAGGTATAGAAAACCCGGGGTTAGGTGCCATCAAAGAGAGTATTGAGTATAAGATAGTGTAAGTAATAATTTATGTATTAATTAATTTAGTTAAGTTTACTTTTTTGAATTGTGTGCCAGGGAAGCATCTGCAGTGTACAAGACAGGGGCTCCAAAGAGGGTAATTGAAGCCCCTGACACAGGCACCAATAGGGGTCACTACAATGGAACCTGTGCATTCAAGGCCAGATTGGGGGGGGGCGCAGGAGCACCTAAAACTGGGGGGGGTCATCACCATTCTTCCGGCCCTCCACTTCTTATAAGTACTTCCCGCACTTGGTATTCAGCCCCTCCCCCCCCCCCCCCCTCACTATGGAAATGCATAGTGCAAGTGCAGCAGTGTGCTTGGTGAGGGGGTGTATACTTTATTAGAATGTGTATATTAAGTTTAAACCAATGGTGTATATTAATAGTATATGAAGTTTTCTTGCAGTGAAAAAAATAAAATTAAAATACATATAGAAAAATATGCAAGAATATTAGAAGCCTCTGAACTACTTACACACTGACACAGGAGGACTCTGTGTGTCTCTATCCCTAGTCCCAAATAATCCCAGTCACCTAAATCTACCTTGCTGTATATGGTGGTGGTGGTGGTGGTGGTGGTGGGGGGGGGGGGTGATCCCTTTGTCAATCTCAGTATTCACCTCTCTGCTATCTTTCCAGTGTTCGGAAAGCTCCATTGGCAGCTCTTGAAACCTGGTACTCCTGTGTCTCTGCTTGCACTGCACAATGTCCTGCTTGCATTCTGGCAGACTGGTTCTTTTGTCTGCTGCTGCACAAGAGAGAGAGCTGGTGATGTAAGTGTCCTCCAGCCAGGGGCCCCGTGACTAAGGGGGCCCAGGGTACAGTGTAACCTGTGCCCCCCTCCTTATCCAGCTCTGTGTACATCAAACTCAGGGGCAGGGGGTGGGTTTCACAAGATCGGCAGTGGGGACGCACCCCTGGCAAGCCACAGAGTGAGGTGCCAGACCATGCCATGGGGATCTTGGTGTGATGTCATCATCCGACCAGACCCCTGAGGAGAGTGGGAGAAGGCCACCGGGTGGTGCCAATCAAGGAAGGCCATGGCAGCACCACTACTCCAAGAAGCCCAGCCAGCCTCGGCCAGTAGAAATGGTTGAAGCAGTCAGGCCCAGCGCAACTTCAGAGGATGCACAAGGGCACAAGGGGGGCAGCAATCTGTATGTCCAGAGTGCTGACATTCACAAAGTGGACCGGGGGTCCCAGGCTAACTAAGAGGGAAGTGAGGGCAGCAGGTAAATCAAATATAGGGAGGAGAGGGAGTGCAACATAGATAAGAAAAGATAACAAGAGAATTTAAGTAAGGAAGGAGGAAAAAGGCAGGGAGAGACACAAAGAAAGGATAAGAAGGAAAAAAGAGCTCCAGAAAAGAGAGGAAATAATATTCACAGCAAGCAATGGAGAGACAGGTAAACAGTGAGTAATGGACCTTATTCAGCTTTTGTTGCAGTGTTTTAGCAAAACTGCAACTGGCTGCGATCGCATGCAGGGGACTGCCCAGCACAGGGCAAGGCCACCCAGCCTGCAAACATCCTGCAATGATGCATCGCTGATTTGTGGAAGCCCCCAGCCAAGCTGCGAAGGCAGGCACAGGGCAGACATTTTTCAGGGTTGAAGCGGCCGTGCGTGATGTCAAGTGGCCATCCTGAACCCACGCCCATTTCCGACGACATGCCTGCAAACACCAAGTCGATGCCCCAGCAACGCCACGTCACCGCCCTGTGAACACCTCTGCCTGTCAAGGCAGAAGCGTTTGCATAGTGAGATACAATTGCATCTTACCAGCCTGCGCACATGCAGTGCGGGTCTTGCACTTGCGCACTACGGTTGGACACGGGGATATGTGATAGCATAGTAGCAGTGTCTGCTGCTGAATAGGGTCCTATGTGTACTTCCCTGTCCTGTTGTCTGTTAACAAAGAGGCCTGAGACCATGCACAGCAGACACATAAAGACTTATATAGGTCAGCTCTACCTCCCCCTAGTCGACTGATTGGCTAGCCACAATGATCATAACAGTGTCATAACAAGGTGTTTTATTCCAGCCTAAATGTGTGTACACACTGTGAGATAAATCTGTAAGATTTTGACTATATAGTCAAAATCTTAAGGAAAGTTAGTGCACACCTCAAGGTGTTAGACAGCTTGCGATACAGATTCGATCCCGATGCGCGGTCCCGCAGGGTCGGTATCACAAGGCTAGATAGACTGTGCTGGTAAGTCAATCTTGACTATCTAGTGTACTATCTAGTACAATGATGGCTAACCTTGACACTCCAGCTGTTGTTGAACTATATATCCCAGCATGCTACATATCCCAGCATGCTACAGTTTTGCTATTTGGCCTTGCTAAAACTGATGCAGGGCATGCTGGGATGTGTAGTTCAACAAGAGCTGGAGTGTCAAGGTTAGCCATCACTGATCTAGTACAAACTACAAAGTATAGTCAACATTGTACATAGACAAAATTTTAAGTACAGATACTGTAGTCGAAATGTAACTGTGCTATCTGGGCTCTGAGGAAGTTCAAGGGAAATCGCATAGTCAAAATCGGGCATTGCAAGGATCTCACCGTGTGTACACACCTTAAAAGCCTAGGCTCTACATCAGTGGTTAACCATTATTCAGTCTGAGTGGATTTCTCTCAGGCTTCTTTATGATTTTAAAAAGGAAAGTAATTTGGCCACAGAGTGATGAAGAAATAGTGGATTTCTTTACAATTGTAATTTTGTGTTTATAAACCTATTTTCCCTATGTAAACAGCTAGCCTCCATCCTGACTGGCAAGAAGAATAAAAAACAACCTTAATAATGATTTGAAAAGGTGATTTTAAATATTTCACTAAAATCCAGTTTTAACCATAAATGGAATGTAGAAATTCACAAGTGTACCAATTATTTCAGTCCCCCAAGATTATTTCACACTAATGTTTCCCTTAGATTGCTAGAACATTTTGGCTGTAGACTGAAGAAAGCAAAGTCATTTGTAAAAGAGGGTAACATAATTCACGGGAGCTGTCCTGCAAAACCTGCTCTGCTTGGAAAAGCTGCAAACGAGGATTTCAGGCTCCAGCAAGAATATATTTTATGTCTGCATGCTTTTTATTTTTTGTGCATCTTCTTTCCATCCCACTGATCCTCTCCCTGGGTGAGAGAATGAACAGGCAAAGGATTATGTCTTATTTGAGTTTGCTGTTGTGCTCCCCCACAGGGGTGACCTTAGCTAATCCAGTAAAATTCTGTGCTGCTCCCAACTCATGAACAGTCGGTGGGCTAAGATGAAACCCTCCACCCCCATCTGTTAGGTTTTTTTGGCCCATCTGGATATGGTATTTATGTATAGGTATGTGTTATCACTAGCAAGCTGCTTACAACATTAAATGCAAATGCTCAGAAATAATATATTTATAGTTATTAAATGCATAAGACTTTTTAATTTCATGTAGATATTGCAAAAAGCAACTATTCCGTTGTAAAGACATGTTTACACAGAAACCTTTAGATGAAAAACAGTAATTACTTAAGCAATTGATACGTATCATATAGTATATATTGTAATAACACTGAAATAAACTTTGTTTAGCCTGCTCTTTGTCCATTACCCCATTTGTCTATAACAATTAGTTTGGGGAAAACTACATTTGCCAAATTGCTTAAAATACTTTCATTATTATATTAGCCAAGCAGGTCCATATAATGGAGACAATGCATCTACAAAGACTGTTAATATGATTTAAATGAGAATATGATATAATAGTATTGTAAAAAAACTAATTATGTCTCTTGTAGTTAATACTTCTTGCATACCTAAAGCTGTCGCTTTGCTCAAAAAGCTATTAATCATATATCAAACTACAAAACAAGCATTAAAAGTATTAGCCCCCATGTTGCATGCCTGACGGCTTTCAATTTATTGCAAATTCAATATACATTAGTAACCGGGACAGGGGGCTTTAAAAGCTAGATTCTTTTATTGCCTCCCTGCCCAGTGAACCAGGAGATGCGATTGCAGCTAATGGTAATTTGAACACATTTGCTCATAACCGAATTGAAATATGAAAACGGCTGACAAATACACACAGCTGATGTATTCACAGTCATTCGGCTGTAAACCTCAGAGATAGGGGGAAAAAAGGATCTTAACCAGAGCATCCTTGCATCTATATAGCTTTGACTTTGAGACAGTCATCAGACTGCACTGAGTAATATGCCACTCAGGTATATAGGTATATAATATATATATATATATATATAGTAGCATCAGAACAACTGAATGTTCAGAAGGACACGGCACTCCAGGACTTATAAATAAATGCTTATAGTTTAATTGAAAAGATAAACCATAATCTGCATCAATGCATTGTCTGGGTGAGCACAACCACAGACAGATATGGTGCAGAATACATCTTACATGGCACAGGCATACATGACACGATGCAGCATTTCGGGACACATCAGGTCCCTTCCTCAGGTGATGCTAGTGACCAACAAATAAAGAAAAACAAACATAAACCATTGAACTTACCTATATAGCAACTCCCTGCAAGCACGCCAGATCCAGGAGACGCGTGGAGCTTCCGGTCCGGCCAGGACGCCTGGATGGTGACGTCATCGGGGAGCGGCGGTTGCCGTGGAAACCCGATGTCCGGAAAATCACACGCTGTCCCTGGTTGGTAAGCCTGACAGGGGGAGCCATATACCTAATACAAAAAACATCTGGTGAGCAGTGAAATACACATATATAGTGGAGATAAAAACACAATATCTAATAAAGGTCGTCTGACCCAGATTGGCAACAATAATGCATAACACATTATATGCAAATCTAGTCACATACATTAAAAATACAATCTGAATTGATAGCTGGCATGGAAGCAAAAAAGGAACGTGGTTACCAATGCTGATATCATTATAATACGGGTCCCAGTAAATTTCGAAAGATATAATGCTATCTATATGAACAAAGCAGCATCTAAGAGAACAATATTTATATCAGAATACCCCTGTAATGCATCCCAACAGAAGCTTAATTGTATACCTTATTAATAACGTAAGTAATTCCAATTAATTTTTTCGTTCAAACCTGCAGGGTGCAGTGTATTAAGCCTAACTATCCATTTGGCTTCCAATCTATGAAGTGCCAGAACCCTATCACCTCCTCTCAATGATTGTGGAACGTGATCAATCATTTGATAACGTAAATCTGATAACGTATGTGCTTTAGCACAGCAATGTCTGGACACAGGTTGGTCATTAGATTCGCCCGTTAGAGCCTGATTGATATTAGACCTATGTAGTGCCATCCGTTCCCGCAACGTGCGGGTAGTCAGGCCAACATACATTAATTGACAAGGACAAATAATGTAATAAATGATAAATTTAGTGGTGCAATTTAACACATGTCTAATGGAAAATTTTTGTTTAGTGGCGGGATGGGTAAAGTAGGATCCTGTGATCAAAGAGGAACATGTGATACATGAAGGGCATTTATAACAACCTGCCTTTTTAACTGATCCAAATAACCCTGGTTGGTGGGTATAATCAGTGATGTCAGTTTTCACCAGATGGTCACGTAGGTTACGACCACGTTTGTAGCTGGTCATAACTTGAGTGTTCTGAAAACCCGGCAAAGACTTATCTGTTTTAATAATGGGCCACAAAGCCTTACTGGCACGGGGTATGATGGGGCTAGAGGTAGAGTATCTGGTGGACCAAATGAATTTATCCTCCACACGTTTTTGGGTAGGGGTGTCTTGGAGCATCCTTGTCCGATCTTGGCACATCACCCTATTTTTAGTCAACTCTAGTTCTCCCCCCGCTTTTTGAATTTATCAACTACTATTTGTAGTGCGTCCTCTAATTGATTCGGGTCACTGGTAATGCGAGCTACTCTTAACAATTGGTTGGTATTGTGCTACAGGATCGGGCCCAGTGTATCCAAGAAATTATGAGGCAACTGGCATGTTCAGAAACTTACACTAAACTAGAGAATGACCCGACAATGCGATTCCATAAGGAACTTAATATGATATTGGAACAGGCGGTGCAGAACAAGCTTATAGATCCTAAATTGAAAGAAGCTCTTCTTCCTAAGCATCCGATTGTTCCTTGTCTATATACGTTACCCAAGGTTCACAAAGATTTAGTGAACCCCCCTGGCAGGCCGATCGTATCTGCCAGGGGTTCTTTATACCAACCAATTGCCGAATTTTTGGACTCTCTCCTCCAACCACATGTCATTAAACGACGTACCTATTTAAAGGACACTACAACATTCCTTAGAAGAATAATGGAATTTGATGGACTATCAGATGATACTCTACTATGCACGATGGATGTCTCCTCTCTCTATACGTCAATACCGCATAGAGATGGTTTAGAGGCAATGAGTAGATTTATCAATAATCTTGATGACGAATTGGGTCTGGACTATACGTTGTTTCTGAAGTTATTAGAATTAGTACTTACTAGGAATTATTTTTTGTTTAATGGTACATTTTATTTACAGCGAGCCGGGTGTGCCATGGGCAGTAGTGTGGCACCGGCATATGCCAATGTTTTTATGTTCGACCAAGAACAGAAATTATTTTTTGATAATTTACATTACAGTCAAAATATCGTATGGTTTATCCGTTATATAGATGATTTATTTATGTTATGGAAAGGGAGTAGAGTAGCTTTTGAGGAAATGATGCAGAATATCAATTATACACCAGGACCAATCAAATTTACTTTTGTTTGCAAGTCAGATCAGATTGATTACTTAGATGTGACTATCCATTTGAAAGGGGGCTGACTAGTTTCATCAGTGTTTTATAAAAATACTGATCGCAATTCTTTGTTAGATGCCAGTAGTCACCACCCAGTGGCATTAAAGAAGGGCCTTCCCTACTCTCAGATGTTAAGAGTAGCTCGCATTACCAGTGACCCGAATCAATTAGAGGACGCACTACAAATAGTAGTTGATAAATTCAAAAAGCGGGGGTATAACCTTAGAGAACTAGAGTTGACTAAAAATAGGGTGATGTGCCAAGATCGGACAAGGATGCTCCAAGACACCCCTACCCAAAAACGTGTGGAGGATAAATTCATTTGGTCCACCAGATACTCTACCTCTAGCCCCATCATACCCCGTGCCAGTAAGGCTTTGTTGCCCATTATTAAAACAGATAAGTCTTTGCCGGGTTTTCAGAACACTCAAGTTATGACCAGCTACAAACGTGGTCGTAACCTACGTGACCATCTGGTGAAAACTGACATCACTGATTATACCCACCAACCAGGGTTATTTGGATCAGTTAAAAAGGCAGGTTGTTATAAATGCCCTTCATGTATCACATGTTCCTCTTTGATCACAGGATCCTACTTTACCCATCCCGCCACTAAACAAAAATTTTCCATTAGACATGTGTTAAATTGCACCACTAAATTTATCATTTATTACATTATTTGTCCTTGTCAATTAATGTATGTTGGCCTGACTACCCGCACGTTGCGGGAACGGATGGCACTACATAGGTCTAATATCAATCAGGCTCTAACGGGCAAATCTAATGACCAACCTGTGTCCAGACATTGCTGTGCTAAAGCACATACGTTATCAGATTTACGTTATCAAATGATTGATCACGTTCCACAATCATTGAGAGGAGGTGATAGGGTTCTGGCACTTCATAGATTGGAAGCCAAATGGATAGTTAGGCTTAATACACTGCACCCTGCAGGTTTGAACGAAAAAATTAATTGGAATTACTTACGTTATTAATAAGGTATACAATTAAGCTTCTGTTGGGATGCATTACAGGGGTATTCTGATATAAATATTGTTCTCTTAGATGCTGCTTTGTTCATATAGATAGCATTATATCTTTCGAAATTTACTGGGACCCGTATTATAATGATATCAGCATTGGTAACCACGTTCCTTTTTTGCTTCCATGCCAGCTATCAATTCAGATTGTATTTTTAATGTATGTGACTAGATTTGCATATAATGTGTTATGCATTATTGTTGCCAATCTGGGTCAGACGACCTTTATTAGATATTGTGTTTTTATCTCCACTATATATGTGTATTTCACTGCTCAGCAGATGTTTTTTGTATTAGGTATATGGCTCCCCCTGTCAGGCTTACCAACCAGGGACAGCGTGTGATTTTCCGGACATCGGGTTTCCACGGCAACCGCCGCTCCCCGATGACGTCACCATCCAGGCGTCCTGGCCGGACCGGAAGCTCCACGCGTCTCCTGGATCTGGCGTGCTTGCAGGGGGTTGCTATATAGGTAAGTTCAATGGTTTATGTTTGTTTTTCTTTATTTGTTGGTCACTAGCATCACCTGAGGAAGGGACCTGATGTGTCCCGAAATGCTGCATCGTGTCATGTATGCCTGTGCCATGTAAGATGTATTCTGCACCATATCTGTCTGTGGTTGTGCTCACCCAGACAATGCATTGATGCAGATTATGGTTTATCTTTTCAATTAAACTATAAGCATTTATTTATAAGTCCTGGAGTGCCGTGTCCTTCTGAACATTCAGTTGTTCTGATGCTACTACATACCATTGCTTGGACAAAGGCACACAGGCGGCTGGATAAATAGCAGGAGTGCCGGATCATTTGGATACTATATATATATATATATATATATATGCAGTGAACATACCAACCCTAAATAAATAAATATATATATATATATATATATATATATATATATAAAGAGAGTGAGAGAGGCAGTCATGGCACTTATGGCATTCATGGGTCTTTCACAACTTACAGTACAAGAACTGTTGACACACCAACCAGTTACAAATGTGCCATCTATGTTTCAGCTTAATTTAAACGTCAGTTTTAATATAAACGTCCTGATAATAGTTTATCTATGTTAATACTGAAATGTAGATGACAGATTTGTAAATAGGTGTTGTGTTGCCAGTTCTTGTACTGTAAGTTATTAACACCCCATGAGTGCCATGGCTGCCTCTCTCTATATTGTCATATTTTCTGAGAGAACCTGAGCAAGTACAGTTTGGAGGTATGGAGTGGTGACCAAGATTGGTATATACATATACTGTATAAGAAATTCCAAGGGTCTGGTACTTACTCTAAAACCGATAGCTTGCTTGGATGCCTGCCCTCACAGCAGCAATATAGCAGCAACACATACAGTATACACCAGGATAGAAATCCTGACGAAAATCTTTGTGGCTGAAATGTTGATACACTTAAGCGCACCTTAAGGCCCATACACACTTTACGATAAAATGAGCGACGTTGTTCATTTCAGCCCTCATCAACGACGTCGCTCATTATATCGTCAAGTGTGTATGCATCCGACGACCACCGATGCGCGGCCCCGCGGGACGTTAACGACCCTCGCTTATCTGTGGAGCATGTATGCTCAATTTCCACTATGGTCGTTACCGACCAGAGACGTCGTTGAATGTGTATGGTGTGAACGACCAACGACCAAGCCACTGTTCACCAGCCCTGTTCCCAGCTCATTATTTTAATAAACTGTTCAGCTTGGATGCTTCAACGATGAATGGTCTTTGGTCTTTGGTCGTTGGTAGTGTGTATGCTCATGTCGTTTGCTTAGCTGTTCAAGGGAAGTTCAAGGGAAGTCGTTAACGACGTGTGCATCGTCAAGTGTGTATGGGCCTTTAGTGTCTTTATTTGGATTGGAGTGCAGAACTTTATATATAGTCCACTTCAGATTCTCAGATGTACAACAAGCATGTTACAGTTAGAGATGAGCAGTCCAGATTCCGAGGAATTGCAGCTCGAGTGTTCCCACCAGTCTCGGATCCAACTTCAAGGCCAAACGTCATCCTCCCGGCATCGGATTCTTGTGAGACTTGGATTCTATATCAATCTGACTGTACATGAGCGTGACCTTGCAATATCCTCAAAATAGAGAGATTGCACTCATTTAAAAACAGCAGTGTTCCCATCGCTACAGTTATCCCAAGGTTTTACATGTGGATGCTAGTTTCAGGGGGAGAGAATTTCTATTTATTTAATCTACTAGGTCAGTAGCTAATTTAAAAGTTTAATTGATATGTGCCTGGTTATTTTTAAACTGTAATCTTTCTATGAGAGATGGATGATCATTAGAGATGACATTTCTAAAACTGTAATCCTGACCTTGCACATCATTTTGACAGAAATGTTTTCACCTTCAAAATTTTGCGTTATGTGTTCCTATTTTTACACCACACAGCAGAATGAATCGACAGTAATGCCAGAACTGATCATAGAAAGTAAATACCACAGTGTGCTAAGAATTATAAGCATCACTGACCGTTCCGACACCTGCAGCTATCGATTTGGACAGCTGCATGGTGTCGATGCCCATACACACAGCAGGGACAGAGCTGTCCCTGGCTGTGGCGGGTGCCTGCTCTGGACTGCGCTGGGGATCTCGCGTGAGTAGCGAGATTCCACACATTGTAATAGGAGTCGGCCGGGGAGGAGATACAGCACATCGGCACTAAGCTGACGCGCTGTGTGCTCAGGGCAGCAATGCCGGAGGGGGAAGATTTTGCTCCTCCACTTCAGCAGACAAGCTGTAAATACATCTTGTTGATGTCCCTTCCTGGTTCACCTCGGTAATGAGGCGAAGCAGGAGGTGTTACAGCGGGAGCATCTGTGCCGTTATAATATATTTACCTGATGGTGCCAGTGTTATTACTGCCGCAGCCAGTCTGCTTGACCATACGACAACCCTAGCTGTCAATATTCTTTTTTCTTGCATAGTCTGCATATGTGTACTCAGTTGCACAAGAGTTTGTGTTAGTTCCAAAGGGCATCTATCATCTTTTCTGGGCGTCAGCTTCACTTGCTAAGGTTTGCAGTTCTGAAGGCTAAAAATTGCGAATGTAATTGTGTACAAACAATGACCCTCTTAACACCATCAAAAATGGTTATAATAAATCTTAAAAACATTTTTTTAATTGTAAATAAATGTATTTATTGGATATGAATTAAAAAAACTTTGTACTATTCCTAAAATTTTAGCATACTTTATACCACGTGTTGTGGAAGTTTTCTATTTATTAATGTACATCACTTACCTACATACTGTAATAAATAAAAAATGTTTTAGTATTGCATTATATTAGTATTTGTTCTGTTTGAACACTGGAGACCTAACTTAGAGTTGGGCAAAAGTTTTTTTGCACTAAACAAAAAATTCCTTTTGACACCATGTGCATGCACCGAACCCTTGTCCATAGTTACGTGGATCTTGCAGCCCCAACTGTAGTGCCGTACAGTAAGGACATTCATGTGCTAGTAAACTTGCACTTTAGAGACGTACCCCATTTATGCAGATTGTATCAACTGTTTAAAATGCAGTAAAACCTCAGAAAACTGCCTTTTTCAGAGGTTTACCATGAGGGTCAGCTTGAGGGCCGTTCTAGCAAGCGGCTGAATGGATGCTGACACCCCAGACTTATCATGACTGCAGCATCTTTAGGTGTGAGCGCCCTCCCCCATGTCCATCACCTGATCTGACTGCCAGGGCTGCCAAGAGAAATCCTGGGACCCGGTACAACAACTTCCTGAGCCCCCCTTCCCGGAGGGGATGTGATCACAGCATACTGGGGCCATGGCCACACCTCTTTGGGGTCGTGTCTAGCACATGACAAGCACCTACTCACAGGAGCATGGCATGCCTCCCAGCAGCTGGGACAAACGTATTCACTATTAGGATGGCAGGACAGCCCCATAAAAGCTGCATTGTTAGCTGGATGTCTTTAAATGTTATACTTAAACAGACAAAAATGAAAGTGTAAAAACTTTATTTTATAAATTTATTATGTAAATAACATATAACTACCCCCGGGAAGGGTTAGGGTTAGAGTGCAGGGTCGGGGAAGGGGGGAAGGGAGGCGGTAGGGTCATGCTGCAAATAGAGAGAGATAGGGTCGGGGGTAGGGTTAAAATACTCACATAACAGGTGTCAAGATTCTGTGTGTCGGGAAGCTGCTGCCATTATTATCACGACTGCCATCCCAAGATCCTGATACCATCTCATCTATATAGCCAAAACTTCTATCTATCTATCTATCTATCTAAAACTGCAGGGGGTACCTTCAATTGTTGTACATAAAGAAGGAAACCAGGCGGCACTCCAAGGATTTGTTGCAGGCAAAATACTTTATATTAAAGTGACAGTGCAAAATAAGTTAGTACTGCATAGTGCGAGCCACCGACGTTTCAACGCCCCTCCGGCGTTTTCTTCAAGGTGCTATGCTTACAAAGTGCAACGTGATAAACAGCAATAACAAACATACCTGATTAAACTTTCCATAGGGGTATAAATACCTGAATACTTGTGAGGTCCTCCCCATGCGCTCCCGCCAGCCGGCGTCCCGAGGCCGGAAGCCGCGGCTGCTCTGAGTTCCGGTCACGTGGGCCACAGCTGTGACGTGAGCTCGAGCCCCTTGCATCGTTGCCTAGTAACCACGGAGACTCCGTAACCAAGGAGACCGGACCTGCCGGACGGAGCCAACACAGGGGTGACTTCTGTGCAAAACATAGCTGCAAAACATACAGTGCAGAATATAAAGTGCATAAAGTGACAAAGGGTTGCTCCTAGTGTGCGCAAACATTAATGATTGCAAACAACATTAAAATTTAAAAAGATAGAAGAATCTAAGAATTAAAATACTGAGACAACTACTGTGCTATCATAGCTTTGTGACTTACAGTTTTATACATATTATATTAGGGATGGAGCACGGTTACATACTCACAGAAGCACAGGCTTAATGTGCTGTATATTAGAGAATGGACTTACTATTATAGATGGATAGATAGATAGCTGCTACAAGACGGTTACCTAGTACAGGGCTATAAAAGGACTAACTAAATATTAGGAGAAGAACAAAGTAAAGATCATGATCACAAGAAGGCATTCCACATTGCTTGTTCATTTAGTCCACCAGGGGCCAAGGAGTCCAGCATATGGATCCACTTGGCTTCCTTCTGTGACAACATCCTAGCTCTGTTGCCACCCCTGACCGGTTTCGGCACATGATCCAGTATCATATGTTTCAACTGTGATAGCGTATGATTCGCTGCTTTAAAATGCCGTGCTACCGGTTGGTCATTGCCTCTTCCCTCCAGTGCTGCTCTAATAGCGGACCTATGTAGCGCCATGCGCTCTCGGAATGTCCTTATGGTTTGGCCCACATAGATATTTCCACAAGGGCATACAATTGCATAAATGACAAACTGGGATGTGCAGGAGAGATGGTGTCTAATATCATATTCCTTATTGGTTTTAGGATGTCTGAAGTTACTCCCGGTCAGCATGTAATTGCACGTCTCACATTTTGGGCACTTGAAACAGCCTCTGCGGCTCGGGCCCATGGCTCTCTTAGTGACATCTAATTTCACCACTCTGTCCTTCAGGTTGCGGCCCCTCTTGTAGCTAGGCATGATAGTGCTACCCTTAAAACATGGTACTGCTGGATCGGAAGACACCAGGGGCCACAGAGCCCTCGTTGCCCTGGGGAGTACTGAACTGGCCGTTGTGAATTCCGTTATAAGTGGAATCCTCTTCTCCTCATTCTTTCTAGGTGTCGGCCTGAGTAACTTCTCTCTAGGCATGTTCAATACCTCTTCTTTCAAGGACAGGAGCGGGCCCTTGTGATAACCTCTGGCTTGGAACTTATTAACTACGGCGTCCAACGCTGGTTCAAGTTTGTGTCTTTCACTCGTTATTCTAGCCGCCCTCATGAGTTGCGACTTGGGTAGTCCATTCTTAAGGGCCGGTGGATGGAAGCTACTGTGCAAAAGCAGGGTATTCCGGTCCGTAGGTTTATTAAAGACCTCTGTGGTTATTGTACCCCCCGAGACACTGATACTAACGTCCAGAAAGTTAATGGCCTGGCTGCTACAGGTCAGGGACAATTTGACTGGTGAGTCACTCTTATTGTTACCCTCCACCAACTCGTCCAAGGTTGCTTGTTCCCCTCGCCAGAGTAATAAAAGATCATCTATGTAGCGCTTGTACAGCAGGATATTACTGCTAATAGATGTATGGGACAGAAACAGGTCTCTTTCTATATCGAACATGTACACGTTGGCATACATTGGCGCTACATTAGATCCTATAGCGCAACCGGTCAGCTGGAGATAATACCCTCCGTTGTGGATAAAGTAGTTATGTGTGAGGGTAAAGTGCAGCAACTGTAGAAACAGCTGTATATCCAAGGAATCAAATTTATTCTGGACCAAGAATCTCTCCATAGCCTCCATCCCCCTGGCATGCGGGATGATAGTATAGAGGCTTTTGACATCCAGTGTGGCCAAAATTATATCAGGAGGTAGATGCCCCAGATCTTTCAAGTTGTTTAGTAGATGTGTCGTATCCTTGAGGTACGTGGGCTGGGTTGTTACCAAAGGTTGTAGGAGCGCGTCCAGGTATTGCGATACTGGTTGAGTCAGGGAGCCTCTTGCGGAGATTATTGGCCTACCCGGTGGGTTTTCTTTATCTTTATGGACCTTGGGGACCGTATAGAATATCGGAGTAATCGGGAAAGGTTGTGTAAGAGCCTTCACCGCTTTCTGGTCTAAGAGGTTCTTCATGGCTGCTTCCTTCAAGAGGGCATCTAATTTCTTTTTGTAGACGTTAGTCGGGTCTCCGGGCAATCTTTTATATGTACATTGGTCCTTTAATTGATTGTCTATCTCCTCTATATACTGGATCTTATCCAAGATCACTATAGCCCCGCCCTTATCTGCGGGGCGTATAACTATATCCGTATATGCTGACAGGTCTTTGATCGCTTTGTCCTCTTCCCTAGAAATGTTCCTATAGACTACAGGTTGAGCTTCTGCGTACTTCTTAATAGAACTATCTAGGAGACGTGAAAAGGTTTTTACTGAATCGGTGGAGGACGGAGGGTCAAATGAGGATGTGTTGTTGGCTCCTGAGGGGAGAAAGGGGTCTTTACTGGTAGATGGCTGTTTGGAAAAATGTTCTTTTAATCGTAGAGATCTACCGAATCGGTATTCTTCCACCTTCCATTTGAAGGGATCATGGAGATTGGTGGGTATAAACGATAGACCTTTGCTTAAAATTCTTGTTTCTGCCTCCGTCAGCTGGCGTTTTGAGAGATTGAAGATCAGTTCTTCCTTCTGGATGCCCTTGCTGGTGGCTTTGCGGATCCTTTCCCCTTGTCTCCCTCGCCTGGTTTGGTGGGATTTTTTCCTGTTATCTGGTCCCGTGCCACCCCTCCTAAAGGGCCACGACCTGGGGTAGTAGTAGCTTCGTCCGATTCCACCATATTAAAATCGCTATCACTGTTAGAGGAATTGGGGTTTCTGAAATTTCTTCCTCGTTTGTCTCTCCAACTGCTTCTGCCTCCGCCTCTACCCGGTTGCTGATACTCCCTTTCCAAACCATACATCCAACGGTACACCCTATTCTCCTCATAGTCTAAATTGACTGTATGTAATTTGCTCTTCTTAAAATTAATCAAGTCATATTTATATTTTTTTATTTGTTGCTCCAACTTCTCCCATCTGGCCTGGTGTGTACTGTCCTCCAGGATGGTACGGTACTCAGTAGTGCATTCTTGGATTTTCTCTCTATATTTCTTTAATTCTTATTTATTTCTTTAGTGGCTCGCACTATGCTGTACTAACTTATTTTGCACTGTCACTTTAATATAAAGTATTTTGCCTGCAACAAATCCTTGGAGTGCCGCCTGGTTTCCTTCTTTATGTACAACAATTGAAGGTACCCCCTGCAGTTTTATATCATTTGGAGGAGGGCACCCAGGTGGATGACAGCATGATTGGGAGTGCCATAAAAATATAAGGATATTTATTGGGCTGTGCTAGGCCCTAAAGATTATTGGCACCCCTCTATCTTCGATTACATTGAATTGGATTGCCTTTGTTGTACCAGTATTAAGAAGCAATTACCAACAGTCTGCAAGAACTTTCCGTGTTACTGAGACACTACTGGGCACCAGGAGTACTGAATTTTCTACCCAGTTACAGAATGGATATACCAGCAGCCCTTGAGAAAACGCTGGCATACACAGAAGAACAAGCAGCAGGCATATTATTTAAGGAAGATTTCCTGTCTAACCATGACAATACTACAGCAGAGGAGATTAGTCACACACTACTGCGTCTGAGAAAAAAAGAGGTAGACTATCTCCAGCATGGGACGTCCCTCTCAGACTACTATCGAGCCAAAAGGATCCCGCGTGGGTTCAGGGTTAGGAATACCCCGACAATAGGCCGAAGCAGTCCAGACTTCTGTTATAAATGGATAGCCATCCTTAACAAGTGCAGCATGGACCTCATGCTCCTTGTTATAGAAGAAGCTGGGAAGGAATTAAAGAAATATAGAGAGAAAATCCCAGAATGCACTACTGAGTACCGTACCATCCTGGAGGACAGTACACACCAGGCCAGATGGGAGAAGTTGGAGCAACAAATAAAAAAATATAAATATGACTTGATTAATTTTAAGAAGAGCAAATTACATACAGTCAATTTAGACTATGAGGAGAATAGGGTGTACCGTTGGATGTATGGTTTGGAAAGGGAGTATCAGCAACCGGGTAGAGGCGGAGGCAGAAGCAGTTGGAGAGACAAACGAGGAAGAAATTTCAGAAACCCCAATTCCTCTAACAGTGATAGCGATTTTAATATGGTGGAATCGGACGAAGCTACTACTACCCCAGGTCGTGGCCCTTTAGGAGGGGCGGCACGGGACCAGATAACAGGAAAAAATCCCACCAAACCAGGCGAGGGAGACAAGGGGAAAGGATCCGCAAAGCCACCAGCAAGGGCATCCAGAAGGAAGAACTGATCTTCAATCTCTCAAAACGCCAGCTGACGGAGGCAGAAACAAGAATTTTAAGCAAAGGTCTATCGTTTATACCCACCAATCTCCATGATCCCTTCAAATGGAAGGTGGAAGAATACCGATTCGGTAGATCTCTACGATTAAAAGAACATTTTTCCAAACAGCCATCTACCAGTAAAGACCCCTTTCTCCCCTCAGGAGCCAACAACACATCCTCATTTGACCCTCCGTCCTCCACCGATTCAGTAAAAACCTTTTCACGTCTCCTAGATAGTTCTATTAAGAAGTACGCAGAAGCTCAACCTGTAGTCTATAGGAACATTTCTAGGGAAGAGGACAAAGCGATCAAAGACCTGTCAGCATATACGGATATAGTTATACGCCCCGCAGATAAGGGCGGGGCTATAGTGATCTTGGATAAGATCCAGTATATAGAGGAGATAGACAATCAATTAAAGGACCAATGTACATATAAAAGATTGCCCGGAGACCCGACTAACGTCTACAAAAAGAAATTAGATGCCCTCTTGAAGGAAGCAGCCATGAAGAACCTCTTAGACCAGAAAGCGGTGAAGGCTCTTACACAACCTTTCCCGATTACTCCGATATTCTATACGGTCCCCAAGGTCCATAAAGATAAAGAAAACCCACCGGGTAGGCCAATAATCTCCGCAAGAGGCTCCCTGACTCAACCAGTATCGCAATACCTGGACGCGCTCCTACAACCTTTGGTAACAACCCAGCCCACGTACCTCAAGGATACGACACATCTACTAAACAACTTGAAAGATCTGGGGCATCTACCTCCTGATATAATTTTGGCCACACTGGATGTCAAAAGCCTCTATACTATCATCCCGCATGCCAGGGGGATGGAGGCTATGGAGAGATTCTTGGTCCAGAATAAATTTGATTCCTTGGATATACAGCTGTTTCTACAGTTGCTGCACTTTACCCTCACACATAACTACTTTATCCACAACGGAGGGTATTATCTCCAGCTGACCGGTTGCGCTATAGGATCTAATGTAGCGCCAATGTATGCCAACGTGTACATGTTCGATATAGAAAGAGACCTGTTTCTGTCCCATACATCTATTAGCAGTAATATCCTGCTGTACAAGCGCTACATAGATGATCTTTTATTACTCTGGCGAGGGGAACAAGCAACCTTGGACGAGTTGGTGGAGGGTAACAATAAGAGTGACTCACCAGTCAAATTGTCCCTGACCTGTAGCAGCCAGGCCATTAACTTTCTGGACGTTAGTATCAGTGTCTCGGGGGGTACAATAACCACAGAGGTCTTTAATAAACCTACGGACCGGAATACCCTGCTTTTGCACAGTAGCTTCCATCCACCGGCCCTTAAGAATGGACTACCCAAGTCGCAACTCATGAGGGCGGCTAGAATAACGAGTGAAAGACACAAACTTGAACCAGCGTTGGACGCCGTAGTTAATAAGTTCCAAGCCAGAGGTTATCACAAGGGCCCGCTCCTGTCCTTGAAAGAAGAGGTATTGAACATGCCTAGAGAGAAGTTACTCAGGCCGACACCTAGAAAGAATGAGGAGAAGAGGATTCCACTTATAACGGAATTCACAACGGCCAGTTCAGTACTCCCCAGGGCAACGAGGGCTCTGTGGCCCCTGGTGTCTTCCGATCCAGCAGTACCATGTTTTAAGGGTAGCACTATCATGCCTAGCTACAAGAGGGGCCGCAACCTGAAGGACAGAGTGGTGAAATTAGATGTCACTAAGAGAGCCATGGGCCCGAGCCGCAGAGGCTGTTTCAAGTGCCCAAAATGTGAGACGTGCAATTACATGCTGACCGGGAGTAACTTCAGACATCCTAAAACCAATAAGGAATATGATATTAGACACCATCTCTCCTGCACATCCCAGTTTGTCATTTATGCAATTGTATGCCCTTGTGGAAATATCTATGTGGGCCAAACCATAAGGACATTCCGAGAGCGCATGGCGCTACATAGGTCCGCTATTAGAGCAGCACTGGAGGGAAGAGGCAATGACCAACAGGTAGCACGGCATTTTAAAGCAGCGAATCATACGCTATCACAGTTGAAACATATGATACTGGATCATGTGCCGAAACCGGTCAGGGGTGGCAACAGAGCTAGGATGTTGTCACAGAAGGAAGCCAAGTGGATCCATATGCTGGACTCCTTGGCCCCTGGTGGACTAAATGAACAAGCAATGTGGAATGCCTTCTTGTGATCATGATCTTTACTTTGTTCTTCTCCTAATATTTAGTTAGTCCTTTTATAGCCCTGTACTAGGTAACCGTCTTGTAGCAGCTATCTATCTATCCATCTATAATAGTAAGTCCATTCTCTAATATACAGCACATTAAGCCTGTGCTTCTGTGAGTATGTAACCGTGCTCCATCCCTAATATAATATGTATAAAACTGTAAGTCACAAAGCTATGATAGCACAGTAGTTGTCTCAGTATTTTAATTCTTAGATTCTTCTATCTTTTTAAATTTTAATGTTGTTTGCAATCATTAATGTTTGCGCACACTAGGAGCAACCCTTTGTCACTTTATGCACTTTATATTCTGCACTGTATGTTTTGCAGCTATGTTTTGCACAGAAGTCACCCCTGTGTTGGCTCCGTCCGGCAGGTCCGGTCTCCTTGGTTACGGAGTCTCCGTGGTTACTAGGCAAAGATGCAAGGGGCTCGAGCTCACGTCACAGCTGTGGCCCACGTGACCGGAACTCAGAGCAGCCGCGGCTTCCGGCCTCGGGACGCCGGCTGGCGGGAGCGCACGGGGAGGACCTCACAAGTATTCAGGTATTTATACCCCTATGGAAAGTTTAATCAGGTATGTTTGTTATTGCTGTTTATCACGTTGCACTTTGTAAGCATAGCACCTTGAAGAAAACGCCGGAGGGGCGTTGAAACGTCGGTGGCTCGCACTATGCTGTACTAACTTATTTTGCACTGTCACTTTAATATAAAGTATTTTGCCTGCAACAAATCCTTGGAGTGCCGCCTGGTTTCCTTCTTTATGTACAACAATTGAAGGTACCCCCTGCAGTTTTATATCATTTGGAGGAGGGCACCCAGGTGGATGACAGCATGATTGGGAGTGCCATAAAAATATAAGGATATCTATCTATCTATCTATCTATCTATCTATCTATCTATCTATCTATCTATCTATCTATCTATCTATCTATCTATCTACATACACACATAGATACCTATCTCTCTTTACATACACACACAAACATATATATATATATATATATATATATATATATGTGCAGGGAGGTGCGGGCACGCCAGTCCTCTGACATCATTACCGGAGCGCGGCTTACAGCGGCGCATCCATGTGACGTCTGTCTGTTCCCCACGTGTGGCCGGCGGGTACAGCTGGCAATCAGGTAATTATGCACTGGGTTTAAATAGGCTGCGGGTGCAATGCAGCTTTTGGGCACTTGGCACTTTATTCTGTTGCACTGCTGGACAAGCAGTGCTTTGGCAAATATGCTGAGCTTACTATTTCCCTGATGAAGGCATACGAAACGGCTGTTGGGATGTTGAGTATACTATTGCATATCATACTTTGCTGCTGAATTACTTGTGCTGCATGTTTGCATTGGATTTTTTGCATTTTACTGATATAAAATATAAAAAGATTTTCTCATGATTGAATAGTGTGCTGGTCTATCCTGAGCTTGGTTCCTGTGGGATTCTCTAGTTTATTTTCTCTATGATTTAAGCTGTTTTTGAGGGGTTTTTGGAAAAAAAAAAACGAATCCAAAACACACCCGAATCCGACAAAAAAATTTCAGGGAGGTTTTGCCAAAACGCGTCCGAATCCAAAACACGGCCGTGGAACCGAATCCAAAACCAAAACACAAAACCAGAAAAATTTCCGGTGCACATCTCTAAAACCTATGTGGCTTAATAAAAAGATAAAGGACCTTATGGGTAAGAAAAGGTGAGCATTTAAAAAATACAAATCTAATGGGAATGCAGAATAATTTAAGCACTATAAGGACTGCAACAAACTATGCAAAAAAGAAATAAGAGCGGCTAAAGTAAAAACTGAAAAACTAGTAGCAAAGGAAAGCAAAGCGAATCCCCAAAAAATCTTTAAATACATTAACAGCGAGAGATTAAAAAAGGACAGTATAGGCCCTTTAAAAGCCAAGTTGGGAGTCTTAATCAAAAATGATAATGACATAGCGGACACACTAAATGAGTTTTTTTCAACAGTATTTACTAGAGAGGTGTTAGGGTCTCCTGCCCTGTGCTGCCACGTCGTCATGGCAACCGGGAGACAAGTGCTAGTGGAGTAACCTGAGCGCAGCTGATACTCCGGTTCGGGTCTTTTGCTGTGCAGTGGTTATAGGCTCTGTGCACGGCAGGGGATCCGGTGCTGGTTTTTGTGCTCACAGTCTGTGAGGTCTGAGTGGGGCGTGGACAGCACCTGCTTTATAAGGCCTCTTTTCAGGGTAAGCAGATGCTGCTGAATCTTTGTTGGTTAGTCAGTTCATGAACGTTAGCCAGTACTGTGTAGCTTTGTATTTGTTTGTTGCTTACTGCAAATAGGCCTGGGAATTTGGTATTACACTCTGCCAATCCAGACCTAGCAGTAAGACTGGAGTCAGTCGTTTAGCTTGCTGGGGTTCTGTTACTACTCTGTGAACTTAGCAAGTTTGCGGCTGTATTCTAAGACTTGCCTGTCTAATCCTGTCTCACTGTGCTAGGTGTCAGGGGTCAGTTTAGTGGCAGTAAGCTAAAACCTGTGCACTGCAAGTGAGAATTTGGATTGTGGAGATTCTCCTTGTGTCTATCATTCCATCTCTGACCAAGGAGTTTACTGCCACACCCGTTGGTAACCCTTTAGGGTTTTGCTGTTGCCCTTAGCAACAGCATTTCGGGTACTCTACGTATTAAAACACAACATCTTGCTTTTTCCATCTTAGCAGTTCTAATACAAGGGAGATACCCAGTTCCTTAGCCTCTGGGCTTCTCTGTTCACTTTGTGTGTATTTTGTTACCCTATCACCTTCTGTGTACGTTATGTCATATCCCCCAGTTTGTCTGTGAGTCCATCTGTTTTGCATAACAGTTCAAACACCAGTACATTCCTGCAGACACTGGAGTGCATAACAGTTCTGACACCAGTACTTTCCTGCTGGCACTGGTGTGCATAACATATTCAGCAGCCTAATACTCCTGTTGAAATTTTGTGGGAATATGGAGCATACCCCTCAAAATACGTTGCAACAGGTGGTCGATCAGGTGCAGGTCCTGACTCGACAATTTAATGATTTGTCCATTAAAATGCACACCTCCCAGGCTGCTGGCGGAGCTCCCGCAGCAGCAGCACCTGCAGGGGTTAAGGAGCCGAAAGTAAATCTCCCGGATCGTTTTTCTGGAGATCGCTCGCAGTTCTTTTGTTTCAAGGAGAGCTGCAAGCTATACTTCCGGCTTAGGCCTCAGTCTTCTGGGTCGGAGATTCAGCGGGTGGGCATAGTGATTTCCTTGCTACAAGGAGACCCACAGGTCTGGGCATATGGGTTGCAGCCTGACTGTCCGTCGCTTAAAAGTGTTGATGCTTTTTTTACGGCACTGGGCATGTTGTATGATGACCCTGACAAGACGGCCTCAGCCGAGGCTCAGATTTCGATCCTTAAGCAAGGGCGCAGGCCAGTTGAGGTTTACTGTACGGAGTTTCGGAGGTTGGCCCATGATACCCAGTGGAATGACCCAGCCCTGAGACACCAGTACCGAAGAGGTCTTTCTAACCAGATAAAGGACCAACTGGTACAATATCCCTTGCCTGATAGCTTGGATCAGCTCATGCAGTTATCCATCCGGGTGGATAGACGGCTGAGAGAGCGTAGGCTTGAAAGGGAGACTGAGATTTCCTTCCTTCCCAAGGGAACCTCAGACTCTGAGGAATTTTCTGAGGAGCCTATGCAGATTGGGGCTACCCGCCTCTCCTCGCGTGAGAAGACGCGGAGGAGACAGCAGGGGTTGTGTTTGTACTGTGGGAATAAAGGTCATGTGGTAGTATCATGCCCAGAAAAGCCGGAAAACTTCAGGGCCTGAGGGTGATGGGAAATATCCTGTCAGGCCAGAAGTCAGAATTTCCCAAGAAGACTTTTATCATTCCGGTGACCTTGAAGATCCTCGGTCAAACTGTCAAGACTGAGGCCTTTGTGGACAGTGGGGCCGACGGGGTTTTTATGGACCGCCAATTCGCCCTGAAACACTCTGTTCCCTTAGTACCCTTGGCATCGGAAATTGAGATTTGTGGGTTAAACGGGGAACCATTATCCCAAGGTAAAATTACCTCTTGCACTAGCCAGATTTCTTTGTTTATTGGAGCTACACACTCTGAAAAATTGTCCTTTTATGTGACTGTCTGTACTTTTGCCCCATTGGTGTTGGGGTTACCCTGGTTAAGGGCCCACAATCCTCAATTTGACTGGGTCTCTGGGGAGATTCTTAGTTGGGGTACTGATTGTTTCAGGAGTTGCTTGAGCCTTCCAGTCAGGCTCTCGCAGCTAAGTTTGCCAGGATTGCCAGGGTGTTATGCAGATTTTGCGGACGTGTTCTCCAAAAAAGTTGCAGAGGTACTACCTCCCCATCGCCCCTATGACTGTGCCATTGATTTGTTGCCAAATGCTAAGCTTCCCAAGAGCAGGTTGTACTCCCTGTCACGTCCTGAGACTCAGGCTATGGCAGAGTACATTCAGGAGAACTTGGCTAAGGGATTTATCAGACCTTCACAGTCTCCAGTTGGGTCGGGGTTCTTCTTCGTGGGTAAAAAGGACGGTTCGTTGCGACCCTGCATCGACTTCAGGGAATTGAACCGTATCACGATTAAAAACTCATACCCACTGCCTCTCATTTCGGTCTTGTTTGACCAGCTTCGTACTGCCACCATTTTTTCTAAGATTGACCTACGCGGTGCGTACAATCTAATCCGAATAAGAGAGGGGGATGAATGGAAGACTGCCTTTAATACCCACTCAGGGCATTATGAATATTTGGTGATGCCTTTTGGGCTCTGTAATGCCCCGGCAGTCTTCCAGGATTTCATGAATGATGTGCTCAGGGAATATTTGGATAGATTCTTAGTTGTATACTTAGATGACATCCTAATCTTCTCCCATTCCCTGGAGGAACATCGGAAGCATGTACGCTTAGTCCTCCAGAAACTCAGAGACCACCGGCTTGGGGCAAAGCTGGAGAAGTGCGAATTTGAAGTTCAGCAAATCGCATTTCTAGGATATATTATCTCCCCAGAAGGTTTCCAAATGGAGGGTTCCAAGGTACTGGCAGTCCTGGATTGGGTGCAGCCCACTAGTTTGAAGGCGCTTCAGCGTTTCCTGGGCTTTGCAAATTTTTATAGACGATTTATCGCTGGATTTTCGTCTATAGTGGCGCCCTTGGTGGCACTCACTAAGAAAGGGGCGGATGTTGCTCACTGGTCTTGTGAGGCTAAAGCGGCTTTTGCCCGTCTCAAAAGGGCATTTGTTTCGGCCAAGGTGCTGCGACACCCAGATCCAGAGCGTCCTTTTGTGGTGGAGGTGGATGCCTCTGAGATGGGTATTGGGGCAGTGCTTTCTCAGATGGGAGTGTCTGATAATCGCCTTCATCCCTGTGCTTACTTTTCCCGTAAATTTTCGCCTGCCGAGATGAATTATGACGTGGGTAACCGGGAATTGTTGGCTATTAAGGATGCACTTGAGGAGTGGAGACACTGGCTTGAGGGGGCTAAGTTTGTGGTCTCAATTCTCACTGACCATAAGAATCTGGCATATTTAGAGTCAGCGAAGCGTCTCAATGCCAGGCAGGCACGATGGGCTTTGTTTTTTGCTCGCTTTAATTTTTTGATAACATATCGCCCTGGGTCAAAAAACATCAAGGCTGATGCGCTCTCGCGGAGTTTTGCTCCAATCCAGGAGACCACCGAGGAGCCGTTGCCCATTGTTTCCCCATCATGTATTAAAGTGGGCATTACCCAGGACCTCTTATCATTAGTCCTTAGAGCACAGGAGCCGGCTCCTCCAGACCTTCCGGTAGGTCTTTTGTTTGTGCCTCCTAGGTTAAGACAGCGAGTGTTCCTGGAATTCCATGCCAAGAAGTCGGCAGGTCACCCGGGTATTGCCAGAACTCGGGAGTTGCTATCTAGGGCGGTGTGGTGGCCCTCGGTGGCTAAGGATGTGGATCAGTGGGTTCGGGCATGTGACATCTGTGCCCGAAATAAGACTCCTAGAGGGGTTCCTGTTGGCCCATTACATCCACTCTCTATCCCATCTAAGCCATGGACCCACATTTCAATGGATTTTGTGGTGGACTTGCCCAAATCCTCGGGGATGACAGCCATCTGGGTTGTCGTTGACAGGTTTTCGAAGATGGCGCACTTCGTTCCACTGGTTGGGCTGCCATCAGCCAGACGCCTGTCTGAATTATTTATGCTGCATGTTGTGCGTCTCCACGGGTTGCCACTTGATGTGGTCTCTGACCGCGGATCCCAGTTTGTGGCCAAATTCTGGAGGGCATTTTGTTCCGATCTCCAGATTTCTGTCAGCTTGTCGTCAGGCTACCATCCGCAGTCTAATGGGCAGACTGAAAGGGTGAACCAGTCCTTGGAGCAGTTCCTCAGGTGTTATGTCTCCAAGTGTCAGACTGACTGGGTTGCTCATCTGTCCATGGCGGAGTTTGCCTATAACAACGCGGCTCACTCTGCTACAGGGATCTCTCCCTTCCTTTGTGTGTATGGGCATCATCCTAAGGCCAATTCTTTTGACCCCGTGGACTCCACGCCTGGTGGTTCCTCTGTGGTTTCGATCCTTAGAGGTATTTGGCGGAAAGTGAAGAAAGCCCTTGTGTCTGTGTCATTAGTGACCAAAAGGGTTTTTGATAAGCGGAAAAGACCCTGCAGCTTCAAATTAGGAGACTTCGTCTGGTTGTCTACCAAGAATTTGAAGTTGAGACAGCCATCTCATAAGTTAGGGCCCCGGTTCATAGGCCCTTATAAGATCACCAGGGTTATCAATCCGGTGGCATTTCAGTTAGATCTGCCCCGTTCTTTGGGTATCAATAAAACATTTCATTGTTCCCTTTTAAAACGGGCGATTAGTAATCCTTCTACCAGTGGAAGACCTTCCCCTCTTCTGATACGTGGCCAGAGGGAGTTTGTTGTTGAAAGGATTCTTGACTCCAAGGTGGTTCGGGGTCGGCTGTCATTTTTGGTGCACTGGAAGGGGTATGGCCCGGAGGAGCGGTCGTGGGTGCGCAGTTGTGATCTTCATGCCCCCAGACTGATACGCTCTTTCTTCTCGCAGTTCCCCGATAAACCCGGTGGTAGGGGTTCTTTGACCCCTCGTCAGAGGGGGGGTACTGTTAGGGTCTCCTGCCCTGTGCTGCCACGTCGTCATGGCAACCGGGAGACAAGTGCTAGTGGAGTAACCTGAGCGCAGCTGATACTCCGGTTCGGGTCTTTTGCTGTGCAGTGGTTATAGGCTCTGTGCACGGCAGGGGATCCGGTGCTGGTTTTTGTGCTCACAGTCTGTGAGGTCTGAGTGGGGCGTGGACAGCACCTGCTTTATAAGGCCTCTTTTCAGGGTAAGCAGATGCTGCTGAATCTTTGTTGGTTAGTCAGTTCATGAACGTTAGCCAGTACTGTGTAGCTTTGTATTTGTTTGTTGCTTACTGCAAATAGGCCTGGGAATTTGGTATTACACTCTGCCAATCCAGACCTAGCAGTAAGACTGGAGTCAGTCGTTTAGCTTGCTGGGGTTCTGTTACTACTCTGTGAACTTAGCAAGTTTGCGGCTGTATTCTAAGACTTGCCTGTCTAATCCTATCTCACTGTGCTAGGTGTCAGGGGTCAGTTTAGTGGCAGTAAGCTAAAACCTGTGCACTGCAAGTGAGAATTTGGATTGTGGAGATTCTCCTTGTGTCTATCATTCCATCTCTGACCAAGGAGTTTACTGCCACACCCGTTGGTAACCCTTTAGGGTTTTGCTGTTGCCCTTAGCAACAGCATTTCGGGTACTCTACGTATTAAAACACAACATCTTGCTTTTTCCATCTTAGCAGTTCTAATACAAGGGAGATACCCAGTTCCTTAGCCTCTGGGCTTCTCTGTTCACTTTGTGTGTATTTTGTTACCCTATCACCTTCTGTGTACGTTATGTCATATCCCCCAGTTTGTCTGTGAGTCCATCTGTTTTGCATAACAGTTCAAACACCAGTACATTCCTGCAGACACTGGAGTGCATAACAGTTCTGACACCAGTACTTTCCTGCTGGCACTGGTGTGCATAACAAGAGGACCCAATTCATGGACTAACACACAATTTCAATAATGAGAATATCCCACTGATAGGTACTTATTTAAGTGAGGAGGTAGTCTTTGACCGATTAAAACATTTAAAGATTAATAAGTCACTGGGTCCCGATGGAATTCATCCAAAGGTTCTTATGGAGCTTCACTCTGAACTTGCAAAACTGCTATTTTTGATCGTTAAGGATTCAATTATATCAGGTATGGTTCCCAAAGACTGGCGTATAGCGGAAGTAGTGCCTATATTCAAAAAGGGAAGTAAAGCTGAACCGGGTAATTATAGACCTGTTAGTCTTACATCTATAGTGGGGAAAGTATTAGAAGGTATTCTAAGGGATAACATTCAAAAGTTCCTTGAAGACCAAAAAGTCATTAATAGGAATCAACATGGATTTGACCTCCATTTTGACACTAAGCTAAGTCCAATACTATACCTGCGTTGATTTTATAATAAGTCTTTCCTTCACTCATTTTTTTTATTATATACTATCTACTGCTATTTTTATAGCATATTTTTTTATCCAGTATTTATATTAAAATTGTTCTATTTTTACTCTTATATTGTTTTTGGCTTTTATGAAAGGTTTTCCAATACTATAGTGTATAATTTTGTTTTTTATCAACACTAGTCGCTGATACCCCTATCCCTTGTTTCCTACACATACCACTGTATTATACCTGTACTGTATATTTAGGGGTTGGCTGACACCTGTATGTTTTTTTTGGGGGGTGTATATATGGTATTCTAGTCCTACAGACTATTTTCATAGATCTTTTATCTAGATCTTTTTATTACTGGAATTAATTCTCACAAGTGGTGCTGTATTCCATCTTCCCTATATATGTGTTAGTCCCTGAATTGGGTCCTCTCTAGTAAATACTGTTGAAAAAAACTCATTTAGTGTGTCCGCTATGTCATTATCATTTTTGATTAAGACTCCCAACTTGGCTTTTAAAGGGCCTATACTCTCCTTTTTTAATCTCTTGCTGTTAATGTATTTAAAGATTTTTTGGGGATTCGCTTTGTTTTTGTCTTGTTTTTGGGATTCGCTTTGCTACTAGTTTTTCAGTTTTTACTTTAGCCGCTCTTATTTCTTTTTTGCATAGTTTGTTGCAGTCCTTATAGTGCTTAAATTATTCTGCATTCCCGTTAGATATGTATTTTTTAAATGCTCACCTTTTCTTACCCATAAGGTCCTTTATCTTTTTATTAAGCCACATAGGTTTTAGAGATGTGCACCAGAAATTTTTCTGGTTTTGTGTTTTGGTTTTGGATTCGGTTCCACGGCTGTGTTTTGGATTCGGACGCGTTTTGGCAAAACCTCCCTGAAAATTTTTTGTCAGATTCGGGTGTGTTTTGGATTCGGGTGTTTTTTTCCAAAAAACCCTCAAAAACAGCTTAAATCATAGAATTTGGTGGTCATTTTGATCCTATAGTATTATTAACCTCAATAACCACAATTTCCACTCATTTCTAGTCTATTCTGAACACCTCACACCTCACAATATTATTTTTAGTCCTAAAATTTGCACCGAGGTCGCTGGATGACTAAGCTAAGCGACCCAGGACATGCACACTTTAACAAACCCATCATTTCAGCCACAGGGTCTGCCACACGACTGTGGCTGAAATGACTGGTTGGTTTGGGCCCCCACCAAAAAAGAAGCAATCAATCTCTCCTTGCACAAACTGGCTCTACAGAGGCAAGATGTCCACCTCCTCCTGATCGTCCGATTCCTCACCCCTTTCACTGTGTACATACTCCTCACAGAGTATTAATTTGTCCCCACTGGAATCCACCATCTCAGGTCCCTGTGTACTTTCTGGAGGCAATTGCTGGTGAATGTCTCCACGGAGGAATTGATTATAATTCATTTTGATGAACATCATCTTCTCCACATTTTGTGGAAGTAACCTGGTACGCCAATTGCTGACAAGGTTACCGGCTGCACTAAACACTCTTTCGGAGTACGCACTGGAGGGGGGGCAACTTAGGTAAAATAAAGCCAGTTTGTGCAAGGGCCTCCAAATTGCCTCTTTTTCCTGCCAGTATACGTATGGACTGTCTGACGTGCCTACTTGGATGCGGTAACTCATATAATACTCCACCATTCTTTCAATGGTGACAGAATCATATGCAGTGACAGTAGACAACATGTCAGTAATCGTTGGCAGGTCCTTCAGTCCGGACCAGATGTCAGCACTCGCTCCAGAGTGCCCTGCATCACCACCAGTGGGTGGGCTCGGAATTCTTAGCCTTTTCCTCGCAGCCTCAGTTGCGGGAGAATGTGAAGGAGGAGCTGTTGATGGGTCACGTTCCACTTGACTTGACAAGTGTCTCACCAGCAGGTCTTTGCACCTCTGCACACTTGTGTCTTCTGGAAAGAGAGATTTAACGTAGGCTTTAAACTTAAGTTCGAGCACGGTGGCCAAAATGTAGTGCTCTGATTTCAATAGATTGACCACCCGTGAATCCTGGTTAAGCGAATTAAGGGCTCCATCCACAGGTCCCACATGCCTAGCGGAATCTCTCTGTTTTAGCTACTCCTTCAATCTCTCCAGCTGCTTCTGCAAAAGCTTGATGAGGGGAATGACCTGACTCAGGCTGGCAGTGTCTGAACTGACTTCACATGTGGCAAGTTCAAAGGGTTGCAGAACCTTGCACAGCGTTGAAATCATTCTCCACTGCGCTTGAGTCAGGTGCATTCCCCCTCCTTTGCATATATCGTAGGCAGATGTGTAGGCTTGAATGGTTTTTTGCTGCTCCTCCATCCTCTGAAGCATATAGAGGGTTGAATTCCACCTCGTTACCACCTCTTGCTTCAGATGATGGCGGGGCAGGTTCAGGAGTGTTTGCTGGTGCTCCAGTCTTCTGCACGCGGTGGCTGAATGCCGAAAGTGGCCCGCAATTCTTCGGGCCACCGACAGCATCTCTTGCACGCCCATGTCATTTTTTAAAAAGGTCTGCACCACCAAATTCAATGTATGTGCAAAACATGGGACGTGCTGGAATTTGCCCACATGTAATGCACGCACAATATTGGTGGCGTTGTCCGATGTCACAAATCCCCAGGAGAGTCCAATTGGGGTAAGCCATTCTGCGATGATGTTTCTCAGTTTCCGTAAGAGGTTGTCAGCTGTGTGCCTCTTATGGAAAGTGGTGATACAAAGCTTAGTCTGCCCTACTCCACTTGTCCACATGTCCGTGGTTAAGTGGACATTGGGTACAACTGCATTTTTTAGGACACTTGTGACTCTTTTTCTGACGTCTGTGTACATTCTTGGTATCGCCTGCCTAGAAAAGTGGAACCTAGATGGTATTTGGTACTGGGGACACACTAACTTAATAAATTGTCTAATTCCCTGTGAATTAACGGTGGATACCGGACACACGTTTAACACCACCACAGCTGCCAAGGCCTGAGTTATCTGCTTTGCAGCAGGATGACTGCTGTGATATTTCATCTTCCTCGCAAAGGACTGTTGGACAGTCAATTGCTTACTGGAAGTAGTACAAGTGGTCTTCCGACTTCCCTTCTGGGATGACAACTGACTCCCAGCAGCAACAACAGCAGCACCAGCAGCAGTAGGCGTTACAATCAAGGATCCATCGGAGGAATCCCAGTTAGGAGAGGACTCGTCAGACTTGCCAGTGACATGGCCTGCAGGATTTGCGTTCCTGTCTAAGGAAAAAATTTACACTGAGGGAGTTGGTGGTGTGGTTTGCGGGAGCTTGGGTACAAGAGGAAGGGATTTAGTTGTCAGTGGACTGCTTCCGCTGTCACCCAAAGTTTTTGAACTTGTCAATGACTTCTGATGAATGCGCTCCTGGTGATGTATAAGGGAGGATGTTCCTAGGTGGTTAACATCCTTACCCCTACTTATTACAGCTTGACAAAGGCAACATACGACTTGACACCTGTTGTCCGCATTTCTGTTAAAATAATTCAACACCGAAGAGGTGATTTTTTTGTAATTTGACAAGGCATGTCAATGGCCATATTCGTCCCATGGACAACAGGTGTCTCCCCGGGTGCCTGACTTAAACAAACCACCTCACCATCAGAATCCTCCTAGTCAATTTCCTCCTCAGCGCTAGCAACACCTATATCCTCATCCTGGTGTACTTCAACAGTGACATCTTCAATTTGACTATCAGGAACTGGACTGTTGGTGCTCCTTCCAGCACTTGCAGGGGGCATGCAAATGGTTGAAATCGCCACCTCTTCCCATCCAGTGTTGAGAAGGTCAGGCATCGCAACTGACACAATTGGACTCTCCTTGGGGATTTGTGATTTAGAAGTACGCACAGTTCTTTGCTGTGCTTTTGACATCTTAACTCTTTTCAGTTTTCTAGCAAGAGGGTGAGTGCTTCCATCCTCATGTGAAGCTGAACCACTAGCCATGAACATAGGCCAGGGCCTCAGCCGTTCCTTGCCACTCCGTGTCGTAAATGGCATATATGCAAGTTTACGCTTCTCCTCAGATGCTTTAAATTTAGATTTTTGGGTCATTTTACTGAACTTTAGTTTTTTGGATTTTACATGCTCTCTACTATGACGTTGGGCATCGGCCTTGGCAGATGACGTTGATGGCATTTCATCATCTCGGCCATGACTAGTGGCAGCAGCTTCAGCACGAGGTGGAAGTGGATCTTGATCTTTCCCTATTTTACCCTCCACATTTTTGTCTCCATGTTTTAATGTGTGGAATTATATGCCAGTAATATATCAATAGCAATGGCCTACTGTACTGTACTATATATGTATACTGTTGGTCACCAAAATGCTGCACTGTAATACTATATATACTGCTAACAATAATGCAGCACATATATGGAATGGATACTTGCAGTGAAACAGAGCTGCAAGATACATTAATGGCCTACTGTACAACTATATACTGTTGGTCACCAAAATGCTGCACTGTAATACTATATATACTGCTCACAATAATGCAGCACAGATATGGAATGGATACTTGCAGTGAAAAAGAGCTGCAAGATACAGCAATGGCCTACTGTACAACTATATACTGTTGGTCACCAAAATGCTGCACTGTAATACTATATATACTGCTCACAAAAATGCAGCACAGATATGGAATGAATACCTGCAGTGACACAGAGCTGCAAGATATAGCAATGGCCTACTGTACTGTACTACTATTATACTGGTGGTCCCCAGTCCCCACAATAAAGCACACTGAGCACAGATATTTGCAGCACACTGAGCACAGATATGGAGCGTTTTCAGGCAGAGAACGTAGATATTTTCAGCACACTGAGCACAGATATTTGCAGCACACTGAGCACAGATATTTGCAGCACACTGAGCACAGATTACGGAGCTTTTCAGGGAGAGAACACAGCCACACAGCCACGTCCTCTCCAATGCACGAGTAAAAATGGCTGCGACATGCGGCTCTTTATATAGAATACGAATCTCGCGAGAATCCGACAGCGGGATGATGACGTTCGGGCGCGTTCGGGTTAACCGAGCAAGGCGGAAAGATCCGAGGCTGCCTCGGAAACGTGTAAAATAGGTGAAGTTCGGGGGGGGGGGGGGGGGTTCGTATCTCGGAGAACCGAACCCGCTCATCTCTAATAGGTTTATGATTTTTATTCCTTTTTTTGCTGCTTGTAGGAATAAATTTGAGAGTATTTTTAGGTAGCAGTGATTTTAATATATTCCATTTCTCCGTAGTATTTTATCCTAGGAACAAACCTTCCCATTCAATATCCCCTAAAGTTTCCATCATCATTTCAAAGTTGGCTTTGCTAAAGTTTAGATTCCAAGTTGAGCCAGTATAGGACTTCTTATGAAAACTTATATTGAATGTCACCATGGCCCTCATTCCGAGTTGATCGCTCGCAAGGCGATTTTAGCAGAGTTACACACGCTAAGCCGCCGCCTACTGGGAGTGAATCTTAGCTTCTTAAAATTGCGACCGATGTATTCGCAATATTGCGATTACTAACTACTTAGCAGTTTCAGAGTAGCTTCAGACTTACTCGGCATCTGCGATCAGTTCAGTGCTTGTCGTTCCTGTTTTGACGTCACAAACACACCCAGCGTTCGCCCAGACACTCCCCCGTTTCCCCGGCCACTCCTGCGTTTTTTCCGGAAACGGTAGCGTTTTTTCCCGCACGCCCATAAAACGGCCTGTTTCCGCCCAGTAACACCCATTTCCTGTCAATCACATTACGATCGCCGGAGCGATGAAAAAGCCGTGAGTAAAAATACTATCTCCATTGTAAAATTACTTGGCGCAGTCGCAGTGCGAATATTGCGCATGCGTACTAAGCGGAATTTCACTGCGATGCGATGAAAAATACCGAGCGATCAACTCGGAATGAGGGCCCATATTGTGGTTGCTGTTTCCTATGGGCTCCCCTACTATAATACCTGATACCAATTCCCTATTGTTTGTTAATACCAGGTCTAAGATTGCATTATACCTGGTTGGTTCCTCAATTAGTTGAACTAAGTTATCATTAAGTGTGTTTAAAAACATACTACCTCTAGCAGTGTCACATGAATCATTTTTCCAGTTTATCTCTGGATAGTTAAAATCCCCCATCACTACTATGTCACCTACTCCTGCTGCTCTTTCAATTTGCTTCAGCAACAATTCCTCATCAGATACATTAATGCCAGGTGGCCTGTAGCATACACTTAATACTAAAATGATTAATATATCATCGATATATCTTTTGTAAAACACGATCTTATCTTTAAAATCACTTGAACTATAAGACATATGTTTTCTCCCAATATCCCATAAAAAGATTAGCAAAACTTGGTGCGAAGACAGTTCCCATCGCTGTCCCACAGCATTACAAATACAATTGATTTAAAAATGTAAAATAATTGTGGCTGAGGATAAAACACATCACATATAAAATCTCTATGGTTAATGGTTAAAGATGGGTCATTATCCAGATAATCCCTACATGCCGCTATACCCTTGGAATGTTCAATGCATGTATAGAGGGATTGCACATCTACCGTTGCCCATATCTATGTGTCCTTCCATTCTATCATCCTTAAAAGATTATGTACAGATGTGGTGTCCTTCAGGTATGACGGGAGTTCTTTGACGAATTCTTTAAAAAAAATATATAAATATTCTGATAGGTTTGACGTTAATGAGCCTATACCCGCTGGCAGGAGGCAACCTTATTTTTAGCGATCAATCAGAGATTGCCGTGCAATCGCAATTTCTACTTGATCGAGGGGGGAGGGGGGGCGGCGTACAGCACGCTGGCTGGCCCCCAGCATGCGTTTGAAAGGATTGTAAATTCTGCGACTTAGCAGAATTTGCAATCCAACCTGAAACAGGCCCTACAGTATGTGCAGATCTCACACTGGGGTAAATTTACTAAAGCTTCTAAAACTGGTATGCATGTTTAATATGCTATGTATATGTGTATATGTGTGTGTATGTATATATATATATATATATATATACATATATATATATTTATATATGTGTAGATATATGTACAGTATATATATATATATATATACACACACACACACACACAGACACACTAGTTTTACGGACCCAGCATATACTGGGTCACCTCAGTCCCCACCCCCGTGATTGGCTCCGCCCAGTTCTGGAAACCCCCCCATGCAAATTATGCATTTGCCACTGGTCGGGTTTGTGCTTACAGCCCAACACCGTGCAGGACGTTTGCCATTTGCCAGAGAACACCAAGATTGGCAAATTCGCCACTGGCGCCCTGTGCTCTTCACAAATGAAACTTACCTTCAAAAAAAATAAATATAAAAAGGTGAGAGATGACTATAAAGAACTGAGAGTATACCCTTGGGTATTCTTTCAAGGAGGGGTGCGACAATGGCATCCCAAGCAGATAGGTAGAAAACGCTTTGAGAGGTCCTATACGAACATTGAGTCCCATACCTCTGATTCTGATCAGTCTACAACACAGAGTGGCCCTTTTTTTACGGGAAGTGGGCCTTGCGCGCACCAGAAACAAAAAAGAACAGGGCGCTGTAGGAGGGGAAACCGGAAAAGCAAATGCCCAAAAGGAGAATTCCTGGAAGGGCAGGAAGTGAAGGTTTATTACCTTTCAGATTACGCACTTACTGATATTGAACAGCGGGTGTTAACGAAAGGTTTATCCTTTGTACAGACATTTAGGCAAAGTGCCTTTGACTGCGAACTGGAGCTATATAAATTTCAAAGACAACTTAAATTGAAGGATTACTTTAATAAACAAGGGGTTAGTAATAACCCGAGGACTCCATTTCCAAGCAAAAGCACTTTTGAACCTCCCTCCAATAATACATCCATAGATATTTTTATGAGATTGGTTAGACAGGATATAATCCCCTTCATGAAAAAACAGAAACGCTCCTTCTCCAATGTCAATAATGATGAACAACTGGCCATTGAGAGTTTAAAATCTAATGCCTCTATTGTAGTGCGTGCTGCAGATAAAGGGGGAGGGGTTGTAGTTTTGAATAAAAATGACTACATTTCTGAAGTTTCTAGACAACTTGATGATCAGATTTGTTATAAAAGGTTACAATATGACCCTACCTTTGGATATAAAAAAGAGATCGATGCTGCTATCTCCCTGGGGCTTGGTAATGGTCAGATTGATGAACCAACGGCAAAATTTCCTACCCAGGAACATCCGGTTATCCCTATTTTGTATATATTGTCAAAGGTCCACAAATCCTTAACCAAACCCCCGGGGAGACCGATTATCTCTTCAAGGTGGTCATTATGCCAGAGTCTCTCTCAATTTGTTGATTACTTTCTTCAAGCAGCGGTGTCCTCAACATTCACAATTTTGAAGGATACAACCAATGGCGGATCCAGGGGGGGGGGCACTCGGGCCCGTGCCCCCCCTGTCATTTGTGGCCTTATTTGTAAGACGGAGACAGCAGTGTCTCCGTCTCAGCAAAATCCGCGATCGCGACCGCTACCATGGAGCTACTGCAGCAGAGAGCTACGTATAGTAGCTCTCTGTATAGACAAAGTCCGGGGAGAGCTGCTGGCTGCGCATGCTCAGCTGCAGCAGCTCTCTCCCACCTCACTGACCCGCCACTGGCCGCCAGTCTTCTCCCGCCTCCCACTGCTCCCAGCCGCTGGTGGTATGTACAGTATACCACCAATACTGTATATGAAATGTGTGTATAATATGATCCCTACATATGTATGTATTTACTGTATTTGTTCTGTATGTGTATTTGTGTATGTATGAATGTGTGTGGTATGTGTGTGTGTGTATATATATATATATATATATAGATGTGTGTCTATATATACGGTATATATAGATACATATACTGTGTGTGTATATATATATATATATATATGTGTGTGTCTGTGTGTGTGTGTCTGTGTGTGTGTGTATATATATATATATATATATATATATATATACACACACACACACACACACACACACACACATACACACACATTCACAGATACACACCCACGGAAACCCCCCTAAATAAATCCTGCGTTTGCCCCTGACATTACTACTGGGGGGTGGCATCAACAAGGGGCATTATAACTGGGAGGCATCACTACTGAGGGGTCATCTATTGGGGGCAGCTACTGGGGGACATTTTTACTGGGGGCCATCTACTGGGGGCATTACTACAGGGGGGTCATCTATTGGGGCAAACTCGTAGGGGTCATTATTACTGGGGGTCATCTATTGGGGGCAGCTACTGGGGGCATTATTACTGGGGGGAATCTACTGGAGGCATTACTACAGGGGGGTCATCTATTGGGGGCAGCTACTGGGGGACATTTTTACTGGGGGCCATCTACTGGGGGCATTACTACAGGGGGGTCATCTATTGGGGCAAACTCGTAGGGGTCATTATTACTGGGGGTCATCTATTGGGGGCATCTACTGGGGGCATTATTACTGGGGGGAATCTACTGGAGGCATTACTACTGGGGGGTCATCTATTGGGGGCAGCTACTGGGGGACATTTTTACTGGGGGACATCTATTGGGGGCATTATTACTGGGGGGCATCTACTGGTGGCATTACTACTGGGGGGTCATCTATTGGGGGAAAACTCCTAGGGGGCATTACTACTGGGGGCAAACTACTGGAGGACATTATTACTGGGGGGCATCTACAGGGGCAAACTGCTGGGGGACATTATTACTGGGGGGCATGCATCTACTGGGGGCAAACTGCTGGGGAACATTATTACTGGGGGGCATCTACTGGGGGCAAACTGCTGGGGGACATTATTACTGGGTGGCATCTACTGGGGGCAAACTACTGAGGGACTATTACTGGGGGCCAACTACAAAGGTGCTAACTACTGGCGGCGTAACTACAGGGGCATTACTACTGGCGGCTTAACTACAGGGGCATTACTACTTGGGGGCTAAACTACAGGGGGGCCAAAGTACTGGGGGCTTAACTACAGGGGCCAAACTACTGGGGGCATTACTACTGAAGGCTAAGCTACAAGGGGGCATAACTACAGGGGCTAAACTACAATGGGGCAAACTACAGGGGGGCATTACTACTGGTGGCTGAACTACTGGGGGCATTACCACTGGGAGGCTAAACTAAAGGGGGGGTAAACTACTGGGGTCATAACTGCAGGGGCATTACCACTGGGGGCATAATGACTAGAGGAATTACTACAGGCAACATTACTACTGGGGGCAATACGGGCATTGCAAAAGGGGCACCACTATTATGGGGTCTATATAAGGGGCACTACCAGTACAGTGGACATTGCATAATGAGCGCTACAACTGTGGGCATTGTATAAGAAGCGCCACCTCACATGCACCGAAGCCGCACGCAAATGTACTTGCCCCTTCCATGGTGCCCCCCTATCATTTTCTTCTGGATCCGCCCCTGGATACAACTGATTTTCTGAATAGATTAATCAGTTTTGGTTCTCCCCTGGAGAAATGCATATTGGTTACTTGTGACATCACAAGCCTGTACACCAATATTGGACATGAAGCAGGCATCGATGCGATTCGCAAGTCTATCTTTGAAAATGTTGCATATAAGGGTCCTCCATGTGAATACCTGTTGTTACTATTGGATATGATTTTGCATAAAAATTATTTAATATTTGAAAATTTCTTTTTTCTTCAACTACAGGGGACGGCGATGGGGTCCAATGTGGCCCCATCGTACGCTAACCTGTTCATGTACGAGTATGAAAAACAGTATATTTTGGGTATCACCATGAACTCACAAAATTCATAGGAATCCAAAAAATATTCAGAAACTGGAGAGGAGGAGACATAAGTCTTGAATTGAGAAAGAGAGAAATCAAATGGATATACTATATGAGGACCTTACAACCAGAAGGATTAAATGTGGAAATAGATGTTAATGCCTTTTTATTAGACAATTAATTTTAACACCTTATCTGATTAAATCATTATTAAAAGTAGAATTGATATTTATATTAATTTTATTGAACGCCATACCAAAAACTAATGAAAGAATTCTCTTTTTTACCCTATAGATACTATAAGGGCACATGGTTACCGCTTTTTATTCATAACTTCCTTTTTGAACATTTCCTGTTTTTAAGTTAAATTAATAAAGTTTTTTAAGTATATATAGGAAGTTTAAACAGACAAACAATATCCTAGTTAAAGGGTTTTGGAACCCGAAACGCGTTGGAAACTTTATGGTGCAGAAACGGAGGATATTCTATCAGTATATGCCAACGCTGACACGCCCCCAAGCAAGCACGCCGCGCGAGAAACACAGAGACGGAGCGGCTGCAGCAACGGGAGAGACGGGACCAGCTACATCCACGGTGCACGCTGACGCTGATGCTGTTAACATCGAGCCGCGAAAGGTACTAATAGGGATAGCAGGGAGAGAGTTACCCGTGGAGAAGGACTGTGCAGCATAATGTCAATTGGAATACAAATACTATTTAATATCTCCGTTCCACCACCTTTTATAAATAGAGCTTAGACATTGCTATTAACGAAAATATTTTATTTTACAGGTATGTGCGTTCAACACATTATTTAAAACAATCAAGCGCTCCTTTTTAATGTTTTACTCACAATATATAGCCTTTTATGCATGTTTTATCTAGAGATGAGCGGATTCGGTTTTACTTGGATTTACTCGGTTCTCAAAACGGCATCTTATTGGCTACTCAAAACACGTGACATCCGTGAGCCAATAAAATGCCGTTTTGAGAACCGAGTAAATCCGAGTAAAACCGAATCCGCTCATCTCTAGTTTTATCGATGACATCTTCTTTGTTTGGACAGGTGATGGGTCTACACTGACCAATTTTATTGAGAGCTTGAATTCATTAACGGGCACCATTAGATTGACCTACAATAGCAGCCCCGAGAGCATAGATTTCTTAGATGTAACAGTTTCTATTAAAAATGGCTAGTTTGAGACAGCAATCTTTAAGAAGTCCACTGCTAAAACACAGAATTACTATGTGACAGCTTTCACCCGAGACCACTTAAGAAAGGACTTCCATTTTCCCAACTACTTTGTATTGTGAGAATAACATCAGACAGGGAGTTGCAGATGGGTGCTTTAAGAAAAATGGGAAATGATTTAATTGAACGTGGATATCCAAAAGTGGAGATTGAGAAGACTATTCAGAAATGCCTCACACTGGATCGGAATTCTTTGCTTAATAAATCTAAGGAGAAGAAAGCGACAGACCGGATGGTGTTCCCTAACACATTCTCTATTTCATCACAGTATCTGAGAAAGTCGATCCACCGACATTGGCATACCTTACAGTCCGATCAGACCATTGGTTCCCTTTGTCGTAACAGACCATTATTTGCATATAAGCGAAGCTCTAATTTGAAGGACATCATTACATTGTCTGATATCAGCCCTGGGATCCCTAGAGCAAATTGGTTCTCATTGAAAAATGGAGCCTATGGGTGCAGTGGCTGTGTGAATTGCCAACACATGATTGCTGGCTACAGTTTTGTTCACCCACAATCTGGGAGGAAATATGTCCTCAGACATCACATGACGTGTGAGAGCAAATTTGTGGCTTACCTTATTCTTTGCCCATGTAAATCCATCTATATTGGCAAGACTATTAGGAGATTGAAGGAACGTATAGCTACTGTATGCTGTCAAAGTCAGAAAAATATCACGCTACACATTGCCATATTTGCACCTCATGCGTGTCCCCGCTGCGCGTGCATGAGCTCTCCCGTGCGTGCGCATACTCGCTGTTGCGTGCACCCGCGGGCACACGGTATGCGCATTTACGGTAGAGTTTGTATACGTCTAGCGTGCGACTCAATCTTAACATATTTTAACCATATAATGTATTTTGTAGATTATGGTCCCTTTGATAGAATCTGAAAGTTTAGTTAATGTAGCATGTTCATAGACAAAGAGATCCCTCTTTATTTGATACGAAGGGTCAGACAGGGGTTATACAGTGGTGTTTAGTATCCATCGGAAGAGTATTTAATTAGCAATATTCCGGTGTTGGTTTGAAGCGGATTAATCGCTCGTGCGAATAGTTATGGACATAAGAAGTTTATGAACATTTACTGTATTTGCACTTTATTACCCATGCGGCGGGAAACCCAGTTTCCCTCCCACCTGAGCAGTTTGAAATAGTCACAGCCCACCTGTATGAACCAACCTATGACCTTTTGTTATAATGCAGAGACGAATTCCTGTGTCCAATGAACAATAAGAATGTAGGGACCATTGTACTGTACTGTGTGTAAGTGTATATAAAGACAAGCCGATCTGGGCCAGCTCTCTATTCTCTTCAACGGTTCTCATCACTGATAATCGGGAGCTGGATATCCAGAAGGCGCATGCGATTGTTTCCCTTTGTGCGTAAGTTTCTCTGCAATCATATTGTCTTTATTGTTATAAGCCATTCTCTCTCGTTCTCTCTCACTTTCTCTCTCTCTCTCTCTCTCCTTCCCCCTTTAAAAGTAATTGTATCTTTATTGTATTTTATGTGTAGTTACTTGGTTAGATATTCTATGTTATTTTGGTAGTGTATAACTTGTACTGTATTATTCTTTTGCGATTGAACGTTCATTCATTTCCTTAAAAGGCGTTAGACCCTTAGACCGGTATTTGAGTGTTCATTATATTACAGAGGGTAACAGGAGCGTCTCTATCGCTCAAACAGCTTTAGTGTAAACAAGGTTAAGCAGCGTTATATCGCTACAGTGTTTCAGTACAAGGTCTACAGTATAAGTATATCCTTTCTGTGTGTTACATTCAAGGTCTACTGATTGTTATCTTGTGAGCGTCTGCGCCGCTCGTGATCTCCTCGTGGTCTCGAGCGTCCGCTACGCTGATAGCGTAGCATTACGGTAGTCGCTCACCTATAGTGTGCCGATACCAACAGCGTATTCTCGCGAGCGTTTGTGTCGCTTGAGCGGCTCGCTCCCGATACAGCGTCCGCTACGCTAAGAGCGTACCCTTACGGTACCTCGTGCGCCAATTGCGTACTGTGTTCTTTAACCTTTTAGAGTGTTTTAAATAAGATAAATATTAGGCTTTATCAATTGGCGGCTCGTCCGTCCTTCACATATCTGCACTAGGTAATTTCAGCAGACATTATCGGTCAGCAAAGGGCGGGAGGTAATATTCCTCGTAGTGCTGACCAGATAAGCGTCTGCTTCGCTTAGTAAAGGGTGCTGAAGGAATCCGGAACCGGAGGTAAGAACAATACGCTAGTGTCTTTTAAAACTGTTTTTTTTTTCTGTTCTGTCTTGCGTGCGTACGCACGCACGCATATATCTGCATTTCTTTTCATTCGTGTATTTTCACATATCACTCTCCTGTTTGCCATTTCACAATTGATAACGTGCTAAGAAAGATTTGTTGCTGTTAGTAGTGAAAGAGTAAAAGTAATACATTAAGGGGTAATTTGTAAAGCACGCACACAGCTTTGCCTAAGATACAAGGAAAGACCTGTGTGGTGCTCGGTAGATGATTACAATTAAAGATCATCTACATTGATAAACGTGTTAACTGTATTTCTGTGGACATATCTGGCTGGCATACATGTGTTTCTAACAAAAGGGTGAGACTAGTGTACGCAACACAAAGGCCGATGCACGTAGCGTATATTACGCAACGGAGCGTCCGGGTACGCCCACATAATTTAAATCACACGATAGTATTATTTTTAACAGGCGAAAAGGAGGCAACGCGATAAATAGCGCAAGTCAATTTTAGTGTCCAAAATTTTAAGCTAATAGATCCTTCTCCAATTTGCGACTCATCTGGTCTAGACTGTTTACTGAATGAAAGGAATTTCTGCGCAGAAATAAAAATTAAAGGGTACATGTGGTGAGTGTTTGTATATATAAGTTTTTACAATTTTTGGGTTGAACCACAAGAAGTCGAGTTCTCGTGAGGTACATACATGTAAGTGACGTGCATGGTGGCTTGGGAGGCATCCCTTGTTAAACATTAAAAAAAGAGCATTAGAGTATAGCAGACCAGGAGGTCTACTGTAGCACAGACCAGGAGGTCCGGAACAGACCAGGAGGTCTAGGTACAGCAGACTAAGAAGTCCGCTATAGAGAAAAGTAGCACAACCCAGGGGGTTGGTGCAAAACCCATATAGGCCATTGAAGCTCAGGCTGAAGGAATTCGCAGCCATAATTTTCGATTCCGTTGGTCGCTCCGCACATAAGATTAGTTGCTTATGTGCTGAATGATTGTACCGCACGTAATTGTGTGCATTAGTTAGTAACCTGACCCAGTACCATTTGCGTACAAAAGGGGTCATAAACGCTATTTGTACATTCTAACGTGATTTGTGTAATTTTTTTATTTTAAGGGAGGTTCGCTAGTCACTTGGGAACTATCCAACAACCGATACTTGCTGGGGACTGGTAGGTCCAACACGCCCCAGTGAGTAAAGGTTCATAGGGGCCCTAAGTTGGGTACAGCAGCTCTGAATCAGTGATTGCAGTACTGGCCAACGTGGGCGAGGAGTGAGTGGAGTACTCGGTAAACTTTGCCGCCGGCCTGCCCCGGACATCTTGGTTTTTGTAAGGGTTCGCTGAAGACCCTGATTTGAAGGTCAGAGGTAGTGAAAGCAACACCTGCAAGTATGGAGGCCAGTTGTTCAGGTAGGGGGCGATCAACCTTGGTTCGGGTTGATTTAGTGAACCGACCAATCGGGTCGGCAAGGTATGTAATGTGTGAGAAATATGGTTCACACACAGAGGTTTTATGTGATGAATGGGAAAGAATGACTGTGCATGACGGGGAAAAGTTTCCCCGGGTAGGTAGTTTTAGCCCAGATGTGTTACAAAATCTAAGGAGAAGGATATGTCTCATTAAATCAGCAAAGAGACGGATCAAACATTATGATTGTTTAAAGTTATGGCAACAGGAAGGTGAAATACAAGGAGAATTAGCTTATAAAGCTGACTCTCACTTTGGTAAGAGAAAAATGGCAACAAAGGAGAGGATTGTTACAGAGAATGGCACATTGGTGTATGATAAAAATGCACTAAGCAACTGTATTATAGATGATAAGAATAATTGTAATAAACTTAACGATGATAATTGTAATACTGTTAAATGTACAACTATTAACCCATGCAAGTTGCACCCCATGTTAAACTTCCCTCAGGACTACAAGAAAGAAAGTGAGCCCAGCACGATGTCGGCACCTTTTCCAGCAGCCATCACACAAGACATCCAGGTGGACGCGACCAAATCGGTAAAGGCAGTAATCAAACCCCCTAACGGAGGGTCAGGTGAGGTTCTGTCCACAGGTATGTACGGTGTTATATATCACGCACAAACAAATGTACCTCATATTGTAAGACCAACACAAGATGATGTAATTGAGTTTAGTCCTGTCAGGGTGATCACAGTCCCCAATTGGAAGACTGACGATCAGGGAATCATTCCCGTCAAGGACAGTGCAATGCGCCGTCCCTGGTCCCGGACCGAATTGAGATCAATTATGTCTGAATTTCCTGATCCTAGGAAAAATCTAGTCGCATGTCAAAGGTTTATTAAAGAACTAGGAAACTCCACAGAACCCACCAACAAAGATTGGCGGATAGTGCTGAGGGCATGTTTGCCCTCCAGTGTTGACTCTGCAAAATTTATTACTGATTGTCAATTAGACACAGAAGTACCTCAAATGGAGGAACACAATCAGGAATGTATTAAGCAGATCAACCGACAGTTGGGAGTATATTTCCCTGCCGTTGTCAAGTGGAACGAAATTTTCCCCATAAGACAAAACGAAGGGGAAAGTATTTCTAATTATTTCAATCGAGCACTGCAAGTAATGGCTAGAAACACTGGGATCACGGACATCAAGACAAATGTAAATCATAGAGAAGTAGCAGTATCTGTGTTAATGAATGGTTTAAAGGAGGTATTGAGAACAAGGGTACAGACCACCAACCCAAACTGGAGAAATATCTCGGTGGCCGCATTAAGAGAGGCCGCTATTGATCATGATCGGAATATCACCAGACACCGGGAGTCACAAAGTGATAAGTTAATGGCCGTAAGTATACAGGCCCTAACCACAAGACCACTCCAGCATAAGCCCCAAACCCCTGCGAGAAATTCAAATGTGGAAGTCTGTTACAATTGCCAGAAGGAAGGTCATTTTGCAAGAGATTGTAGATCAAGAGGTAGACCAAATTCATATAAACCCCCTGGACAAAGATATGAGCAAAGTTATGACACACCAGATTGTAATCAGGGATCACATAGGAAGAATTTTGGGCCACACCCATGACATGTAGTCAGGAAAGGTGATCATTAGGACTGATGGTAAGCCTGAGGTTATTGTTAACAAATTGGGAGGTCATTCCTTGAGGACACAGGAATGACCGGGTAAAATTTGTAATGTATCTGTGAAATGTTTTCTTTTTCCCCATCTCTGACGGTTATCGGCAGGACTCAAACATTGCATAGCTACTTGGTCTTTGCAGAAGTCTACCAAACCCCAGCATGACCTACCCGCATCAATGTATCCTGGCCAGATACAAAGGGTGGAGTATGGAGGTGCTGGTGGGAGGGACTGAGCAAGGATACCATTGGACATGTAGATATGACAGCCTGATGATGAACGGCAGATCTGACAATGTTTTAAAATGTTTGAAAAATGTTTTTTTTCCTGTTGTTGTTTATTGTTGGTTTATGTAATATATATGTATATGAATTGTTCTCTCTCTCTTTTGTTTTTTTTTCTGTTTTCTCTCTTCTCACTCATGTTTTCATGTTTTAAAGATGGTATGTCACACATCAGTTAGACAAATGGTGATGCAAGATTTTTGCTCCTTACAGAAAGATCGCTGGTTTGGAAGGAATATTGTATCACCGGAGTGTTCGTTTAGAAGACTGAGAGACAGCACCTTTGAGATGACAGCAGAACAAGAAGGACAACAAGACTAGATAACTAATTATCGTAACAAGTTTCTCTCCCCCTCAAACTGTTTTCCTGTACCCCCATTACAAATTTCTCCTTTCTCCTCCTGTAAGATGGACTCGCCTCAAGAGACTGTGATCCGTGTTTTCATGTTGACCCTGATGTTGACCAGAGCAGTCTGTTTCGGTGAGAGTACCAGTGAGGTCGAGAAAGGATCCAGAAGGGTTTCTGATGACTAAGACGGAGGTGTAAATTTCCAATAGCAACACAATCACCGAGCAAAGGCGAGTACCGGAAACGACCTAGCAGCCATGTTATTTGTAAACATTGTGAAGGAATGTTAACTGAAAAGAACTGTATCTGTAGACACTGTGATAGTTAAGGATGGGTGTATCAAGAAATGTCAGTCCAGTTTTAACATTAACATGGACCGGCATCCATTGAGTGATTATCACTCCTTAGTGGGTAAAGTGTTAAATCAGACAGATTGTTGGGTATGCTCTCAAGTACCTCAAGGCCATAGCAAATCAGGATTAGTGCCCTTCCCTTTAACTATAGGGGAGGTACTTGAGCTAAGTGGTGGGAGGCCGGTGGACAGGAGGTTTAATATCTCCAGTCCTCCTAGTTTGAAGCTCCACCAATATCATGTGGATAGATCCCTAGTATGTTTTAACATTTCCAATCCCCAAAAGCCGGGAAATTGGGAAGTGTCATGGAATAACCAAACCATGACCTTTTCATATAGAGCCGATAGAATGCCTACAGATACAGAAATTATACGCCACTTAGCCTGTAGTGGAAGATATTTCCGATATAGGTATACCCTAGGAAGTAGGACCATGAGAGTTGGAGAGGTATCACCAGGATACTGTGCACATGTCGTACAAACAAGATACGTGTACTAAACAGATGGGAGAATTAGGGTTAGGAGATTTCATATGGAAAATGTGTAATATGGTTATGTCCTACTCCGTCCCAAATGTTCTCCCCGATGATGCATATTTAATATGCGGGAGGAAGGCGTATAAGTGGCTTGCCCCAAACTCAAAAGGATTATGTTATATTGGAAAAGTACTGCCTGAGGTAATGACGGTATCACATACTAAAATGAAGGATATTCACCGCAGTGCCCAAGCTCCTTATACTCACACTCATTACGAGCACATCGTTAAACGGCACCTAATAGAAAGAACAGAGCATCCGGCCTCTGACCTGATCAATGAATCCACCGGGATTCAATTCCTAATCGCATTAGATATCACTATAGATACATATCCGCGCTTGCAAATTTATTAGACAATATCACTGAAATGTATGACGACACTTTTAGGTATACTGGAAGGGAGCTCCAAGCTTATAAAACAGAACTGGTTCAGCATAGGATGGTTCTTAATTATCTCACAGCAGTGACAGGCGGATATTGTGTCACACTGGCAACGCAGTACGGCGTAAAATGCTGCACGTATATTACGAACAGCACCGAGGACCCGGTCGAGGTCATAGACCAAAAGATGGACGATATTCTCCAATTAAAGTGGGAGTTCCGCAGGAGACACAATCTCACCCTTGCTGCTGTGGGTAATGAGCTGACCGGTTGGGTGTCATGGTTGAACCTGCGAAATTGGTTCTCTGGTTTAGGAGAATGGGCTCAAGGAGTTATAATGGATGTAGGGAAATTTCTTCTGTGTATCTTGGGTATCGTCATATTGATTGGTTTGGTATTTAGATGCGTTCGGGCTTTAACGAAGTGTAAACGAAGTACCAGGGTGATGAGTCTGAGGAGTGAGGACATTGTAATCCCAATTGATTTGATTTATGACCCAACGGTAGAGACAATGTTGTGATGAAAATGTGATTCCACGGTCCGTTTCTTTCACCCGTTTCTCCTTTGTTTTCCTCCAAGGTAAAAAGACATCCGCCTGGAAGAAGAATTTGACAACCTTTTACACAGACAACTGATGGACTATGCCATAGACCCCCATATCCCTAGTACTTTTAATTTTACGCTAGCCCAACACTTTTTGTAAGTCTATGGACATTGATAAAGCTTTGCTTGCGTTTATTGGCAAAAGCACAAAGAGACTACAGTCAAGATGTACATCGAGACAAGACAAGACAAGACAAGACCTCAATCGGCAAATGTATATTAAACTCACATAGTTTATCACTGCATTTACCATAATTGTTCTTTATCTTCATCTCTACAACCTTCAGGTAATGACACATTGGGAATACAGGCACAGATATCAGCACTCACATATTCCCCCATTCATGTATCATCAACTAAAATGTGCTCCCCCATTTTGTTGCAACCAAAAGCCGAAAAGAGCTCGGTAAAGTTTGACAGCCCATCCACAGACCCTTAATACGGGATAAGAAGGAATTCAAATGTATACTTCGCAATACCTCGAAGCTTGATTTTAAAACACGTACGGCACGATGATACATGACCCCCCAAACATGGATTCATACACACATGCTTCTGCTATCTCACTAGGTCATACCCTTTTCCTACCTTCTCCTCTCCTCCCCTACCCAACCATAGAAATGAATTTACACATGACATATATTTTTCTCTTTTTGAAATGTTTTAGAAAGTGGCAGTTATTGGTGACTGCCAAAGGGTGGACTGTCAAAGTCAGAAAAATATCACGCTACACATTGCCATATTTGCACCTCATGCGTGTCCCCGCTGCGCGTGCATGAGCTCTCCCGTGCGTGCGCATACTCGCTGTTGCGTGCACCCGCGGGCACACGGTATGCGCATTTACGGTAGAGTTTGTATACGTCTAGCGTGCGACTCAATCGTAACATATTTTAACCATATAATGTATTTTGTAGATTATGGTCCCGTTGATAGAATCTGAAAGTTTAGTTAATGTAGCATGTTCATAGACAAAGAGATCCCTCTTTATTTGATACGAAGGGTCAGACAGGGGTTATACAGTGGTGTTTAGTATCCATCGGAAGAGTATTTAATTAGCAATATTCCGGTGTTGGTTTGAAGCGGATTAATCGCTCGTGCGAATAGTTATGGACATAAGAAGTTTATGAACATTTACTGTATTTGCACTTTATTACCCATGCGGCGGGAAACCCAGTTTCCCTCCCACCTGAGCAGTTTGAAATAGTCACAGCCCACCTGTATGAACCAACCTATGACCTTTTGTTATAATGCAGAGACGAATTCCTGTGTCCAATGAACAATAAGAATGTAGGGACCATTGTACTGTACTGTGTGTAAGTGTATATAAAGACAAGCCGATCTGGGCCAGCTCTCTATTCTCTTCAACGGTTCTCATCACTGATAATCGGGAGCTAGATATCCAGAAGGCGCATGCGATTGTTTCCCTTTGTGCGTACGTTTCTCTGCAATTATATTGTCTTTATTGTTATAAGCCATTCTCTCTCGTTCTCTCTCACTTTCTCTCTCTCTCTCTCCTTCCCCCTTTAAAAGTAATTGTATCTTTATTGTATTTTATGTGTAGTTACTTGGTTAGATATTCTATGTTATTTTGGTAGTGTATAACTTGTACTGTATTATTCTTTTGCGATTGAACGTTCATTCATTTCCTTAAAAGGCGTTAGACCCTTAGACCGGTATTTGAGTGTTCATTATATTACAGAGGGTAATAGGAGCGTCTCTATCGCTCAAACAGCTTTAGTGTAAACAAGGTTAAGCAGCGTTATATCGCTACAGTGTTTCAGTACAAGGTCTACAGTATAAGAATATCCTTTCTGTGTGTTACATTCAAGGTCTACTGATTGTTATCTTGTGAGCGTCTGCGCCGCTCGTGATCTCCTCGTGGTCTCGAGCGTCCGCTACGCTGATAGCGTAGCATTACGGTAGTCGCTCACCTATAGTGTGCCCGATACCAACAGCGTATTCTTGCGAGCGTTTGTGTCGCTCGAGCGGCTCGCTCCCGATACAGCGTCCGCTACGCTAAGAGCGTACCCTTACGGTACCTCGTGCGCCAATTGCGTACTGTGTTCTTTAACCTTTTAGAGTGTTTTAAATAAGATAAATATTAGGCTTTATCAATGCATTGTTCTGCCATTAAAAAAGCGATTTCTAAAATGGAACAAAACACACCACCAGTAGCGAGACATTTTGCTGCCATGGGCCATAGTATGCGTGACTTTAAATGTATGCCGTTGGACCAGATTAAACCATGGAAAAGAGGTGGGGATCGACACAAGAGACTACTGCAAAGAGAGTGTGAAATGATATATAATTTTAACACTATGGCGCCATATGGGTTAAATGAAGAGTTAACACTCAGTTGCTTCCTGTGATCAGTTTAGTATGTTGAATGTTCTCGCTTGCCTTTTTAGTCCATACTGGATTTAGATTATTAGGCTCCGGTGGCTGCTTAGATTTAATGCACTGGTATATATGTTAAATGTAATGTATGTGTTGTCATGTAATTTTTGTTTTGGTGTTCTACTTAGGTCAGGTTGAGATTTGTTTTGTGATTGTACCAAAACGGGACGCCTGTCAGGCACACTTAACTCCTTCTCATGGCTGTTAATATGATAAGTGTACAGCAATTGCTGTATCATATGCGGATTATATACACAGAGGGAGACCGAGCGTTCTTAAATTGCCTTGGTAAAGCTGCGCACTGTCACTTGATTGGTTGGTGAATGAGGTCCGGCTGCATCATGCGGAAGTGATGTACGCCCATGGTGCATGCTGGAACCGGAAGTGCGTTCCACCGCGAGTCGAGTGCGTTCCACGAGTGGAACTATATGCCACGAGTAATGCGGACGTGCCCATGCACAGGTGAGTAACATTCATTTTTAACGGGGGAGGAGGCGTGTTGGGCTGATGACAGGCATCCTGGTTTGGGTTTAAATATTGTCTGGCACAGTATTAGTTTGAATTCCCTTGAGAAAGGTGGTAACACCGAAACGGCTGTTGGGCAAAAGGAGACTTGGATTCTCTGGTCTGTTATCCGGAAGGACATGTAAAGTATCATGCTAATCCTGACTGGAATATAATATGGTCATACATGTGACTGTTGCCATGCTGAATTATAGCCTTTCATAAATCTGCTACTGGTGGTGTGCTGATTTCTCTCTTCTGGCTGGGAAGGAATTCCTGTGCTTGGAGTATACCATGATATTTTATTTATATGAAATTACAGCACCCTAATGGAAAAGAGATCTGAAATGTGTGTGGTTTTTCTCAGTGGTTTCTTATATATATATATATATATAGAGAGAGAGAGAGATGTATGCATATAGATATTTGTGTGTGTGTGTGTGTGTGTGTGTGTGTGTGTGTGTATATATATATATGTATATATATATCTATCACTCAGTATAAATCTCTCTATATATAGCGATAGATAGGTAGATAGATAGATAGATAGATTGATTTATGGAATCTTACACACACAGAAAGACCTTAGCATGCTGGAAGTAGCAGCCAGGTGACACACATATGCACATGAGGGGCCCAATCCGCCGCTTGTCCGCCTGCTGATTTTTAATAAAGAAAAAAAATGGCTGCTGGTGTGCTCTGGTCAGGGCCCCCTGGCATGCCTAGGCCCAGGTAATCTGTACCCTCTCCCCCCTCTCTCGGCGCCACTGCTGACTGCAACGTGCAAGGTAAACTGACAGCTGTCACTGTGACCTTGCTGGGGAGGCAGGAGGATGGGAGCATCTAGACTCAGAGTCCCACTCCCAGCTTCTCTGCTTGTTGAGGGGCAGTAGAGGATTCCAGCTTACTGGGTGGAGTGCCCTGAGCTTCCTCTCTTTTTAGGTATAGGGGAAAAAGGAGTTGGGTCTGATATGCTGGCAATCGGGATGCTGGTGGTCAGAGTAATGTCAGCAGCATCCCAATGGTGAGAGTCCAGAAAGGGGCAAGGTAAGTATACCCTAACCTTCACTTCCTACAGCCTAAACCTACATGTACTCCCCCCGCAGCCTATCCCTAACCCTCCATAGTGGTACCGAAACCTAACTCACCCTTTCTGCAGCCTAAACCAATACCCTCCTCCCCCCACGGCCTAACCCTAAACCTTCTGCGGCAGCCTACACCTACTCCCCAACCCTGTACACCAAGCACTGGTCTGCTCATGTAGATCTCTTTTCTCAGTCTTATGTGGGGGATTGGGTCAATTAAATTGTGTTTTATTTGTTGTGTGGGGCCCAAGGTGGTATTTTTATTTCCTGTGGTGGGCAGTGGGTGTGTGTGTGTGTGTGTGTGTGTGTGTGTGTGTGTGTGTGTGTGTGTGTGTGTGTGTTTTCCTATTAGGCCAATATGAGTTTTTTTTCCCCTGTGGGAGACAATGTGTGTGTGTGGTTTCCTGTTAGGACCAATGCGTGTGTCTTTTTCCTGTGGAAGCCAAAATGTGTGTCTTTTACTTGTGGAAGACAATATGTGTGTTTTTTTTCCTATCAGGGCCAATGTATGTGTGTTTTTTTTCCTGTAGAGGTCAATGAGTGTGTTTTTTCCAGGTGGGGGCCAATGTGTGTATTTATCACTGTGGAGCCAGTGTGTGTATTGTTTTTCTAAGGGCTCCAGTGAGTGTGGTGGCCAAAGTACGTTTTCTTTTTCTGTGAGGGCCGCTGTGTGTGTTTTTTTTTACTATCTGGGCCAATGAATGTGTATTTGTTTCCTCTGGGATCCACTGTACTGAATGTGTGTTTTTTTCCTGTGGTGGCCAATGGTATCCAGATGATAGACAGTGTCTAGTTAGACAGTCAATAGATAGACACCATATGTTAGACAGACAGTAGGTCAAAAGGGTCAAAAGGTCGACAAGACAGGGTCAAAAGGTCGACATGAAAATGGTCAACATCAAAAATGTAGACAGATTTTACATTTTTTTTACATGTTTTTAGAGTATTTCATACCTTCTCCATCCATGTCGGCAAAGAGTTGGTTATAAACCTTGTGGTGTATGGCCGAACATGTGGAGCATGGATGACCTTCTGGCACGTGGTCGACCTTTTGACCCTGTCAACCTTTTGACTGTCTAACATGTGGTGTCTATCTATTGACAGTCTAACTAAACACTGTCTATCTATTATACCACACCCATGGCCAATGTGTGTGCTTTTTACTATGTTTACTTTTACAACAACAACATTATTAATTATTGATATAGGTGTATGAAGGGGTGGAGAGGGCACTGCAAAATGTCTTGCACAGTGTGCTAGTAAACCTGGAGCCAGTCCTGTTTACCACAATACATATGGAACCAATATGTATTAAAAAGGTATGCCGAAGATATATTGTAGATGAGCCCGCATGCAGCAAGCTAAGTGTATCTTTCCAGAGTTTGTGCCTGCTATGTAACAATGTCAATAGATAGCAGTCTATGGTATGGGATCTGAATGACTTTGACAATGTGAGGCTCACAGAAAATTAGAGATGAGCCGGTTCGGTTCCCTGAGAACCGAACTCCCCCGAATTTCACTACCCGAGCCTGGATCCGAGCCCGGCTCGGATTTTTCCGCCTGACTCAGAATCCAGAACGAGGCAAAATGTCATCATCCCGCTGTCGGATTCTCATGGGATTTGAATTCCATATAAGGAGCCGCGCGTCGCTGCCATTTTCACTCTAGTCCCTGAGAGTGTAACGAGAGGACGTGTCTCCATCCTCAGTGTCTGTGTGGGAGGGATAGTGGGGTTGCAATTCCAGTGCTGTCTTGTGCTGCTCAGTCCAATGTAGTGTCTTATGCTGCATTAGTCCAGTCACAGTGGTGGTGTCCTCTGCTGCCATATGTCCAGTGTAGCTGTATAAGTCCAGTGCAGTAGTTCTGTGTTGTCCTGCATCAGTACAGTAGTAGTGTCTTGTGCTGCATCAGTCCAGTCGCAGTGGTGGTGTCCTCTGCTGCCATATGTCAAGTGCTGCTGCATAAGTCCAGTCCATTGGTGCTGTGATGTGCTGCATCAGTCCAGTGGGGGTGTATTGTGCTGCATCAGTCCAGTCAAAATGATGGTGTCCTCTGCTGTCATATGTCCAGTGCTGCTGTATAAGTCCAGTCCATTGCAGTGCTGCCGTATATGTCCAGTGATACTGCCGTATATGTCCAGTGGTACTGCCGTATAAATCCAGTCCAGTGATACTGCCATATATGTCCAGTGGTACTGCTGTATATGTCCAGTGGTACTTCTGTATAAATCCAGTCCAGTGATATTGCCGTATAAGTCCAATGATACTGCCGTATATGTCCAGTGGTACTGCCATATAAATCCAGTGATACTGCCGTATATGTCCAGTGGTACTGCCGTATAATTCCAGTGATACTGCCGTATATGCCCAGTGGTACTGCCGTATATGTCCGGTGGTACTGCCGTATAAATCCAGTGATAGTGACTTACAATTCCAGTGGTACTGCCATATAATTCCAGTGATACTGCCATACAATTCCAGTGATACTGCCGTATAAATCCAGTCCAGTGGTACTGCCGTATAAGTTCAGTGGTACTGCCGTATAATTAAAGTGATACTGCCGTATTATTATTACAGTGGTACAGCAGTATAATTCCAGTGATACTGCCGTATAATTCCCTTGGTACCGCAGTATAATTCCAGTCCAGTGGTACTGTCATATAATTTCAGTAATACTGCTGTATAATTCCAGTGATACTGCCATATAAATCAAGTCCAATGGTACTGTCGTATAAATCCAGTGGTACTGGCATATAATTCAAGTGATACTGCCGTATTATTCCAGTAGTACTGGCGTATAAGTACAGAGGTACTGCTGTATAATTCCAGTGATACTGCCGTATACTTCCCATGTTACTGTTGTATAGACCCAGTCCAGTGGTACTGCCATATAATTCCAGTGGTATTGCCATATAAATCCAGTGGTACTGCCATATAATTCCAGGGAAACTGGTGTATTTGTCGAGTGGTACTGCCATATTATTCCAGTGATACTGCTGTATATGTCCAGTGGTACTGCCATAAAAATCCAGTGGTACTGGTGTATAAATCCAGTTTAGTGATACTGCCGTATATGTCCAGTGACACTGACATATATGTCCAATAGTACTGCCATGTATGTGCAGTCGTACTGCCGTATAAAGCCAGTCCAGTGATACTGCCGTATAAGTCCAGTGATACTGCTGTATATGTCCAATGGTACTGCCGTATAAATCCAGTGATATTGCCATATATGTCCAATGGTACTGCCATATAATTCCAGTGATACTGTCATATAATTCCAGTGGTAGTGGAGTATAAATCCAGTGGTATTGCCGTATAATTCCAGTGATACTGCAGTATAATTCCAAGGATAATGCCGAATAAATCCAGACCAGTGGTACTGCCGTATAACTCCAGTTGAACTGCCGTATAATTCCAGTGATACTGAAGTATAATTCCAGTGATACTGCCGTATAATTCCAATGGAACTGCCGTATAAATCCAGTCCAGTGGTACTTATGTATAAGTCCGGTGGTACTGCCATATCATTCCAGTGATACTGTCGTATTTGTCCAGTGGTACTGCCATATAAATCCAATGGTACCGGCATATAAATCCATTGGTACTGCCGTATAATTCCAGTGATACTGCCGTATAAATCCAGTGCAGTGGTACTGGCGTACAAGTCCAGTGATACTGCCATATAATTCCAGTGGTACTGGTGTATAAATCCAGTGGTACTGTCATAAAGTTCCAGTCATACTGAAGTATAATTCAAATGATACTGCCGTATAAATCCAGTCCAGTGGTACTGCTGTATAAATACAGTGGTGCTGCCATTTAATTCCAGTGATACTGCCTTATAATTCCAGTGATACTGCCGTACAAATCCAGTCCAGTGGTACTGCCGTATATGTCCAGTTGTTCTGCTGAATAATTTCAGCGATACTGCCGTATAATTCATGTGATTCTGCCGTATAGATTTAGTCCAGTGCTACTGCCGTATAAATCCAGTTGTTCTGCTAAATAATTCCAGTGGTACTGCCATATAATTCCATTAATACTGCCGTATAAATCCAGTCCAGTGGTACTGCCATATAAGTCCAGTTGTTCTGCTGAATTATTCCAGTGATACTGCCGTATAATTCCAGTAGTACTGCGATATAAATCAAGTGGTACTGCCGTATAATTCTAGTGATACTGCTGTATATGTCGAGTGATACTGCCATTTAATTCCAGTGATATTGCCGTATATGTCCAGTGGTAATGCTGTATAAATACAGTGGTACTGGTGTTTAAATCCAGTTCAATGATACTGCCGTATATATATGTCCAGTGGTACTGCCATAAAATTCTAGTAATACTGCCATATTTGTCCAGTGGTACTACCATATAAATCCAGTGATACTGCCATATATGTCCAGTAGTTCTGCCATATATGTCCAGTGGTACTGGCGTATAAATCCAGTCCATTGATACTGCCGTATAAGTCCAGTGATACTGATGTATATGTCCAGTGGTACTGCCATATAAATCCAGTGATACTGCCGTATGTGTCCAGTGGTACTGCCATATAATTCCAGTGATACTGCCGTATTTGTCAAGCGGTACTGACGTATAAATCCAGTGGTACTGGCGTATAATTCCAGTGATACTGCCGCATAATGGCAGTGATACTGCAGTCCAGTGGTACTGCCATATAAATCCAGTGGTACTGCCATATAATCCAGTGATATTGCCGTATAAATCAAGTCCAGTGGTACTGCCGTATAAGTCCAGTGGTTCTTCCAAATAATTCCAGTGATACTGCCGTATAATTTCAGTGGTACTGCATTATAAATCCAGTGGTACTGTCGTATAATTCCAGTGATACTGGTGTATATGTCGAGTGGTATTGCCATATAATTCCAGTGATACTGCCGTATCTGTCCACCGGTACTGCCATATAAATCCAGTGGTACTGGTGTATAAATCCAGTTTAGTGATACTGCCATATATGTCCAGTGGTACTGCCATGTATGTGCAGTGATACTGCAGTATAAATTCAGTCCAATGATACTGCTGTATATGTCCAGTGGTATTGCTATATAATTCCATTGATACTGCCGTATATGTCCAATGGTACTGCAATATAAATCCAGTAATACTGCCATTTATGTCCAGTGGTACTGCCATATGATTCCATTGATACTGCCATATATGTCCAGTGGTACTGCCGTATAAATCCAGTGGTACTGGCATATAACTCCAGTGGTGATAATCCAGTGATACTGCCGAATAATTCCAGTGATATTGCCATATAAATGCAGTCCAGTGGTACTGCAGTATAAATTCAATGATACTGCCGTACAATTCCAGTGGTACTGCTGTATAATTACAGTGATGCTGCCATATAATTCCAGTGATACTCAGGGGCAGAACTCTGGGAGGCAGTGGAGTCAGCTGCCGCCGGGCTCCTGACCTCAAGGGGGCACATCTCCTCCACACTGCCTGTGCCTGACCCTGAAGATCGTTCGCTGCGAGGAGCTTTCGTGTCATTGACACGGAAGCTGCCTCCTAGTATATACAGAGAGCCGGCTTTGGCTACAGCTAGGGGGAGCTCCAGAACGCAGCTCCTGCCAGGCCCTTCCAGATGAGCTGGCCAAGTGAAGCTCTCTGTTCTTCCGTTGGGCTGATAGCAGCAGGTAGGGACTGGCAGCACATGCCTCCAGTTGCACTGTGGGGGGGGGGGGTGTAGTTGGAAAGGGGAGGGGTGCTGGGGGGTCTTTAATAAATGTTGGCAGCACTGTGTTATGTGTGCATGTTTAAGTGAGGTGTGTTAGTGTGTGTGTGTGTGTGTGTGTGTGTGTGTGTGAAGGAAGCATGTGTTTGTTTTTGTTTGTGTGTGTGTGTTTTTAAGTGAAAGAGGTGTGTGTGTGTGTGTGTGTGTGTGTGTAAGGAAGATGTGTGTGTGTATGTGTGAGAGAGGCATATGTGTGTGTGTAAGTGAAAGAGGCATGTTTGTGTGTTTAAGTGAAGGAAGCGTGTGTGTGTGAGTTTAAATGAAAGAGGCGTGTGTGAGTTTAAGTGAAGGAAGCATGTGGAAGTGAGAGGCATTTGTGTAAGTGAGAGGTGTGTGTAAGTGAGAGGCGTGTGTGTGAGGATTGTGTGTGTTTAAGCGAAGGAGGCATGTGTGTTTTTAAGCTAAGGAGGCGTGTGTAAGTAAGAGGCGTGAGTGTAAGTGAGAGGCGTGTGTGTGTTTAAGTGAAACTGGCGTTTGTGTGTGTGTTTAAGTGAAAGTGGCATTTGTGTGTGTGTTTAAGTGAAAGTGGTGTTTGTGTGTTTTTTTATATATATATATATATATATATATATATATATATACTGTATATCGGCACACCACTGCGCCAAAGCATCTACATTGTGACACGCTGGTGGGTGAGGGAGCACTGTAGGTGTGCTATAAAGGTATGCTGGTGTCTATTTTATTGTGATGACTGACTTGGAGTGCCGTCCACTTTGTATGTGTATCTATATTACTATTTGGAAAGGCACCTGAGCACGCTACTACTGTTCAACATGAGTGCCAGATAGCTACATATGAAGGGTGTGTGTGTATATACAGTATGTAGGGAGGGCACAAACATTTATCATGCCTCTGCGCGACTGGGGCGAAGTTACGCCACTGGTGATACTGCCATATAAATCCAGTCCAGTGTTACTGCCTTATTAGTCCAGTGGTACTTCCGTATAATTCAAGTGATACTGAAGCATAATTCCACTGGTGCTGCCGTATAAATCAAGTGGTACTGCCATATAATTCCAGTGATATTGACGTTTAATTCCAGTGATACTGCTGTATAATTCCAGTGGTTCTGGCATATACAGTAAATCCAGTGATACTGCCATATAAATCCAGTTTAGTGGTACTGCCATATAATTCCAGTGATACTGCTCTATAAATCTAGTCCAGTGTTACTGCCATATAAGACCAGTGATACTGCCATATATGTCCAGTAGCACTGCCGTATAATTCCAGTGATACTGCTGTATATTTCCAGTGATAATGCCGTATAAATCCAATCCAGTGGTACTGCCGTATAAGTCTAGTGGTACTGCCATATAATTACAGTGGTACTGGCATATAAATCCAGTTAAAACAAGTGTCCGTCAAAGACTCTCAGCGCAGAAAGCTTAACCAAAATCGCTTCAATTTGACACATCAAATGTAACTTCCAACGTGTAAAAACCAAAATCCATTTATTTATAAAAAGTCTCTCCCAAACTTTTTACAAGCTCTGGTTCACAGCGTTATCACGGTCAAACACGGATAGCAGCAATGATGAAAAGAAGTTATCTCACCGGATTCTCTGGATTTAGCTCTATTAAGCGGCTCTGCTTACTCGCCTCAGGTCGTTGTACTTGGTGCTGTCGGCTATGCACCTGACCTCCCGGCTGTAATGGCAGACTATTACCTTCTCCCTCCACTTAGCCTGTGTTTATCAGGTGTTCGTGCGGGGATATCTCCGCTGGCCGTCTCTCGGTGATTATCTTTTCACTGCTTCTAACATTATCCTTTGACGCTGCTCCTGCTGTTATACCAGCCGCGTGTTGTTCCCCAAATTCCAACAGTGACCACGTCCACCATCAGCCGCCTACGCGTTTCTACCCTCACAGGGTCTTAGTCATGGCATGAGTGGATGTGGTCTGGTCACCTAATTTATATCCCCTGAATCCGGTGTGTTAACTCCTTCTCCTTATACATAATACACATTGACCTTCCGTTACACATATTACTGGGTTCTTTAAAGAGACATAGAACCTCATAAAAACATTTTCTTTTCTTCTTCTATTCAATATGCAATATCAGAATCAAAAAACAAAACCTTTAATTAAAACATGATTAAAATACTTCACAAATACCTAGAGAAACCATTTGGTTTAAAATTCTCCATTCAAACCACCTGGCTGCAGTGTCTTTAATTCATACATCCAGCGCATTTCTGCCCTAGCTAAGGACGCTACCACATCATTCCTCCTCCAGTTATCTTTCACTTGTTCTATCACCTTAAAGTTAATTATACTATTTATTGAACATTTATGAGCCTCTTTACAGTGAGCAGAGAGACAATGGGGTATATGCAATTGCCGGCGATTCGTGGCAATTTTTCGCCCGTTTTTTAATTCAACACAATTCGACCGTCAAATTCCGGCAAGTGGGTGCCGGAATTCAACATATTCAATAAAAAACGGATTCGACAGTCCCGCTTTCGAAAAACGGCCGATTTGACGGATTTTGATCCGATTTTTAAACAACGGGAAAAAACGGTAAAAAACCCTAAAAAAATTGTGTGGGATCCCCCCTCCAAAGCATAACCAGCCTCGGGCTCTTTGAGCCGGTCCTGGTTCAAAAAATCTGGGGAAAAAACTGACAGGGGATCCCCGTATTTTTAAAACCAGCACCGGGCTCTGCGCCTGGTGCTGGTGCAAAAAATACGGGGGACAAAAAGAGTAGGGGTCCCCCATATTTTTGACACCAGCAACGGGCTCCACTAGCTGGACAGATAATGCCACAGCCGGGGGTCACTTTTACACAGCGCCCTGCGGCCGTGGCATTAAATATCCAACTAGTCACCCCTTGCCGGGGTATCCTGGGGTGAAGCCCAAGGCTGTCCCCCCATCCAAGGGCTTCGGATGGGGGGCTGATAGTTTTGAGAAAATTGAAAGAATATTGTTTTTTCCAGTAGTACTACAAGTCCCAGCAAGCCTCCCCCGCAAGCTGGTACTTGGAGAACCACAAGTACCAGCATGCGGGAGAAAAACAGGCCCGCTGGTACCTGTAGTTCTACTGGTAAAAAAATACCCAAATAAAAACAGGAGACACACACCGTGAAAGTAAAACTTTATTTCACACCTGCCGACACACACATACTTACCAATGTTGACCCGCCGACTGCCACGCCCCCCTTGTCACTGAAGAATCCGGGGTACCTGTGAAAAAAATTATACTCACCTGATCCAGTGTCCAGATTATAATCCACGTACTTGGCAAAAAAAAAAACGAACACCCGGACCAAGCGAACTGAAAGGGGTCCCATGTTTACACAATGCAGAGACCCCCCCGTGACAGCTGTCACAGAAAGGTCTCTTCAGCCAATCAGGAAGCGCAACTTCGTGGCACTCACCTGATTGGCTCTGCGCGTCTGAGCTCAGACAGCGCATCGCACAGCTCCCTCCATTACTTTCAATGGTGGGAACTTTGCGGTCAGCGGTGGAGTCACCCGCGGTCAGCCGCTGACCGCGGGTAACCCCACCGCTGACCGCAAAGATCCCACCATTGAAACTAATGGACGGAGCAGTGCGATGCGCTGTCTGAGCTCAGACACGCATACAGCCAATCAGGAGAGTGCCACGAAGTGGCGCTTCCTGATTGGCTGAGGAGACCTTTCTGTGAGTCACGGGGGGGTCTCTGCATTCGGGGAAAGGGGTCCTATGTGTAAACATGGGACGCCTTTCAGTCCGCCTGGTCCGGGTGTTCATTTTTTTTTTTTTTTTGCCAAGTACGTGGATTAGAATCTGGACACTGAATCAGGTGAGTATAATTTTTTTCACAGGTACACCGTGGATTCTACATGGACAAGAGGACAGAGGTCGGCGTGTGAACATAGGTAAGTATGTATGTGTAGACGTGTGAAATAAAGTTTTACTCTCACGGTGTGCATGTCCTGTTTTTATTTGGGTATTTTTTTCCCCAGTAGAACTACAGGTACCAGCGGGCCCGTTTTTCTCCCGCATGCTGGTACTTGTGGTTCTCCAAGTACCAGCTTGCGGGGGAGGCTTGCTGGGACTTGTAGTACTACTGGAAAAAACAATATTCTTTCAATTTTCTCACGGCTATCAGCCCCCCATCCGCAGCCCTTGGATGGGGGGGACAGCCTCGGGCTTCACCCCTGGCCCTTGGGTGGCTGGGGGGGGCCCACTTGATTGAAGGGGTCCCCACTCCCCCAGGGTATGCCGACCAGGGGTGACTAGTTGGATATTTAATGCCACGGCCGCAGGGCGCTGTATAAAAGTGACCCCCGGCTGTGGCATTATCTGTCCAGCTAGTGGAGCCCGATGCTGGTGTTAAAAATACGGGGGACCCCTAAGCTTTTTGTCCCCCGTATTTTTTGCACCAGCACCAGGCGCAGAGCCCGGTGCTGGTTTTAAAAATACGGGGATCCCCTGTCAGTTTTTTCCCCAGATTTTTAGAACCAGGACCGGCTCGAAGAGCCCGAGGCTGGTTATTCTTAGGAGGGGGGACCCCACGCAATTTTTTTTCTGATTTTTACCATTCCATTTAAAAAAAAAAATTAAAAAAATAATAATATTTAAAAAAATATATAAATAATACTTGTGCCTCCAAAATAGACAAACCAAGTACCTAATTCCTTCTAATATAAATAGATATGCTATTACCAATAAAAAAACACCAAAAAAAACATGTTTTAATTTTTTTTTATTAGATTCCGCCACCAAAGTGTGGCGGATTGAAAATGACGAATTTACTGTCTAAAAGCACTGTTGTCGAATTTCCAAACTTCAATTGAATATACTTTTGTCAAATTGCCGCATTTGTACCATTGCAGAAATGTCAAATTTGACAAATGTCGAATTTCAAAAAGTCGAATTTGGAAAGTCCGTTTTTTTGACGAAAAGTACTGAATTGCATTGTCGAAATTTTTTTTTGGGCGAAAATGTCCCGTTTTTCGACATTTTCGGGAATTCGACCGCAATTGCATATACCCCAATGTGTTTCAAGTCCCTTTCTTATATTGTTCATATGCTCTCTCATTCTCACCTTAAAGGGCCTGCTTGTTCTTCCCACATATTGCCTTTTACAGGCCCACTGCACCATGTAAACTACATTCTTGCTTTCACATGTTATAAATTGATTTATTCTATATTGTTTCTTAGTTACATTTGAGGTAAATGTTTCCATTTTGCTTTCTTCATTCCCTTTTATGGACCTACATGCCATACACACCCCGCACCTGAAAAATCCTTTGGTTTTTATTCTGGTGGTCATATTCGGTACAGGAGCCACCGCACTTTTAACCAATAGATTCTTCAGGTTTGGTGCTCTTTTATACATCACCCTTGGTTTTTCTGGGATCATTTTCTCTAAAATATTATCACTTTTCAAAATTCCCCAGTGTTTCTTAAGGATACCTTCAATGTTCTTATACTTCTGATTATAAGTTGTCACAAATGAGATCGGCAGCTCTCCCGCCTCTTCCCTATCTCTGTGTTGTAATAAAGTTTCCCTTTCCATTGCATCTATTTTTTCCAAATCTTTATGCAAGGAATCTCCATCATAACCCTTCAAGATAAATTGATTTTTGACAGATTGCACTTGTCTCTTATATATTGTCTCCTACAATTTCGCTTTATATGCCGAAATTGACTACCCGGAACCCCCCGGAACCAGTTGGGGTGGTGATTACTCTCCTTCCCAATGTAGGAGTTACTGTCCGTAGGTTTTGTGAAATTCCTTGTACACAACATTGAATTTTTAACATAAATTGTCAAATCCAAAAAATTCACCTCCTGTATACTCTGGGCAAAGGTAAGTTTCACCCCGAAATCATTGCTGCTCAAACTCTCCTGAAACACTCTGAGGGATTCCTCCCCCCCCCCCTCCACACAAAAATAATATCATCTATGAACCTAAAATAAAGCGCGAGACCCGCCCCCAGCTCACCCCACAAATGATGCTCCTCCCACAAGCTCATGAATATGTTCGCGAAAACAGGAAAACATGTCCATCACCATCAAACCCGCAGATAAGGGGTCCATAAATGGGAATGAAGGAAGCAAAATGGAAACATTTACCTCAAATGTAACTAAGAAACAATATAGAATAAATCAATTTATAACATGTGAAAGCAAGAATGTAGTTTACATGGTGCAGTGTGCCTGTAAAAGGCAATATGTGGGAAGAACAAGCAGGCCCTTTAAGGTGAGAATGAGAGAGCATATGAACAATATAAGAAAGGGACTTGAAACACATTGTCTCTCTGCTCACTGTAAAGAGGCTCATAAATGTTCAATAAATAGTATAATTAACTTTAAGGCGATAGAACAAGTGAAAGATAACTGGAGGAGGGATGATGTGGTAGCGTCCTTAGCTAGGGCAGAAATGCGCTGGATGTATGAATTAAAGACACTGCAGCCAGGTGGTTTGAATGGAGAATTTGAAACCAAATGGTTTCTCTAGGTATTTGTGAAGTATTTTAATCATGTTTTAATTAAAGATTTTGTTTTTTGATTCTGATATTGCATATTGAATAGAAGAAGAAAAGAAAATGTTTTTTATGAGGTTCTATGTCTCTTTAAAGAACCCAGTAATATGTGTAACGGAAGGTCAATGTGTATTATGTATAAGGAGAAGGAGTTAACACACCGGATTCAGGGGATATAAATTAGGTGACCAGACCACATCCACTCATGCCATGACTAAGACCCTGTGAGGGTAGAAACGCGTAGGCGGCTGATGGTGGACGTGGTCACTATTGGAATTTGGGGAACAACACGCTGCTGGTATAACAGCAGGAGCAGCGTCAAATGATAACGTTAGAAGCAGTGAAAAGATAATCACGAGAGACGGCCAGCGGAGAGATCCCCGCATGAACACCAGATAAACACAGGCTAAGTGGAGGGAGAAGGTAATAGTCTGCTATTACAGCCGGGAGGTCAGGTGCATAGCCGGCAGCACCATGTACAACGACCTGAGGCGAGTAAGCAGAGCCGCTTAATAGAGCTAAATCCAGAGAATCCGGTGAGATAACTTCTTTTCATCATTGCTGCTATCCGTGTTTAAACCGTGATAACGCTGTGAACCAGAGCTTGTAAAAGGTTTGGTAGAGACTTTTTATAAATAAATGGATTTTGTTTTTTACACGTTGGAAGTTACATTTGATGTGTCAAATTGAAGCGATTTTGGTTAAGCTTTCAGCGCTGAGAGTCTTTGACGGACACTTGTTTTAACTCTGTTTCATTTTGGCTGATTGGCTGATCAGTTTATTCCAGTAAAAGACACAGCTGCGGTTAAAGTTAAGAGCGCTTCTGGAGGAGTTTCCCTGTACCATTGTATTTTAATATAAATCCAGTGATACTGCCATATAAATCCAGTCCAGTTTGTACTGCCGTATAAATCCAGTGGTACTGCCATATAAATCCAGTGATACTGCCATATAATTCCAGTGGTACTGCTGTATAAATCCAGTGGTACTGCCATATAATTCTAGTGATACTGCCATATAATTCCAGTGATACTGCTGTATCAATCCAGTACAGTGGTACTGCCTTATAAATCCAGTGGTACTGCCATATAATTCCAGTGGTACTGGCATATAATTCCAGTGATACTACCGTATAATTCCAGTGGTACTGCAATATAAGTCCAGTGATACTTCCCTGTGCTGTATAATATATATATATATATATATATATATATAATAATAATTTTTACAGGGCTTGTCCTGTGTGGTGTAGGTATACGCTGTCCTATGCGTCATATTGTGTTATATAACTCCAGAAAAATAGTGGAGAACAAAAATTTGGAGGATAAATAGGGAAAGATCAAGATCATGACATAGATGATAAAATGCCATCAACGTCGTCTGCCAAGGCCGATGCCCAATGTGATAACAGAGGGCATGTAAAATCCAAAAAGCCAAAGTTCAGTAAAAACATCCAAAAAAAGAAATTTAAATGACCTGAGGAGAAATGTAAATTTGCCTATATGCCATTTACGACATGGAGTAGCAAGGAACGGCTAAGGCCCTAGCCTATGTTCATGACTAGTGTTTCAGCTTCACATGACGACGGAAGCCCTCATTCTCCCACTAGAAAAATTAAAAGAGTTAAGCTGGAAAAAGCACAGAAAAGAACTGTGCGTTCGAAGATGGTATCACAAATCCCCAAGGAGAGTCCAACTGTGTCGGAGGTTGCGATGCCTGACCTTCCCAACACTGGATGGGAAGAGGTGGCTCCTTCCACCATTTGCATGCCCCCCTGCAAGTGCTGGAAGTAGCACCTGCAGTCCAATTTCTGATATTCAAATTGAAGATGTCACTGTTGAAGTCCACCAGGATGAGGATAAGGTTGTTGCTGGTGCTGAGGAGAAAGTTGACAATGAGGATTCTGATGGTGATGTAGTTTGTTTAAATCAGGCACCGGGGGAGACACCTGTTGTCCATGGGATGAATAAGCCCATTGTGATGCCTGGACAAAATACCAAAAAAGCCACCTCTTTGGTGTGGAATTATTTCTCCACAAATCCGGACATCAGGTGTCAAGCCATCTGTCAATCTGTAATAAGTAGGGGTAAGGATGTTAACCACCTAGGAACATCTTCCCTTATACATAAACCTGCTGCGCATTCATCAGAAGTCAGTGTAAAGTTGTGAAACTTTGGGTAAGAGCGTAAGCAGTCCACTGACACCTTAATCCCTTCTTCCTCTTGTACCCAAGCTCCTGCAAGCCACACCACCAACTCCCTCAATGTCAACTTCCTCCTCAGTCAGGAACGTCAGTAGTCCTGCTGGACATGCCACTGGTAAGACTGAGGAGTCCTCTCCTAACCGGGATTCCTCTGGAGGATCCTTGAGTGGTACGCCTACAGCTTCTGCTGCCGCTGCTATTGTTGCTGCTGGGAGTCGATAGTCATCCCAGAGGGGAAGTCGGAAAATCACATGTACTGCTTCAAGTAAGCAATTGACAGTCCAACAGTCCTCTGTGAGGAAGATGAAATACAGTATGGCAGCAATCATTCTGTTGCAAAGAGGATTACTGAGGCCCTGACAGCTACGTTGGTATTAGACGTGCATCTGGTATCCGCCATTAGTTCAGATGGACTTAGAGAATTGATGGAGGAAGTGTGTCCCTGGTACCAAATCCCATCTAGATTCCACTTCAATAAGCAGGCGATACCGAGAATATACAGAGACATCAGGAAAAGTGTCCTCAGTGTCCTAAAAAATGCAGTTGTACCCACTGTCCACTTAACTTCGGAGATGTGGACAAGTGGAACAGGGCACACTAAGGACAATATGACTGTGACAGCCCACTGGGTAGATCTATTACCTCCTACAGCAACAACAGCAGTGGCAACAGTAGCAGCATCTCGCAAATGCCAACTCGTTCCTAGGTAGGTTACGCTATATATCACCGCTTTCCATAAGAGGCACACCACTGACAACCTCTTACGGAAACTGAGGGACATCATCGCACAATGGTTTACTCCACTTAGACTCTCCTGGGGATTTGTGATATCGGACAACACCACCAATATTGTGTGTGCATTACATCTGGGCAAATTCCAGCATGTCCCATGTTTTGCACATACAATTAATTTGGTGGTGAAGAATTTCTTAAAAAATGACAGGGGTGTACAGGAAATGCTGTCGGTGGCCCGTAAAAAAATTTGGGGCCACTTCGACATTTAGCCACCACGTGCCGAAGACTGTAGTGCCAGCAAACACTCCTGAACCTGCCCCGCCATCACCTGAAGCATGAAGTGGTAACGGTGTGGAATTCAACACTCTATATGCTTCAGAGGATGGAGGAGCAGCAAAAGGCTATTAAAGCCTATACATCCACCTACGATAGAGGCAAAGGAGGGGGAATGCACCTAAATCAGGCGCAGTACAGAATGATTTCCGTCTTGTGCAAGGTTCTTCTACCCTTCTAACTTGCCACACGTGAAGTTAGTTCAGACACTGCCAGCTTGAGTCAGGTCTTTCCCCTCATCAAGCTTTTGCAGAAGCAGCTGGATAAATTGAAGGAGGAGCTAAGATGGAGCGATTCCGCAAAGTATGTTGGACTTGTGGATGGAGCCCTTAATTTGTTTCTCAGGATTCAAGGGTGGTCAATATGTTGAAATTAGAGCACTACATTTTGGCCACTGTGCTCGATCCTAGGTTTAAAGCAAACATTGTATCTCTCTTTCTGGCAGACAAAAGATTGCATAGGTTCAAAGACCTGCTGGTGAGAAAATTGTCAACTCAAGCGGAACGTGACCCGTCAACAGCTCCTCCTTCATTTTCTCCCGCGACTGGGACTGTGAGGAAAAGGATAAGATTTCCTAGCCCACCCCCTGGCGGTGATGCAGGGCAGTCAGGAGCAAGTGCTGACATCTGGTCTGGCCTGAAGGACCTGCCAATGATTACTGACATGTCTACTGTCACTGCATATGATTCTGTCACCATTGAAAGAATGGTGGACGATTATATGAGTGACAGCATCCAAGTAGGCATGTCAGACAGTCCGTATGTATACTGGCAGGAAAAAGAGGCAATTTGGATGTCCTTGCAAAACTTGCTTTATTTTTCCTAAGTTGCCCCCCCTCCAGTGTGTACTCCGAAAGAGTGTTTAGTGCAGCCGGTAACCTTGTAAATGATCGGCGTAGGAGGTTACTTCCACAAAATGTGGAGAAGATGATGTTTATAAAAATTAATTATAAATTCCTCCAGAAAGACCTTTACCAGCAATTGCCTCCAGAAAGTAAACAGGGACCTGTGATGGTGGATTCCAGTGGGGACGAATTAATACTCTGTAAGGATGTACACACTGAAAGGGGTGAGGAATTGGAGGATGGGGTCAACATCTTGCATCTGTAGAGTCAGATTGTGCAAGGAGAGATTGATTGCTTCCTTTTTGGTGGGGCCCAAACAAACCAGTCATTTCAGCCACAGTCGTGTGGCAAACCCTGTCGCTGAAATGATTGGTTTGTTAAAGTGTGCATATACTGTTTATACAACATAAGGGTGGGTGGGAGGGCCAAAGGACAATTCCATCTTGCACCTCTTTTTCTTCTTTGCATCATGTGCTGTTTGGGGACTAGTTTTTTAAAGGGCCATTCTGTGTGACACTTCCCTACAACTCCAAGGGTACTGCCATAAAAGTCCAGGGGTACTGCCGTATAAGTCCAGTCCAGTGGTGCGGTCTTGTGCTGCATCAGTCCAGTGGTGGTGTCTTGTGCTGCCATAAGTCCAGTGGTGGTGCCCGGTGCTGTATATTATTTACTCCAAATAAAAGGCTTATATACATTACTTATATTATTATCCAAATAATTTCGACAGGGTTTGCCCTGTATGGTGTAGGGGTATGCTCACCTGTGCTGCATATTATTATAATACATATAAAAGGGTTATTATTAGCCAAATTAATTTGACAGGCTTTGCCGTGTGTGTGTGTGTGTGTGTTTGTGGTTTAGGGGTACGCTCTCCTGTGCCACCAATATTGTGCATGTATTACATCTGGGCAAATTCCAGCACGTCCCATGTTGTTTGTGCCGCACACTTGTGTCGCTTAGCTTAGTCATACAGTTACCTCATTGCACCTCTTTTACTTCTTTGCATGATGTGCTGTTTGAGGACTAGTTTTTTTTAAGTGCCATCCTGTCTGCAACTGCAGTGCCACTCCTAGATGGGCCAGGTGTTTGTGCCGCACACTTGTGTCGCTGAGTTTAGTCATACAGCTACCTCATTGCACCTATTTTACTTCTTTGCATGATGTGCTGTTTGGGGCCTAGTTTTTAAATATGCCATCCTGTCTGCCACTGCAGTGCCACTCCTAGATGGGCCAGGTGTTTGTGTCACACACTTGTGTCGCTTAGCTTAGTCATACAGCCACCTTGGTGCAACCTTTTTGCCTAAAAACAATATTGTAGGTGTAAGGTGTTCAGAATAGACCGGAAATGAGTGGAAATGAATGTTATTGAGGTTAATAATACTGTAGGATAAAAATTACCCCCAAAGTCTGTGATTTTAGCTGTTTTAATGTTTTTTAAAAAAATCATCCAGATTCAAAACCAAAACACGAAAGGGTGGTTTTTGCAAAACCAATCCAGATCCAAAACCCGAGCATGGAACCAGAACCAAAACACAAAACACGAAAAGTGCCTGCTGCACATCTCTACAGAAAATCCACCATAGTAGGCATTTCTATACAGGCACATTTTCTATATGCCATGAAATTTCAAATTTTGCAAGCCAAATATTTAAATAAGCAAAAGGAAGTTATCTAGACAAGTATTAAGGAATATTCCTTGATTTCAAGTGATCAAGGCTGGTTGCTTGGTGAAAGAATTTGTAAACTGTAATTGTTAATGTAGGGCAGTATGTGTCTCAATTATCAAAGAAAGCACTCAATGCAGAAGTGCGTACAAGCAAGCTATTTCATTAAAAGATTACAACTGTTTGACGCATATCCAATTTGTCCCCTCATTCTACTGAGTTGTTAATCACAATAAGAGAAGTCAAATTGGAATTTAACAATACTTTGGAAAGGCTGTGTTAATGAAGAGGTGTAAGTGATATGAGCACAGGCACTGTATTCAGGGGGTCATTCTGACCCGATTGCATGCTGCGGTTTATCACAGTGATGCGATTGGGTCAGAACTGCGCATGCGCCAGCACCGCAGTGCGCTGGCGCATGCCAGCATACAAAAGGGGAAAAAAATGCAATCATTACAGTATGTTTCCCTATTGAGTCCTCTGTCATTCACTACTAAATAAATATACTGTAACGTGTATTGAACAAGCTTTAATCAGAGCTCTAATATGCTTCATTATTCCATATGTATCCTATTCTGATAGAGTACATTCTAGATTTGTCATAAAGACAGTGCTCCTTCATATACTGTACTTATTTACTGTGTACTTTCATATGAATTCCCGCATCCTTAGTAATTAATATGTTTAATTGATTCAATACTTAGCAACACTAATTACCAAAGTGGACTACCCATTTATTTAATGCTATATTACAATTTAAATATAGAAAACTAATCAAGGATAGAACGATAATGCATCAATGAAGTTGACATCCACGGACAGCTGACATCTGTTACATACTATGTTATTTGAAAGCATATTTTGTACAGGTTTTCAGAGAAACCAATAAAATAGCCCACTTCTGTCAGTCTTCTGCAATAGACCTGCCCTGCTACCTTCAGTTGCTAAAGTCATTTGACAAAAGTACAACTAATTTTCGTACATCACTGTATATGGGGGGTCATTCCGAGTTGATCGCTAGCTGCCATTGTTCGCAGCACAGCGATCAGGCTAAAAATCAGTATTTCTGCGCATGCGTATGCACCGCAATGCGCAGGCGTGTCGTACGGGTACAATAAGCATTGTGATTTGCACAGAGTGTAACGAACATTCCAGTCGCACGGCCGAATGCAGGAAGATTCACATGAAGTGGGCGTTTCTGGGTGGCAACTGACTATTTTCAGGGAGTGCTTAGAAAAATGCAGGCATGGAACTACAGGGCTGGTCTTGTTTTGCACAAAAAGATTTTGCAGGCGCTCTACTGCATAAGTGTTTGCACTTCTGCAAAGCAAAAACACACTCCCAGGTGGGCAGCGACAATGCGTTTGCACGGCTGCTAAAAACTAGAGATGAGCGGGTTCGGTTTCTTTGAATCCGAACCCGCACGAACTTCACTTTTTTTTTCACGGGTCCGAGCGACTCGGATCTTCCCGCCTTGCTCGGTTAACCCGAGCGCGCCCGAACGTCATCATGACGCTGTCGGATTCTCGCGAGACTCGGATTCTATATAAGGAGCCGCGCGTCGCCGCCATTTTCACACGTGCATTGAGATTGATAGGGAGAGGACGTGGCTGGCGTCCTCTCCATTAGAATAGATTAGAAGAGAGAGAGAGAGAGATTGTGCAGACAGAGTTTACCACAGTGACCAGTGCAGTTGTTGTTAAGTTAACTTTTATTTAATATATCCGTTCTCTGCTATATCCGTTCTCTGCCTGAAAAAAACGATACACAGCAGTCACACAGTGTGACTCAGTCTGTGTGCACTCAGCTCAGCCCAGTGTGCTGCACATCAATGTATAAAAGCTTATAATAATTGTGGGGGAGACTGGGGAGCACTGCAGGTTGTTATAGCAGGAGCCAGGAGTACATAATATTATATTAATTTAAAATTAAACAGTGCACACTTTTGCTGCAGGAGTGCCACTGCCAGTGTGACTAGTGGTGACCAGTGCCTGACCACCAGTATAGTAGTATATTGTTGTATACTATCTCTTTATCAACCAGTCTATATTAGCAGCAGACACAGTACAGTGCGGTAGTTCACGGCTGTGGCTACCTCTGTGTCGGCAGTCGGCACTCGGCAGGCAGTCCGTCCATCCATAATTGTATAATTATATACCACCTAACCGTGGTATTTTTTTTTCTTTCTTTATACCGTCGTCATAGTCATACTAGTTGTTACGAGTATACTACTATCTCTTTATCAACCAGTGTACAGTGCGGTAGTTCACGGCTGTGGCTACCTCTGTGTCGGCAGTCGGCAGGCAGTCCGTCCATCCATAATTGTATTATTATAATATATACCACCTAACCGTGGTTTTTTTTTCATTCTTTATACCGTCATAGTGTCATACTAGTTGTTACGAGTATACTACTATCTCTTTATCAACCAGTGTACAGTGCGGTAGTTCACGGCTGTGGCTACCTCTGTGTCGGCAGTCGGCAGGCAGTCCGTCCATCCATAATTGTATTATAATATATACCACCTAACCGTGGTTTTTTTTTCATTCTTTATACCGTCATAGTGTCATACTAGTTGTTACGAGTATACTACTATCTCTTTATCAACCAGTGTACAGTGCGGTAGTTCACGGCTGTGGCTACCTCTGTGTCGGCAGTCGGCAGGCAGTCCGTCCATCCATAATTGTATTATAATATATACCACCTAACCGTGGTTTTTTTTTCATTCTTTATACCGTCATAGTCAGTCATACTAGTTGTTACGAGTATACTACTATCTCTTTATCAACCAGTGTACAGTGCGGTAGTTCACGGCTGTGGCTACCTCTGTGTCGGCACTCGGCAGGCAGTCCGTCCATCCATAATTGTATTACAATATATACCACCTAACCGTGGTTTTTTTATACCACCTAACCGTGGCAGTCCGTCCATAATTGTATACTAGTATCCAATCCATCCATCTCCATTGTTTACCTGAGGTGCCTTTTAGTTCTGCCTATAAAATATGGAGAACAAAAAAGTTGAGGTTCCAAAATTAGGGAAAGATCAAGATCCACTTCCACCTCGTGCTGAAGCTGCTGCCACTAGTCATGGCCGAGACGATGAAATGCCAGCAACGTCGTCTGCCAAGGCCGATGCCCAATGTCATAGTACAGAGCATGTCAAATCCAAAACACCAAATATCAGAAAAAAAAGGACTCCAAAACCTAAAATAAAATTGTCGGAGGAGAAGCGTAAACTTGCCAATATGCCATTTACCACACGGAGTGGCAAGGAACGGCTGAGGCCCTGGCCTATGTTCATGGCTAGTGGTTCAGCTTCACATGAGGATGGAAGCACTCAGCCTCTCGCTAGAAAACTGAAAAGACTCAAGCTGGCAAAAGCACCGCAAAGAACTGTGCGTTCTTTGAAATCCCAAATCCACAAGGAGAGTCCAATTGTGTCGGTTGCGATGCCTGACCTTCCCAACACTGGACGTGAAGAGCATGCGCCTTCCACTATTTGCATGCCCCCTGCAAGTGCTGGAAGGAGCACCCGCAGTCCAGTTCCTGATAGTCAGATTGAAGATGTCAGTGTTGAAGTACACCAGGATGAGGAGGATATGGGTGTTGCTGGCGCTGGGGAGGAAATTGACCAGAAGGATTCTGATGGTGAGGTGGTTTGTTTAAGTCAGGCACCCGGGGAGACACCTGTTGTCCGTGGGAGGAATATGGCCGTTGACATGCCAGGTGAAAATACCAAAAAAATCAGCTCTTCGGTGTGGAGGTATTTCACCAGAAATGCGGACAACAGGTGTCAAGCCGTGTGTTCCCTTTGTCAAGCTGTAATAAGTAGGGGTAAGGACGTTAACCACCTCGGAACATCCTCCCTTATACGTCACCTGCAGCGCATTCATAATAAGTCAGTGACAAGTTCAAAAACTTTGGGTGACAGCGGAAGCAGTCCACTGACCAGTAAATCCCTTCCTCTTGTAACCAAGCTCACGCAAACCACCCCACCAACTCCCTCAGTGTCAATTTCCTCCTTCCCCAGGAATGCCAATAGTCCTGCAGGCCATGTCACTGGCAAGTCTGACGAGTCTTCTCCTGCCTGGGATTCCTCCGATGCATCCTTGCGTGTAACGCCTACTGCTGCTGGCGCTGCTGTTGTTGCCGCTGGGAGTCGATGGTCATCCCAGAGGGGAAGTCGTAAGCCCACTTGTACTACTTCCAGTAAGCAATTGACTGTTCAACAGTCCTTTGCGAGGAAGATGAAATATCACAGCAGTCATCCTACTGCAAAGCGGATAACTGAGGCCTTGGCATCCTGGGTGGTGAGAAACGTGGTTCCGGTATCCATCATTACTGCAGAGCCAACTAGAGACTTGTTGGAGGTACTGTGTCCCCAGTACCAAATACCATCTAGGTTCCATTTCTCTAGGCAGGCGATACCGAAAATGTACACAGACCTCAGAAAAAGAGTCACCAGTGTCCTAAAAAATGCAGCTGTACCCAATGTCCACTTAACCACGGACATGTGGACAAGTGGAGCAGGGCAGGGTCAGGACTATATGACTGTGACAGCCCACTGGGTAGATGTATGGACTCCCGCCGCAAGAACAGCAGCGGCGGCACCAGTAGCAGCATCTCGCAAACGCCAACTCTTTCCTAGGCAGGCTACGCTTTGTATCACCGCTTTCCAGAATACGCACACAGCTGAAAACCTCTTACGGCAACTGAGGAAGATCATCGCGGAATGGCTTACCCCAATTGGACTCTCCTGTGGATTTGTGGCATCGGACAACGCCAGCAATATTGTGTGTGCATTAAATATGGGCAAATTCCAGCACGTCCCATGTTTTGCACATACCTTGAATTTGGTGGTGCAGAATTTTTTAAAAAACGACAGGGGCGTGCAAGAGATGCTGTCGGTGGCCAGAAAAATTGCGGGACACTTTCGGCGTACAGGCACCACGTACAGAAGACTGGAGCACCACCAAAAACTACTGAACCTGCCCTGCCATCATCTGAAGCAAGAAGTGGTAACGAGGTGGAATTCAACCCTCTATATGCTTCAGAGGTTGGAGGAGCAGCAAAAGGCCATTCAAGCCTATACAATTGAGCACGATATAGGAGATGGAATGCACCTGTCTCAAGTGCAGTGGAGAATGATTTCAACGTTGTGCAAGGTTCTGATGCCCTTTGAACTTGCCACACGTGAAGTCAGTTCAGACACTGCCAGCCTGAGTCAGGTCATTCCCCTCATCAGGCTTTTGCAGAAGAAGCTGGAGGCATTGAAGAAGGAGCTAACACGGAGCGATTCCGCTAGGCATGTGGGACTTGTGGATGGAGCCCTTAATTCGCTTAACAAGGATTCACGGGTGGTCAATCTGTTGAAATCAGAGCACTACATTTTGGCCACCGTGCTCGATCCTAGATTTAAAGCCTACCTTGGATCTCTCTTTCCGGCAGACACAGGTCTGCTGGGGTTGAAAGACCTGCTGGTGACAAAATTGTCAAGTCAAGCGGAACGCGACCTGTCAACATCTCCTCCTTCACATTCTCCCGCAACTGGGGGTGCGAGGAAAAGGCTCAGAATTCCGAGCCCACCCGCTGGCGGTGATGCAGGGCAGTCTGGAGCGACTGCTGATGCTGACATCTGGTCCGGACTGAAGGACCTGACAACGATTACGGACATGTCGTCTACTGTCACTGCATATGATTCTCTCAACATTGATAGAATGGTGGAGGATTATATGAGTGACCGCATCCAAGTAGGCACGTCACACAGTCCGTACTTATACTGGCAGGAAAAAGAGGCAATTTGGAGGCCCTTGCACAAACTGGCTTTATTCTACCTAAGTTGCCCTCCCACAAGTGTGTACTCCGAAAGAGTGTTTAGTGCCGCCGCTCACCTTGTCAGCAATCGGCGTACGAGGTTACATCCAGAAAATGTGGAGAAGATGATGTTCATTAAAATGAATTATAATCAATTCCTCCGCGGAGACATTGACCAGCAGCAATTGCCTCCACAAAGTACACAGGGAGCTGAGATGGTGGATTCCAGTGGGGACGAATTGATAATCTGTGAGGAGGGGGATGTACACGGTGATATATCGGAGGGTGAAGATGAGGTGGACATCTTGCCTCTGTAGAGCCAGTTTGTGCAAGGAGAGATTAATTGCTTCTTTTTTGGGGGGGGTCCAAACCAACCCGTCATATCAGTCACAGTCGTGTGGCAGACCCTGTCACTGAAATGATGGGTTGGTTAAAGTGTGCATGTCCTGTTTTGTTTATACAACATAAGGGTGGGTGGGAGGGCCCAAGGACAATTCCATCTTGCACCTCTTTTTTCTTTTCTTTTTCTTTGCATCATGTGCTGATTGGGGAGGGTTTTTTGGAAGGGACATCCTGCGTGACACTGCAGTGCCACTCCTAGATGGGCCCGGTGTTTGTGTCGGCCACTAGGGTCGCTAATCTTACTCACACAGCTACCTCATTGCGCCTCTTTTTTTCTTTGCGTCATGTGCTGTTTGGGGAGGGTTTTTTGGAAGGGACATCCTGCGTGACACTGCAGTGCCACTCCTAGATGGGCCCGGTGTTTGTGTCGACCACTAGGGTCGCTAATCTTACTCACACAGTCAGCTACCTCATTGCGCCTCTTTTTTTCTTTGCGTCATGTGCTGTTTGGGGAGGGTTTTTTGGAAGGGCCATCCTGCGTGACACTGCAGTGCCACTCCTAGATGGGCCCGGTGTTTGTGTCGGCCACTAGGGTCGCTAATCTTACTCACACAGCTACCTCATTGCGCCTCTTTTTTTCTTTGCGTCATGTGCTGTTTGGGGAGGGTTTTTTGGAAGGGCCATCCTGCGTGACACTGCAGTGCCACTCCTAGATGGGCCCGGTGTTTGTGTCGGCCACTAGGGTCGCTAATCTTACTCACACAGCTACCTCATTGCGCCTCTTTTTTTCTTTGCGTCATGTGCTGTTTGGGGAGGGTTTTTTGGAAGGGACATCCTGCGTGACACTGCAGTGCCACTCCTAGATGGGCCCGGTGTTTGTGTCGGCCACTAGGGTCGCTTATCTTACTCACACAGCGACCTCGGTGCAAATTTTAGGACTAAAAATAATATTGTGAGGTGTGAGGTATTCAGAATAGACTGAAAATGAGTGTAAATTATGGTTTTTGAGGTTAATAATACTTTGGGATCAAAATGACCCCCAAATTCTATGATTTAAGCTGTTTTTTAGTGTTTTTGGAAAAAAACACCCGAATCCAAAACACACCCGAATCCGACAAAAATAATTCGGTGAGGTTTTGCCAAAACGCGTTCGAACCCAAAACACGGCCGCGGAACCGAACCCAAAACCAAAACACAAAACCCGAAAAATTTCAGGCGCTCATCTCTACTAAAAACTGCTAGCAAGCAATAAACTCGGAATGACCCCCATGGCTTTGTTTGCATAGAGAGAGATAACAAGGCTGATTCAGAGTTTAAAGCAAAATTGCACCTTACAAAAACCACTTTCCACTGCAGTTGGGGCACATTTGAAATATGCAGTGAGATTTAGCGTGGGGATGAGCTTATCCTAAGTAAACTCTAAAGGGTACATTATTAAAGTGGAGTTTTTAGAAGTGGAGATGTTACCCATATCAACCAATCAGATTCTAGCTAAGTGCTAGATAAATGATAAGTAAAATCTGATTGGTTGCCATGGGCATCTTCTAAAAACCTGCACTTTATTAAATATACCCTTAAGTGTCAGTGTAAATAAAGCTGTCCAGTATTTGTGTGCTAGAGTGCATGCAAATAATTTACCTTTCATGCATACATATTAGATGCATTTGCACTGTTTGCATAGCAACATGGTTTGTTCAGTACAAGGATGACCTCAATTGTTTGCTTTGCTCCCAAAACTCAGTTAGCCAGTGGTAGATTTAGGCATCATGTCATCCCTAGGCACAACATTATTGGTCACCCCCTATCACAGCAGTGGCCAACCTGCGGCTATTTCATCCTCCGCATGCGGCTCGATCCGCACCTGGCCACCGCTGCCCGACACACACTGCCCAGCAGGTCTCCGGCGTGTGAGGGGAGGGGAGGGGAGGAGAGCGCAGCATGCGCGTCTCCTGCCCCTCTGACTCCGGCAGCGGTATTTTCCATTCGGCGCCGCCCCATGAGCCAATCAGAGCTCGCGGTCCGGCAGCTAAGGCTCCTGATTGGCTGCCGGACCGTGAGCTCTGATTGGCTCACAGGCCGGCGCCGAATTGAAGATAAACACCGCTGCCGGAGTCAGCGGGGCAGGAGAGGCGCATGCTGTGCTCTCCTCCCCTCCAGCAGAATGGTGAGCAGCACTTGGAGGGGGGCTGAGGCACTTTGGGGACATGTGTGTCTGGCACTGGGGCATATCTGGGGCATATCTGGCACTGGGGGCATATCTGACACTGGGGCATGTCTGGCACTGGGGCATTTCTGGCACTGGGGGCATGTCTGGCTCGGGGGCATGTCTGGCACTGGGGGCATGTCTGACACTAGGGGCATATCTGACACTGGGGCATATCTGGGACATGTGGGGCATGTCTGGCACTGGGGCATATCTGACATTGGGGGAATATCTGGCATTGGGGCATGTCTGGCACTGTTGGCATATCTGGCACTGGGGCATGTCTTGCACTGGGGCATGTCTGGCACTGGGGGCATGTCTGGCACTGGGGGCATATCTGGCACTGTGGGGACATGTGTATCTGGCACTGGGGGCATGTCTGGCACTGGGGCATGTCTGGCACTGGGGGCATATCTGGCACTGGGGGCATGTCTGGCACTGTGGGGACATGTGTATCTGGCAGTGGGGGCATATCTGGCACTGTGGGGGCATGTGTATCTGGCACTAGGGGCATAGCCGGCACTGTGGGGACATGTGTATCTGGAACTGGGGGCATAGCTGGCACTGTGGGGACATGTGTATCTGGCACTGGGGCATAGCTGGCACTGGGGGCATATCTGGCACTGTAAGGACATGTGTATCTGGCACTGTGGGGCATATATGTATTTGGCACTGTAGGGCATATATGTATTTGGCACTGTGGGGGCATACATGTATTTGGCACTGTGCGGAATATATGTATTTTGCACTGTGGGGCATGTACCTGGCACTGTGGAAGCATGTATATCTGCTACTGTGGCGACATGTGTATCTGGCACTGGGGGCATATATTTATCTGGCACTGTGGGGACATATGTGTATCTGGCACTGTGGAGGAATATATGTATCTGGCACTGTGGGGACATATGTGTATCTGGCACTGTGGAGGCACCCATTTTTTGGCATTTTTATATGTATGTGGCACTGTACTGGGCATTATATGTGTGTGGCACTGTACAACATGACTAAAAACGGGGTTATGACACAAGGTCATACTCCTACAAATGTGATACCGAAATGTGTGCGCACAAAAATGGGGTGTGGCTTTGCGACAACTAGGCCACGCCCCATTTTTGTGCGCACACCTACGGCGCGCGCATGATAGTGGCTCTTCACCTTTTACTGTGGATCTTTTCTGGATCTTTACCTCTGACTGGTTGGCCACCCCTGTCCTATCACATCACTGCCCACTAAATGTTGAGTCAATCCCAATGCCTCCAAACTGCTAAAGCAGCCCCAAACACCCCCTAGTTCCGGTACCACAATTTACTGCCGCCCATTGCTAGTTGCACGATTATAAAATAAGTTGTAATTTAAAAAAAATCACCTGGCCTCATCAGGCCAGCAGCCTAACAGTGCTCTCATATGCAGGGGATCATGCTATTCCACCCCCTAGCAAATGGACTCGTGGAAAATTCCCCACTGAAATTAACCCAACATGTCCAACATACTATCTCCAGTGACGTCAGTTACAATCTGGGCAGACTGGAGGGCAATAATATCCCTTTTGTTTATTGATCAGGCTTATCCTGTCACTTTTCACTAAATAAACATGCACTTTTAGTTTAAAGTCTTGCATATTCCCTCTAATCTGAATGGTAGTGAGTTGAAAGTATTAAATGTGTAATCTAGTAGATGCATCATCGCTTGGAGAGTGATAAATTGGAGAGAGAAAAAGCACCAGCCAATCAGCTCCTAACTGACATGTCACAGGCACTGTTTGAAAAATGTCAGTTAGGAGCTGGTTGGCTGGAGGTTTATCACTTTCCATTTTATCACTCTCCAAGTGATGATGCATGATGCATCTAGCTAATGCGTGGAACCTGCACAATTGATTATTCTTAGCAAGTTCATATGTTACATTTGAGTTCTAGATCACAGAGTTTAGAGTAGAGATGAGCGGGTTCGGTTCTTCGAGAACCGAACCCCCCCCCCCGAACTCCACGTGGTTTACAAAGGTCCGAGGCAGGCTCGGTTGTTCCCGCCTGACTCGGAAAACCAGAACGAGGGAAACGTCATCATCCCGCTGTCGGATTCTCGCGAGATTCGGATTCCATATAAAGAGCCGCGCGTCGCCGCCATTTTCACTCGTGCATTTTGGAGAGAGCAGAGAGGACGTGGTTACGTTCTCTCAGTGGCAAATCTCATATCAGTGCTCAGTATCAGTGCTTACTTATTGCTGCTCAGTAATACAAGTACAGTGTCTCTCTTGTGCTGCATCTTGCTGCTCAGTGTCAGTTCTCAGTAGGATCATCATCAGTGCTCAGTATCACTGCTCATTGTCTTGTGCTGCATTGTGGTGCTCAGTATACTACAGTACATTACTAATACTAGAACAGTGTCTTGTGCTGCATCTTGCTGCTCAGTGTAAGTTCTCAGTAGGATCATCATCAGTGCTCAGTATCACTGCTCATTGTCTTGTGCTGCATTGTGGTGCTCAGTAATACTACAGTACATTACTAATACTAGTACAGTGTCTTGTGCTGCATCTTGCTGCTCAGTGTCAGTTCTCAGTATTATCATCATCAGTGCTCAGTATCACTGCTCATTGTCTTGTGCTGCATTGTGGTTCTCAGTATACTACAGTACATTACAAATATACTAGTCCAGTGTCTTGCGCTGCATCTTGCTGCCCAGTGTCAGTTCTCAGTATTATCATCATCAGTGCTCAGTATCACTGCTAATTGTCTTGTGCTGCATTGTGGTTCTCAGTATACTACAGTACATTACTAATATACTAGTCCAGTGTCTTGTGCTGCATCTTGCTGCTCAGTGTCAGTTCTCAGTATTATCATCATCGGTGCTCAGTATCACTGCTCATTGTCTTGTGCTGCATTGTGGTGCTCAGTAATACTACAGTACATTACTAATATACTAGTCCAGTGTCTTGTGCTGCATCTTGCTGCTCAGTGTCAGTTCTCAGTATTATCATCATCTGTGCTCAGTATCACTGCTCATTGTCTTGTGCTGCATTGTGGTGCTCAGTATACTTCAGTACATTACTAATATTTTAGTCCAGTGTCTTGTGCTGCATATTGCTGCTCAGTGTCAGTTCTCAGTATTATCATCATCAGTGCTCAGTATCACTGCTCATTGTCTTGTGCTGCATTGTGGTGCTCAGTATACTACAGTACATTACTAATACTAGAACAGTGTCTTGTGCTGCATCTTGCTGCTCAGTGTCAGTTCTCAGTAGGATCATCATCAGTGCTCAGTATCACTGCTCATTGTCTTGTGCTGCATTGTGGTTCTCAGTATACTACAGTACATTACAAATATACTAGTCCAGTGTCTTGCGCTGCATCTTGCTGCCCAGTGTCAGTTCTCAGTATTATCATCATCAGTGCTCAGTATCACTGCTCATTGTCTTGTGCTGCATTGTGGTTCTCAGTATACTACAGTACATTACTAATATACTAGTCCAGTGTCTTGTGCTGCATCTTGCTGCTCAGTGTCAGTTCTCAGTATTATCATCATCAGTGCTCAGTATCACTGCTCATTGTCTTGTGCTGCATTGTGGTGCTCAGTATACTTCAGTACATTACTAATATTTTAGTCCAGTGGCTTGTGCTGCATATTGCTGCTCAGTGTCAGTTCTCAGTATTATCATCATCAGTGCTCAGTATCACTGCTCATTGTCTTGTGCTGCATTGTGGTTCTCAGTATACTACAGTACATTACAAATATACTAGTCCAGTGTCTTGCGCTGCATCTTGCTGCCCAGTGTCAGTTCTCAGTATTATCATCATCAGTGCTCAGTATCACTGCTCATTGTCTTGTGCTGCATTGTGGTTCTCAGTATACTACAGTACATTACTAATATACTAGTCCAGTGTCTTGTGCTGCATCTTGCTGCTCAGTGTCAGTTCTCAGTATTATCATCATCAGTGCTCAGTATCACTGCTCATTGTCTTGTGCTGCATTGTGGTGCTCAGTATACTTCAGTACATTACTAATATTTTAGTCCAGTGGCTTGTGCTGCATATTGCTGCTCAGTGTCAGTTCTCAGTATTATCATCATCAGTGCTCAGTATCACTGCTCATTGTCTCGTGCTGCATTGGAATGTTTAATATACTACAGTCCATTACTAATATACTAGTCCAGTGTCTTGTGCTGCATATTGCTGCTCAGTGTCAGTTGTCAATATTATCATCATCATTGCTCAGTATCACTGCTCATTGTCTCGTGCTGCATTGGTGTGTTCAGTATACTACAGTACATTACTAATATACTAGTCCAGTGTCTTGTGCTGCATCTTGCTGCTCATTGTCAGTTCTCAGTATTATCATCATCAGTGATCAGTATCACTGCTCATTGTCTTGTGCTGCATTGTAGTGCTCAGTATACTACAGTACATTACTAATATACTAGTCCAGTGTCTTGTGCTGCATCCTGCTGCTCAGTGTCAGTTCTCAGTATTATCATCATCAGTGCTCAGTATCACTGCTCATTGTCTTGTGCTGCATTGTGGTGCTCAGTAATACTACAGTACATTACTGATATACTAGTCCAGTGTCTTGTGCTGCATCTTGCTGCTCAGTGTCAGTTCTCAGTATTATCATCATCAGTGCTCAGAGGCGTAACTAGGGTTTTCGGAGCCCAGGGCAAGATGGAAAATGCCCCCCCCCCCCCGAAAAAAAAGCATACAAAAAGAAACATGTGCACGCGCGGTGAAAAAAAATGGGCGTGGTCACACACCAGAAAGGGTGTGGCCACGCTCCAGAAGGGGTGTGGCCACATAAAATGGCCCACAGTGCCAGTTACATTGCCCCACAGTGCCAGTTACATTGCCCCACAGTGCCGGATACATTGCCCCACAGTGCCGAATACATTGCCCCACTCAGTGCCAGTTACATTGCCCCACAGTGCCAGTTAAATGCCCCACAGTGCCATGCCCCACTCAGTGCCAGATATATGCCCCACAGTGCCAGGCCCCACTCAGTGCCAGTTACATGTCCCATTTGGTGCCAGATACATTGCCCTACAGTGCCAGTTACATGCCCCACAGTGCCAGTTACATGCCCCACAGTGCCAGTTACATTGCCCCACAGACAGTGCCAGATACATGCCCCACAGTGCCAGTTGCATTGCCCCACAGACAGTGCCAGATACATGCCCCACAGTGCCAGGCCCCACTTGGTGCCAGATACATGCCACCCCGTGCCACCGGACCGCCCCCCCCGTGCCGCCGGACTCCCCCCCCCCGTTACTTACCGGCCGGTGGCTTCTTGTTGCTATGTGAGGGGAGGAGAGCGCAGCGCAGCGCCTCTCCTTCCCCTCGCCGCTCCAGGTCTCCGGCGGCTGTCTGGCGCCGGTTCGCCAGCCAATCAGAGCTCGCGGACCGGCAGCCAATCAGGAGCCGGTCCGCAAGCTCTGATTGGCTAGCGCCGGAGACCGGACACAGCAGCGCTGCTGGTAGCGCTGTTAGTGCTGGCAGCGGCGGTGAGGGGAGGGAGAGACGCTGCGCTCTCCTCCCCTCACATTTAGGGTTGACAGGGGCGAGTGGGGCATGATGCCCCGGACGCCGGCGGCGCCCCCCTCTCATGGGCCTGCCAAGGCGCCCAGGGCACGTGCCCCACTCGCCCTACCCTAGATATGCCTCTGTCAGTGCTCAGTATCACTGCTCATTGTCTTGTGCTGCATTGTGGTGCTCAGTATACTACAGTACATTACTAATATACTAGTCCAGTGTCTTGTGCTGCATATTGCTGGACAGTGTCATTTCTCAGTATTATCATCATCAGTGCTCAGTATCACTGCTCATTGTCTCGTTCTGCATTGGAATGTTCAATATACTACAGTACATTACTAATATACTAGTCCAGTGTCTTGTGCTGCATCTTGCTGCTCAGTGTCAGTTCTCAGTATTATCATCATCACTGCTCATTATCACTGCTCATTGTCTCGTGCTGCATTGGGGTGTTCAGTATACTACAGTACATTACTAATATACTAGTCCAGTGTCTTGTGCTGCGTCTTGTTGCTCAGTGTCAGTTCTCAGTAGTATCAACATCAGTGCTCAGTAACACTGCTCATTGTCTTGTGCTGCATTGTGGTGCTCAGTAATACTGCAGTACATTACTAATATACTAGTCCAATGTCTTGTGCTGCATCTTGATGCTCAGTGTCAGTTCTCAGTATTATCATCATCATCAACATCATCAGTGCTCATTATCACTGCTCATTGTCTTGTGCTGCATTGGTGTGTTCAGTATACTACAGTACATTACTAATATACTAGTCCAGTGTCTTGTGCTGCATATTGCTGCTCAGTGTCATTTCTCAGTATTATCATCATCAGTGCTCAGTATCACTGCTCATTGTCTCGTTCTGCATTGGGGTGTTCAATATACTACAGTACATTACTAATATAATAGTCCAGTGTCTTGTGCTGCATCCTGCTGCTCAGTGTCAGTTCTCAGTATTATCATCATCAGTGCTCAGTATCACTGCTCATTGTCTTGTGCTGCATTGGGGTGTTCAGTATACTACAGTACATTACTAATATACTAGTCCAGTGTCTTGTGCTGCGTCTTGTTGCTCAGTGTCAGTTCTCAGTATTATCATCATCAGTGCTCAGTATCACTGCTCATTGTCTTGTGCTGCATTGTGGTGCTCAGTAATACTACAGTACATTACTAATATACTAGTCCAGTGTCTTGTGCTGCATCTTGCTGCTGTAGGGTGCTGGGGTAGTGTCCTGTCACTGTGCATAGGTCATCATCATTCCAGTCACAGTGGTATCTGGTATCTATCTAGTGGTATCTAATTCCAGACATTACTGCCGTCTAATTCCAGATATATTACTGGCATATAATTCCACACATTAGAAAATGGAGAACAAAAATTTGGAGGGTAAAATAGGAGTTGTTCAAGATCCACTTCCACCTCGTGCTGAAGCTGCTGCCACTAGTCATGGCAGAGATGATGAAATGCCATCAACGTCGTCTGCCAAGGCTGATGCCCAATGTCATAGCAGAGAGCATGTAAAATCCAAAAAGCAAAAGTTATTATTATTATTATTATTATTATTATCCTTTATTTATATGGCGCCACAAGGGTTCCGCAGCACCCAATTACAGAATATATATGCACATAATCAAAACAGGAAAACAGTGACTTACAGTTGAAGACAATATAGGACAATTACAGGGTAACTAAGCATATCTACACTAGTAAACAACATAGAGATAAGTTCCAGGTGGCCAAAAAACTGCGGGATCTGGGCAGTTGAGGATTAAGTAAGAAAAGTATAAGCACATGGGGGAAGAGGGCCCTACTCGTGAGAGCTTACATTCTAAGGGGAGGGGTAGACAGACAGGGGTGACACAGATGGGGTACATAGAGAGCGTAGAACCGAGGGTTAGGATGAGATTTGGCTGGGTTTGGTAAAGAAATGGATCTTAAGAGCCCGTTTGAAGTTTTGTAGAGAGGTGGAGAGTCTGAGGGGGAGAGGTAAAGAATTCCAGAGAAAGGGAGCAGCACGTGAAAAATCTTGGAGATAGGAGTGGGAGGAAGTAATCAGAAGACAGGAGAGTCGGCGTGCATTAGCAGAGAAAAGAGGACGGGTGGGAGAGTAAAGGGAGATAAGGTCAGAGATGTAAATGGGAGAGGAGTGGGTGAGTGCTTTGTACGTGAGTGTGAGAAGTTTGAATTGGTTTCTGAAAGGTTAGTAAAATGACCCACAAATCTAAATTAAAATTGTCCGAGGAGAAGCGTAAACTTGCCAATATGCCATTTATGACACAGAGTGGCAAGGAACGGCTAAGGCCCTCTCCTATGTTCCTCATGACTAGTGGGTCAGCTTCACATGACGATGGAAGCACTCATCCTCCCATTAGAAAAATAAAAAGAGTTAAGCTGGCAAAAGCACAGAAAAGAACTGTGCGTTCTTCTAAATCACAAATCCCCAAGGAGAGTCCAATTGTGTCGGTTGCGATGCCTGACCTTCCCATCACTGGACAGGAAGAGGTGGCTCCTTCCACCATTTGCACGCCCCCTGCAAGTGCTGGAAGGAGCACCCACAGTCCAGTTCCTTATATTCAAATTGAAGATGTCACTGTTGAAGTACACCAGGAGGAGGATATGGGTGTTGCTGGCGCTGAGGAGGAAATTGACGAGGAGGATTCTGATGGTGAGGTGGTTTGTTTAAGTCAGGCACCCGGGGAGACACCTGTTGTCTGTGGGATGAATAAGGCCATTGACATGTCTGGACAAAATACAAAAAAATCACCTCTTCGGTGTGGAATTATTTCAACAGAAATGCAGACAACAGGTGTCAAGACGTGTGTTGCCTTTATCAAGCTGTAATAAGTAGGGGTAAGGACATCCTCCCTTATACGTCACCTGGAGTGCATTCATCAGAAGTCATTGACAAGTTCAAAAACTTTGGGTGACAGTGGAAGCAGTCAACTGACAACTAAATCCCTTCTTCCTCTTGTACCCAAGCTCCTGCAAACCACACCACCAACTCCCTCAATGTCAATTTCCTCCATAGACAGGAACGCCAATAGTCCTGCAGGCCATGTCACTGGCAAGTCTGATGAGTCCTCTCCTAACTGGGATTCCTCCATTGGATCCTTGAGTGTAGCACCTAATGCTGCTGTTGCTGCTGGCACTGCTGTTGTTGCTGCTGGGTGTCAATCGTCATCCCAGACGGGAAGTCGGAAGACCACTTGTACTACTTCCAGTAAGCAATTGACTGTCCAATAGTCCTTTGCGAGGAAGATGAAATATCACAGCAGTCATCCTGTAGCAAAGCGGATAACTCAGGTCTTGACAACTATGTTGGTGTTAGACGTGCGTCCGGTATCCACCGTTAGTTAACAGGGAGTTAGAGAATTGCTTGTGGTAGTGTGTCCACATTACCAAATCCCATATAGGTTTCACTTCTCTAGGCGGGCGATACCGAGAATGTACACAGACGTCAGAAAAAGTGTCCTCAGTGTCCTAAAAAATGCAGTTGTACCCACTGTCCACTTAACCATGGACATGTGGACAAGTGGAGCAGGGCATACTAAGGACTATATGACTGTGATAGCCCACTGGGTAGATGTATTGCCTCCCGCAGCAACAACAGTGGCGGCACCAGTAGCAGCATCTCGCAAACGCCAACTCGTTCAAGGCAGGCTAAGCTTTGTATCACCACTTTCCATAAGAGGCACACAGCTGAAAACCTCTTACGGAAACTGAGGAACATCATCGCAGATTGACAACTTAAAGCAAACCACCAAGTAGGCGCACAGTACCAATGATGTTGATAAAAAAACAATTTATTGACATAAAACAATAACAGACTCATTAAAAGACCACAACAATACACGGAGCATATAACTGAGGTATTATAAGCCTCTAATACACACATAAGATGTATTAATATGTGAAAGGGACACTGAAATACGGGAGAGCCCGTCTCTGTAGGATAGGGTTAATCTCTCACATTAATTCCATATCAAACAGTTCAAATGGAAATGAAGTCCTGCAAAATGATGTAATAATCGTCTATGACCATAGAGGTGTCCAGATTTAAAAACTATTTCCTTGGAGCAAAATGTGAATAATAAACCAACCGATTGCTGTTACTCACTGAGACGTAGCGATCTCCCACTGCACGGGATAGGTAGTTGAGGAGCCGCTTGTTATCACCCTGTGCATGGGTGAGACATCCGTCAGCGGTGTATTCAGGTGAGAACCGTTCCCTTCAGTGCGGCACCAAGTGAGTGTGTCAAACCACCGTGCAGATCCCCCAGCTTACTGAGCAGCGCCCGGCCGGGCAAGGTGTAGCAGTGTTCCAAATGCAGGGGAAATTTGAGTGGGATAATTAGATCGCAGGCTGAATCGTTCACCAGAAGCTTGTAACAGACGGCTGATAGCAATGGATGTTACGCTCCACGGGACACTTAATGGTCAAATGTGGCCCTTTCTTCTGTACCCTCAACGCGTTTCTCTGCACCTCAGGCGGCTTCTTCAAGAGGCAGAGTGTTCTTCTATGAGCACTATTTTGATTCTTTTATACCTTGTCCCATTAAAATCATTAGGACCAGGTGAGTATGAAGGCTCAACAGGTGCTTTGGAATCATAGCCTTCATACACAGATAACGTGTCACAGAGTTTTTAAATTAAACGTGGTCAGTTTAAAAAGCATTTTTAAATTAAATCATAAGACTGTCAGTTTATCATAAATAAGAACAACATATATTAAAAAAAACATTTCTATTATGTGGATAGAATCACTATAATCCCATAAGGTTGCAGCCATATTAAAAATCTTTCTAGCAGCTGTAGCATTATAATTAAATAGTCTCCAACACCTAAGTGGGGAAAAGGAGATAGGCTTTCTCAGTATGAATGTTTATAAATAAACAAATAAATAAATAAATAAATAATAAAATTAAGATCTAATAAACTTAATGTCTACTATAATATGCTATTAATAACATATAGCACTTAACCCACCATATGTGCACACATGCTCATATACTCCTTTTCCCCACTTAGGTGTTGGAGACTATTAAATGCAACCTTATGGGATTATAGTGATTCTATCCGCATAATAGAAATGTTTTTTTTATATATGTTGTTCTTATTTATGATAAACTGACAGTCTTATGATTTAATTTAAAAATGCTTTTTAAACTGACCACGTTTAATTTAAAAACTCTGTGACACGTTATCTGTGTATGAAGGCTATGATTCCAAAGCACCTGTTGAGCCTTCATACTCACCTGGTCCTAATGATTTTAATGGGACAAGGTATAAAAGAATCAAAATAGTGCTCATAGAAGAACACTCTGCCTCTTGAAGAAGCCGCCTGAGGTGCGGAGAAACGTGTTGAGGGTACAGAAGAAAGGGCCACATTTGACCATTAAGTGTCCCGTGGAGCGTAACATCCATTGCTATCAGCCGTCTGTTACAAGCTGCTGCTGAACGATTCAGCCTGCGATCTAATTATCCCACTCAAATTTCCCCTGCATTTGGAACACTGCTACACCTTGCCCGGCCGGGCGTTGCTCAGTAAGTTGGGGGATCTGCACGGTGGTTTGACACACTCACTTGGTGCCGCACTGAAGGGAACGGTTCTCACCTGAATACACCGCTGACGGATGTCTCACCCATGCACAGGGTGATAACAAGCGGCTCCTCAACTACCTATCCCGTGCAGTGGGAGATCGCTACGTCTCAGTGAGTAACAGCAATCGGTTGGTTTATTATTCACATTTTGCTCCAAGGAAATAGTTTTTAAATCTGGACACCTCTATGGTCATAGACGCTTATTACATCATTTTGCAGGACTTCATTTCCATTTGAACTGTTTGATATGGAATTAATGTGAGAGATTAACCCTATCCTACAGAGACGGGCTCTCCCATATTTCAGTGTCCCTTTCACATATTAATACATCTTATGTGTGTATTAGAGGCTTACAATACCTCAGTTATATGCTCTGTGTATTGTTGTGGTCTTTTAATGAGTCTGTTATTGTTTTTATGTCAATAAATTGTTTTTTATCAACACCATTGGTACTGTGCGCCTACTTGGTGGTTTGCTTTAAGTTGTTTTTCTCTCAGGAGGCTGGCTACCTCCTTACCAAGTGGCTGCCATTATCAGTGTTATATTTGCACGACCCTGCTCAGCGCCCACAAACCTTTTTTCTGTTTGTATCATCGCAGATTGGCTTACCCCAATTGGACTCTCCTGGGGATTTGTGATATCGGACAACGCCACCAATATTGTGCGTGCATTACATGTGGGCAAATTCCAGCACGCCCCATGTTTTGCACATACAATTAATTTGGTGGTGCAGAATTTTCTGAAAAACGACAGAGGCATGCAGGAGATGCTGTCGGTGGCCAGAAAAATTATGGGCCACTTTTGGCATTCAGCCACCGATTGCCGAAGTCTGGAGTGCCAGCAAACACTCCTGAACATGCCCTGCCATCAGCTGAAGCAAGAGGTGGTAACGAGGTAGAATTCAACCCTCTATATGCTTCAGAGGATGGAGGAGCAGCAAAAGGCCATTCAAGCCTATACATCTGCCTACGATATAGGCAAAGGAGGGGGGATGCACCTGACTCAAGCGCAGTGGAGAATGATTTCCATGTTGTGCAAGGTTCTCCAACCCTTTGAACTTGCCACACGTGAAGTCAGTTCAGACACTTCCAGCCTAAGTCAGGTCATTCCCCTCATCAGGCTTTTGCAGAAGCAGCTGACGAGATTGAAGGAGGAGCTAAAATGGAGCAATTCCGCTAGGCATGTGGGACTTGTGGATGGAGCCCTTCATTCGCTTAACCAGGATTCTAGGTTTAAAGCCTAAGTTATATCTCTCTTTCCAGCAGACACAAGTCTGCAGATGTTCAAAGGCCTGCTGGTGAGACAATTTTCAAGTCAAGCGGAACGTGACCCGCCAACAGCTCCTCCTTAATTTTCTACCGCCACTGGAGTTGCAAGGAAAAGGATAAAATGTCCAAAACCACCCGCTGGCGGTGATGCAGGGCAGTCAGGAGCAAGTGCTGACATCTGGTCCGGACTGAAGGACCTGCCAACGATTCCTGACATGTTGTCTACCGTCACTGCATATGATTCTGTCACCATTGAAAGAATGGTGGAGGATTATATGAGTGACAGCATCACTGTAGGCATGTAAGACAGTCTGTACGTATACTGGCAGGAAAAAGAGGCAATTTGGAGGCCCTTTATTTTACCTAAGTTGCCCCCCCTCCAGTGTGTACTTCGAAAGAGTGTTTAGTGCAGCCAGTAACCTTGTCAGAGATCTGCGTAGGAGGTTACTTCCAGAAAATGTGGAGAAGATGATGTTCATCAAAATTAATTATAATAAATTCCTCCTTGGAGACATTTACCAGCAATTGCCTCCAGAAAGTACACAGGGACCTGTGATGGTGGATTCCAGTGGGGACAAATTAATACTCTGTGAGGAGGAGGATGTACACAGTGAAAGGGGTGAGGATTCGGGGGATGAGGATGAGGTCGACATCTTGCCTCTGTACAGCCAGTTTGTGCAAGGAGAGATTGATTGCTTCTTTTTTGTTGGGGGCCCAAACCAACCAGTCATTTCAGTCACAATCGTGTGGCAGACCCTGTCGCTGAAATGATTGGTTTGTTAAAGTGCACATGTCCTGTTTATACAACATAAGGGTGGGTAGGAGGGCCCAAGGACAATTCCATTTTGCACCTATTTTTTTTATTTATCTTTGCATCATGTGCTGTTTGGGGACTATTTTTTTAAGTGCCATCCTGTCTGACACTGCAGTGCCACTCCTAGATGGGCCAGGTGTTTGTGCCGCCCACTTGGGTCGCTTAGCTTAGTCATCTAGCGACCTTGGTGCAAATTTTAGGACTAAAAATAATATTGTGAGGTGTAAGGTGTTCAGAATAGACTGGCTCTAGAGAGGCAAGATGTCCTCCTCCTCATCATCCTCTGATTCCTCAGCCCTTTCACCGTGTACCTCCTCCTCACTGAGTATTAATTCATCCCCACTGGAATCCACCATCACAGGCTCCTGTGTATGTTCTGGAGGCAATTGCTGGTAAAGGTCTTTACTGACATGCCTACAGTGATGCTGTCACTCATATAATCCTCCACCATTCTTTCAATGGTGACAGAATCATATGCAGTGACAGTACACATGTCAGTAATCAGTGGCAGGTCCTTCAGTCCGGACCAGATATCAGATTTTGCTCCTGACTGCCCTGCATCACCGCCAGCGGGTGGGCTAGGAAATGTTATCCTTTTCCTTGCATCCCCAGTGGCAGGAGAAATTGAAGGAGGAGCTGTTGACGGGTCACGTTTCGCTTGAGTTGACAATTTACTAACCAGCAGGTCTTTGCACCTCTGCACACTTGTGTCTGCTGGAAAGAGAGATATAACTAAGGTTTTAAACCTAGGATCGAGCACGGTGGCCAAAATGTAGTGCTCTGATTTTACCAGATTGACCACTCTTGAATCCTGGCAAAGCAAATGAAGGGCTCCATCCACAAGTCTCACGTACTTTGCGGAATCGCTCCGTCTTAGCTCCTCCTTCAATTTATCCAGTTGCTTCTGCAAAAGCCTGATGAGGGGAATGACCTGACTCAAGCTGGCAGTGTCTGAACTGACTTCACGTGTGGCAAGTTTGAAGGGTTGGAGAACTTTGCACAAGACGGAAATCATTCTCCACTGCGCTTGAGTCAGGTGAATTCCCCCTCCTTTGCCTATATCGTAGGTGGATGTATAGGCTTGAATGGCCTTTTGCTGCTCCTCCATCCTCTGAAGCATATAGAGGGTTGAATTCCACCTTATTACCACCTCTTGCTTCAGTTGATGGCAGGGCAGGTTCAGGAGTGTTTGCTGGCGCTCCAGTCTTTGGCACGCAGTGGAAGAATGCCGAAAGTGGCCCGCAATTTTTCGGGCCACCGACAGCATCTCCTGCACACCCCTCTCATTTTAAAAAAAATTCGGAACCACCAAATTAATTGTATGTGCAAAACATGGGACGTGCTGGAATTTGCCCAGTTGTAATGCACGCACAATATTGGTGGCATTGTACGCAATCACAATTCCCCAGGAGAGTCCAATTGGGGTACGCCATTCTGCGATGATGTTCCTCAGTTTTCGTAAGTGATTGTTAGCTGAGTGCCTCTTATGGAAAGCGGTGATACATAGCGTAGCCTTCCTAGGAATGAGTTGGTGTTTGCAAGATGCTGCTACTGGTACCACTGCGGGAGGCCATACATCTACCCAGTGGGCTGTTACAGTCATATAGTCCTTCGTCTACCCTGTTCCACTTGTCCACATGTCCGTGGTTAAGTAGACAACCGCATTTTTTAGGACACTGGTGACTCTTTTTCTGACGTCTGTGTACATTCTCGGTATCGCCTGCCTAGAGAAGTGGAAACTAGATGGGAATTGATACCGGGGACACAGTAACTTAAACAAATCTTTAAGTGACTCTGAACTAATAGTGGATACCTGACGTACCTCTAACACCAACATAGCTGTCAAGACCTCAGATATCTTCTTTGCAAAAGGATGACTGCTGTCATATTTCATCTTCCTCACAAAGGACTGTTGGACAGTCAATTGCTTACTGGAAGTAGTACAAGTGGTATTCTGACTTCCCCTCTGGGATGATGATCAACTCCCAGCAGCAACAACAGCAGCAGCAGCAACAGCAACAGCAGGCGTACCACTCAAGGATCCTACGGAGGAACCCCGGTTAGGAGAGGACTCCTCAGTCTTGACAGTGACATGGCCTGCAGGACTACGGACGTTCCTGACTGAGGAAGTTGACGTTGAGGGAGTTGGCGGTGCATCTTGCAGGAGCTTGGGTACAGGAAGAAGGGATTTAGGTGTCAGTGGACTGCTTACGCTCTTACCCAAAGTTTCTGAACTTGACAGTGACTTCTGATGAATGCGCAGCAGGTGACGTATAATGGAGGATGTTCCTAGGTAGTTAACATCCTTACCCCTACTTATTACAGATTGACAGAGGCAACACATGGCTTGACACCTGTTGTCCAGATTTGAGGAGAAATAATTCCACACCGAAAAGGTGGCTTTTTTGGTAGTTTGCCCAGGCATCAGAATGGGCTTCTTCGTCCCAAGGACAACAGGTGTCTCCCCCAGTGCCTGACTTAAACAAACCACATCACCATTAGAATCCTCATCGTCAACTTCCTCCTCAGCGCCAGCAACACCCATATCCTCATCCTGATGTACTTCAACAGTGACATCTTCAATTTGATTATCAGGAACTGGACTGTGGGTGCTACTTCCAGCACTTGCAGGGGGCATGCAAATGGTGGAAGGAGCCACCTCTTCCTGTCCAGTGTTGGGAAGGTCAGGCATCGCAACCGACACAATTGGACTCTCCTTGGGGATTTGTGATACCATCTCAGAGCACACAGTCTTTTCTGTGCTCTTTCCAGCTTAACTCTTTTAATTTTTCTAGCAGGAGGATGAGGGCTTCCATAGTCATATGAAGCTGAACCACTAGCCATGAAAATAGGCCAGGGCCTCAGCCGTTCCTTGCCACTCCGTGTCGTGAGAAAGAATCCAACAGGATTCGAAACGCATTGGATACAGTGTGGGAGCAATCACACCAAACGCCCAGAAGGGGCTGCAAACATTGGGTCACTAGACCATTGTCTGTTTATGTCATACATGTGTTCAACATGTTTTAAAAAAAAAAAAAAATTTTAACCACTTCTAGTGTCCATTCTTAACCCTTTCATTTCTTTTACTGCACCCACTGCACTCTCCAGCTTCTCTCTTCACTTCTACTATATTTCTTCCCTTTTTTCCTTCATATTGCACACATGAACATAGCGCTCAGTTGCACTTTTTTCAAATACTGATCTCTCGATCCATAAACTGAGCAGCTCACCACAAGCGCAGAAACTGTTATTATATATTTTCCAAATGTATATTTATTATTGCAGTGGTACATGGCCTAACCCTGAACATATACTTTAAAAAATAAAAATACATATTTTTTATACACTTCTGTGAATCACTGCACATATATAATTATATTAATGGTGGCATGTACCACTGTGAACCAATAAACGGTTAATGCTGCACTGTGGGCAGTGACAAAAATACATCAGTGTGCTCTGTGCACCAAGGGTAAATGCTTCCCCTGTATTAAGACCTCTGGTCTGCACTCCGGGAAGTGACAAAAAAAACACCAGTGTGCACTGTGCACCAAGGGTTAATGATGCCCCTGTATTAGGAGGACCTGGCAGAAAACACCAACAGTATGCTATGCCGCTAAGTTACAACACCAGTGTTTCACACTGAGCCAAATGCAAGTAATATATAGATGTTCCTTCCTGCATTAAAAAAAAAGGAATGTTTTACTAACTGCCTACATCCATCTAGCTTGGCCAGCATATTAAGTTAACTTGAGACATGTGGGTGCCTGTCAAACATTGATCCCTCACTTGAATTTTTTAAAACGTCCTCCCTTACAGTGGTTTTGTGTGAAATGGCACATGAATCACCACGGAAGGGACTTAGAGTATATAGAATCCAAAAAACGCAAGATCCAATGCTGGGAAGATGACATTTTGCCTCGTTTTGGAATGCAAGCCTGTCAGGAAAATCTGAGTCACAGCAAGGATTCCCTTGGATCCGGATGTTTGGGTGGTCTTGGTTCTTGGAGAACCAAGCCAACTCATCTCAAAATAATATAAATATATAAATATGTCTTCTCTTTGTTGAGGGGTTTTCAGTCCAATATGTGTGAAATGTATACTTAAATCTTAAGACATTATAGTAAATAAATATAGCTCATGCAGTTGTGCCTCAAGTCTCAGAAAGAAAAACTACAGTATATATGCTACAGTCTTTTTAGCGCTCCTAACCCTTGCAAAAAAATGCCTTGAAAATGTCACTTATGTTATGTAGTGCCTACCACTTGGGAACCAACTGATTAAGTTCATTCTGTGACTATGAAGTGTAAAGCCTATAATAATGTGTGCTGGGCAGAAAGTACATTGGAGTATGGAGTTAAAGGCTCCAAATTATCCATCACTCATAAAGAATCAGGAGATTTCTGCAATTCAGACAAAACATTTAAAATGACCTCCTGATCAGAGAACAATTCAACCTTGCTTTTTAATTAAACGCTGATGGTATGCATTTATCAAGTTGACATTCATAGTGTTTACACTAGAATGTTTAAAGCCATGATGTCAACATCTAACTTGTCCACATCTATATAATGTTGACAATGGACAATTTGTCAACATATTGTATTGAAAATGTTGCCATTACCTTTATGGTTAGGAATAGGTTTAGCATAAGGGTTAGGCATTGACATTGTGAACATGTCAACATTGTGTTGAAATGTTACAGCTCAACATTGTGCATGTCAGCATACAGTACATGTTAACATTATGTAGTCAACATTTTTAAAGTCAACATGACCACACTAATGAATCTCTAGCCATAGCCATTCTCACATACTGTAGCCTCTACGGCAGAAAGTTTTGCACATTTTCATAAGCATTATACTCAAGTAGCATGTGGTGTAGGCAATTTCACCTATCAGAGTCACCTCTAAAATGTCTTTCTTTCTGGCGGTTTGATGTGCAGTTTTGTATATGACACCTTAATACATTGCATGATTTGTATGCTTTCATGTGTAAAATAGAAACTGTGGTTTGCTGTGCAGAAATGTATATATGGTTTGCAAACTGTATGTTATAAACTTATAATGCACTTCAATATGACAAAACCAATGTGATTTTGTAAATTTCTGATTGTATGATAAATGAATATATTACAGATTACACCATAGCAAAATATCTGTGAATTTTTACATATTTTATATTCTGTATGTAATAATATTGAAGGAATGGGAGGTGTTTGCTAAACATTATAAAATGCTGTGTTGCCTACACGTTAACCTTTCTATTATGTTTCTTGTATTGTTAGATGGTCTGTCCAGTGTTAATTTTCTAAAGTTGATTACACAAAACTTCCCCACTTTATCTCTCTCGAAGGTTTCATAAATTTCCCCCAAAACTACTTCAAGTTATTTTGTTTCAATTAAGCTTTGAAGAATTGGATTCATTTCTTCTAATAACAGACAGAGGGGGGAGGAGGGGGGGGGGGCTGCAATTCCCAACCCCTAATTTCCCTTCAGCACACTAAAAGTTACCTGTAACCATACCTGAACCTATCGGGTTTTAGAAATTCAGAGAATTAGTCACACATGTTTGCAAACACATGTTTAGCTGCTGAGCCACTTCACGGCTTCTCTGATATCAGCAGTCCTAACACTACATAATAGCAGTGCCCACATAGGGCCATGTAATTTGTCACAGTAGGCCTCATGATAAAGGCTATTACTAAAACACATCCAGACAGAGAGCTAACTTACCCGGGAGCCACCCCCAGGATCTCCCATTGGCACTACAAATAACAGCATGCCTTACAAATACTGCTCCCATTCAATGCCTCTCGCACACAAGCAGACAAACAATGGTAGTTGCTCGGTCATTCCTGGAGATAATTATATATCAGGTGCTGGAAAGGGGGAGGGTTCACAGACAAATAACAGACAGAGAGGGGGTGTAAATCCCCACCCCTAAATTTCCCTTCAACACACTAAAAATTACCTGTAATCATACCTGAACCTATCTGGTAATAGAAATTCAGAGAAATAGTTACACATGTTTGCAAACATATGTTTAGCTGCTGAGCCACTTCACGGCTGTCTTTAATGTCAATCTCTTGTACAGACCAGTGCTGAAATATTCAAATATAAAATGATGCAAAAAATGGCCACAAATTCAACATGTATCTGTTATGTCCTGATGAACATCTCTTACTTCAGTGAATCATGCAGTATGAAGATTATGTATTTTATTTCTTATTGGTAAGTAGTACTTGCATGGTTGCAGATAGACTTCAATTCCACATGCTGCTCTCCTTCTCCTTACTCTCCTTCTACTTCCTACTTCCTTCTACTTCCTGATCACATGTTCATCTGTGCAGCCAGTTTCTTAAAGGTACACTACCTCATCTAGCTAATGCACATAAGCTATCTTCATAGATACTACATCTCCCCCTTCCTTTCATATATGTAAATTAATATATTTCTTTAAAACACATAAAATTGATTTTACGTTCAACCAATTAAACATACAACAAGATGCTGACTGAATTTGAGCATGAACATTAACCCAAAATATACAATACACATTAAACTGGAAAAGATTTGTGAACAACAAATTATGAGCTTTAAGATGAAAGTCATATCTGCTCAATAAGCCTTGTAGGAGGTTTAATGACTCTGTCTGCTTTCGTCTGAGTACAGTATATGACCCTTCACTCAAAGGAACAGACACAATAGAATCACTTGGTGCTGAGTATGCAGTATCCAATCCCAAAAGATTACCTCTTGCATACTTAGTGACATAAAATACAGCTTTTGTCATTTTGTCATTTTTGCGTTCAATTATGTAAAAAGAACCTATTAGTGGAAGAGGTCGTTTATTACCATAGGTGAATATTTTCACAGATGTTGGATTTAAAATTACTCTGCCATGCAGTTTCTTGAAACTGGTAGCATCCATTATATTTACAGAAGCACCAGAATCTATGAGAAAGTCAACAGAAGTGTGTTATAGAGTGATGGCAGTTTTCGGACTGACCTTGTTTTTTCCAACTTGATGAATCATGTAGATAAATCCTTCTGACTTGTCATCACTGTCAGATGATTCTGCAGGCAGATCCACTGTAAAATGTTGATCCACACAACGCACTGTCTTTCGCCTGGATTTAAACTGCTGTGAAGATTGTCTAGGTGTAGACTTGATTTCCTTAGATTTACCAACAGAGGAAAAGTGATTCATTTTGCCACATGCAGTGCAAATTTTACCTGTGGCAGGACAGTCTCCTGAATGTGGATAGGAGCGTCCACACCTGTAACATGATCTAGATTTCCCTCTCTCTGCCATGGTACTTGTGTCAGTGTGTAATTTATTGCACACTTGCAGCTGGGTCATGCCCCTCTCTATGTCTTTAGCATGTGTTTCTGATAGTTCTAGACTTCTAGCATATTGCTGCAGCTTAGTCAGCATCATTTCAGATTTAAGAGCATGTCTGCGCAACTTTCCTCATGTGTCAAATGCGATTAGCTGCTGCTTAATTTCATCCTCTACATCATAGAACTGACAAGTTTTGGCAAGAATCCGTAATCTAGTAATGTATGCATCAACAGATTCAGTTTGCAGTTGCATAGCTGTCCTGAATAGGTATCTTGAATGTGACAGGCAGCATTTTGGGGCAAAATAGGCAGTCAGAGAGTCCCTGCATTTGTTGTAATCCCTGGTGTCTGCCTCTGGCAAAGTATCATACAGTTCATAAATCTTGGAGCCAGCACTAAGAAGAAGCATGCTTTTCTTTTTGTTATCAGAAGTAACCCCCATAGCTTCAATATAGTGATCAAACTGGGCAAGCCATTTTCTCCATAACTCTGCTGCATGAGGGGCATCAGTATGCAGAAACTGAGGGATTAATGCTAGCATGTCAGCCATGGTGACTAAGAGGAATGTACAGTAGCTGAGTACAAGTAGTTAAAAGTTTATCCTCGTCGCCAGTTGTTATGTCCTGATGTACATCTCTATACTTCAATGAATCATGCAGTATGAAGATTATGTATTTTATTTCTTATTGGTAAGTAGTACTTGCATGGTTGCAGATAGACATCAATTCCACATGCTGCTCTCCTTCTCCTTACTCTCCTTCTGCTTCCTACTTCCTTCTACTTCCTGATCACATGTTCATCTGTGCAGCCAGATTCTTAAAGGTACACTACCTCATCTAGCTAATGCACATAAACTATCTTCATAGATACTACAGTATCCAAGAATGGAAAAGCAGGAGTAGTATAGAAAACCACTTACCCTATATAAGAAAAGGCTAACTATCCTCCCCTCTATGGGGGAAAATTCAAGAGTTTCTTGTGTTGGCGGCAGCCACTACATATCGTCGGACGGTACAATTCAAGTGTTGCTCCATTCGGGCAGACACAGCTGCCAGCACTGTCATTACTCTTATGTTGTTCTGTCATTTTTACAGGCTGGTTACTAGTTTAATAATAATGATGAACCAAAGGAATGTGCCAATAAATACAATATATTCAGGGGAAGAAAGTTAAACCTGAGCAAAAAGTCACAATCTAGACTCACACTGACAATTTTTTCTCCCAAGTAATTTGGACATTTGCAGAAGTAAAAATGTATGTGTAGGAGCATAAAAAAATATGCCTGCTTCACATTTCAAACTCTTTCAGTCTCTGACAGTGCCAAAGAAATGTTTGTGTGGCTACAGTTAGAAGTGTGAATGAGCTATATTATGTTTTTTATGGTTAGTGCTACTTTTAAATGATCCCAGCTGGGTCTTAGTCTAAGCATATTATTTTCTTTGTCACATTAAACAAATCTCTCCACTCATTAAAGTCATTTTCTCCCTACCCTACAGTTCTTAACCTGATCATTTATTTGACCTATTAATCAATTTATAGAAAACCTCTTGACATAAAACATACCCTTTGAAGAAATTTAATAAAAAATTACAGGCTCAGATTCTTTTTACTCTTTATCAATATCAATGACAAGACGATGCTACAATATTTCGGTATTTCGATTTTTTAATGAAACCTTTTAAGCAAGGGGTACTTGAAGGGCGCGCATTTGTTATACAAAGGAATGATATACTGTACAATACAAAAGGTTTCAACCTAGTGTACATGCTCTACTAGTACACTTCTTATTGTAAGTCATATACAGAAGGTTTTGTGCAATAAGCTTTCAAAAATAAACAGGTGTTACAAATATTTTAATTAGTGCAGTATGTCACGATCCGGGTAACTGGACGCCATTGTTTACCTTTCAAGTGTCTCCTGAGGCTGGCTCAGCGTTCCAGGGTCGGAGCCCAGCTGCTTTGCTGATGTCCTCACTTCACATCTACTCCCTGTGATCCCGCAGTGCTGTCACAGCAGCTTCATAAATCTAACTTGTTAAATCTTAAAATGGCATCTCCAGCCCTCCGCGGCCTACGCCACCATCCCTGTGGTTCCAGTGTGCAAACAACCAAGTATGGCGTCTCCTGCCCTCCACGGCCTCCGTCGCCATTACTGCAGTCTCTCCACATGGTTTCACAAACTGACTTTCCCTCCAAATGCTAACATGGGCACAGCCATGTTTTTTCCAGTCACATGCTATCATTTGACCTATGCACTGTGCTGCTGGACTCTGCATATTGATCAGCCAATGCCTGCCTCCCAGCAGGTATAAATATCCTGTTCCTGGACCAGGAAAGTGTCAGTGCTTTGGTTGTCAAACCCAGTGTTTCCAGTCTCTCCTCCTTGTGGTTGTTTTGCTAAGCTCCAGGTATTTCCAGCTCCTGTCTTCAACTCCACCAGGGACCCGTACCATTTACCACCTTGCGGTGCAGCCTGACTCTGCAGTGTCCTATCATTGCACCCTGCGTCTGTCAGTTTCCTAACACTGGCTTCCAGCGTCTAGCTTCCAGCGGTGTCCTGTCTCCTGTTACCATCGGTGCTCCGCCGTCGACTTCCAGATACCATCGGTGCTCCGCCATCGACTTCCAGATACCATCGGTGTTTCACCATCGACCACCGATCCCCAGCATCACCAGTGTCGCTCCTCTGTTCTCCTGCTACATTGGTGCACCCGCACTTCCACACAGTTCATAACCTGGTCCGGTGCCACCCGGCATACCCGGCAGTTCACTGGTGCTAACCCGGAGCCAGTGATTCAACAGTACTTCCAGCTTCCAGGGTAACATCAGCTGGTCAGTTCCTATTCTCATTCCATAAGTCAGCGGATGGGTGCTGGTTAAGGACTTACCATCTCCTGGTCTCTTAAGACTGTCTTGTGATATTACCGCACCTAAAGGCATCCTATCACTGCTGCATTTCTAGGAACTGTGTACTGTCTCCATTCATTTATTATACCTGAATACTGCAACTGCCAATGTACCACCTGAACTGTGCGTAAATAAAACTCATTAACTTTTCTTCTGTTGTTGTGGTCACGTCTTCGGGCATTGGTACTGCAAGCTCACCTGCATGTCAAAGAATCCCATATTGCCTCCAAGGTTCACGTACACCTCAGCCCCTACAACTGAGGCTTCCCCTGGTCAGCACCAGCCCTCAGTTGTGACACAGGGGGAAGGGTACTAGATGTCTTTTGGTACACTTCACCCTAATTTCCATACTTCAGAAGTCCCCAATATCATGTCCAGTCCGACCCCCATTGCATTATATTTTGTGTGGCTCAAACAGAAGTAAATTAATAATATTCTATGTTTCTTTTTTTCCCAAATTCACAAAAATGTAGTAAAAAGCTAGTAGTGTACATGAGGGTGGGCAGGACCTAGGACCAGGTAGTCAAATGGTCCCTAGTGCCAGTCCTAGCCCCCCAGCAACCAGGCCCTTTGGAAGCCTAGACAACCATATATGGGTTTGATACGTTTCACCGATATTCGGGATGCCAGCGGCCATATGACTGACAGCAGCATTTCAACAGGTGTTCAGTAAGTTTACTTACCTTCCCCACCAACCCGCCTAACCCTAACACTCCCCCGGTAATGTCCAAATCTAACCCCATCTTCCCTCAGCCTAAACCTAACCCCCCCAAGCGCTAACGCTAACCCTCCCCAATGGTGACTAAGCCTTACCCCCTCGCCCCATGGCCTAACCCTAAGTGTCCCCGGCTTACTTGCAAATGGGATGCCAGCGGTAGGGATTCCAACATCACTATTTTGAGTCATGTTCCGGTACCGGTATTATGGCCGATTGTCGGAATTCTGACCACTGGCATGCAAAATATATCACCCATGTATGCATGCCTATAAAATACACTATAAGATGCTCTCTATTGTATTAACATCAGAATTGTCTCTGAATTGTATAAGTCTCTAGAATTTTCTATTTTGTATAATGGTCACTAAAATGATCTCTGTATTATAAAGGGTCATTAAAATGCATGTATTCTGTATTCTATGGCAATCTTTAGAATAGAAAAAATAGAGTCTTATTTAAATAATAATCAGATTGAAAAGTGCTTCCATACAGCACTGCAGGAGTATGCATATCCCAGGGCAGATGTATCAAAACATTGAGAGTTAAAGTGTAGACAAAGTACCAACCAATCAGCTCCAATCTGTCATTTTTCAAACACCGGGGGAGATGTACTAAGCTTTGGAGAGTAATAATGTACCAGTAAACCAGCTCATGTTGCATGATGTGTTTGAAAAATGACAGCAGGTGATTTGCTGATACTTTATCTCTCTCCAATGTATCACTCTCCAAGGCTTAGTACATTAGCTCCACAGCCTGTAAAGTGACAGTTAGTAGCTGATTGGTTAGTACTTTATCTTTACCAAGCTTTGATAAAGCTGGGCCTAAGCTCCAGAAGAGGCTGTAGTGTTTTCCATGCAGTGTATGAAATTTGGCAATGACTGAGTAGATATTTATATGTTAGACATAACCTTAACATGTTTTACCTTTATAGTCTATGGCTTCTTCAAAAGGTAAATGCAGGGCCGGCGCCACCATTAGGCAGCTTTAGGCAGCTGCCTATGGGCGTTAGCACTTGGAGGGCGGCGCTGTGTTAAGCAAAAAAAAATAATTATTTGACAGGATGTAGCTGGGTTTTTTTTTTTGTGTGAACTTTGGAGTCTCTCAGGCTGCAGTGCTGTGTAACATGGCAGCTGCAGCCTGCAGGCACGGAGGATGTAGCTGTACCGATGTAACCGGGGAGGGTGGGGAGGACCAAGCCTGGCCCGGCCTGCTCTGCCCAGCTCCCGCCCGGAGGAAAGTGCGGTGCCGTGATTCGCGGGGATTTAGGGGGCGGAGCCTAATGCTGTGAAGTGCCCGCCCCCATCAGATGATCGGAGACCTGTGCTGCTGTGCTACTGTAGTAATCAGGTAGTGTAACTCAGTCTCTCGCTGACACTCTATCTCTCTCTCCCTGACTCTCTCTCTCTCTCCCTCACTCTCTTCCGGACTCTCTCTCCCTCACTCTCTCTTCCTGGCACTCTCTCTCCCTGACACTCTCTCTCCCTCACTCTTTTCCTGGAACTCTCTCTCCCTCACCCTTTTCCTGGCACTCTCTCTCCCTCACTCTTTTCCTGGCACTGTCTCTCCCTCACTCTTTTCCTGGCAAACTCCCTCACTCTCTTCCGTGCACACTCTCTCCCTCAGTCTCTTCCTGGCACTGTCTCTCCCTCAGTCTCTTCCTGGCACACTCTCTCCCTCACTCTTTTCCTGGCGCTGTCTCTCCCTCTCTTCCTGGCACTGTCTCTCCCTCACTCTCTTCCTGGCACAGTCTCTCCCTCACTCTCTTCCGGGCACTCTCTCTCTCCCTCACTCTCTTCCTGGCACTGTCTCTCCCTCACTCTCTTCCTGGCACTGTCTCTTCCTGGCACTGTCTCTCCCTCACTCTCTTCCTGGCACTCTCCCTCACTTTCTTCCGGGCACTCTCTCCCTCACTCTCTTCCATGCACTCTCTCTCCCTCACTCTCTTCCTGGCACTGTCTCTCCCTCACTCTCTTTTTGGCACTCTCCCTCACTCTCTTCCGGGCACTCTCTCTCCCTCACTCTCTTCCGGGCACTCTTTCTCCCTCACTCTCTTCCGGGCACTCTCTCTCCCTCACTCTCTTTCTGGCACTGTCTCTCCCTCACTCTCTTCCTGGCACTCTCTCTCTCCCTCACTCTCTTCCTGGCACTCTCCCTCACTCTCTTCCTGGCACTCTCCCTCACTCTCTTCCGGGCACTCTATCTCCCTCACTCTCTTCCGGGCACTCTCTTTCTGGCACTGTCTCTCCCTCACTTTCTTCCTGGCACTCTCTCTCCCTCACTCTCTTCCTGGCTCTCTCTTCCTGGCACTCTCTCTCCCTCACTCTCTTCCTGGCACTGTCTCTCTCTCTCCCTCTCTCTCTTTGACTCACTATGTCTGGGGCCTTCCCCTGCCTCCTCCTCATGTGAGCGTGAGGGAGAAAGAATGCATCGTTCGCTTCCCTGCCCTGACGACCAAGATTTGCTCCCTCCGTCTGTTCTTGTGCATAGCTGCATGCCCTAATTTACCCAGTGCTGCAAGTATGGCGGTATGGCGTACCTGTGAGAAAATCCCAGCGGGTACGCCGTACCGCCGGGTAGAGATGAGCGCCGGAAATTTTTCGGGTTTTGTGTTTTGGTTTTGGGTTCGGTTCCGCGGCCGTGTTTTGGGTTCGACCGCGTTTTGGCAAAACCTCACCGAATTTTTTTTGTCGGATTCGGGTGTGTTTTGGATTCGGGTGTTTTTTTCCAAAAAACCTAAAAAACAGCTTAAATCATAGAATTTGGCGGTCATTTTGATCCCAAAGTATTATTAACCTCAAAAACCATAATTTCCACTCATTTTCAGTCTATTCTGAATACCTCACACCTCACAATATTATTTTTAGTCCTAAAATTTGCACCGAGGTCGCTGTGTGAGTAAGATAAGCGACCCTAGTGGCCGACACAAACACCGGGCCCATCTAGGAGTGGCACTGCAGTGTCACGCAGGATGGCCCTTCCAAAAAACCCTCCCCAAACAGCACATGACGCAAAGAAAAAAAGAGGCGCAATGAGGTAGCTGTGTGAGTAAGATTAGCGACCCTAGTGGCCGACACAAACACCGGGCCCATCTAGGAGTGGCACTGCAGTGTCACGCAGGATGTCCCTTCCAAAAAACCCTCCCCAAACAGCACATGACGCAAAGAAAAAAAGAGGCGCAATGAGGTAGCTGTGTGAGTAAGATAAGCGACCCTAGTGGCCGACACAAACACCGGGCCCATCTAGGAGTGTCACTGCAGTGTCACGCAGGATGTCGCTTCCAAAAAACCCTCCCCAAACAGCACATGACGCAAAGAAAAAAAGAGGCGCAATGAGGTAGCTGTGTGAGTAAGATAAGCGACCCTAGTGGCCGACACAAACACCGGGCCCATCTAGGAGTGGCACTGCAGTGTCACGCAGGATGTCCCTTCCAAAAAACCCTCCCCAAACAGCACATGACGCAAAGAAAAAGAAAAGAAAAAAGAGGTGCAAGATGGAATTGTCCTTGGGCCCTCCCACCCACCCTTATGTTGTATAAACAAAACAGGACATGCACACTTTAACCAACCCATCATTTCAGTGACAGGGTCTGCCACACGACTGTGACTGATATGACGGGTTGGTTTGGACCCCCCCCCCAAAAAAGAAGCAATTAATCTCTCCTTGCACAAACTGGCTCTACAGAGGCAAGATGTCCACCTCATCATCACCCTCCGATATATCACCGTGTACATCCCCCTCCTCACAGATTATCAATTCGTCCCCACTGGAATCCACCATCTCAGCTCCCTGTGTACTTTGTGGAGGCAATTGCTGCTGGTCAATGTCTCCGCGGAGGAATTGATTATAATTCATTTTAATGAACATCATCTTCTCCACATTTTCTGGATGTAACCTCGTACGCCGATTGCTGACAAGGTGAGCGGCGGCACTAAACACTCTTTCGGAGTACACACTTGTGGGAGGGCAACTTAGGTAGAATAAAGCCAGTTTGTGCAAGGGCCTCCAAATTGCCTCTTTTTCCTGCCAGTATAAGTACGGACTGTGTGACTTGCCTACTTGGATGCGGTCACTCATATAATCCTCCACCATTCTATCAATGTTGAGAGAATCATATGCAGTGACAGTAGACGACATGTCCGTAATCGTTGTCAGGTCCTTCAGTCCGGACCAGATGTCAGCATCAGCAGTCGCTCCAGACTGCCCTGCATCACCGCCAGCGGGTGGGCTCGGAATTCTTAGCCTTTTCCGCGCACCCCCAGTTGCGGGAGAATGTGAAGGAGGAGATGTTGACAGGTCGCGTTCCGCTTGACTTGACAATTTTGTCACCAGCAGGTCTTTCAACCCCAGCAGACTTGTGTCTGCCGGAAAGAGAGATCCAAGGTAGGCTTTAAATCTAGGATCGAGCACGGTGGCCAAAATGTAGTGCTCTGATTTCAACAGATTGACCACCCGTGAATCCTTGTTAAGCGAATTAAGGGCTCCATCCACAAGTCCCACATGCCTAGCGGAATCGCTCCGTGTTAGCTCCTCCTTCAATGTCTCCAGCTTCTTCTGCAAAAGCCTGATGAGGGGAATGACCTGACTCAGGCTGGCAGTGTCTGAACTGACTTCACGTGTGGCAAGTTCAAAGGGCATCAGAACCTTGCACAACGTTGAAATCATTCTCCACTGCGCTTGAGACAGGTGCATTCCACCTACTATATCGTGCTCAATTGTATAGGCTTGAATGGCCTTTTGCTGCTCCTCCAACCTCTGAAGCATATAGAGGGTTGAATTCCACCTCGTTACCACTTCTTGCTTCAGATGATGGCAGGGCAGGTTCAGTAGTTTTTGGTGGTGCTCCAGTCTTCTGTACGTGGTGCCTGTACGCCGAAAGTGTCCCGCAATTCTTCTGGCCACCGACAGCATCTCTTGCACGCCCCTGTCGTTTTTTAAAAAATTCTGCACCACCAAATTCAAGGTATGTGCAAAACATGGGACGTGCTGGAATTTGCCCATATTTAATGCACACACAATATTGCTGGCGTTGTCCGATGCCACAAATCCACAGGAGAGTCCAATTGGGGTAAGCCATTCCGCGATGATCTTCCTCAGTTGCCGTAAGAGGTTTTCAGCTGTGTGCGTATTCTGGAAAGCGGTGATACAAAGCGTAGCCTGCCTAGGAAAGAGTTGGCGTTTGTGAGATGCTGCTACTGGTGCCGCCGCTGCTGTTCTTGCGGCGGGAGTCCATACATCTACCCAGTGGGCTGTCACAGTCATATAGTCCTCAGTCTGCCCTGCTCCACTTGTCCACATGTCCGTGGTTAAGTGGACATTGGGTACAACTGCATTTTTTAGGACACTGGTGAGTCTTTTTCTGACGTCCGTGTACATTCTCGGTATCGCCTGCCTAGAGAAGTGGAACCTAGATGGTATTTGGTAACGGGGGCACACTGCCTCAATAAATTGTCTAGTTCCCTGTGAACTAACGGCGGATACCGGACGCACGTCTAACACCAACATAGTTGTCAAGGCCTCAGTTATCCGCTTTGCAGCAGGATGACTGCTGTGATATTTCATCTTCCTCGCAAAGGACTGTTGAACAGTCAATTGCTTACTGGAAGTAGTACAAGTGGGCTTACGACTTCCCCTCTGGGATGACCATCGACTCCCAGCAGCAACAACAGCAGCGCCAGCAGCAGTAGGCGTTACACGCAAGGATGCATCGGAGAAATCCCAGGCAGGAGAGGACTCGTCAGAATTGCCAGTGACATTGCCTGCAGGACTATTGGCATTCCTGGGGAAGGAGGAAATTGACACTGAGGGAGTTGGTGGGGTGGTTTGCGTGAGCTTGGTTACAAGAGGAAGGGATTTACTGGTCAGTGGACTGCTTCCGCTGTCACCCAAAGTTTTTGAACTTGTCACTGACTTATTATGAATGCGCTGCAGGTGACGTATAAGGGAGGATGTTCCGAGGTGGTTAACGTCCTTACCCCTACTTATTACAGCTTGACAAAGGGAACACACGGCTTGACACCTGTTGTCCGCATTTCTGGTGAAATACTTCCACACCGAAGAGCTGATTTTTTTGGTATTTTCACCAGGCATGTCAACGGCCATATTCCTACCACGGACAACAGGTGTCTCCCCGGGTGCCTGACTTAAACAAACCACCTCACCATCAGAATCCTCCTGGTCAATTTCCTCCCCAGCGCCAGCAACACCCATATCCTCCTCATCCTGGTGTACTTCAACACTGACATCTTCAATCTGACTATCAGGAACTGGACTGCGGGTGCTCCTTCCATCACTTGCAGGGGGCGTGCAAATGGTGGAAGGCGCATGCTCTTCACGTCCAGTGTTGGGAAGGTCAGGCATCGCAACCGACACAATTGGAGTCGGACTCTCCTTGTGGATTTGGGATTTCGAAGAACGCACAGTTCTTTGCGGTGCTACTGCTTTTGCCAGCTTTAGTCTTTTCATTTTTCTAGCGAGAGGCAGAGTGCTTCCATCCTCATGTGAAGCTGAACCACTAGCCATGAACATAGGCCAGGGCCTCAGCCGTTCCTTGCCACTCCGTGTGGTAAATGGCATATTGGCAAGTTTACGCTTCTCCTCCGACAATTTTATTTTAGGTTTTGGAGTCCTTTTTTTACTGATATTTGGTGTTTTGGATTTGACATGCTCTGTACTATGACATTGGGCATCGGCCTTGGCAGACGACGTTGCTGGCATTTCATCGTCTCGGCCATGACTAGTGGCAGCAGCTTCAGCACGAGGTGGAAGTGGATCTTGATCTTTCCCTAATTTTGGAACCTCAACATTTTTGTTCTCCATATTTTAATAGGCACAACTAAAAGGCACCTCAGGTAAACAATGGAGATGGATGGATTGGATACTAGTATACAAGTATGGACGGGCTGCCGAGTGCCGACACAGAGGTAGCCACAGCCGTGAACTACCGCACTGTACTGTGTCTGCTGCTAATATATAGACTGGTTGATAAAGAGATAGTATACTCGTAACTAGTATGTATGTATAAAGAAAGAAAAAAAAACCACGGTTAGGTGGTATATACAATTATGGACGGGCTGCCGAGTGCCGACACAGAGGTAGCCACAGCCGTGAACTACCGCACTGTACTGTGTCTGCTGCTAATATATAGACTGGTTGATAAAGAGATAGTATACTCGTAACTAGTATGTATGTATAAAGAAAGAAAAAAAAAACACGGTTAGGTGGTATATACAATTATGGACGGGCTGCCGAGTGCCGACACAGAGGTAGCCACAGCCGTGAACTACCGCACTGTACTGTGTCTGCTGCTAATATATAGACTGGTTGATAAAGAGATAGTATACTCGTAACTAGTATGTATGTATAAAGAAAGAAAAAAAAACCACGGTTAGGTGGTATATACAATTATGGACGGGCTGCCGAGTGCCGACACAGAGGTAGCCACAGCCGTGAACTACCGCACTGTACTGTGTCTGCTGCTAATATATAGACTGGTTGATAAAGAGATAGTATACTCGTAACTAGTATGTATGTATAAAGAAAGAAAAAAAAACCACGGTTAGGTGGTATATACAATTATGGACGGGCTGCCGAGTGCCGACACAGAGGTAGCCACAGCCGTGAACTACCGCACTGTACTGTGTCTGCTGCTAATATAGACTGGTTGATAAAGAGATAGTATACTCGTAACTAGTATGTATGTATAAAGAAAGAAAAAAAAACCACGGTTAGGTGGTATATACAATTATGGACGGGCTGCCGAGTGCCGACACAGAGGTAGCCACAGCCGTGAACTACCGCACTGTACTGTGTCTGCTGCTAATATATAGACTGGTTGATAAAGAGATAGTATACTCGTAACTAGTATGTATGTATAAAGAAAGAAAAAAAAACCACGGTTAGGTGGTATATACAATTATGGACGGGCTGCCGAGTGCCGACACAGAGGTAGCCACAGCCGTGAACTACCGCACTGTACTGTGTCTGCTGCTAATATATAGACTGGTTGATAAAGAGATAGTATACTCGTAACTAGTATGTATGTATAAAGAAAGAAAAAAAAACCACGGTTAGGTGGTATATACAATTATGGACGGGCTGCCGAGTGCCGACACAGAGGTAGCCACAGCCGTGAACTACCGCACTGTACTGTGTCTGCTGCTAATATATAGACTGGTTGATAAAGAGATAGTATACTCGTAACTAGTATGTATGTATAAAGAAAGAAAAAAAAACCACGGTTAGGTGGTATATACAATTATGGACGGGCTGCCGAGTGCCGACACAGAGGTAGCCACAGCCGTGAACTACCGCACTGTACTGTGTCTGCTGCTAATATAGACTGGTTGATAAAGAGATAGTATACTCGTAACTAGTATGACTATAAAGAAAGAAAAAAAACCACGGTTAGGTGGTATATACAATTATGGACGGGCTGCCGAGTGCCGACACAGAGGTAGCCACAGCCGTGAACTACCGCACTGTACTGTGTCTGCTGCTAATATAGACTGGTTGATAAAGAGATAGTATACTACTAATATTATATATACTGATGGTCAGGTCACTGGTCATTAGTCACACTGGCAGTGGCACTCCTGCAGCAAAAGTGTGCACTGTTTAATTTTAATATAATATTATGTACTCCTGGCTCCTGCTATAACCTATAACTGGCACTGCAGTGCTCCCCAGTCTCCCCCACAATTATAAGCTGTGTGAGCTGAGCACAGTCAGATATATATATACATTGATGCAGCACACTGGGCTGAGCAGTGCACACAGATATGGTATGTGACTGAGTCACTGTGTGTATCGTTTTTTTCAGGCAGAGAACGGATATATTAAATAAAGCAAACAACTGCACTGTCTGGTGGTCACTGTGGTCGTCATTCACTAAACTCTGCACTCTCTTCTACAGTATCACAGCCTCAGGTCAATCTCTCTCTCTCTCTCTCAACCCTAATCTAAATGGAGAGGACGCCAGCCACGTCCTCTCCCTATCAATCTCAATGCACGTGTGAAAATGGCGGCGACGCGCGGCTCCTTATATAGAATCCGAGTCTCGCGATAGAATCCGAGCCTCGCGAGAATCCGACAGCGTCATGATGACGTTCGGGCGCGCTCGGGTTAACCGAGCAAGGCGGGAAGATCCGAGTCGCTCGGACCCGTGAAAAAAAACATGAAGTTCGGGCGGGTTCGGATTCAGAGAAACCGAACCCGCTCATCTCTACCGCCGGGCCGCCACCTTGCAGACACACTGGGCCTTGGAGAGAGGAGAGCGCAGCATGCGCCTCTCCTCTCCTGCCTGCGAGTCCCGAGTCCGGCAGCGGCGGCGTGCACTGAGCCGGTTCGTGAGCCAATCAGAGCTCGCGGATCGGCAGCCAATCAGGAGCCACTGCTGCCGGACCGCAAGCCCTGATTGGCTCGCGGACCGGTGCCAGTTCACCAGACCGGACTGAGGGCAGGAGAGGGACAGGAGGAGCGCGTGCTGCGCTCTCCTCTCCCCAGCAGAAGATAGTGCCAGTCCCAGGCAGCAGCAACAACGGTAAGTTGCACTGCTGGGGCATATCTGGCACTCTGGGGGCATGTGTATCTGGCACTGTGGGGGCATATCTGGCACTGTGGGGACATATCTGGCTCTCTGGAGGCATGCATATCTTGAACTGTGGGGGCATGTATATCTGGCACTGTGGATGCATATCTGGCACTGTGGGGATATATCTGGCTCTCTGGAGGCATGTATATCTGGCACTGTGGGGGCATGTATATCTGGCACTGTGGGGGCATGTATATCTGGCACAGTGGGGGCATATCTGGCACTGTGGGGGCATATCTGGCACTGTGGGTGTATATCTGGCACTGTGGGGGCATGTGTATCTGGCACTGTGGGGGCATGTGTATCTGGCACTGTGGGGGCATGTATATCTGACACTGTGGGGGCATATCTGGCACTGTGGGGGCATGTATATCTGGCACTGTTGGGGCATGTATATCTGGCACTGTTGGGGCATGTATATCTGGCACTGTGGGGGCATATCTGGCACTGTGGGGGCATATCTGGCACTGTGGGGGCATGTGTATCTGGCACTGTGGGAGCATGTGTATCTGGCACTGTGGGGGCATGTATATCTGGCACTGTGGGGGCAATCTGGCACTGTGGGGGCATATCTGGCACTGTGGGGGCATGTATATCTGGCACTGTTGGGGCATGTATATCTGGCACTGTGGGGGCATGTATATCTGGCACTGTGGGGGCATATCTGGCACTGTGGGGGCATATCTGGCACTGTGGGGGCATGTATATCTGGCACTGTTGGGGCATGTATATCTGGCACTGTGGGGGCATATATGTATCTGGCACTGTGGGGCATGTGTATCTGGCACTGTGGGTGCATATGTGTATCTGGCGCAGTGGGGGCATATGTGTATCTGGCGCAGTGGGGGCATATCTGGCACTGTGGGGGCATATGTGTATCTGACACTCTAGGGCAATGTGTATCTGGCACTGTGGGGGCATATATGGCACTACTGGGGGCATTTGTGTATCTAGCACCATGGGGCATTTGTGCATCTGGCACTGTAGGAGCATATCTGGCACGGTGGGGGCGTGTCTGGCACGGTGGGGGCATATGTGTATCTGGCACTAATGGTGTCATAAGTGTATCTGGCCCCCCATATGTGTATCACGCCCCCATTTTCATTGGCCACGCCCCATGTGGCATTTGACCACACCCATTTTTCCAGCGAGTGCACACAGTACCTCTAAGACATTTTTTCTACGTACACCACAGTATTACTTATTACGTAAAATCAAGACGCTGTTGTAAAAATCAGTGGTTGAGTGGTGGTTGATATCGGTTACAGCCACATGTTCTGTTGCCCTAAATCCCTTCCCTGGAGGTTGCCTATTGTCATCTCCTCCTGTGCACAGTCTATGGTGGCGCACGGCCTCACACACAGACAGCAGGGCGATTGTAAAACCGACGTATGTGTTACGTATACCAGGCTATGAGTCCTGGCATAGTGTACTGTAGCGGGCACACACCTGCTTCACAAATTTTATGGAGGCGCACACCAGCCGCGGATACCGGGGAGCGATGATCCCGCTACCCGTACACAGAAGGGGAAGCCTGCAGGAGCACAATCATGTGGGTAGCAGGAGGGTATGCGCCCACTACCAGTAGATATAAATGCCGGATCCGTCGGAGTCAGCGGGCTATTGTAATGTGGGTGCTACGCTGTGGCGCGATGCATATTTATCATGGCAGCGCCAAGACAAGATTTAAAGTGACACATCTGTAGCAGGTGGCTATAGTCCTCCCATACCTTCCACTGTATATTACACAGCAGCAGCAGTATACACCCATCTCTCCTGGGTCACTAGCGGCTGGGCTGGCACACAGTCTATAAACAGTATATATATATATATATATAAATGTATGTATATCGTTCACGCCTTCGCAACGTTGGCCAGATGTGACCATCTTTTGCACTAATACAGAAGTTGTTGTTTTATCAAAATCCAGAGTGCTGCTGTCTTCTTGTCTTTTGTACTATCATCTGCTGCGGTGGGCAATACACAAAAGCCGGCATGCCCTATATACTGTATGCTTAGGGAAGTTCTTAACTGGTTACCTTCGCAGTAGAACTATATATATAAGTCGCAGGGTGCGGCACTCCAAGCATATAAGAAGAACACATCAGTGCTGCCATTGATGTGTTCTTATACTCTTGGAGTGGCGCATTCTGGGACTTTTTTATATATATATATATATACATATATATATATATATATATATATATACACATCTAAACCTCTCCCTAATCATAACCCCAATACAGTACCTTAACCCAAACTGATAAGCCAACCCTAATATCCTTCCTATCCCAAATACCCTAACCAAAATCGCTAAAGCAACCCTAATACCCTATCCAGAGCCGGATTAAGAGGGGGGCCCCGGGGATAAGTACCCCCGGCCCCCTTTTTTAAAAGGGCCCCCCACCGCAGATCGGATCTGTGTTCCGATCTGCGGTATTGCGCTGCGCTCCCTGGAGCTGGCGCTACGCGTAGCCGCAGGACAGCTCAGCGATTGCTGTCCCTGATGGCTCTGGCTCCCCTGCATTGAAAAGGCTGGCGCCGCGGCCTCACGCAGGGAGTGACTGTAAAGAGAAGGACAGCTGAGCGACGGCTCAGCTGTCCAATAATCTGAGGAGCAGCAGCCTGCGGCTCAGTCATTGGCTGGGCGCGCAGGCTGCAGGGAAGAAGGAGGACGGCGCGTGGAGGCAGCAGCCAGCACCGAGTCTCAGCCAGCACTCCTAAGCAGAAGATTATCTGTGGCTGTGCAGCCTGCCAGGAACAAAAGTACATAAAAAACGTAAGGCTGGCTGTATTATGTACTGGGTTTTTATATATATATATATATATATATACATACACACACACACATGTGTGTGTATGTATGTATATATATATATATATACACGTGTGTGTGTGTATATATATATATATATATATATATATGTGTGTGTGTGTGTGTGTGTGTATATATATATATATATATATATATGTGTGTGTGTGTACATATATATATAAATATATATATATATATATATATATATATACTGTAAGGTGGCATTCCCAGCTGCCTTGTACTGTAATAAACTTGCACTGGTGCCTCCCAGTGCCGAGCTCTGGCCAACAAGTAGATCCACCAGGGCGGCATGCCACACAACTTGTAATAAAAGACTCTTAAGGTGGGTACACACTGGTAGATATATCTGCCGATCAATTGATCGGCAGATATATCTATGGACGGATCGGGCAGTGTGTTGAGCATACACACTGCCTGATCCGTCGGGGACTGACGTCATGAACTGGGTGGGCGTGTACACACGCCCGCCCAGTTCAGCTGTCAATCACCGCCGGCCGCCGCAGCATGTGTACGGGTGGTCGGCCGAACGCCCGTACACACACAGCAACGCGCCAATATATTGGTAGATATGTTGGCCGTCGGCTGTGCTGCGGGGCCGACGCAATACGTCTGTGAACAAGGGAGTTCACAGACGTATCGGCCATACACACTGGCCGACGGACCCGTGATATATCGGCCGTTCAAGAGAACGGCCGATATATTGGCCAGTGTGTACCCACCTTATGTCCCGTTAATGTCAATGTTTCAGAACTTTTTACTTATGTTCTTGCGTCAGCATCCTGACAAAAGAACATAAGTAAAAGAACATAAGTAAAAGAACATAAGTAAAAAGTTCTGAAATGTTGACATCAACGGGACTAAGAATCTTTTATTACAAGTCTTCTTGAGTGCCGCACATATACAACTGTCAAGGCGCACACATGCGCACACACTCCGTTTATGTATATATTTGTATTATGGTTTTAATGTTAGACCTCAGGGCCCCCCTGTCCTAAGTACCCCGGGCCCCCCGAAGTCTTAATCCAGCTCTGACCCTATCCCTAATATCCTAACCCAGACTGAATGGCCCTATTCGGTTCTTATTTGCCGTCAGATTCTATGTGTAGAAACTGTATTTGGTGTAGCACAAACATTTATCAAGTGGGTTGAGTATTGGGGGGGGGGGGGGGGGGGGGGCGCTGAAGATTTGCCTAGGTTGCTGAGAAACCTTGCACCGGCCCTGGGTAAATGATCTATAGCAGGCATTCCCAACCACGGTCCTCAAGGCACACCAACAGTGCAGGTTTTAGTGATATCCAGGCTGCAGCACAGATGGTTAAATCAAAATAACTGAGCTACTAATAGAGTCACCTGTGCTGAAGCCTGGATATCACTAAAATCTGCAATGTTAGTGTGCCTTGAGGACCGCGATTGGGAATGCATGATCTATAGCAGAGGTTCTCAAACTCGGTCCTCGGGGGCACACACAGTGCATGTTTTGCAGGTCTCCTCACAGAATCGCAAGTGAAATAATTAGCTCCACCTGTGGACCTTTTAAAATGTGTCAGTGAGTAATTAATACACCTGTGCACCTGCTGGGTTACCTGCAAAACTTGCACTGTGTGTGCCCCCGAGGACCGAGTTTGAGAACCTCTGATCTATAGTATAGAATAGCACAGATAATATGTACAGAAGTGGCTAGGAGCATCAGATTTGCTAAGCAAACCAAACTCAAATATATCATATTCATTTGACAACTTTTACAAACATACAGTATGCTTTCCCCTTCCCCAACGGGGTATTCGCATACATCAGTGGTTCTGAACCTCGGTCCTCAAGTACCCCCAACAGTTCATGTTTTCCAGGTTACCAAGCAGGTGAACAGGTGTTCATTACTCACAGACACATTTTAAAAGACCCAGAGGTGGAGCAAATTATTTCCCTTGCAATCCCATGAGGAGACCTGGAAAACATGAACCATTAGGGTTACTTGAGGACCGCGGTTGAGAACCACTGGCATACATTATTACTGCAAAATTAGTTTTCATTTCTTTGCATTATGACTTTTTAAACATTGTTGCAGCAATGTAATTGTATTCACATAAATGGATGTACTTGAGACATAGTAATCCAAACAGATGTACAGTATGCTGCTTCCATCATCATTATTATCAGTGTGTGATGGGGTTTTAGCACCTACAAGTCAGACTCCTGCAGACAAGTGCAATATCATTGTGCGGTTTTCATTTTAGTTAGTTTGCATTTACATGTGCTTGACATGCAATTACTATACTTTCACCACATCTGCACTCCCACTGCCCACCTCTACATGCCCATTCCAGCCCCAATTCCGGACCCCAGTTGTACCCATATTGAGAGTCATTTTTGGCTGAAAAAAGACACCCAATGTGAAAAGATGTGCAAAAAATAGTGCAGGTTGTGGATCAAAAAGATTGTGTATTACAATTACACCCAACTCTGAATAAGACCCATAGGGCGAGATTCAAATGAATTTGTGGCCAGCAGCCACTAGATGGCACCCAACGGAGATATTGAAATGTAACTCCGTTCTACAATCTACATTTCAGCTCGCACCCCGTCGGGGGTGGAGAGCTGAAATGTGTGAAAAAAAAAGTGATCCGTTTAGGTGTCCAAACAGCACTTTTTCCAATCGCGCCCATTAGATTAGCCAGGTTTAGCCGATTTACTCTGCTATACCCGACACTAATGGGCACGATTAGGGGATGTCAATTGTATACAGCCCCCTGTGATCTTCCATCTTTTTAGATGGGAGATTGGGGGCGATAACTTTGGAATTTCCTCCATTGTGTCTACCATGCTTAGAAATTTGTATGCTACCAAGATAACATTGGTAACATTGGGTTAATTGTGAAATAAACTGTATTTTAAAATGTGCAGGACTGTTAAAAATCTTCTCTCAGACTCTTTGAAGGTATGAAGTCTCTACACAAGGATATGTTTCACACACTCTTTGCTGCTATTTCCTGTCATTACCCATAATATCTTTCCTTGAAGATTTTTGTAGTGGTTTTTAGCATTTTTTTTATTCTTTTAGTTCTTAAATTATGTTTTCCAACAGTATGAGTTATCAACTAAACAGCAACAAGATCTAACAGCCAAAGTAGCAACTTCTATTCAGAGATGAAAGATCTGCACATAACATACATTAAAGTTAATTTTAACTAATAAGTATTCTGCTCTGACACTTTCTCAGAAAGGACGTGTTACATTTTCTTGATTCTAGTAGAATATTCTGGACCAAAAATGCAAATGTGGACATACTGTCTATATTTGTATGAAGTGAATGTGGAACAGATTGTTTAAGAATGGAGACTTTCGGTTCTGCTGGCCTCCATGCCACACTGCTTAACTGCCCTTGCAGTCAACACCTCTGGGTCCATGCATGGAGAAGTTCCTGTCACTGCACCTGATGGGGAAACACCAGAGACAGCCCACTGACAGACAGTTCACTGAATCCAATATGGCTACGGCTGACTGTCTACCATCCCCTGCAGATGCAGAGCCCCTATCCACTGCCACTCTCCTCTGCCCCCACTTTAGATGTTCTGGAGACTGTGAGTACCCTAATCCTATAGTGGACATAGTTAAGGCCATTAAAGAGACCTGCTTTTATAAGCAATCACATTTGTTCAGGCTATTATTGAGGTAGAGTTAAGTGCAGCAGATTAAACATTGTCACTCTGATGCTGCGCATAGGTTGGGGGAGGTTTTTCAAGATATGCTCCTTTCCTTGGCTAATTTCTTTGATATTTGTCATTTTTGTATGTATATTAAACTAAAAATTCCATTTCCTCTTTTTTTTTCAATGTGCCTACTTTTGCAACATTTCAGTCTTATATTGTGTCTGTATTTATTTCATTTGGAAAAGGAAAATTCTCAATAAAGGAATGTTTAAAAAAAAAGAATGTCAAAAAAGGTTAACTGCATCCATATTTTACAAAAAGAGCACTTGCCTCTCTTGCAAAACAGTGTTAAAATAGCTGACATTGCACTGTATTATAAGAGGTTATTCTGATATTTGATGCAATACCACTAACGGGGGAATTCAATTAGACACTGTAATTTACTGCAGCTTATTGATCCCCCCAGGGCTATTCAATTGTCCCCAATGCCGGCAGTCATCAGGGATTGTTTTTTTCACCTGCCTGAGACAGGCAAAAAAAAAAATCCCTGATAAGCAGCCCAATAAGTCTCCCTTTCGCGGCCGCGAAAACACATAAGTCCAAGATCTTATCCCGGATCCTATATGTTTTTGACCAAAAATTTAATTTTCAGGTGAAAATATAGGCTATAATTGAATTGCCTGAAGACAAAGGTTGGCAAATGATTATTGGGACTAATTGAATTTGCCCAAAAGGGTTTGTGTGAACATAGTATAAAATTATATAGCCTGTACTCATTGGTGTTCCACAAGGTTATCATCACCAGGGGTTGGCTGGCAACTTTTGGCCTGGGGGGAAATTGCAAGCAAGTGGCTCAGCTTTTCTACCAGTGCAAGCAACAAAAATATATGTTATTGTAAGAACATACCGTTGATAACGGTGTTTCTCATAAGTCCACAGGATCCACAGGATAACTATGGGATATGATGGAGCGACAGCGGATTTGCACCAATCGATCAAAGCTTTCTGGCCTCCCAGGATGCAACAGGCCCATCCGTATATCCCCACCTACTGACTCGGCAAATCAGTTGTATTCCAAATCACAAGGCAGGAGCATCATGTAGAGCCCTAATCAGGCGAGAAGAACACATATGCACACCCTTCCGTACAAGAAGGAAGAGGTTAGTGAGTAGAAGGATCCTCAAATCAGGTGCATCAGGGTGGGATCCCTGTGGATACTGTAGACTTAGGAGAAATACTGTTATCAATGGTAAGTTCTTACCATAACGTATATTTCTCGGGCAGGGTACACAGGTTATCCACAGGATAACAATGAGATTTCCCAAAGCAATTTAGTGGTGGGGTGACTCCTGATTGGACAGGGGAACCCTTCGCCCGAATTCAGCATCATAAGATGCAAAGGCATTATGTCTAATGAATGTGTTAATGGAAGACTATGTGGCTGCCTTACATATCTGTTCTGCTGAAGCACCACGCTGTGCTGCCCATGAAGGACCTACCTTACGAGTAGAGTGAGCAGAGTCATTAGCTGGAACAGGGAGATCAGCTTGAGAATATGCTTCTGAAATCATCATTCAAAGCCATGTTGCCAGCGTCTGTTTACTAGCAGGCCATCCTCTCTTGTAAAATCCGTAGAGAATGAAAAGAGAATCTGTCTTTCTGATGGCACTTGTACAATCCACATAGATCCTTAATGCACGGACTACATCCAGCGATGCATCTCGCACAGAAAGTCACAGTACCTGAAAAGCCAGGACTACAATTTCTTCATTAAGGTGGAATTTAGACACCACCTTCGGAAGATACAGTACCAAGATCTAGTCCTGAGAACTGCTCTATCTGGATAAAAAATCAGAATGACATGACAGCGCTCCTAAATCTGATACTCTTCTAGATGATGCCATAGTCAATAGAAAGAGCACTTTAGCTGTCAACCATTTAAGATCCACTTTATTAAGTGGTTCAAATGAGGCAACTTGAAGGGCTTTCAGGACTAAACATTAGTCTCACAGCACTGTAGGCAGAACAAACAGAGGTTGAATGCGCAGCATTCCCTGGATAAAAGTATGCACATCCTCTAAATTGGCAATTTTCTTTTGGAACCATACAGTCAATGCCGATACTTGCACTCTCAAGAAAGCCACCTTCAAACCCTTATCCATTCCTGCCTGAAGGAATGTTAAGACCCTGGAAACGCTGAAAGATTTAGGGTCCACCTTTCCTTCACTGCACCAATGAATATAGGCCTGCCATATTCGGTGATAAATGCGAGCTGAGGAAGGTTTCCTTGCTCTGAGCATAGTTTTAATTACCTGTTGTGAGAATCCTCTTGACTTCACGATAGAGGTTTTAATAGCCATGCCATCAAAGACAGTCGATCCAGATGTCTGTGATAACAAGGACCTTGCATCAGTAGGTCTGGACGTTGAGGGAGCAGAAATGGGGCATCCATCGACATTCTCTGCAGATCCGAATACCAATGCCTTCTTGCCAATCCGGAGCTATTAGTATCATGGCACCCCTTCCTTGCTTTATTTTCCTCACCACCCTGGGTAATAGGGTGATCGGAGGAAACAAATAAGCCAGATGAAAGTCCCATCTCACCGACAAGGCGTCCTCAAAGATTGCTCTGGGATCCTTTGTTCTTGACCCGTATGTGGGCACTTTGTTGTTCAGACGGGACACCATGAGATCTATCTCTGGCAACCAACATTTGTCTACTAGAGTCTCGAACACCTCTGGGTGTAGAGCCCATTCACTTGCTTGAAGTCCGCTTCCCAGTTTAGGACTCCCGGGACGAACACTGCAGACAAGGCTGGATGATGAAGTTCTGCCCACTTTAGCATGTGACTTACCTGCTTTATTGCTTTTTGGATGCGAGTTCCTCCCTGATGGTTGAGGTATGCTACTACCGTCGCATTGTCAGAGCGTATCTGGACTTTCTGCGTGAATGGATACCATTTGACTGTGTAGCAAGTCCTGAATCCTTGACTGTACCTTGGATATCTTGTTCTGAGGTAAAATTAGTCTCGAAAGAAAAGGCTAATGGGAACCGCACAAGTTCAAAATTTTAAGCTGATAGTGACCTCTGAAAAACTGAATTATTCCTGAATTGCTTCTTAATATAGCAACCATATGTAAATGGAAAATTAGTCCCTGTACATATACTTGTTGCTTTCAGTTGTGCTCCCTTGAGTCCAAAAAGTTATCAACCGAAAAAACCAAACAAAGAAGTATTGGAAAGTAGACTCTTTTTTGGGAGCACTCTAATTCAGAGGTTAAAATTGTAACATATCACTGGTAAAATCATTTTTATTAGGTAAATATTTAAGTTGAATTTGAGGAGTATAAATATTTGTGTGAAATAGCCTTGCGAACATATGAAAATAAATTATTAATCATAAGTGATCACAATATCACAATTTGCGAATTGCCGGAAGTTAATAGCTATAGTACCAGGAGTAAATCAACATTGCACATTATTTCTCATGTAGAATGTGACCATCATTTATTCAGCATGTATCCATTATGGATCATTTAGGCCGCAGAGAATTAAATCATTGGTCATATGAAACCAAGTACCTCGTGGCATTTGTCTAGGTGACAGTCGATTTTGAATATTGTAGCTCATATAATACTGTGTAAATTTACTGCTATATGTGCAGCTTGTGTGGAGTAATTACACTCAGCACTTATACATAGTGTATTCTGATATGGTCATATTGGTGTCTCCTAAGTTTTCTCTATGAGTAAAAAGCAAATCCTATGTGTGGATGCTGTGTGGTTTTGAATAATTTTCCCACACAGTAGGTTTTCTACTCATCTGTGTACCTTTATCATTGTGCCTGACGTGTCACGTAGTGACTAAGTCAGGTGATTGCATCTATTCTCATACGTTTTTTGGCATTTGTGCCATATATGTCTATAAAATTTACCAATGTGGATATACTGTGATTACACTACAAAAACATAGGTCACCAAAAAAGGCGAGCTCAATAATTGCGGTCATACCTCACTGGAGATGCCCAATCTCTTCTGACCTTGGAAGCTAAGCAGTGAAAGGCCGGGTTAGTAATAGGATGGGAGACCACCTCTGAACACCCTGGTACTGCAATAAATTGGCTCCCAAATCGACTGTCACCTAGACAAATGCCACGAGGTACTCGGTTTCATATGACCAATTATTTAATTCTCTGCGGCCTAAATGATCCATAATGGATACATGCAGAATAAATGATGGTCACATTCTACATGAGAAATAATGTGCAATGTTGATTTACTCCTGGTACTATAGCTATTATCTTCCTGCAATTCGCAAATTGTGATATTGTGATCACTTATGATTAATAATTTATTTTCGTATGTTCGCGAGGCTATTTCACACAAATATTTATACTCCTCAAATTCAACTTAAATATTTACCTAATAAAAATGATTTTACCAGTGATATGTTACAATTTTAACCTCTGAATTAAAGTGCTCCCAAAAAAGAGTCTACTTTCCAATACTTCTTTGTTTGTTTTTTTCGGTAAAAAAAGTCTCTGCAGACCTGAATCCAGTACAGCCCCCAAGTGAGTCATTCGTTGTGACGGAACTAGAGGTGATTTGCCCAATTTATGAGCCACCCATGTCTCTGCAGACATGATATTGTCTGTTGGAGATGACATAGGAGCAATTCCCATAACTTTGCCTGGATTAAAAGATCATCGAGGTATGGGAAAATTCTTATCCCCTGCTGGCGGAGATAAGCTACCATAACCACAATAATCTTGGTAAATACTCTGGGGGCTGTGGCCAACCCAAAGGGTAGAGCCTGGAACTGAAAATGCTGTTGGAGGATAGCGAACCTGAGATAACACTGATGGGACAGTGCTATAGGAACATGTAGGTAAGCATCCTGTATATCCAGGGATACCATATAATCTCCTGGCTCCATGGCCAAGATTATGGAACGTAACGTCTCCATGTGAAACCGAGGTACCCAAATGTATTTGTTCAGCATTTTGACATTGTGAATGGGCCGAAATGACCCATTTGGCTTCTGAGCCAAAAATAGTTTGGAGTAAAAACCCTGTCCTCATTGTACAGGAGGAACTGGAATAATTACTTCTGACTAAGCAATTTCTGAACTGCTTCTTGCAAAGCCCTGGCCTTCGTCTCTACCCAAGATGGGCTGGTACAGAAGAACCTTCG